>NC_134430.1:2500000-3125000 GCF_030867145.1 Opisthocomus hoazin | reverse complement strand
CGCCAGCGCCTGAGCCAGCAGCGCTGCCTTCCGGCAGCCCCGGTCGCGGACCTCGCCGTAGCGGGTCTGCAGAGAGTCTAGCTTCTCTGCCAGCAGCCTGCGCTCGGCGGCACAGCTCAGGGAGGAGAGGGACTGCCCGACACCGACCGCCCGAGACACGTCGGCCGCGTGGCTCTCTATCTCTTCCTCTAGAGCCTGAATGGCGGGAGGATAAAATGGACAACAGAAAGGAAAAATGAGTGAAAAAAATGGATACGAAAAGCAAACGTAAAAGGGGAAACAGAAACAATGGGTGCAACTGAAGGAATGAAGGAGGCGTGAAACCCACCCATGAACGGGCAAATTGCATCAAAATAAAAAAGGTTTAAAAGAATCATGGGAACAGGGATGGTTTTTCTATCCAGAGCCAGACACACTCGCCGTGAGGTGCAAAGACACCAGCTGAGCATTTACCCACCGTGGTGGGTTAGGGTTTGCAGCCTTCTCTGTACATCAAGCAGCCTGGATAACTCCTCCGATACTTGTTTGTGCCAAAACCCCCCTCGCCATGGCGGACAAGACCACCTGAGTGGGACCCGACACCGACCACCTCCATCCGCAGCTCCCGTTCGCGCCCGGGTCCTACCTTGTGCCGACTGATCTGCTGCTGGATTTTGGCAGTCTGGGTACCGATGGGCTCAGAGTTGGCCAGTTTCTTCTCTGTCACCGACAGCCAGTCCGACACGGGCTCCGTGGTTTCGTGGAACTGCTTTGCCAGGACCAAGATGTCCTCCAGCTGCTTCTGCCTGGAGTAAGGAATAAAACACTGAGGAGCAGCTTCAAGTATTAGGGAGAGGGAACCAAAGCTGCCCTGTTCAGAGTCAGGTGAGACACCGTGTCAGGCAAGCTGCAAAAGCAAAGACAAAAATCAACACGGAGAAACTGCAAAATCAGCTTTTTCCTGCAGCTGTGCCTTTAGGGTCCAGTTTATCCCCCGGGAAGGCAGCAGCAAGGCTCCCTCGTTGTGCTGCTTTTCTTCCATTCCTACCACTAGCTCGGAGATCCTCCGACCCGCTCAGCTTGTGGCCGGGCTCTCGGTGTCTCAGAGCCGCTGAGCTTCTGTTCAAAGACAGCCCGGCACCGGCACAAGCCCTAGACGGACCGTCCGCCTAGTTGGCAGTGATTTAAAACACTGGGAGGTCACATCTGGCCCTCAGAAGTGACACTCTAACCTCAGATATTAGCTTCTGTAGCAACGAGCGGCTCATAAACGAGATGCAGGCAGCAGAAAGGTGTCAACAGGATGTTGCTGCTCAAGCTGAACGCTAACGCTTAAAGGAATAAAAATAACATCCATCCCCTGCAGGGAATTTATTTAATCCGAGCTCTTCCCTGCCATTGTCAACCACCGCTATCAACCTCAGCTCCCAAACAGGCTTTGATTTCTCCTGTTTTCCAGCTGTTTCCATGTTTCCAGGATGTATCTGCGCAGCGATCCCCGCCCGTCGTAACCCCAAGCTCCGGGGCACCGCGAATCGCCGGACGAGCTCGCCCCGTGGCTTTGGCCGGCGGGACGGAGCCTCTCACCTGCCGGCCGCCCTGCCCAGCAGCCCTGCCCAGCGCCGCTCCAGGCTCTCCAGCTGGCTCACGATCTTCTCCCGGTCCCCGGGCTCGGCCGCCTGCGCGATCCTCCCGCCCTCCGCCTGGATCATCTCAACGGTGGCTTTGCGATCGTCCAGGAGTCGCTGGAGCAGCTTTAGCAGCAGCAGTGAGACAAAGGAGGATGGAAGTCACCAGATTGGACCAGCAGAACCTCTTCAGGCCCTCAGAGATAGCAAATCTCTAATTGTGGCTGAAAACCACCGTAAGCACGGGGCTGAGACTGCAGCCAGCTCGGCGGGACAGCCTCTGCCATCAAAACCAGTTCAAAAAGTAATAATAATAATATAATAATATGCTTTAACTTTTGGCGAGCCCTGAAGTGGTCAGGCAGCTGGACTAGAAGATCACTGCAGGTCCCTTCCAACTGAAATATTCTCTTCTATTCTAAAAGAGATTCTTCTTGCCAGAGAAGTTGTCAGAGGCTTCCCCATCACCCCCGCAAACTTATCAAGATCAAATTTTTACCTTTCACTTCAAATAAATTTCGTCTTGGAAGTCTCAATATGTTGGACCAAGCCTCGGTAAGAATTCATTTCAGAGATGTTTTACCATGACCACACTTGAACCTTCACCCGCCTGCTCGCAAGGGCAGGCGCCGACCCAGGCTGTTATCTCTGCAAACACCGGCACGCCTCGGGTCGGCTCTTGCATTCCTCTTGTCCAAATACCCCAACCGGTACCCACAACGCCAGCTTGCTCCCGACGCAGCAGAATTAACCCGCACAAACAAAACTCCGGGCTGGAAAAACACGGCCAACCAGCAAAACCAGCAGCAGACTTGAAGAGACAGTGGGACAAGAAAGTGACGCTGGTGGTTTAGACGATGGAGATAGCGAGCGCGGGCAAATGAGCTGCCTGGTTATTACGTTACGATGTGGAGAACCAGCAGATCCACCGGGAAAGCAGCAGGCTGGTGGACATCTCAGCTATGCCTTATCTGTTACAGCTGGACCCCCAAAATATTGTCTGTCTGTCTGTCTGTCCAGAGCTTCCCCACCCATCGAGCCAACTGTTGCCCCGTGCTCGCTCACCTTCTGCTCCTGGATCTGGGCTTTCACCACCTTGTACTCCGCCGAGGGAGGTTTCTGGTTGGAGATGAGCTCCTCGGTGTCTGCCAGCCAGCTCAGCAGTGGCTCCAGGGCATCCTGAAACTTCCCGCAGTGCAACAGGGCCTCTTGCAGCTGAGCAACTCTCTGGGCCACCTGCACCCAAAACACAACCCCGTCGCGTGGTCAGGCTGGTGATGCATCGACGCCGGAGCCTCAGCTCCCTCTTGATGACCCCCTTCTTCTACCAGACCCCAACGGGGCCGAGAGAAACCAGTTACAGCCCCTCCCCACGCTCTCACCTTCTTGTTGAGGGTGTTCCAGCGGGTGTTGATTTCTTCCATGTCATGCTCCAGCCCTTGGACGTCACAGTTTTTCCCGGCGCTTTGGATGAGTCCTTGACCAACTCCATTGACTTGCTGTAGCTTTAGCTGGAGAGGATCCACTTGCTCCTTCTGGAACAGCTGGGGATGGGAAGGGTGGGAGAGAAAAGGTATTTATAACCCGTGAGCTGCTCTCACAGCCCCTCCACCACTCAACAGCTACAACAGGCTTTCGTCTCCCGAGAAGATGCCGCAGCTCCTTGCACTGATTTCATGAGAGTTGTGCAAGTTTGTCTCAACTCCTCCCTCGCCTTGACCCAGTAACACAGATGTCGCAGGCATTCGCTAGCGTGGAGCACAGCTCGGGATCTCCACTCATCCACCTCTGCTTTTAAACGAGCAAATCCCCCTTTTCCAAGCACTGGAGGGGGGTGGAGAGAGCAAATCGGGGAAGAAATGAGAGCATCGGCTCTGGTCAGCCACCAGATTGGGAAATCACGCTCCCGGGGAAAAACCCAAAGCAATTCTCACAGCGACGTTATTGAGAACGGAGACCTGACATCACACCAGTTCTGTTAACCACGAAATTACAGACACCGAGGAGCTAGCCGGATTTCGAAAGACAAAGGCAATAGGCAATTAACGCGCTAGTCGTTTACCGCACCGCCTCTTTGGCATGGTCCTGCCCGGGAATCCTGTGGGGAAAAGCTTTTTTAAACCAAAAAAGATGCGATAGGGAAGGGGGAGGAGAGCGAATGAAGCTCCCCATTGTAAAGAGAGGCAGCAGGGAGAATCCTGTTTCCGCACGGGAGATAAGCGCTCTTTATCCGAGCTGCGGATCTGCCGTAAGCACCCGCTGACATGGTCGCCCAGGCACCGTCCCTCTCCGGCACTGCCAGGGTGGCCGCACAGCCCGGTCCCGAGGGACAAGCCTGAGCCTTCCCCATGGGAAACAGCACAAGCCCCCCCAGAAAGAGCAGGGAGTCCTTCTTTGCTTACTGCGGTCCCTGGGAGCACGAGCCCACCCGGAGCACAGGCCACCCCGCACCCAGCGCTGGATGGGACCAGAGCCCTCGGCCCTGTCACAGCGTTTTCCCTTTGGAAAGCGGAGGGGACGGCAGCCAGACGCCCGCTTTCCCCCGTGCACCTCCTCCTCGCGTGCCCGAGAGCACACGGACATCGGCGACATCGAAAAACCCCCACTCGGACGCAAGCTCCCTCCTAGCAGAGCAGCGGCTCGTGGATGGCACAGCTCTCCGGACCCGGCAACCGCTTTGCCTCCGAAGGAAGGAGCCTCCCTCTCTGGAGATATTCCAACCCCCCTGGACGCGGTGCTGTGCCCCCTGCTCTGGGTGACCCTGCTTGGGCAGGGGGTTGTGCTGGGGGACCCACAGAGGGCCCTGCCAACCCCGAACATTCTGTGATTCTGTGGAACACCAGGCAAAAAACCCCCAAACACACAAAATCCCCCCCCAAACGCACCAGCAAAGTTCCCAGC
This sequence comes from Opisthocomus hoazin, assembly GCF_030867145.1. Classification (NCBI taxonomy): domain Eukaryota; kingdom Metazoa; phylum Chordata; class Aves; order Opisthocomiformes; family Opisthocomidae; genus Opisthocomus; species Opisthocomus hoazin. The sequence goes on along the minus strand of NC_134430.1, from coordinate 3,120,492 downwards.
CTGAGCTAAAGGATCTGCCTTGACTTTCTCTGCCCCATTTCCAAAGGCCAAGCGACTCCTTCCCGTCGCAGCTCCACTGCTCGAGGGCAGGGAGGTATCACTCCGGGACACGACGCGAAGGGTGTGCTGGCAGACACTGTCCAGAGCCGTTTGCTCAGGGGGGGGAATTCTGCCACGATTATAAGAAATAAATGGTGACATGAAATCACCGATTCCCCGGCCGCTCCTCCCGTCACTGGTTATATATGGAGGGGCTGGTCCAGCAGCCAGACCCACAAACGGACCAGGCTGATAAGTCCAGCACGCCGGGCTGGGTCCGAGCCCTCCGCACGCGGCACAAAGTCTGGAGCTTCGAGGGTGGGGGGAGCCCAGCAGCAAACCCGGCCAGCGGAGCAGGATTCCTGCAACGCAGGGACCCGAGAGCGCGACGCTGCGCAGGGCTCGTTACAAAGCCAACCACGCTGACGGCCTGAGGAGCGAGCGCGTCCAACACGCTTGTTTTTCTCCGCTCATGCAAGATTCCAGCGATTTAGTTCATTAACCTCCCTGTGACTCAGCTTCGAGACAAAATATTTAACGTGCACCCTTTGCGGGGCAGAGCGAGGTGTCCTGCCCAGGCGCAGCGGCTGGACAGACATCTTGGCGAGCAGAAGGACATCTGCTCCGCCACACCTCCTCCTCCTCCTTGCTCCCAGAAGCGCTTCCCAAAGCATCCCCTGGCTTTCTGCTTCCCTCATCGGCGTTCCTTAACCCCGCCGCTGCCGGACGCCGAGCCCGGCCCCGCGCTGGGCAGAACCGGCAGCACCCAGGCATCACCTCGCTGCGCACCCGGAGCTGCCAAGGCTCGAGCAACGCCGGAGCCCGGCGAGGGTTTCTGGGGTTAACGACCAGAGAGATGCTGCAGGTAAAATAAGGGTCCCACCAGCAAGGACACACCGACCCCAAAGCAGTGAGCTTCAGGCAACCGACGTACATCGGCCAGAACCCGCTGGCTCTTCCTCCTCGCCAAGGTCCACGGCGGGCACCCCAGCCCGTGCTCACACCGACCCCCCCCGCACGAAAGCATCTCCCCAAGCCCCTCCACGCGCGTTTCTCAAACGGGCGGCACGGCCCAGCGGACGAGGAACCGCTACCGAAAAGGGATTTTCGGCGCTGACTGATTTCTGACGGCTCCTTAGTGATATTTCTCCTAATCCGGACAGCACTCGGCTGTGGGAACTCCACCACCGAGGTCTCTCCAGGCGAAAGCCACGGGCAGGGCACGGCAAAGCAAATCCCCACATGCCAGCGAGAATCCGAGCCCCTTCCCACGCGCGTTCAGAGCCTCAGCACCTTATTGCTCACTTCACAAGCCACAGAGAGCAGCGGCTGCGCAGGACAGGGATTATCTGCACTTAATTTGTTTTACAGGATTCTCTCTTCTGATGTATTTTCTGCTTCACAGACGGAAACCACCCCGCCAGGATTGAGCGAGGTTTTTCTGTAGTCTGTGATTTACATCTGAGTGACCACAACGCACTTGAACAAGCCAAAAAACTTTAAGACAATAGTTTAGGTCACCGAGCAGTGATAGTTTTTTGCCTCTCCTACTTAGAAAACCACACAATTCCCTCCCCCCAGCTTTTTCCCTGCCAAATTCAAGCCAAACTCCGGAGGGCAAAGGCTTGCTCTGAACCCCGAGCCCCGCAGATCGTGGCCGTGCGTTGCCGCGTGGGCTCCCGTCTCCCACCCACCCCTCCAGCGCAAAATAAAGCGATTTCTGCGCCCGAAACCCCGTCTGCGAGCGCCTGAGCGACAAATACCTCGTTATCTGGAACGAATCCATCTGGTAGAGCGGGAGGCCCTTCTGCGAGGAGCGCGGTGCTGGGAGGTCCCTCCATGCCCGCGGGCACCTCTCCCTCGCTGGGTGCTGGGGAAGGGGCACCCCCGCGGCTGGGGGGACGGAGGGTCCCCCCCGGCACGGCCCCGGGGAGGGTCTGTGCGGTGGGTGCCGTGGTGGAGGGTGCACCCGGCAGCTCTGGGGTGGTGGGTCCCTCCGGGGGGGGTGAGAAGGCAGAGGGGGGACCCTCCTCCGTGCCCGGCAGCGTGGAGGCACTGTCCCAAGCTGCCACCTCTGCCACAGGCACTCTGGCAATGGCGTCATCCTCCAAAGCCGGCGCTTCGGTGGATAGGTGTTCCAGGACGGGCGGCACAACCATGCTGGCAAAGTCATCTGTAGTCTCCAAGGCCACTACCAGTGGCACAGGGCCACCCCCGAGGTCCCTGACACTGGAGACGAGCGGGTTGGCTGCTCGTGATGGCACAGTGGCAACAGGCACATCAGCAAATGGAGGTGGGGCATCCAGAAGCTCTTCCACCACCAAGGGCATGGCAGTAGTGGTGGCATCTGGAGGTGGGTGCTCAATACATGGTTCCTCAGCATCCACGGGAGGATCCCCAGCAGCTGGTGGTATCTCCTGAGCCTGGGGCTCTGGGACAGCCACATCCCCTGGTGCTGGTGGGTCAGCTGGAGCAGAAAGCCCCCCGACATCCCATGGGATGGCATCAGGAGCAGGCTGCCCCACAACAGGCGACATGCTGGGAAGCTCTTCTGGGGCAGCCGGGCTGGAAGCACGCGGGACCCCCTCACCCAGCCCCACGGTACGGCACTGTGCCGCTGGCCGGTCCTCCCAGCCGCAGGCAAACAGCAAGTCCAGGTCTCCCGGTTGCAGGATGGCTGCCAGTACCTCCCCGCCTGTGACAGCCACCTCCACAGTGGACTCCTCAGCATGGGCAGCGCCTTCCAGAGCCAGGCCCTGGCCCAGAGGAACTGTTTCCCATGGGAGGTCCTCAACAGGCGCTGAGGACGTTGTTGGAGCCTCGGAGCCCGGCTCTGATGCAGAGCCAGTGTGGAAAGGTGTCAGAGAACCACGGTGATCATCCCCACTTTCTGCCAGACGAGTCTGGCCCTCAGCTCCATCACTCTCTGATCCCACATCTGTGGCTTCACCCTCAGAAACCAGTTCTGGGACATCCCAGTTGGTGAGCTCAGTCCTTCCAGGCAGAAGGTGATGGGTCCTGAATGGATCCGTCCCCTCCATGTCAGCCTTGTTGTGCTGCAGGGGAGACCCCAGCTCCTCCGTCACAGTGTTGGGAGCTGGGGGCTGGCAGGGGGACAGCCCAGCCAGGGACACTCGGCCAGGACAGGTCTCCTCGGGAAGCTGCGGTGTTTCACCGTCAGGGACCAGCAAGTCTCGGTTATCTTCAGCCCACCCCACCGGCGCGCTGGGGTAACCAGCTCCCTCCAAGCCAGAAGCTGGCCACGCGCCTGTCTCGGGAGAGGACATCCCACCAGCCACCAGCACTGCCACCATGTAACTGTCCACGAGCTCCAGGCCCACCGACGGGTCAGGTTCACCCTCCGCTCCCAGCGCCGGAGAGCACTGCCGGAGGGAGCCCGGCCCTGCCGTGGCCACAGGGCTGGGTGAGGCCCCTCCATCCGAGTCCGTCGGGGTGACGGCCAAGGTGTCCCTTTCCGAGAAGGGCTCTGTCGCCGGCTCCAGCGTACTCAGCACCTGCGAGCTGCAGGTGACATCAAAGTCCTCCAGGTCCGACACGACGGCAGAGTCCGAAGCGCTGATGTCCAGCGGGGCCCTGTGCCGACACGCTTCGACTGCCGCCCCGGCCAGTTTGGCCAAATCTGGGTCCAGCCCCTCTGAGTCCGTCGGGGAGACTCGAACCTCCAGGCAGCCGGGGATGGCCCCATCACCCTCATCCTCGTTCAGGCACTGCTCTTCCAGCTCCAGGAACATCTGCACAGAGTCTGTATCGGACAACTCGGGTCCCGCAGCGCTGGCCGAGTGCTCCGAAGCTGGAGCACAGTCCTCAGCCTCGCACTGCACGGCCGCGTCCTCGGTACGGCACACGCTGCCGGCGAGGGGGCTGCCGGCACCCCCCGGAGACACGCAGCACCTGGAGGTCCCCGGGCTGGGGGCCGAGCCGTCCGCCGGAGCAGCAAATTGTTCCCTTTCTTCAGAAATATCTGCCAAGCAACAGCTCTTCTCCTCTGCCACCAGAACAGCCTTTCCTCTCTCCGACAGCGTCGCCTCCTCCCACTCCTCCATCATCACCCAGCGCTCGTCCTCCTCAAATCTCAGCTCAGACTCCGTTTTCTCCCTGAGATTGGAGGTAATGAGAATATCCAGTCCCGCATCCAGCAGCTCTTCACTAAGGCACGGAGAGAGGTTGACGTTCTCCACCGTACAGTCCGACTCGGAGGCCTCCAGGGTCTCCTGGTGCCCATCGCTGAGGCTTCCCTTGATGAAATTCTTCCTGGCTCGCGGCCAGGTGGCACTGGGGAGCCGCCGAGCCCTGGCCAGGTCCCCAACGCGACCACGGCCATCACCAGCGTTCAGCAGCGGCTGGCGTTCATCCCGGGGTCCGCCGTAGCCGTCCACGCTGAACTGCTTGGCCGTCAGAGTTTCCGCCGTGCCAGATGACTTGGAGACGTGCTCCAAGGTGAGAGACTCCGACATGGGCTCACCGTGGTCGGGCTGGTCCGGGTGCTCGGTCAGCATGGCGCTCGACTCCCGCCTATCCCGCAAGGAAGGGTTGGAGGCTCCCGCTTCCGACACCTCGCTGAGCGAAGCCCCCATCCTTTCCGCGAATTCGGTGAAGTTTGGCGGCATGAAGGATTTCCACGACCGCCGGTTGACGTTCTCCTTCCTCTCGGGGTTCGGTCGTCTCCTTGGTGGAGCTGGCGCTGGCTTGGAGACGTCACTGCTGAGCTTCAGCGCGTCGAAGATGACTCGCTCGTCCAACTTCTTGGTTTCCGGCGCCCGGGACTCGAAGGCATTGGCAGCTCCCAGAGTCCCATTGCTGGATATGGTGCTGCCGTCCCCCTTGCCGAGGGTGCTCTTGGAAAGCTGGTTGAGCTTCGATCCCTGATCGATTTGCTCGTTAATTCTCATCGTGTCGTATATCGACCTCTGGGGCACGTAGCAATCCTCTATATAGCCATCCTCCTCCTCGCCCTTCCCCAGGCAAGTGCGGTTCTGCCGTAAACAGTCTGGCCGGCTCAGTGGTTTGCCCATGCTCTCGTCCTTACGGATGACGAAACCGTCCCGGCAACCTTTCGCCCGCCACCGCAGGAAGCATCACACGGCCAGCAGGTCCCAAACCCGCCGTGGCAGACCCCAACCCCAAAGCACCGACGCTACGGGGACGGGAGGGCGCGCCGGCAGCGCCGCGCCGGCTCAGCAGCCCGACCGGCGGTCCCGAGCAGCGAAAAAACCCATCTCATCCCCCCGACCCCGCTAAAAAACCCCCATCCATCAGCAAAAAAACCATCCAAATCCGACGGCTTCGATAAAATATTCCCAATATCCGTTTGCGACGGAAACGGCGGAAGAGTTTGAAGCTCTTAAATTATCCCGTCCGTCCTTCTTTAGTAACAAAGGCACTGCTTGTCCCGGCTGCTCACGTATCGCAGCCCGAGCGGCGAGCGGCTCCTCGCATTTTCTGCCCAGCTCCGCGTCCCGTGGAAGTCCAGCTGGTCTGAATTAGCCTCTCCCCCCGACTCTCGTGTTTTCGTTTGAACGGAGCTTGTCAGCGGATACTCGGGCGAGTTTAAACACAGGAAGTTCTTCATTCAGGGCAAGCTCGGGAGGTTTCCTGTCTCGAAAACATGATGGCATTGTCGGTCCCGTCACCCCGCCGCGACGCCCGGAGCCACCCAGGGCCACCGGACCCCCAAAATCCAGCCGGGAGCCACGCAGTCCCGCGGCGGTGGAGGAGGAAGGCTGCTGGCTCCTCGCTTTTTTTTTTTCTCTTTCTCCCCAGGAGGAAAAAAAAAATGGCTATAAAACGCATCCAAAAATGGCAAGGGGACGGAGCGGCTCGAAATCCCCCAAGTTGCCGGGAGCCGGCGGGGGGGACGGGGAGCAGCCGTGGCCGGAGACTGCTGCTGCTTCTTCCTCCTCCTCCTCCCGGCCCCGCTCGCACTAACTTTCCCGGCGGCCGGTGATGGGCTGCGGCGGCTCCGCGCCGCCGGCGGGCCCGGCCATGGCGGGGGGGGGGGGGGCGGCGGGGGCCGGTCCCCGCGGCGAGGGGGGGGACCGGAGCGGGGGAGGTGGGACACCCAGGCGACCCGCAGCACTCCCCTTCCTTCCCCGCCGCTCTCGCCCCTTTTGTGCGCGGCTCAGCGGCCGGGCCGGGGGCGGGGGGGTCCGCGTCGCCCCCGCGGGGAGCCCCCGGCCGGCGCGGCGGGATGCATGGCGCGCCCGGGCCGCTGCCTGCCTTCCTCCCTCCTCCTCCTCCTCTTCCTCCGCCGCCGCCCGCTCGCCTTCCCGCCGGCGGAACAAAGGGCCGAGCCGCGCAGGCCGCCGCACGCCCCGGCCCCGCCGCCGCTCGCCGCCAGCACCGGGCTCCCGCCGAGCTGCCAGCCCCGGCGGAGGGCGGGCGGGGAGGGGGCGGCGCCGCGGGGCGAGGGGCGGGGCGAGCGGCGGGACCGCCCAATCCCCGGGCACCGCCCCCTCCCCGGGCACCGCCCCCTCCCCGGGCACCGCCCCCTCCGCGGGCACCGCGGCCCCTTCCACCCCTGCGCCCCCCCCCCCCCCCTCACCGCGGCCGGGTCCGGGGACACCGGAGCCCGACCCGGGGTAGGGGGGGGGGGTCTCCGTGCCAGCGGCGGCCCGGGCCTGGCCCCTTCCCCGCCCCGCCGGGGCTGGCCCCTCCCCCGGGGGGGGGGCGGTAGCCCCCGACAAAGAGCAGCAACGCCCTGGCTCGGCGGCAGCCCCGGCCCCCCCCCACCCCCCGGCACCGGCCCCGCCGAGCCGCGCTCCCCGGCCCTTTGTCCGCCCCCGAGACGGCGGATTACAGCGCTGCCGAGCCCCGCGATGCGGGGGGGGGGGGGGGGGGGGGGGGGGGGGCTGGTTCCACCCCCCCCGGGCCTCCTCACGCCCACCCCTGCACAAAGAACCGAATTATTGAATCACCAAAAAAAACCCCCACAACCCACCCCAAAACCCCCAAAGTGTCATTTTTGCCTTCGCCGAAGCCGCATCGCTCCGCCAGCGCTCCCCAACCGCTCTGCCAAAACCCCCCCCCGCAACTTCCCCCCGCACGCCGCGGCCCCCAGCTCCCAAAAAAACATCAATATTTGCAGCCCCGGCTCCGGGTCAGCACCCCGCTCCCCTCCTCCGTCACCGCCTTTTCTGCCCCCCGACCCCTCGGCTTTGGGGAGATGGGGAAGGTTGGGGGCAGAAGCCGCGGGGCTGGGGGGAGGCAGCCCCAGCGCGTGAATCGCGGCGGCGAAGCGATGCTGCGGGGAGTCACAGACTTGGGAAAAGAGAGAAAACAGGAGGGCTGGAAGCAGCCTCCACGCATCTCCAAGCAACAGCCCGCCCTGCCAGCCGCCCTGCCTGCTGCTTCGGGGACGGATTCCGGCAGCGGGATAAAAATACGAGGGGCCAGGCAGGTGCTTCACGCAGAAAAGGGCGAGCTGCGCGCCCCGGTAGTGCCGGTGCCGGGAGATGGTGACCCTGGTTGGCGCTTGGCCGTGCCACAGCTGCCCCAGAAGCCTTCCTGCCCAGCCGTGGCCATGCCGCAGCCGAGAGGCTGAAGCCAAGGAGGAGATGAAAAGTCTGATTTTTTGGGGGGGACGCGCTGCAGGTGCCTCCTGTCCCTGAAAACGCCAGGGCTGGGCCAAGGTCGTGGCATGGCTGTGGTGGGAGCCCAGCTTCCCCGTCCCCAAGGCCTCGCACCCTTCGTCCCTGCGTGCCCTGGCACCAACCGCGTTCCCCTTCGGAGAGACGGGAACGGACGTTTTGGGGAAGAGGGTGCAGGGCTGCGGGGGAGAAACGCCCGTTAAACGGCCCCAAGCGCTCGGCGGGGCTGGCCACACGCCGGGACGTCTTTGGAAACTCCATTTCCATCCTTAAACACCACCGAGGAAAGGAGCGGGAGGTGGGGAGGGAGCGGGGAACTGGGAAGGGGGGATGAGCAGCCCCCCCAGCCCCTTTGCCCAGCCATGACTGTCCCTCCTCGTCCCCCCGCGCTCTCCCAGACGGACAGACGGACGCTCAGGGCTGGCCCTGCAGCCTGCTCCGGCCCCAGCTGCCAACACCGCAAGAGCGTCCCAAAGCCCCAGTTTCGATCCCTGGCGGGGGACGCACCAGCTCTGGGGCCGGGTTCTTAATCCAGCGCAGCTGAAACAACAAGCGGAGGACGGCCGCGCCGTGCCAGCGCCCCGGCAAAGCCACCGCCTCGGCTGGGAGCTGGCGGAGCGCGAGCAGGACCGTTACCGCTCCGGGGCCCCTCCGCCAGGAATCCCAGGCATCCGGGCTGGGGCGCGGAGGCTTTTTGTTCCACTTCGAAGAAGGAACGATTCTCGACGTGGAGCTGCCGTTTCACAGCCAGAAATTCTTTTCCCATTTCCTCACCACGTCACGTGCCACAAGCAAGCCAAGTCTTCCTCCAACACATCCCCCCCACCCCCCGTCTCTAAAACCATCAGGGAAATATTCAGCAAGTACTAAAGCCAATTAAAAACCTCCGAGCCGGAGCTCTCGCAGGGTCCCCGAGTCACAGGTCACTTGGCTTGAAGCCACCAAGTGCCACCCCGGCGACGGGGACAGAAGCCGACGGGTGCTGGGAACTGCAAGGTCAGGGCTCTGCTGGGGCTTCACGTTGGTGCGAGGGAAGGACGGGGCAGGGTGCGAAGATCCTGTCTCAGTTCTTGTCCTTTCGGGTGTCTCTGGCCAGCGGCAAGTGCCAGGACGGAAAGAAACGGCTGAGAGAGCCTCAGAGCCGCAGCGCCGGAGCTCAGGGGAGCGTGGCTGCTCGCTGCGCAGCTCGCTGGACCCGCAGCAGCGGTGGGCCGAGCAGACCACCAGGACCTCTCCTTCGGCTTCTGTTCAGCCACCAAACCTGCTCTCACCTGCCCTGGTACCAGCACGTTTTGGCCAAACCCAAGTTGGCGTTCGTGGCTGCGGACGATGCGCTCCGGTGCTGGGATGCCCGTGCTCCGGGATGCCCGTGCTCCGGGATGGCCGTGCTCCAGGACACCCGTGCTCTGGGATGCCCATGCTCCGGGATGGCCATGCTCCAGGATGCCCACACTCTGGGATGCTCATGCTCCAGGATGCCCGTGCTCCGGCATGCCTGTGCTCCGGCATGCCCACACTCTGGGATGCCCACACTCCGGGATGCCCATGCTCTGGCAGCCAGCCCGCCACGGGGAGAAGACCAAGAGCTCTACCGAGGGCTTTCACCCAGCGCGGACCCACTCGTGCCCCAGAGCCACCCCAGCCCACCCAACGGCCACGTCCTGCGGGTAAAGACCCTCGGCTAAAACCCCCCAGAGGCTTTCCCTGCTCCAAGCAGGAGCATCGCCATTTGTCTCCCGGAGCCGCAGGTTTCAAGCTTTCCTCATATGGCCACCGGCCCCGGCACACGGGGTCGCGTGCCTTCCCCGTCACGGGGTGATGTCACCCTGTTTACGACCGCGTTACATCCCGCCCGCCGCCGCCGCCACTGTTTACATGGGAAAGCGGTCTTTGGAAACCAATATATTTTTAGCTTTCCTTTAACGCATCTCGGCAGCTGGAAATGAGGGACCTGCACTATGTGACAAGCAAGAGAGCCCGGAGACAGCTCAAGATCTCTGATGGACACGTCGCTAACGAGCCCAGGGTACAACCAAGGGCCTTCTTGGTCCTCAAAGCTTCTTCAGTCTTCCCCTCGGTGCCCTCCTGCCCTGGGCAGTGCAGCGCCCGCTCGCCCAGCCCGGCCGAGGGTGGGTGTGGGAAAGCTCCTGCCTTTGCACCACAAGCTTTGTCCCAACAGGTTTAGCTGACTCTGTCCCCCATATCCAACTCCACGGGGGTCACCGTGTCCCCCCCAACTCCACGAGGGTCACCAAGCTGACGGTGGCAGGGACGTGGCACCACGTCCAAGCGAGGCAGAGGGGATGAACCCCGACGAAGGGACGCGGGGCGGCTTTTGGCCTCCCTCAGGCACCGCGATCAAAGCACAAAGCCAACTCATGCACACCCAAAACCTGCCTTGGAAACCGCTTTTTAGGTTTTGCTGGGATTTTTACTGGAGGATTCATGGGTTTTTTTAAAGCCTTTGCTGCATTTGTCAGCAGGTCTGCGGGATTTCTTTATCTCCCTCTCAGCGCTGTTGCTCTCCTAAACTCGCTCCTTTTGCCAAATCTTTGCAATTGCCATTTCGGCGCCGCGTGGGCAAGCTGCGAGCTCCCAGCCCGTTCCAGGCAAGAGCACCAGGGCTCATCCCACCCCACCGCGCCAGGCTGGGCGCTCCCCCATCCCCTCGCAGGGCTGGGGGGGGGGGGGAACCCGGCCTGGCTCCATGGGGGTCTGCACCTCCACCGGAAAAGTTTTAGAAAGCGGTTAAAAACCAAACTCCCGGAGAAACATTCTGCAATTTGGATGTGCAGATGCAGTGAGCACTGCATTTTTAAATTTATTTTATTTCGCCAAGGGTGCAGGAGCTGCACCGTAGCGCTTTCCTATATATTTTCCTATATATAATATAGGAAATATAGACGCTGGTATAAATAATTCTCCCGAACGCAGCCTGGAGCCCTCGCGTTACAGCAGCGCTCAGGCACAGCCCCGCACCCTGGCACCCGGCGCTCGGTCGCTGCCGAGCCTGGGGCTCCCCTGGGACCCCGCCTGTGGGCACAGAGCACCCCGAAACAACCCGAGAGTCACCCGGGCTGGGACCGCGAGCGCAGGGTAGAGCCATGGGCCAGGGTCCTCATCACTGGGAGCGTGGCTGGGCACCACGGTGGAACCCCCCGAAATGCCCATTTTTGCCCCCAGCTGCCTGGTTTTCCTGCAAATTCCCCTCCACGACGGGCAGGCTTTGCTCCGGTGCTGCGTGAGGGTGGCTGAAGCACCCCAGGCTCTCCAGCCGTCCCGCCCCACGCTGCCAGCACCCCAGCACCCACGGGCAGGGTGCTGCCACCCCACCGCCCAACCCCGGGGAACGGGACACGGCGGACACGGCTCCTCACGCGGTGTCAGAGTGATGGGGGAGAGCAGGGAGAGCCGAGGGAGGGGGTGATGAATAAACTGCTCTGGAGGCTCTTTAGGAAGTGAGGTAAGTGCGTTATCATCCAGAGAATCCTCTGGATGGGAGACATTTTAAACCACTCCTTCGGTAGAAGAATTGGCGATTGTCCTTGGTGACTAACCCAAGGCTGAGCCCTTCCCCAGAGAAGTCCCCGTCTGCTCCCAGACCCCGTGGCCACGGTCGCAAACGGTGACTCGCCGGGACACCGCGGGAAAAGTCCTGGGTTGGCTCCACCACGCGCTTCCCCACCGATCCCCCCTGCCACGGCCACGTCCCGCCGGGATCGGGCTCCTCTCCCTCCTCTGCTCAGTCCTTGCAAACAAAAGCTTCCCACCTCCTCCTCCCTCGGATCCGCAGCTCTCCCGGTCTTATGCAAAGCCGGTATTTTTAGCATCTCCTGGAAACACTGCGAAGTGTCAGCACCGCCCGCTAACGAGCGCTCCTGCGAGGGGACGTTCCTACGGCCATCTCCCCCCGCCGAGAGCCAGCAGGGCCACCACAGCATCTGCAAGCGGGTGGCTTTGGAGCAGCGACCCGAGCCGGTTCCCGAAAGGGACCACTTGATCCCAGAATCACAGAATCCCAGCCTGGCAGGGGTTGGCAGGGCCCTCTGTGGGTCCCCCAGCCCAACCCCCTGCCCAAGCAGGGTCACCCAGAGCAGGCTGCACAGCGCTGCGTCCAGGCGGGGCTGGAATATCTCCAGAGAAGGAGACTCCACAGCCCCTCTGGGCAGCCTGGGCCAGGGCTCTGTCACCCTCAGAGTGAAGAAGTTCTTCCTCGGGTTCAGCTGGAGCTTCCTCTGCTTCAGTTTGTGCCCATTGCCCCTTGTCCTGTCGCTGGGCACCACTGGAAAGAGCCTGGCCCCGTCCTCCTGACCCCCACCCTGCAGATATTTAGAGGCATTTCTAAGGTCCCCAGTGATCACAGCCTAATTGTTTTATGGTCAAGAAAAGATAAAATCTAAAAATTCAAAAAAAAAGCCTTGTGATGATTTGGTCAGTCTCAGCAGGTCCCGGCTCAATTCGCTCCGTTCCGGGCTTGCTGGGGGTCAGGGCAGTGCCCGTGCCTCCCTGCCTGCCCGCTGACAAGTCAAGGTCAAAACCCACCCATGGCTCGCTGACAAGCACGCCGGCAACGCTCCCTCCAGGGAGTTCGAGCTCCAGGGCCACATTTGCTCTTCCCTCTGTGACAAAATTTATTTCCAAGGCACGAGGAGGCTGCAGGAACCCCTCGCGCTCAAGTGCCTCTGGTGCGAACGGGTTTATTTACAGCACCAAACCCACCAAGGCTCTGCAGCTCCGCTCGGCCCAGCCAGGGTCGGTGACAGCCCCAGCACCCGGCACAGCCCGCGCCTACCACCCGCCCTTCATCATCCTCTTCTCCAGCGAGGGGAGATGGTGCCTTTAAGGCAGCTTAACAGCTGTCAGAGAGGAGGCATTTTTGCGTGTGTTGCTGATGCTGAAAATACTAGCCAGAGATACTTTAAGTAGGTCTGGAAAGCGTTCAACGAGAAGACACCGTGGTGCAGCCCGTCCCCGCTCCCAGTCCCACCCAGCTGCTCCCAACTGGGCGACTGTCGGGAGCCGCACGCATTCCTCCGGGGGCACGGAAGGGTTAAAAATACCCTCGGCCGGGCTGGGGCACAGCAAGTGGCAGAGCGTCCCTTCCCCACCCCATCCCACCCCAGAAACCCACCTCCCCTGTCCCACCCGCCCCTGCAGCCCCGCTGGCGATGCCCCCCCAGCTGCGGGGTCTCCGGCTACACGATCGGGTGCGGAGTGACCAAAATGCCTCTCCAGAGGCCCACAGACGTCTGATAGTGAAGTCACGGCTTCGAGTGCAAACGCTCTGGTGTAAACACCTCCCCTCACTGGCACACGGACCCGTGCCCGCTCCGTGGGTCAGCCCTGCGATCGATCCCGGGACGGGATGCCGGTTTTCCTCTGCCCATCCTCAGGAGCAGAGACGTCCCGGAGACGGAATCACAGGATCACAGAAGGTTGGAAAAGATCCTTAGGAGCATCACGCACGCGTCTTACAAAGGAAGAGCACAAAACGTCGCTTGCGCAGTCGGGGACCGTGCTCATTCCCCGCTGAGGAGCGTGTAAATGGGATAAACTGGGAAGAACCCACCCGTTTCGGTCCTCCTGCAAAAAAACGCCGCGAAACACCGCACGGCACTGGGCAGCCAAGTCCCCACCCCACGTCTCTCCCTGCCACCGATGCCCCGTGTGACGAGAACAGCTCCCGGGGGGGATGCGATGCCACTGGCAGCCCCGTCCCGAAGAGCTGCGGGCAGCACCAGGGAGAAACCCAGCGGCACCGGGCACGCGGCAAACAGTAATTAGCAACAGCGGCGTTTCTGATAACACCGTTGAGTCAGCTCCCCGGTCTGAAAGGTTGGGGGAATTAAGAGAGTCATAAACAGAGCGCCGAAGCAAGCCGGCGTCCTCCCACCGCGACGGGGGACGGCAGCGGGGAGGGCACGGCAGCGCGCCCGGCTCCCGACCAGCGCTGGGTAATTGCTGCTTTTGCCGCTGGTGAAGCGGGGAGGACCCGGCGCGGGACCAGACAGCGCGGCATCGGAATGGCGAGATGCCTAACGCTGTTCAGGGCTTTACTCACTCGCTGCATCACCCCCTCCTGGGATTTCTTTCCTGTTTCCTTGCTTTTCTTTTTTTATTGAAGTAAAGAGGGGGCTGGAGGCGCGAGGGCTCCGCGGGCCCCGGACGACCTGACCTGCTCTAAAATAAAACGGGAGTGCGGCCTCAGTTCTTGCTGACTAGGGATTCTCCCTCCCTCCCTCCATCCTCCGGCACAAAACCCGTCCTGGCGCGAAGGAGCATCGCCCGAGCTCACTGCACCGGGCAACTCCGGCTCCAAACCACCGCCCCACAAATCCGCAGCAGGAGGAGAGGCAGGAGCCCAAAATCCCACCTCCTCCCTCCGCTCCCCAAAACCTGCCCCGGCAAAGCCGTCGCCCGGCAGGGTGGGCTGCGGCAGGTCCCTTGCTCCCCGCGGCAGACCCCCTCCTGCTCCCCCCCTTCTCTCCGGCTGGGGTAAGGGTGGGGTTTAATCAACACTCGGAGGCGAGATCCCGGATAAGCGGCGCGGCGTGTGCCAGCTGCGGCAGGTCCCGGCTCGCCGGCATTCCTGCGCCGTGCCCCAGCGCCGGCAGCAGACGCGGGGCCAAGCGCAGCTGCGGCGATGGCGGGGGCCACCGGCGCGGCATCGGGAGGGGGCCGGCAGGTCGACGGAGCTCCAGCCGCACGCAGAGGCATCGCCGCGTGTCTTCCCCAATCTGAACCTGATGGTGCCTGTTTGGTTGTGTCAAGTTCGGATTTTTTCCCTGGGTTTCGGTTTGGGTGAAGCTCTCCAGACTCTGGCAGAAATCTCTCCTGGCCGTTGGGCACAGCTCGGAAGGAAGGCAGGCTGCCCCGTTCCTGCTCTCATCGTCATCACGGCGAGGAAAATGGCCCCAGAAAACCAAGCCGGCGCTGGCATGATACGACCGGGGAGGCAGCGGCATCTTCCAGTCCCGAGCATCGCTCCGTCTTGCAGCCAGCCCCAAACCCTCTGCGAGCACCTTCAACCCAGGGCTGGGCGTTACGCTCCGCTTTGTAGGCGAAACGCGGCAACGTTCAGAGTTTGTTCAACAACAGCACGGTGAATCAAAGAGGGTCCCAGGTGGGAACTGCCAACGCTAAGTGCCAGCCAGGCTTTGAAATCCGAGTTCAAAAGCCACCGTATAAAAGATGAAGTAAACAAGAACAGGGCTCGAGCTCGCTTAGCCAGGAGGCCAAGCTGCCCCAGCACAGATGCCCAAAAACCACCCCAGAACTGGATCCCACCAGCTCTCCGCCGCCCCGGCTGACGGATGCTCTTCGGCCAGACGGGATGAGCCCGTGCCTGGGTCCTCCTGGCACCACCGCTCCAAACCAGCAGACCTCACCTCTGCTTCTCGGGTGTCTAAGGGCAGACCAGCCCCTCGCGCCGGTGGCACAAGCCTTACCCCAAGCACAGCATTACTTCCCCAGTCTTTGGGAGGAAGGGTTGTACCTCGGGGGTCTTCTAGCTCAGGGGCTGCTGATGCTGGAGAGCACGCGATGGAGGAAACCCCTCCATCTCCGCGTGACCCTTCATCTCTCATCCGTACCTGGGCAATCGCTTCCCGCAGGAATTCTGCTCTTTGTTAAACCGCATCAACGTAGCTGTTATGTTTAGTAACATTTCAACTGTTGCTCATTTGATTCCAGTCATTAAAATTTAATCTTAGTGCAAGCTTTGAGAAACCTGAGCTGACAGCAGCGAGAGCGGAGGGGGAAGAAATGTCCCAGCTCGAGAGCTCCTACGAGGAGCAATGGCTGGTGGCTGTCGCTTGTCCCCTGCGCCGCACAGCCCGGCTCACAGAAGCACAGAATGTTGGGGGTTGGAAGGGACCTCTGTGGGTCATCACTCCGCCGTGTGATGCTCGTGGAGACACGGCGCCGAAAGATTCTTCCAACTTTTCATACCCTTTTAGACAAGAAAGGGGCTCCTCAGAGAGGCAGCGAGGGAAAGACAGGAGCTTGGGTTAAACTTCTGCTGGAAACCAGGAGTTAAAGCTGAGGTTCTTTCGCTCTGACAGCTCAACATGAGCTAAAGCCTCGCTGTCTCTCCTGGAGCGTAGCTGAATCTGAAGCCATCCATCAGGATGGCCATATAAGCACAGGCTCCAAACCACTTTCAGCTGCACTTGATCTCACCACAAAACTAGGGGCTGAACTAGCTGACCCTTTCACGTCTCTTCCAGATGGGTTTCTTACAATCCTCCAACAACGCGGTGCTCCGAACCGGTCCCTGCCCCGTTTTCCCCCACCTCCCGAAGGCCGGGTCTGTCCCGATGGCCGGGGGACCCGGCGCTGGCTCAGCCCCTCGGTGCAGCCATCCCCACCGTCGCACCCGCTCGCTGAACCGCAACACCTCCTGCAAACAAAGCCTCCCCCCGAGCAAGATCCGGCAGCTGCTTCCCAGCCCCCCGCCTCCGAGAAACCCGGGCAGGAGCAGCCCTTCCCGCGGGAGAGGGCTCAGCCCTCCCGCAGCCAGGATCAGTCCCTCTGCCACCCGGGAAAGGGGCCGGGGAGGAGAGAGGGGACGCACGGGTGGCAGTTCTCCAAAAGTTAAGGGCTTGTGGCCTTTCGGGGCAAGTTTGAGAGGTGTTTGCAGGCAAGAAAAGAAAAATATATATAGGAAGCTTCAAGTATGAGCTTCTTCAACAGTCATCTGCCCACGGCTGCCGTCAGAGCCTTCAATACATCTTCTTTATTAAATTCTGGACACAATGAGTCCAGAAGTGCCCACCTTTGTCCGGGCTGCATTGGCAACTTGCCTGGAGCCCTGGGGCCATGCCTAATTTGCATCTCATTTACACAGATGTTCGTTAAAATTAATGCCTTAAGACATAATATCCGCCTGCGTTTGAGCCTTCTGGACAGACGGACCGCGTCCGCTCCTGGAGAGCCCCAGCCACCCCCGTGTCCTCCTCCCCACGCTCAGCTGCACCGTCCCCACGCCGCCCCGGGGAGCAGCCTCGGGTCCCCCCGCCGCACGGCGCCTGCGTCGTGTTCGCCATCCAGGAAGGGAGACCGTTGTGACATTGTCTTGGGCGCTGAGCAATAAAAGCCTGTGGCAACCGAAAAAAGCCCCCCTGTGCTCCCCACTTCTCCCAGAGCCCAAGCCAGGCTTCTCCACCGCTCTCCCTCCTCCGCGTACGGCGTACAGACGGTCCCTGCCTGGACGCTGCGATGCCCTTCCACGCATCTGGGATCGCATTTCCCCTTGGAGAGAACAACAAGATGAGGCTTTGCAAAAGTCTGCTCTGCAACATTTATGATTTGTGCAAAAAACCGCTTGCTCTCTGGATGAACCGTGCCCGGGAGGAATGCCGCTGCGTAACCGCGATTGCTCCATCCACCCTTCTCGCATCTCCCCCACTTTATTCTCAGCCACCACACAGCAAAACCCCATCATCGCTGCCGCAACTTTCACTTTTCCCACTAAGCTTTCCGTGAACGAAGACCCCAACTGCACCGTGTGGCCTCGACGGCCAACGAATGACTCCTGGTGAGGACACGAACAACTCCTGGTGAGGACACGAACGACTCCTGGTGAGGACACGAATGACTCCTGGTGAGGACACGTCACCCCTCCAAGCACCCTGGGCTCGAGCAGCCCAGGACACCGCTGTCTTAAAGGGCCATCCTCAAGGTCACCGAGCTGCAGACCATTCGCAAGCGCTGCGACGGGTTGAGCTGCGCCTGCCAGCCCTGCTCGCCAGCCCGGTCAACCAAGCAATCTGCACCGACACTGGGTTTCGTCATCGTTCCTAATGAGAGCTGCTCAGCCAGGAACAATCCCTTGCTCGGCAGGAAAGTTTCACTGTTTTTAAGGACTAGAAACTCCTTTTTGGATGTATTTGTTCCAAGCGACTGCGCAGTGTTTAATGATGAAGTTAAATCCTTCCCATCAATACAAGCTCGACGCAAAAGACTGCCCAACACAAGAGTTCACAGCAACGCGATCCGATGAGTTTGAGTTTACCCCGTAACACTTCCAAGCTCTTTTTCTGGATAGGTAACCCCCAAAACAGAAATACCTCGTCCTGGTGAAGGTTTCACAGAGCTGTTATGTGGTGGAACGGGATCAATTAGCCACGAGATGAAAAGTAAATGGCTGTAAGCATGCCTCCCCCTCCCAGCCCCCATGAACACCAGGAAACGAGCAGTCAGATGTAAATCAGCCCAATCATCAGCTACCGAGCACACCAGTAATAGAAGTTTCACAGCAAGAGAATTTCTAACCAGTATTAATATAATTAATGTAGTGTAACAGCGTGACCCAACACCATAATACTGTGTAAAAAAATATCAAGCACACTCCAACTCATCCCTCTCTCAGCATTTCACGCAAGCCTCAATGGTCCCTAGCAGCTCTTTGCTGGAAACATGAACAGCCCACGGCAAAACTTCGCCTTGGTTTTATTCCCTGGGTGTGTACCTCATCCCACAGCTAATCTCTGGCTTTATTTGTACCCAAGGACCCCAAAAACGGACTTACGGATGTCCCAGATGAAGTGAACAACAAGCAGGAATGGTAGACCAGGTAGAAGGACCTACAGGATGATCTGATCTGGACTAGACTCTCAGATGAAGCCAACTTAAAAGCCCCAAAACATCCATCCCTCCCCCATAAATGCCAACCACCTCTACAAACCCACGAGGTACCGGCACGCCAACATTACACATTACAAGGAGAACAGGGAAAAAGTTTTTTCCTCCCAATCATAAAATCTTTCTGCACCTTTTCACCGCAGACTATCAAGTCCAGCCGTTGATCTTACATTCTCCAGAGCAAGGGTATTTTACTACACCAAAAATGCTAACATTATAGCATCAAACAACGAAGCCGCGATAGCTTGAAGACCAGGGGTCCTACGCAAAAGACCACAACTAGACAGACCTTCAAACACCACCAACAACTTAAGAAACTTCATGGCCAAAAGACTTACCTTGAAGTCTGCCAGCTGCTGGTTGATGGTTTCCACCTCAGTTCCCACCACCCACTGCAACGCCTCGTTCTCCTCCGCCGCCGTTGTCATGTGGGTCAGCTCCTTCAGCCTGCTGTAAAAGTCCTCGACACGAGACAGGGTCGTTTCTACCTGCTCCTGACGGTTCTTGCCTCTCTCCGTGAGTTTGCTGCACTGTTTGCTCAGTGACTCCAATTCACGTTTCAGTCCTAGTAAATCAGGGCTCCCTTCGTCCTCCAGCATCTTCTTGCATTCACTTTCAGAAGCTTCGATGTCAGACTTCAGCCTGTGGAGTTTGCCCAGGAATGTGCGAACGTCCTCCGCTTGGGACTGAAGGCTGTCAGAGTCTCTCCCGATGGGGCCCATGCTGTCTAGCTCATCGTCGAGATCGGCCAGTTGAGAGAAC
The DNA here is from genome assembly GCF_030867145.1 of Opisthocomus hoazin. Taxonomy (NCBI): domain Eukaryota; kingdom Metazoa; phylum Chordata; class Aves; order Opisthocomiformes; family Opisthocomidae; genus Opisthocomus; species Opisthocomus hoazin. Next base: position 3,101,440 of record NC_134430.1, on the reverse strand, counting down.
ATCTCCCTGACCCGACTATTGAACTGGCCGATCCCCTCAAGCTTGCTTTCCATGAGCATACAGCAGTCATTTACTTTCTGCTTCACAGCTTTGAAGTCCTGCTGAGCCACCTCAGCTTGGCTCAAGAGCTGGGAACAGTCGGACCCATCTGGGGCATCTTCTACCAGACCTTGGGTGAAGTTTTTCAGATAATCCACTTGCGGCTCCAGGGCCTGCAGCACCTCCTGCTGGGCCCTGAGCTTCTCCAAATTCTTGTTGCTGCAGGCTTGCGGCCCTAGTGCATCATAGATCTCCAGTTGGTGTTTCGCCCCTTCCAGCTTCTTCTCAATGTTCTTGAAGCTCTCTTGAAACTCCTTGAGCCTCTGTGACATCTCTTCGATGGAGCCTGTCTTGGCTTGCAGCTCTTCTGTGATGGCATCCATCTTCTGATTGATCCCAGCCTTCTCATCCCGAATGTCGTCCTCATCGGTTTGAGAAGCGTCAATCAGGATGTCGGCGGCACTGTTCAGCATCTCCAGCAAGGAGCGACGCTTCTCCACGTCACTCAGCATAGCCTTTGATCTCAGCAGAGTCGCCTCCAGCTGCACCGGATCCAGAGTTACTTCCAGCTCCGACATCTTTGCCTTGCAGTCCTCCACCCAAGGGAGGAGGTCCTCCATGTGGCGTTGGTACTTCTGAGCTTTCTGCAAACAGTCCTTGAGCTTAGAGTGTCTATCAGCAGCCTGTTTGCTGAGCTCTTCCCAGTGTGTTTTGAGGCTGACCAACTGGTTTTGCAGAGTGGTCTTCTCCTCCCCAGGCTGGACAGAAAGCAGCAAAGATTCTCCCTCGGCTACAATCATCTCGTAGGAGCCACTGTGTTGGTTGAGGCTCTTCTGGAACTCTTCTTGTTCCTGAATTTGGCTCTGTAGCCTCTCCAGTGTGGCAGAAATAGGTTGGCTCTGAGCTTGCTGGCACAGTTTGTCATCTAGCCAGGTCCTGAGTTCATCAAACATATGCTGGAACTGCTGGGAACTTGCAAGCGCAGTCTGCAGTCGGTTCATCCGGTCGGCTGAAATGGAAATAAGATTAGAACGCGACAATTAAGCTGAAATCAAATAAGCAAAGTGCAATTATTTAAAATTATCTCAGATGCACCAACTGTGTTTTGATTAACAGGAAGGAGTTTTCCATTGCATCACTAGCCTTTTTGCTCACTGATTCATAAATTTCTGAAGTAGTAATAGGTAACGATAACGCAGTAGGTCTCAGTTCTCCTGACTAGTCTCTAAGTGCAACCTCTTAAAACCAGAAGAGGCATCCCAAGATCAGAGCGTGGCCACTGGGTCTTCTCCATGGCCCATTCTGAATTTCGGAACTGGTGTTTTTCCCCCAAAGCACGGCACACGTCAGGTAGGCTTGCTGAAGAGCCCCATCAGTGGGACTAAACTGCTCACTCTCCAGGCTCAGGTATGTCCGGAGTGTGAACTCTCCTGTGCTTAGCTCCACATAAAACACCCATGAAGCACCCTAAAAAATGATAAATGGTGCTTCCCCTTGAAACCCAGTGATGGGAGAGCCCTTTGGCAAAAAGCAGGGGTGGATTTTGACATCCCAGCATCTCTTGAGTGACTCCTCCGTGCTGTCTCACCTGCCAGGTCTTCCAGCCCTTTGAGAGGGAGCGCCACCGTCTCCAGACGTTTCCTCAACTCATCTTTGAGATACTGTTCCCCGATCAGGACAGAGAGATCATCGCAGAGGGTCTGAGCCTCTGCGATCTCCTCTTCCAGCTGCTCCAGGTCCGAGCGGATCTCACTGGTTTCCTCCAGCTGCTGTTTCACGGCATCGGGCTGCGTGCTGACGGCAGACTGGCTGCTCAGGCGCTGTCCAACTGCCTTCACCTTCTCGGAGAGGCCCTGGAGGAGCTCCTGGTACTGGGTGCTCTTCACTATGGCTTGGTCAATTTGGCTGGAGCGCGAGTTGAGGCGTTCCGTTAGCTCGGACCATTTCTGATTAACCCCTTGGAGCTCTTCCCGCACCTGGTTCGTGGATGGAGAAACATCTCCAGGGCCAGTCAAGATGCTCTGAGCTGCCTGGTTGAGCTGCTCGTGCTGTTGTCTGCGAGCTTCAAATTCCTTCAGCATAAACTGGAACAGAAATAACATGAAAATGTTTGCATAAAAGTGACAGCTCCGAGTACACACAGTCAAAACAAACCAGACCTCCAGGGGCTTTATCCAGCCCATGGAATCAGAAGCAACAAGCCCTGGGCTGGGAGGACCTGGATTTACTGTGACCTTGCAACTTCAAAAGCTGGGAGGGGTCTGCGACTCCAGCACTTTGCTCTCTCTCCTATTTGTCCTGCTGCTGTGTAACGTAACATAAACCAGTTAGATGAGAGGGAAATCTAGTTACGTTAACTGGGGCATTTTATTTTCTGATGTGGCCGGTTACGGACATGTTAGGATTTGGAAGCAGGAGGTACGGAAAGGGCAGCATTGGCAAGTCCTGCAGAGCATCAGCACAGGTCTTGTTTAAAGCAATTTCACCCTCCGAGAGGGGCCAAGTGATTCACCGATGAGTCAATCCAGTGCGGGGAAGAGAGCTCGAGCACTGCACCCGTTTCAAGTTATTCACACTCGTCTGTGCTCAGCGGGGTTTGGAGGACTTGGGAGAGGAGCCACGAGGTCTCCCAGCACTCGCTGCACGGCAGAGCGAGACAAATAACTCCGAGTGCAATCTTCCACTTCACAGGCTAGATGAGACACCCTCCCCTCTTGCCCTGAACCCACCGTGCAGATGCGCACGCAGCTCCCGGCTCACCTGGACCTGCTGCTTCTGCGCGTTCAGCATGTTCGGGTCGATGGAGAGGGGTCCCAGCACGCTCATCATCAGCTCCTTCTCCATCAGCCACGGGCGCAGCTGGGCTTCGGCAGCCTGGAAGCTGGCCAGCTGGTTCACCGACTCCTCCAGCTTCTGCTGCCGCTCGGCCGTCGCCTGGCTGGCTCTTTCCCACCTGCAATCTGAAGCACCGGCTGTGTTGGCGGTGGTGGTTGTGCTCCCAGCCAGCCCACCCCTCCGTCAAGAAGGTTTTTCACCCTCCCTGTGGTTCCCCCGACGGGAAACCACATCCATTTTCAGGACACGGTTTAGCAGGTATGATGGTGTTGGGGTGACGGTTGGACTTGGTGATCTTAGAGGTCTTCTCCAACCTTAATGATTCTATGGTTCTATTCTATGACTCTATGGAATCTCCTCAGCTTTTCAATAAAACTAGTGTGGCTCTATTCACTCTCCGTCTAAAAAGCTGTTATCCACTTCTAATGGCTACGTGGTCTACGTGGTCTTGAAGCTCCTAGAAAAAAAAAAACCTTGCAAGCAGGATTTCTGCACTCTAGTCACTACGGCCACGAGCTGGTCTGACCTTGGGTGAGCCATCTCACATCCCTGGCTCGATAAATGAGGATACTCTCATGTGCGCCAGTCCTCACAGAGCACATGCAGATCTCCGGGATGGAGAACTCCATAAAAGCGTTCCTGCTATTTCAAAGAAGAGAATCTCTGGGCTTCTTTTTAAATACATAGTCTTGTTTAGTCAACAGTTCATTACCTACGATAGCCTTACTGATGACTAGAATTTTATATCAAGCAGTAAAACTTTTAATCAAAATAATCAACCCATGTCGCTCATGCTTTTTTTTTCTCCCTTGGTTTTATTTTCTTTTTTCTTAAAGAAGTAATTTAGGGAGGCCAGTCTTTAAAATATACATCCACCACTGAGATTTCATTACTCATGACAGAGCTCATCTCAGGAACACCTTGCGCACCAGACAGCTTGGAGATAAGTTTGCTATTTACTGAATTTTAATTGGAAGTGACTCTGCTCTGCTGTGACTTTGGAGTCGCCCTCCACTCCTGCACCGCTTCTAACGTGATCTTTCAAGACAGAATCTGCCTCACTAAGTGCTTCAGGCACTTACTCAGGTCTTCCTGCATCTTCTTCCAGTTTGCTGCTTCCGGAGAATCTGGATATTTCTCCAGCAAGCCAGAAAGTGCTTCCTTTACCTTCTGGATCTTCCCTGAATTCTGTTCCAATTCAGCCAGAAATGCCTGGAAAATAATCATTTGAACTTCTTCAGATGAAGAATGAAATCACCGAGCAGGAACGAAGCAGCAGCTACAAGCTGGAGCTGGACAATATCTGTTCTTTGCTCTTTAATGAAATCACTTCATTTTATTAGCAATATCATGAGCTAACTTGGCTCCAAGAGCAAGGCCAGGCTGGGAACTGCTTTCCAGGAGGAGCTGGAGTGACCCAGCAACATGAGCCGCAGATAAGCGCCTTCCCCCGAGCCAAACGCCTGAAAGCAACAGGTCTAAAAGCAAAGCGGCCGAGCACAGCGCGGGGCTCCTGCTCCCTGAACCCGCCTGCGAGCCCTGGGCAAAGCCCTGCTTGAACCCTGGGCAGATCCTTGCTGTTAATCCCAGTCCTGCTGCAATAAAGCCCATCTCCGAGGACCTTTGGGAGGAGATGCTCAGATCCCCGTTTTTATGCTCTGAAGAGAATTTACCTTGTTGTGCTCAGCCTGGGCTCTCATCGTCTCTGTCTTGGTGGGCGAGGAGGAGGCATCCAGCTCTGACAGCGTTCGTTCCTTCGACTCCAGCCACTTCAGCATCGAGCTCGCCTCCTCCTGCACTTCTTGCATCGCCTCCAGCATCGCCGAGAGCTGCTGCTGGCGTTCCCGCAGCGCCGCGCCGAGGCCCCGGTACTGCTGGGTCACGTCCGACACATCGCACTGGATCTCGGTCAGATCTGTTTCCAAAAAGCAGCCCGAGGTGAGGACCACTGCCCGCCATCGCTCCTCTTAACCTGGACTGGCGGGTACCCATCTCGCCCCGGGCAGCCAGCGCTGGCCAAGCAGGAGGAGCGAGCGGCCACGCCGCCGTCCGTCTGTCCGCAGAGCGATGTCGGGTTATCCTCACCCCTCACGCCCCAGCGGCCCTTCCCGTCGCACCGCGTACGCATGTGGACAGTTTGCAAACAAAGCAAACGCCTTCGTGTTCGCGAGGCTGATGCAAGCTGAGCCCCCCCCTTCACAACGTCGCTGCTGATACAGCTTCAATAATTTGACACCAAAACATAAAGGCACTTTTATGCACTTATTATCTCGTTAAACCAGGGAACTAACAGATAACGGGCATTCATTAAAATTGCTCTTCAAACTGAAGGGCTGGATGGCGTTCTAATCCCTTAGAACCAATAAATTTAACTGCAGGCCTTCAAACGATCTCCCATTTCTCAGCTCTGAACACCACCCGACGGGGTGTCCTTCAGCCTGCCCTACCCCCTCCACCACCGCCCGCCCGTCCCGAGGCTCCGGCGCAGCGCGGCTCAGAGCTCGCCAGCCCATTTGCGGGCTCATTTCGCTCGCGCCGGGACGCTGACGGTGTCACGTCGGGGTTTACACCCTCACGGGTGGGAACGCACCGACAAAAACGGACAGGGAGACGGCGAGGCGGCCTCGGCACGCGCGTGCCGGCGCAGCGGTGACAGCGAGCTCACCTTTGCACGTGTGGTATCCGTTCACGCTGCCGACCGACCCTCCCGGCGCGGGCAGCGCGGCACCTGGGCAGAGGGGACGGAGACAGACAGAGGGACAAGACAGACACGTTAGGAATGCGGACAGCAAGCGACGGAAGGCCCTCCACGACACGGACCACACCGGCCACCAAGCACAGACACAGCGTCTCCGCGGGCCCCCCCGCCCGGCGCTGACGAACCCCTCGGCGCCCAGCGATCGGCATTCATCGGATTTGGTGCCCGTTTCTTTCTCCTCCTCCCGATGCACCCGCACCCCTCGCGTTCCTGGAGCTGCTCCTGCCTCGCTGGACCAGAAGCAGCAGAGCTGAAGCTGCCTGGAGCCGGGCACCTCTCCCAGCATCGCCCAGAGACCAGGACCTGGCTCCTGCGTGGACCATAACCCTGGGGCCACCGGCACCCCTGGGAAGCTGCTACCCTCCACGTGATTTTGTGAATTATAATATCAAGTGAGATTGCTGAATGCCTTCCCTGAAGAGATTAACTCCCCTGAAGAGATTAACTCCTCCATATTCTCCTTTTCTCATGGGATGAAGGTGCTTACAGTCACCCTGGTGCACAGACGTGCTCTCTTGGCCAAGAGGCTCTGCATGGAACACGTCGGCGTCCCCTCCTTGGACACCAGATATCCCAGCTACGCTCACAGCCAAAGGGGGATTCAGCAGCAGCGTCATCAGGTAAGTCTCTCCCTTTCTGCCCTCGCATTTTAAAGCTTTCATGGATGCGAGGGGTGGCGGCTTCAGTCCCCCCACGTGGGTCACCACGTGGGTCACCCACAAGTGTCTCCCCACTTCTCTTGGAGGTTTCCCACTGAACTGCTCCTCACGTCAACCCGAACAAACACATTCAGACTGCGCATTCCCGTAAATGCCCATCAGCAACGAGAGTCCAGGGGCTTGTTCTCACGAGCTGGAAGACATCTTCTAGCTGGTTTCCAAATGAACCAGACATAATCTCATTCCCTCGCAGACTCGAAGCCAAAAAGGAGGCTAGTAAATCACATCTGAATATCGCAGTCTTCAGTTTCGTCCAGATACGAAACCCAAATGCTGGAGTTTAATTAAACCACTCCAGTCCCCAGGAGAAAGCAGGAGCTGCCTCCATGAGCTCCCTGTGGGGCTGAGAGCCCGGACCCCCGCGCTGTGGCAGCCTGAAGCTCCCATGCTCCCTCCGAGCAGCGAGACGCGTCCCCACGCTGGGCCCACGGCCAGGGTAACTCGGTGCTCGTCACACTACAGCCAATTAAGCCAAGCTGGTGGGCTCCAAGCACTTGGCTGATGCATCAAAACAAGAAGCGGCAGCAATGCGACCATGGGGCTGAGCCCCACGATACTCGGACCACCACGGGCCCTGTGAAGTTTGTTGAAAGGGGGAAATAACCTCATTTTTTTGCTTAAGGCAGGCTCAGAGAAGATGCAGCAGCGAGAGCAAACAGGGTGCCGAGGAAGGAGGATCCTGGGGAGAGCCGGGCTGCGACTCACCTGCCTTGGACGGGGTGTCGGGGGCCGTAATCTCCACGATCAGGTTCTCCAGGAGGGTCCCTCTGCGGCCGATCTCCTCCACCTGGGCCCCCTTCCCCTTCCACTCCTCCAGCAGATCCTGGTCAAAAGCAAAGGCTGGGATGGGTGGCTGCGCTTGCCCTGCCGCAGAGCCCTCCTTCCTCGCCCGTCACCTCTGCGGTGACTCGGTGGCACCGGGACCCGGCGCCCAGGGAACTCGCAAAGGACGCACCGGCACGCAGCGAGCAGACTGCGCCGGGAAAGTGGGTGTCTGTACGTTTATTTTGGTTGGGGGAATCAAAGAGCAAAAAAGCTCTTTCCTAACGAGCAGGTCTGTCGCTGGAAACCTTCTTCTCCCTCCTCCTCTCGACACAACCCAGCCTCACGCGAGCCCGGTCCCCGCAGCTTTTGGCAGAGCCCGGCGGCGTGCCGTGGGGTGCGAGGGCCGGGGGTGGCTCGGCAGACGCTGCTCTGCCTCTGAGTCAAACCCTTGGCTGAGATAAAGCACCACGGTGGTGGAGAGGAGCGGGGGCTCAGATGATGGGAGGCTGCCTTCCACGTCTAGCAAGGGGAAACACTCAGCGAAAACGAGTGTCCTCGGGTCTCCCACTCCCAAACCCCCGCCCTGAGCAGGCAGGGGAGGGAAGGGAAAGCAGGCAGCGCCCAGGAGGACCTTCACACCGCTCCCTTCTCCACAAGCCAGGGACCACTGGATGCACAGACACCGCGGGCTGGAGCCTGGTAGGGAGCACAGGGGAGCCCACAATTCCCGAGACCATAAAACACCTCCCAGGGCTCTGCTTCCTGGGATTTATTCCACGTTCCAGTGTTTCCACACCAGCTGCCAACTTTTCCAGTCTGGTTCCGGCTCCCGCTGCCCACCTGGATCTGCTGCCTGCACTTGTGCAGCTCCTGGGTGCCCAGGGAGGTCTCAGCGGGCGGCATTTTGCCTTCGCTCTCCTTCAGCCACTTCCTCACGGCCCCGACCAGCTTCCGAAACTCATCCAGTTGCTCCTGGCAGGACGACGCATCCTTTGCTCTGCGAGTGAAAAGGGTTCGGAGAGTCAGAGCTCGTGCTTTGCCTTGCAATTACCCCTGCTTGAATGTAGCACAGTTGTGTCTCCAGAAGCCTTTCTTTTTATTATTATTATTATTAGATGTTGCTTAGGAACAGCGCACACAGTGCCAGCCAAAGCGGGGTGCACGCCGCAGCCTCCCCTCACGGCTGGAGCCCCCCAAAGCCGTGGCCGGTGGCACTTTTGGGGTCTCTCCGGCACCATCACAGCAGCCGACAGCCACGGGACCACCCCTGCCATCCCGCGCCGGCTCTGCACCGGGCTCTTTGTCCTGGGGGACGCGAAGCTTCGGGAAGACAGGGCTCATTCATGCTGCCTCGCCGCAGCCAGCTGCAGCCCCGGGGAGGCCAGGCTCGGCCTCCCCTCCTCCCTGTCCCCCGCTCTCAGCCATTCAGCCCATCCCGGAGGAACAAGGCAGCCCCCGGACGGGAGCTACGGCCCCTCCGGCTCATCCTCACCCACCGCAGCTGCGAGCAGCCCGCACGGGGCCGGCCGGAGGCAGCTCTCTGCGCCACGCTGAGTTACTGGGTATTATTAGGAGATTCATCTGCTTTTCCCCACCACCTCCCTGTATTCAGCTGGGAGGCTGGGGACACAGCCCGGGAGGTGTGACCCCCCCGGGGACGCAGGCGAGCTGTCCCTCCAACCCTGCTCACGCTGCTCAGGCTGCTGCTGACGCTCCCTTTCACCCCCACTTCAAGGTGACAGGCTGCTCTGCTGTCACCTCCCGGAAAGCACGCCTGGGGCAGGCTCCCGATCCCCCGCCAGCACCCCGCTCCCCTCCGGCAAGATGCTCTGGGATGGAGCTGTGGCAGCCCACACGCCGGGAAACGCGCGAACGCCGGCTCCTGCAGCACCAGGAATTTTTCACAACGCCCCCAGCCAAGGCTTTTTTTACCGCGTCAGCTGGAGCGAGCTGCCTGACGTCTGCCGGCGTGGGAGGAGGGAGGCAGGAAGAGTTCGCTCGTGCCCCCCCGCGGAAAGGAGATCTCCACGGGGTCTTGCTTGGACCAGGAAGCCACCCCCAAAGTCACCTCCCCAGGGGGTGGCCGGGACCCTGGGACTCACCTCTCTTTTGCCACCTTCTGCAGCTGCAGGAAGTCTTTCTTCAGGCTCTGCAGCTTCTCCTGATGCTGGGAGGCAGCGGGGGCGAAGCCGCAGGAGCCCAGCTCCGCAGCCAGGTTCTCCAGGGTGGCCAGGTCCTCCTGGTGCTGCCTCATCTCCGAGTTCAGTTCCTGCCAAGAGCAAATGGCGATGCCGACCATGCCCGAGGGATGAACCGGACATCCCCGCGTCCCGGTGAGCTGGAGCCATGAACTGCACCAGCGCCGAAGGGGCCAGCACGGCTCAGTCCCACAAAGCTCCCCCCAGCTCCGGCTCAGCAAACACTTCCAGCAGCTGTGGGTACCAGTCCCACCTTCCCAGTGCTGGTGTCAGCCCAGGCAGTGAATGGGATGGGGGGGCCCTAGACCAGGCCAAATCAACCCCCCACACAGCACAAGCATCTGGTTTTACACCAATTTGAGAGCGTTTCTGAGGCCGTGGTCAAAGCACCCCCCGGCGCTGAGCACTCTCAGGAAGCCAGAGGGAAGAATCCCACACAGCCGTGACCGGGCACCCGGACACACGGCATCTCCGAGGGCTTTGTCACATCCTGCACTGCGCTCGCTGCCAAGACTTGGGCATTTCGCTATATTAACCCCGTGGAGTCTTTAATTGGTAAAACCTTGCTATATTTGGACTGGCCCCTACGAGCCTGGCTAGAGATCCCTTCCAAAAACCAGCCTGGCTCCAGGGAAATGCCATTCCCTTCTCTCACTGCTGGAAACAGCCTCAGCCGCTCCAGCCACGCTCCGCTCCCCAGGCAAAGAGCCGGCAGAGCTCCTGCAGATCCCGGCAGCCTGGGAGCGAACCAGGAGCTGCCTGCGCAGGAGGAAATCCCTGCAAAACAGCCCTGCCCCAGAAACCCGACGCAGGTGGAGTCTTCTCCCCCTGCACCTCACCTGGATGTGCTGGGAGAAGCGAGCGATGTCCCGGTCCGGCTGATTCCCGGATGCCAACACCCGCGCTCTGCTCTCCGTGAACTGCTGCAGCTTCTCCGAGAGCTGCTCGTACTGCTCGACCTTGGGCAGAAGGCCCTTCAGCGCGACCTCCCTCTCCCGCTGCTGCCGGCACAGCCTGTCGAAGTGCTCCGTCGCCTCTGCCAGCTTGGCCCGCAGGGCAGAGGCCGTGGGGCTGTCCGCTGCCTCCGCGAACCGCGTCACCATCTCACGGGTGGCTTCCAGGCAGCTCTTCTGCCTGGCGATGTCCTGCTTCAGCTTCTGCAGTGAGCACACGCAGAAAGGGATGACATTTTAGGAAGGCTCTTGAGCAAAACTGAATTGGCACGAAGCGGCTGGGCCACTCTTGGGAAGGAACAGTCAGGCAAGAACGGGTTTCCAGCCCGGTTTTCCTTTCCTCTCTGATCTCCCCAACCCGCTCTGCCTTTCCCAGTGCCTGACCTCTAAGCCCTGCTCGTCAGCTGAAGAGAGACTTCCAACAGGTCTGCATCCTGGCTTAAAGAAATTAAGTAAAGTTTCTGCTCATATCCCTTTTTAGGGGTTTTTTTGTGCTTTCAGAATACCACAGCCAACCCCAGCAACTGCCCGCCCGGCCCCGGTGCTGCAGACGGGCGCGGGAGCTCAGGGACCGGCCTTACCGCGCTCGTGGCAAGCGAGTCCTGGATGGTGGCAGAGGAGAGCGCGGCTGGCTGCTCTCCCTCCAGGCTCTTCTCAATCTCAGCCACCGACTGGAGGAGGCTCTCCAGGCTCTCCTGGACGCTCTGGGACTGGGCAATAGATTTCTGCAGCAGGTCCGAGCGCTCGGCCATTTGCTGGGAGAGGCTCTGGAAGCAGCTCACGATGGCATCTGCAGAGTTCAGTGCAAAGGAGAATCAGTGGCGAGCAGCAGGTACCACCTTTGGCTCCTGCCAAACTCGCGCTGACGATGAATGCCCATCCCTGACCTCAGCAGCGAGACAGGGGACTCGACACGAACGGCCAAGCTGGATCTCAGCCCTCCCCATGCCCAAACACAAGCCCTGAAGATTCATTGCTAGGTCCCCAAAAGCAGGAGACCTCATCTTTCCTCCCTCCCCGGTTTGTTTTCGCACTCTCCCCAGCCGTCCCTGCTTTGCTCTGTACCTGTCGTTTCCCGAACGTGCCCATGGTCCGGCGCCGGCTCCCCTTGTACCTCCAGCAGGGACCGAGCCGCTTTCTGGAGCTTCTCCACCGGCACCTGATGCTCAGCGAGGTCTCCCTGCAGCTGCTGCTTGGACATGAGACAGGGCAAAGTCACCAGCGGGTCACACGCGAGAGACCCGCACCCATGCAGAGCTCAGTGCTCCATTTAAACCCTGCCAAAGGACCCTGTCCGCTTCAATTACAAAATTATTAAGAAAAATAATAACGAAGGTTGGAAGGTCCAATCCCATGCTGCACGCAGAGCTGGCTCAGGGGGTCTGGGCTGTCCCAGTGCCCAGCCACCCTCCCGGGGGAGGAACGTCCTCCCCGTGTCCCGCTGGGATGTCCCTATGGCAGTGCGAGACTGCAGTCCCGGGTCCTTGCTCTGAGCACCTCTCAGCAGGGGCAACGGGCACAAACTGAAGCAGAGGAAGCTCCAGCTGAACCCGAGGAAGAACTTCTTCCCTCTGAGGGTGACGGAGCCCTGGCCCAGGCTGCCCAGGGAGGTTATGGAGTCTCCTTCTCTGGAGATATTCCAGACGCGCCTGGACAAGGTCCTCTACAGCCTGCTGTAGGTGACCCTGCTTCAGCAGGGGGTTGGGCTGGGTGACCCACAGAGGTCCCTTCCAACCCCGACCATTCTGTGATTCTGTGACCTGCAGTGCTGGGACCTCCTGAGCCTGCAGCTACACCTTTGCACTCCACCAGCCAAAAAAGCGAACGGCTCGAGTCTCTTCACTGCTGCTGACTGCTGAGAGCAGCAGCCAAACTCCCACCCGGGCTCCACCGCTCCCCCAGGAGATCACCCGAGGACGCCGTACCTTGGCGCTGGCGAGCTGCTTTTGCAGAACGGCCGGATCTGACGAAACCGTCTCGGAGAGCAGTTTCCCAACGGCAGCTTCGCTCTCCCGCAGCCACGTCCTGAGAGCCTCTGCCACCTCCTGGAACTGCTGGTAGTGATCCAGCAAGGTGTTCAGGTGGGACCCAAGCTTGGTGCACTGCAAAGAGGCAACAAGACGTAACGGGAGGATGTGCTCAGTCACAGAGCAACCCAGGCCCCGGTGGAGAACGCACAGAAATCACCAAGAAAATAGAATTAAAAACCCAATCTTGCCATATATATTAAAGGAATTACAGGAGGCAACACGCAGACCAACACCAGACAGAGGGTGTTCCTCCTGCCCAAGCTCTGCAGAAGACAACCCTTGCCCTACAATCTAGGCTAGAAGTCCAGCCAGACACTCAAGAGAAACGTCCCTCTGCCATCCCTGCGCGTTCTACACGCACAGGAGGAAAACAGCACCCAGGGTTCAACTCCCAGCCTCGCAAAGCCCTTCCCGCACCTTGGAGTGCAGCGTGGTGTATCGCCGGGTCGCATCCTCCAGCTTGCTCTTGACCACGCTCCCAGACATCAGCAGCTGGGACCCTGCGTCCCCAGCAGCTCCCTCCGCGTCCAGCACCTTCTGCCCCGACATGGTGACGAACCGCAGGTCGCCTTTGTGAGAGATCACGTCTTCTGAGAAGCTCCCCTGCCGCAGGAGCAGCTGCTGGAGGGCCGCAGGGTCGCCGTCCCCCTTGTACATCCCTTCCAGATCCTGCTCCGCTTGCTTCAGCCAAGCCTCGAACTCCCCGTGATCCCGCAAGAACTTCCGCAGCTCGTCCCGCAGGACCTGCACTTGCTTCAGCCGCGCCTCCGACTGCGAGAGGGAAGCTGCGTACTGGTCCTTCAGCTCTGCCAGCCGGCCCTGGAGCCCGTCCCGCTCCTCCCCAGCCAGGCTCTGGCCGTGCTTGTCCAGGAAAGCCTGCGCCGACTGCGTGGCCAGGATGACGTCCTGCTGCTGGGCCAGCAGCTCCTGGTGCTGGGCCTGAAAGATGCCGAAGAGCGAAGGTGATGCTTGTGACCAAGGGTCTCTGCCCACCAGCACCCGGCGATGCCACGCGTGTGACCCAGCCTCCGCACCCTCCTGCGGCACTCGCAAGGTGGGGGAACACCCCAAAGGCTGGGATACCAGCAGGTGCTCTGCCCGCAGCAGAACCACCCCCGATCTCACCACGATGGGCACCTTCTCTCGTCACCCTGCCTGCACCGTGCCCTGGCACCCAGCCACCAACGCACAGACCGCGTGTCCTCCAGCGGTGGGGACTTCCCAGGAGATCCTGAGTCTCCCACGTGGAAAATCACCCTGAACACATCTTTCGGAGGCCAGACCCATCCAACGCCCCACCCCGCTCCCAGCTGTGTCAGCAGTGCGTGGGGCAGACAGCTTTGAGAAGGACGAGGTGTCAGTGCTGACCTTCAGCCTCTCGTACTGCTCATCCAGGCTCTCGGCCGCGCTGGCTGCTCCCACGACGTGGCTGTCGGGGATGTCCTGAGCGCCTGTGCCTGCTCGTGCCCCCGGTGCTTGCTCATTGGGGTGCGCTCTGTACTCCAGGAGCCCTCCCTTCTGCTCCAGCGATGCCACCCAGTTCAAGAGCGAATCGATCTTCTTGCTGTTCTCCTCCAGCTCTTTGGCAGCTTTCACCTGCAAGCACAAAAGCTCCAGATAAGAAGGACCCGTTTTCTGCATGTTCAGCAAACTGCTGCGTGGGGGAGGGAGACAAAAACCAACACAAGAGAAACCCCGAACAGTTTTCCAACCACAGCAAACACCCGAGATGCTCACAGACCTCCAAAACACTTTGTGGATCTCCAAAAAGGGGGGAGGTGCAAAGAAAATGCAGATAAACTCAGCCTCTGTTACGCTGCATCTCTGGGTGACCCTGCTTCGGCGGGGGGTTGGACTGGGTGACCCACAGAGGTCCCTGCCAAACCCGAACACTCTGGGATTCTGGGATTCGTGCCCTGACACAACCCAGATCCCCTCCCTGGTGAAACACCTGAGGGACAGAAGGGAAGGAACAAGCGAATTGTTTTATGCTGCATCACCCAGACAAATAACCAGGACCCCAAACGAATCTGACTGCACCGACTCTCTCCTGCGAGGAGAGGCTGAGGGAGCTGGGCTTGTTCAGCCTGGAGAAGAGAAGGCTGAGAGGGGACCTTAGAAATGCCTCTATCTGCAGGGTGGGGGTCAGGAGGACGGGGCCAGACTCTTTCCAGTGGTGCCCAGCGACAGGACAAGGGGCAACGGGCACAAACTGGAGCAGAGGAAGCTCCAGCGGAACCCGAGGAAGAACTTCTTCCCTCTGAGGGTGACGGAGCCCTGGCCCAGGCTGCCCAGAGGGGCTGTGGAGTCTCCTTCTCTGGAGATATTCCAGCCCTGGCTGGACGTGGTGCTGTGCAGCCTGCTCTGGGTGACCCTGCTTGGGCAGGGGGTTGGGCTGGGGGATCCCAGAGGGCCCTGCCAGCCCCGAGCATTCTGTGATTCTGTGACTGGACCTCAATGTCCACCTCCAGCAGAGCCCGGGGGCTACAGCTCTCCGCACGTTACCTTCTCGGTCTCCTGCTGCACCGCAGCAGTCACAGCGCTCTCCAGCTCCTTCTGGGCCATCTCAGTCCGTTCCTGCAGGGACTGGTACTGCTCCTTGGCACGCTGGAGCTTCTCCTGCAGCGTTTCCAGCTCCCCGGGCTCCATCTTCGCCTTGTTCTCCTCCAAAAACTCCTCTGTGCTTTTCAGGATGCTGGCGAAGGAGGCGGCTCGGCTGTGCATGTTCCTCTGCAGCTCCTGGGCAGACGATGCCGTAAGGCTCCGTGCGCTCCCGAGGCAGCGCCGAGCCTCTCCGCCTTCTGCCCCCCCCCCCCCCCCCAGTTTTTTTCCAGCACTGACCTTGACATCGCTTTGCCTCCGCTGCAAGGCGGGCAGGTCCCCGGGGCTGGCTGCTCCCTGCTGCTCCGCCAGCGTCTCCTCTGCTCGGCACAGCCAGCGGCTCAGCTCGGCCAGGCCCCGCGCCCGGGCTGCCTGCTGCTCCTGCAGCGTCTGCGGGCAGAGGGGAGAGGGGAGCGTCAGCGCCCGCGCCGCAGCCCCGGCCCCCGCGCCGCTGAAAGGCAAGGCGAGAGGTTACAGCTGGAGCATCTCCCGGAGACGAGGACGCAGCACAGAAAAGGGCTTTCATGGCTCTCCGTGGGCTCCCTCTCCCTCTCCGGCTCGCGGGGCCGAGTCCCTGCCGAGCGGGAGCTGCTCGCTGCGTGTTTGCCGCCATCCGAGCGGGCTGCTCTCAACCCGCTCTTCGAGCAGCCCGTTGAGCTCCAACGCGGAGCCACGCGCCAGGTCGTGCACTCCTCTCCCGGCAGAGCTCAACCAGAAGTTTCTGCGCCTTTTCAAACCTCACAAACATTAAACCGGCAGCAGAAACTCATCCAACGAGAGGCGGCAACAGCCTGAGGTCAGGCAGCACCGCTGCGGAGCCCCACACCGCCCAAGCAGGCTGGTTTTTTGTTCCTGGGGTGGGAGAGGGAGCCCGGGAGAGCGAAAGCGTTTCTGTAGCTGATCCAGCTCCTCCGTTCCGCTGCCAGAGCACAACACAGAAGCGCCTGTCTGAGCAATTGAGCATGATGTGACCCGAGAGTCCCTGCAACGTCCCTGCTCCCCTTTCCCAGGGGAGAGCAAGGTTTTGAGTTTCGCTCGGCATTTCAGCGAGGTGATGTACAAACTGGTGCCAAAACACTGTGCTTGGTTCTCCCAGTCATAAGATAAACAACAGAAGCAAATTGCAAGAGCCTTCTTAAGAGCTCTCCAGCTGCAAAGCGAGTTCTTCCGGGGTTAGGATGGGCGCACACTCAATCTGAAAAAGCAAAGCAAACCGGTTAATATACACACACACACACTCCAGACAGCACAGGCAAGAGTTACAGAGAGCAACTGTTAATAAAAACCACACTACTCCTGTCTGGAATCAGAGGATCCACGCAGCGACGGGCGCTGCAGCAAGGCAGCAGAGACCTGAGGACTTGCTTTGGCAGCTGCCTGCTGCCTCGATCCACCATCAGCTGCTTCTCCAGGACAGCAACACCCGGCTTGCGCAGGGGCAAGCGGACATTAAAACTGCGTCTGCGGTGGTCCCCCCGCACAGGGATTTTCTGGTGGGGTTACAGGGAGCAGGGTTTATTCCACCCAGCCCAAAGCACTCGACGTCTAGCAGCCGACTGCCCGGCTGCACTACCCAGAGCTCAGCAAGGCTCCAGCTTTTAGGAGGAAAGCGACTTTCCGCCTGGGAGTTACGTGGTAGGAAGGAGAAAGGCTTTAGAGGAAGCTCATGATGTGCAATGAAAAGTCATAAACTGTGAGTGGCATGCACACAAAATCCCAAATACGAGGTGTCTGAGCGCACGTTCTCGTGGCTGGGAAGCGCTTCAGCGAGCAAACTGCAGCCTGGAAGCAGATGTCTCACAACCTTCACCTGATCCGTCTGCTCCACTTGCTGGAGACAGACCTGCAGGACCTCCACGCGAGCCGTCACGCGCTCCGACACGTCCCGGAACGCCTTCTGCAGCTCATTGAGCAGCCTCAGCAGCTGCCTGCTCTGCTGAGGGGTCAAGTCCTGGGCGTGCTCCGAGATGAGGAACTGGATGTCGAAGGCAGTGGCGTCGAGCTGAGACTTGGTGTCAGCGAGGGGATCTTTCAGCTCCTGAACAGGAGAGAACAGACCTGTCAGGCAAAGCGACCCTGCAGCCAGCGCTTTCCTGCACTGCCGGCTTCAGATGGGACCCATGGACAGGCAGCAGCGTGCACCCAAAAAAAGTATGCACCCAAAAAAGTGCTTTGTCAGCAGAATGATATATTCCAGAAACCCCAAATGCTCCCAAACCCATGCTCAGCACTGAGGTGACAGCATCTCACCACAGCAGCTTTCTGATGTGCCTCCGCACCAGGCCTCCAGCACCTGGCCAAGAGGCTGCTCGGACCGTGCGGGTGGGCTGCCCTCGGGTCTGCAGATGACCCAGACCTGGAGCTGCCAGCAGCCCAGTCCGGTCCTCGGTGCCTCCCTGCGTCACCACCGCTCTCCAAGCCTTCGACCCCCTGACTTCAATGCCAAGGTGCTACCAGCAAACAGGAGATGCTGAACTGACCAAATCTTGAAAGCCATCACCAAGAGATGAATGAACGTGGAGGGGAGCCTGGGTTCCTCATCCAGCTGACGGGGACCGGGGCAGGTGTGATGGAGGAGGCTCTCCGCATCGCAGAGCCCCACGGGAATCCCTCCCGGTCGCTCAGCCCCCACCACACACCTGCATTTGAGCACGTTCCCCAGATGCCCAGAGCAGATGGTTGGTTTATTGTGGAAACAAATGACTTTGGAGCAAGTACAATATTGTTGCTCCTCCCGCAACAGAGGATAAGGGCAAACCCTTGGTAGGCTCCAGGAGGGAAGCAGGATTAAAAGCTTCTCCTCCGCACGGAGGACAGCAACTCCATCAGCCAGAAGGATTAGGGGCATTGCCATGGTTACCTTGTAGCGCTGGAGGCAGCGACTCAAGCTGTTCGCGTCAGTCGCGTGGTGGTAATCGCTGCCGTCCAGCGACTCCGCGATGCCAGAGACCCAGCTCAGCAGCTCCTGGAGTTTGCCCTGGAGAGTGTCGTGATGTGCCAGGATTTTAGCCTTAAAAAAAAAAAAAAAATGAAATGCAGCATTTAAAGCAGGAGCAGAGCGCTCCGGGGAAGGAGCGCTGGGATGCTCAGTCGCCAGCTCTACCTTTTCGGTTTCTGCCACCCCGCGAAGGTTTTGCAGCCGGGACTCCAGGACATCACTCGCAGAGCTCAGAGACTTCTGGAGGTTCTTGGCATCCTTCTCCAAAGCCTTCAGTAATTGCTCAGGGACTTCTTCAGGGGGATTGGCCACAATCCACTTCACGGCGTCCAACTCCTGATTCACTGGGAAGCTCAGCTCCTGCAGCTCAGTGCCCAGGGCCTGAGGCAAGACAGCATCGTTATGTCTAAGATACGGTGACTTCATCTTCCCGCTGCCAAAGCTGAGGAAAAGTTTTGGAGATCCAGCTCCGAACACTGCGTCTATCTCCGAGGAAGACTCATTACTCTCCTCCAGCCCCGCTCAGCTGCCAGCACTCGCCTGGTCTTTTTCCAGGCTGTAAAATTCATTTCAGCCACGCTTGGGTTATTGTCTAAGCAGAGGGGAGAAGGTGAGCCAGAGGCAGTGCCAGCGCGGAGAAGGACAGGGTTTGCGTATCAACACCTGCTAAACCCGAGACTAACCTCCCCGTCTGGCTCCCAGAAGCAGAGAGGAGGTGGAAGGGCTGTGCGTGACGCTGGGGAGAGGAAGGACGAGCTCTGTCCTGCCCAACCCCAGCCCAGCCGGGCGCAGCCTGGCTCACCTCCGCGTGCTGCAGCAGGTCGCGCAGGGCTGCCAGGTTCTGCTCCGCCGGCTGCACCCGTTTGATTCGCATCTCGACATCCCGCAGCATGGAGAGATACGATACCAGCTTCTCGTCGTGCTCCAGACACATCTTCTTGCTGAACATGATCTACACAGTCAAACAGGGAAACAAAACCTCGGATTTAGACAGAAAAGAAAACAAAGGATTATATATCATTCTTTTTTTTCCAAAGAAATCTGTTAATAGCATTCTGTTGCAGGGACTTTCCACTCGCCAGCCTTATCTACGTTTACTACAGGAGAAATAGAACACACGGCTCTTTTTCCAACATAAGCTGATAAATGGCAAGAGATCTCTGGTGTTAAAGTGCCAAAAGAGAGCCGTACTTCTTAGTCATTTCTAAGCAATGCTCCAGCAAAACGAAGCCACACGCAGCCTGGAGTGTTTTCAGTCCTACATCACTGGGTCCTTCGCCAAACCCATCGCAGCTGATGCTGCAACATCCAGCTCAAACCTCGACTCCTCCTGCTCCCTCTGTGCCGAGGGCCTCAGACAGATTTAACATCAAACACGCACAAACAGCTCGCTAAAAAACGTCAAACCAGCAAAAAAGCATCAATTTACCTGGGCTGGTCTCATGGATTCCCTCGAGGTTTCCAGCAGCTCCCCCTCCATTATCACAGGTAAGAGCAAGCCCCGATCGCCCGGAGCTGGCTGCCTGGTCCTCTCCTGGGGCGTTTCCTCCTGGGATGTTGGGGGAACAGGGGCATCTCCTTGGCCTGTGCTCATCTCCACTCTCTGCTCTTGCCACCTCTCTTCTCTGAGCTCAAGGACTGCAGAGGTTTCCTGAACTTCTCGGGGTTTCTCTCCAACAGTCAATTTGTCGGGCCGTTCGCCTGCTGCAGGGGCTGCACCGCACACATCACTGGTGGCTTCCACCTCGGGGTTCTCCTGGGTCATCCCCTCCTCCAGGCTAAATGCCACCGAGGGATCGTGACCATTTCTGATCTCGGCTTTCACCACCTCCTGAGCTTCCCCTTGTCCTGGGGGAGCAGGGAACACCCAGCTCCCAGCCAGGTTTTCTTTACCTTTCTCCAAAATCGTTTTCTTTTCTTTTTCATCCCTGCTGCTCCTCAAGTGCTTGGCTGCATCTCTTGGCAACCCAGCAGCAACCTTGGTGGTGGTTTCATGTTTTGGTTCTGGCGTACTTGAGTCGAAGTCCTCCTCCTCCTCCTCCTCCTCCCCTGGAATTTCTTTGGAAGTCAGAGAAGGAAGGGACTGCTTTTCTGCAGATTTCTCCGGCTGAGCGCTGTCTCCTGCAATACCAGTCTGCTTCGCTTTCTTCTTCTTGCTTTTCTGTTTTTGGCTACGTTTTAGCTTAGTTTCAGTAGTTTTTTCTTCGTCAACTGGACCTTCTGCACCCAGTCTCGGGGTTTCTCCTTCGATGTGCTTGACAGTTTTTTTACCTGCAAGCTCGTCTCCTGCAGGCTTCATAGCGATGCCAATCTCCAGGGGTTCTCCAGACTCCGCAGGACCCATCTCTCCCTTCCCTCGCCCCACAGTAACAGATTCCCTCAGGGCTGCCGGTGTTACCCCACCCAGGCTGCCCACTCTCTCTCCTGGCTCAGAAGCCACCACTGCACCCTCTTCACCTGCCACAACTCCCTCTGCACTTACAAACCCTCTCCTCCTCCTCCTCTCCTCACCGTCCTCCGCACTGTGAAGCACTTCCACATCCAAGAACGACTGCTCTTTCTCCAATCTCAATCCCTCCACTTTCTCCATCCCTCGAACTTCTACTTCTCTCCTCGATTCCTTCCCCCAAGCTGCTCTCACCTGGATGCTGCTTTTTGCAGTCCCCTTTTCCACAGCCCTTACTACCACCGTCTCTCCAGGGAGAGATGTTGTACTTAATACTGAGGTGTGTTCTGGAGTCAGTTCAACCCTTCCTTGGGGATGATGGGTTCCACCATCCTCTGAAGTTTCTTGAGGCTTTGCTTTCCCTTCTGTCGGTGTCACCAGGGATCTCTCGACGGCAGCGGCTGCACCTCCAGCCATGACGTAGCTCACAGCTTCAGACCCAGCTTTGTGCTCAGCACCATCGGACTTCTTAGCAGCACTGGTAGAGACGATGGCGTCTTGCTCTTTTGGAGATAATTTTTCCATTTTTTCCTGGAAAAGGTGGGGTTTATCTACTTTGCAGACCTCAGAACCATATTTGTCTTCAGATCTTTGGGCCTCCTGAAGAGTGGTAGCTAATTTTTGGCTAATCAGTTCTTTATCAACAGCTTCCTTTAAAGTCAATCTTCTCCCACCGCCAGCATCAACAATTCCCCCAGTCCTCATCTGGTTAGTGGCGATGAGTTTGGCCATCTCCTCATCCAGCAGCCCTTGCTCCACAGCAGCCCTCAGGGAGAGCCTCTCGCTGACCGTACCCTCCACGACCCCCCCGCTGTCTGCCTGAGCCTGCAGCAGCCGCAGCGTGGGCAGAAGGTCCACCTTCCCCAGCCTCACCGCCTCGGCGCACGTCAGCTTGCTCCCCGTCACCTCATCCTTGATGGCGCTGAAGGGATGGATCTCCAGATACCGCTGGCCAGATTCAACGTCGATTTTACACTTCTTTATGAACTCTGAGTAGGGAACGATCATGCAGGTCTCGGGATCTACAATTTCTTCTCTCATTTCTGAAGATGACAAGACTTTCTCCATAACCTGCTCAGGCAGCAAGCCCTCCTTTACCGCCTGACAGAGTGCCAGCCTCCGGCCAGAAGCAGGATCAAAAATGCTTCCACTCCCAGCCTGGATTTCTTGCACTTTCCTCTGGAAGTTCGGACTAACGAGCCCTAACGATACCGCCTGGGGCAAGGGCAGCTTCTCCTTTGTAACTGGATGAACACAGTCCTGCAGGCACACGCTTTCAGCTTCCGTGAGTTCATTACACAAATCTTGATTGATCAAACCGTGTTTCATTGCGTCTTTTACCGAAAGCCTCATTCCAGACACGTGATGGATGATTCCTCCATCAGCAATCTGCTTGGTCAGGAGCTGAAAAGCTTTTTCCTTTTTTAGGAGCCCTTTTTCAACAGACTGTGCAATAGTCAAGGGCTGCTTGGTTTTAGGATCCACAATTCCACTGGTCTCAGCCTGTAAGCTAATGAGCTTCTGTCTGGTCACCTCATCGGTGCCTTTCCCTTTGGAAGCCTTCTCCAGCTTGACCAGCTCTTTCTGACTTGTTGGCTCTATGAGGCCCAGATTTGAGGCTAAAGTGACTGATATTTTTTTGCCACGTTTCAAGTCAACGATCCCTCCGGTAACCACTTGCCCCTCCAAGATCCTCATTGCTGTTTCCCTGTCCAGAAGGCCAACGGCGGCGGCATCCTTGACAGAGTAGACGAAGTTATTGCCTGGGTCAAGAACACCACTTATGGCTTTGTCGGACGCCAGTACCTTCTGGAGAAGCTTCTCATCCATCAGACCTTCTTCAATGACATCCTCGGTGGTTAATGATTCACGTGTCTGAGAGTCAAAAAAGCCACTGAACATCTTCATTTTCTCCATTAGTTTCACAGCTGTGTGGCTGGACACCACTCCACAGGCTACTGCTTCGTTGAGGAGAAGAGTCTTGTCTGTCTGCTCATGGATTATGCCACCACTTTGGAGCTGTGTTAAGAGCATTTCCAAAGTGTCCTCTGCTTCGTGCTCTGCAGGGGCTGGCAGGGCTGTTTCATCAACGCTCTCATCACCTAATACTTCTTCCCCCTCTCCTTCCTCCACTTCCAACACACTTTCCGTGTTTTCACTTTGCCTGTCTGTTTGCTCTGCCTCCCCAGTTTTAGGGAGCACAATCTCCTCTCCTCCCAGTATGCCATTCTCATTCGTTACCTCATTTAGCAAACAAATCTCTCTAACATCTTCTGCCTCTAGTTCAGGTTCCTCCACAGCCTGGGACCTCTCTGTCATGATTTCCAGTCTATCTCTACTTTCTGAAACACGCATCGATATGCAGATTTCACTCTTCACAACAACTGACCCACCTCCCGATGCCCTCTTCTGATCTTCAACACCTTCCACTCCATCTCCTGTAGTAGGCTTGGACTCTTCTTCTGCCTCAATCATCATTTCTTCTGTTTCTCTGAATCCACTACCAAGGTCACTGGGAAGTCCTGGCCTTGATAACTTTACCTGATGTTTGTCCTTGCTTGTAGAAGCTACATGCTCTCTTCCAAATTCATCATCAGTTTCACTCTTGATGGTAGCCCGTTCAGTATAGATCTGCCCTGGCTCCTCCACAAGCAGGATATCTTCTGCATCCTCCAAGAGGAGGCCTTCAGCTCCCATCACCACCTCCCCATTCTCCAAAGCAGTTCTGGGTGGTAGGACCTTTTTGCTTTGTTCTTTTGAAGAAGCAAGTTGAAAGTCAAGCTGCTGCAAAGCCAAACCGTTGCAAGGCTCACTTCCAAGCGCTGCATTTGCCTTTGCCTCCTCAAAGCCTTCCCTGCCTTCCACCATCTGTGCACAGGATCCGTTTTCTTGGGTTTGAATGAGGGCTTTAGTGAGATTGTTCAACTCACCGTCCACTAAGAGCAGCTTCTGGCCATCATGGATGTTGATATAGCTGTGGGTCATCAAGTGGAACATCAGCCTTTCATTGTCACTCCTTAGCAGAGGGTCACTTTGTTCTTTGTGATCTGTGGGACTCCTTCCAGAAGAGCTCTGGCCATGCCTGCTTCCTCTTGGAGAGCCAGCAAGCTGCACGCTGGCCATGACATCAGGTATGGCTGTGGATTTCAGCTTCTTCGCCACATCTCTCTCCAAGATGCCGTGTTCAACTGCTTTCTTCCAGGACAACACCTCAGTGGTTTCTGGTATAAAGACAGCCTTAATGAGTTGCCTCTTGCTGAGGATCTTGCAAGCCAACTCTGTAGACAGGATTCCTTGCTCTAAAGCATCCGCAACCGGGACGATCTCCCCTGTCTCTGGCCACAGGAGCCCCATGAAAGACCACAGGGATTCCAGAACGACCAGTGCAATCCTTGGTGCTACCAACTCTTTCTGTACAGCTTCATCAATTGTCAGTCGCTCTCCCGTGACAGTATCGATGATGCCACCTGTCTGAAGCTGCCGGATGAGCAGAGTGCACGCCAAATCCTGGTCAATTAAATTATGTCTCACGGCCTCGTCCACAGTCAGCCTGTGCCCTGTCCTGGGGTCTACAATGCCACCAGCAAAGAGATGGGCTTCCAGCAACCTGACCGTTACCTGCCTGTCTATCAGCCCTTCCTGGACGGCACGGAAGATGCTGACTTTTCTGCCCAATTTCAAGCTCACCATCCCACCCGCCAGCTGCTTGACCGGGAGCAGCCTCAGCCCAGTCTCTTGGTGGATGATGCATCGGTGCATGAGCTCGGGCAGACCGATTTTCTCAGCAGTGTTGGGGTCAATCAAATCCTTGCCACCCTCCAGGTGAGACAGGAGTCTGGAATAAAGCTGGGGGGTAAGGAGCCTTTCTTGCATCGCTGTCTCCAGGCTAATTCTGCCCTTATGGACTTTAAAGCCCCCCGTGACAAGCTCAGCTTCCAGAATCTTGAGCCCAGCGCTCTCACTGATCCTCCCCTCTTCCACCGCAGCAACGACAGGTAGGAGCTGCCTCCCTTCACATCTGACTTCTTCCACCCGGTGGAGAGCATCCTTCAACTCCTGCAGCACCTGGAACATCCTGAGATCGATGATGTTTCTTGCCAGACCTTCCTCCAAGGAGAGTTTCTCATTGGTCTCTGGAACAACTAAGTCAGATGTGATAACCTGGGCCTCCAAGAGCACGAGGCCAGTGTCCTGATCTATAAGACCTCTCTGCATGGCACCAAAGACAGGGAATATTTCTACTGTGCCAAGATCGATCACTCCTGCCACTGCTTCGTTGCCCTAGAACAGAAAGAGAAGGAAAAGAATTAAAACAAAACTGAGCGTTGCCAGCGCTCAGGCTGCATGAGGTCCGGGGAGGTCTCAGTTTCCAAAAAAAAGTGTAAAACCCCTAAACAGGCTAGAAAGCAAGCCCCAAAGTGTTTCGAAATGCAACTCCAAAGGCACCACAGCACACAAACCGGTGCATTTGCCAGCCTGCAGACTGCCAGCAAGTTTTAAGGCTCGCCTGGTCCCTCACCCAGGGCAGCACGGAGACGCTCCCAACACCCACCAACAGGAACGCAGCGAAGCGGCAAGCGGCAAAACCCAGAGGTGCTCCTAATTCTCCACGGAGAAACAGAGGGAAGGAGACCAAGAAGCACACCAAAGCCGTTCAACAACTCCAGTTTTAAAAAGTAGAGGCAACACAAATCCCACTCCGTACTCAGAGGAGAAAACCCTCTTCCCTAGGAACCTCTCCGAGCGCAGTTTCTCCCCTGACTCGTGCCATGCTCAAACCCTGCGCTTCCCCAAGCAGACTTCAAGTGCCAGGATGGCCGGGGAACACCAGGGAGCAGCTCCCCAACGAGCTGGACGGCCATGCACGAGGGCAGGAGCGCTGCATGCAGGGCAGCTCCCCGAGCACAGCCACCGCAGCCGCTCCAGCACCTCGAGGTGCCCGTGCTCTCCAGGCAGGGCGAGGGAGAAACAGCAGAAGTTGGGAGGTCCCAGCATGGAAACAGCGACAGACTGGGAACAGAACATTTATTTTGGTGTTTCTGGAGGGGCTTTTCTCTTCTTGCCAGTATCCCCACCAGGAGGGTGATAATTAAGGTGATAAAGACTAATGGCTCTTTGGACATTTGGGTTTCTCCCAGTCCCACTGGCTTGGGGCTAAAGTTGGCCCAAACACTAAAACATTTTTGTGGGGATAGGGAGGAGGGAATCCAGATTGTGGAATAAGTGGCTTTTGCATCCCAAACACCCTCTGATTTATTTTTTTTAATCGGTGAGTCTAGCAGCACCGGCGGCTGGGGGTGTTGGCAGCTGCGGCACAGCTCGGGTACAGCACAGCAGAGGACGCAGCCTCCACCACGCCGGTTTGCAGACCCCCCCCCACCGCCTTCCGCCGCGGAGACGGGGCGAAGCTGCTGGCCAAACCTCAGCTCTCCACCACCACCATTGCCAGACTCTGACATGCACGTTCGGAGATGAACAAGCCACGGAAAGACAGAGGAGGGGGGGAAAAAGCTGAAGATCAAAAAAAGAAGGTGGAAGGGAAGGGGGGTAAAAGGCTTTTACTTACCCGAGTTGCAGGGTGTGCCTTGAGCAGTTAAAGACAGAGCCTTATGGAGCAGTTCAGCCGTATCACACACAGTGTAAAGCTTGGTGTTAGCGTCCAGCATGCGACTGCTTTGTTTGCAAAAACAACCCCCCACACAGGTCGTCCTCTTTCACTTTGCGTGTTTGGTTTGTTTAAATCCCGGAGGGTTAGTTAAACTTGTAAGCAAGGATGTCAGTTAATCTCAAAAACAGTTGACATGAAACACAAACTGTACAGGGACACATCATGCTCAATTTAGCGCGTTCTGCTTCGCATTTTTGTCTTTTATAACTTCGCTCTGACAGTCGGATGTTTCCAGCAAGCAAATGTTAAGAGTTCCTCATGCTCCCTCTACAGAGAAGCAGCCGCTCCGCACAGCAGCCGCGGGGACCACCTCGCAGACGGGGACCGACGGTGAAGCCCCACTGCCACCTCTCGTTTTGAATCCTGGGCTTCGCCGAGAGCGTGAGTGAAAACTGTTCTAGCCTGAGCCCCA
The DNA here is from genome assembly GCF_030867145.1 of Opisthocomus hoazin. NCBI lineage: Eukaryota > Metazoa > Chordata > Aves > Opisthocomiformes > Opisthocomidae > Opisthocomus > Opisthocomus hoazin. The sequence goes on along the minus strand of NC_134430.1, from coordinate 3,075,078 downwards.
AAGCGCGTCCGTGCCGTGCGAAAACTGCCCGGCAAGCCCTGGAGAAGGCTCTCGAGTCATTTTCCTGCCCAGGAGGGAGGAGAAGAGAAAGGACGAAGCACCCTTCCCCTAGGCAGGCTGCTCGCAGCCGCTTGCCTGGCAGCAGCAGCAAAGCCGCGACGGCTTAGTGACAGCTAACGAGTCGGTTTGCTCGCCATAAGCTTTCCGCTGCCAGCACGAGGGCTCGCCATAGAAAGCGCTTACTGCACCGAGACACCTGAAATGTGCTGTAAAGTCCAATTTGGAGAGAAACGCTCTCTGTTTAGGTGAAAGCTGGGCAGACGGATTTCAAACAAACGGCCCCATCGCCCTCCTCCCGTGAGCGGCTCGAACAGGGCTTCACTCACGGACCCAACGGCCAAAACCTGCGTCACACGGCCAGATCTGAGCGGGCCGTTGCTTCAGAGTAGAGGGAGCCAGCAAGCAAACACACAAATATATCCATCGACACATGTATATACACTTATAGAACACGCACACGTATATCTGTGAACGACCGCAGACAGCCCGTAACAGAGGCACCGAGGATGCGCTTTCAGCCCTCCCTACCCAGCGAAACAAGGGTGGGGACTGGCGGGAGTGCTGGGGGATGTGAGCAGCTCCAGCTACGGCCGCGAAGGTCTCCCAGGCCAGCTGAGGGCCTGGCTGACGCAGTTGCCTTCCGCTGGGGAGAGCAACTTCACCCAGCCCCAGCTGAGACAAACCGCTCGCCAGACCCTCAGGTACGTGAGACCGCACAGGTCGTCTGCTGAAACCCACCTTCTCGCGTCCCCCGCACGCAGGCAGCCTGCGAGACGGAGCCCTCTGCGGCTACAGCCCTGCGAGGGCATCCCTCAGAGGACAGGGGTTTGCTACGGGCACCGTTTCCAGGACAGAGGTCCATCCCCATCCTCGCTCACCGAGCGTGAACAAGCCAACCCTTGTGCACAGGGCAGAGCTCTGGTGAAAACCATTGCAAAGGACAACTCTGCCATTGACCTGGAAGGCAGCAGGCCAACGGCTCCTGCTCGGGCTCCAGGGACCCCCCCCAGCCCGGCTGCTTTGGGTGACGCACGGCCAGAAGAGAAGGGAGGGAAACCACGTGCAAGTAACACAGCCGACGGGCTGCGAGTGGCTGCTGGCCACGAGACACGCGACTGAGCAAAACCTTTTTGACACCCTGAGGAGTGGCCTGCGCCCGCACAGCCACGGGACCAAGCAGGGACCAGTACCTTGTGCTCGGTCTCCTGAGCCAGCTGGCTCTGGAGCTGCTGGAGCTGCTCCGTGGAGTCGCTGCAGAGCGCCTGGTAGGTCTCCTTCAGGGCACCGAGCTGAGCAGAAATCTGTTCCTTCTCCGGAGAGGAAAGCCTGCAATGGGAAGGGGAGATCGCTCAGGGAAACCGCACAAACCATCTCCCAGCTCTGCAGAGTTAACATCATCTTCTGGTGATGGAAAAGGCCAAACCCACCACGAGTCCCCTCTTCCCACTGCACCGCTCCTTGCCCAGCTCAGCTAAAACCAGTAAGGGTAATTATGCACCGTAACGATCAAACTCCCAAATATACAGGGCTGGATCACTACTAAAGCGGATTAACACTGTCCCAACAGCACAAATGGGTTGAGTATTTCATAGCTCTTACTGCAGGTAAGAAAGCAGAGAACCATCACGTGCAGCTCATCACTGTTTTGAACAGGAGTCGGGCACGGGGTCCCAGGGACGCCAGCCCACCAGCGCCAGCTCTACGGTATCGCATCCCCCCCCATTGCTCTCCCCGCCTGTCCCCTCCTCGGGCCACACTCACTTGTGGCTGTGTTTTGCCAGGAAGATTTGTGAAGTTTTGATGGCCTCTGAGACCTGCTCCTTCTTCGCAGCCAGCTCCTCATTCAGGGCCTGCCAGGAAAAAAAAAAGAAAAGAAAGAAGCTTAAATCAGCTGTGGAAAAAGAGCATTAATTAAACAAAGCGTCTGACGGTCGCCCCCGGTTTACCTGCTGCTCCGAGATCGATTTCTCGATGTCGCCCAGCTCCCTGCTCCCGGCAGCAGCCGCCCTGCCTTGCACGCTCTGCTTCAAGCCCAGGGCCCAGCCCAGGAGTTCCTTCACCTTGTCCACGTGCTCCTGCTTCTCCTCCTCCACCACTTTCTGCAAAGAGGGGCGGGAGGAAGATAACCACGTCAGAGGGATCCCGGATTCCCAAAGGCGGAGAGGCTCTCAGGAGCAGCGCCCGAGATGTGCCCTCAACATGGAGCAGCGTCCTTGAGGGGGCTAGGGAATGAGCCTGCTCCTTCTGAATAGAGTTCGGCTCCTTACAACACCCTCACCTCCTCCTCCTCCAGCCGCCGGAGAGCATCGCTGATGTACTTCACGTGCTGCGTGGTCAACGTCACCAGAGCCGTGTAGCGAGTCCGCAAATCCATGAACTGCACAGGGAGAGAGGGGGAAACGGGGCGCATCAGTCACGACCGGCGGATCCGGCGTGACGTACTATACAGTACACGACATGGATGCACCATCTCTCGCTTGGGAAGCCCCCCAGGGACCTCGCAGACCCCGTACGGCATCAATGAAACGCAGCGGGTCTGACGGGGAGGGCTGTGGCCACGCGCGGCATGCTGCCCGACACGGGAGCGAAGGGGAGACGCCGGTCACCGACACCGGGGAGGATGCTCAACTCTTACAAGAGGGCTACCAGGATCTTTAATCTCCAGAGGGAGCAGAGAGGACCTTGGGTCCCTAATGGTCTCATCCCAAAGATCCACACGGAGTAACACCGCATGGCGCTCGGGTGATTTATCTCACCAGGCTGCAGGGCTGAGCCGACCCCGCTGGATCTGACCCAGGGGTTCCCAGCAGGCTGGGTATTTCATACCCGGTGCTTAGAGCACTACGCCATTGACCTGGACAGGCTGGAGAGTTGGGCAGAGAGGAACCTGATGAGGTTCAACGAGGGCAAGGGCAGGGTCCTGCACCTGGGGAGGAACAACCCCAGGCATCAGTACAGGCTGGGGGGGACCTGCTGGGGAGCAGCTCTGTGGAGAGGGACCTGGGTGTCTTGGTGGACGACAGGGTGACCATGAGCCAGCAGCGTGCCCTGGCTGCCAAGAAAGCCAATGGGATCCTGGGGTGCATTCAGAGGAGTGTGGCCAGCAGGTCGAGGGAGGTTCTCCTTCCCCTCTATTCTGCCCTGGGGAGGCCCCATCTGCAGTGCTGTGTCCAGTGCTGGGCTCCCCAGTTCAAGAAAGATGAGGAGCTACTGGAGAGTCCAGCAGAGGGCTACGAGGATGAGGAGGGGACTGGAGCATCTCTGCTATGAGGAGAGGCTGAGGGAGCTGGGCTTGTTCAGCCTGGAGAAGAGAAGCCTGAGAGGGGACCTTAGAAATGCCGATCAATATCTGCAGGGTGGGGGTCAGGAGGACGGGGCCAGACTCTTTCCAGTGGTGCCCAGCGACAGGACAAGGGGCAATGGGCACAAACTGGAGCAGAGGAAGCTCCAGCGGAACCCGAGGAAGAACTTCTCCCCTCTGAGGGTGCCGGAGCCCTGGCCCAGGCTGCCCAGAGGGGCTGGGGAGTCTCCTTCTCTGGAGATATTCCAGCCCTGGCTGGACACGGTGCTGTGCAGCCTGCTCTGGGTGACCCTGCTTCAGCAGGGGTTGCGTGGGGGATCCCCAGAGGGCCCTGCCAACCCCGACCATTCTGGGATTCTGCGATTCATCCCCTCTGGCTATTGGGAAAAAACAGCCAGGGCGGAAACTTTATTTATCCACGAGAGTTCAGCAGAAAGGAGCTCGTTTCCCAGAGGCTGCCGGGCGGTTTGCTCGGCGTCGAAGAACCCCACCACATAATTTCACCCTCGCGAGGTCGGGTGGGCGGCCGCGCTCCTACCTCCTGCGTGATGGCGTCCGAGGACGAGAGCATGCGCCGGCGTTTCATGGGAGACTTCTGCTGCGACTCGACGAACGCCCGGTACGTCATCAGCTGCAACTCGTAGTCCTGCAAAGGCAGCCGGGGCGGGGAGACATGGAGCACGCGAGACGCAGACCGCGCCGGGGCTGCTTCTGCCCCGCCAGCCTCACCTAGGAGCGGGAGGGGACCCGTACCTTGACGGCAGCCGAGTATTGCTGGGAGAATTTCTGACACTGGTCCAGTTTGGCTTGATTTTTCTCGATTTCTGCAGCCAAAGCCTTCAGGAAAATTCAAAGCAAGAATGGTTGTCAGGACAGTTGCTGTGGGTGGTGAGCTGAATCTCAGGCCCCACTCCCTCTCCTTTTGGGTAAAGTCTTTATCCTCTTCAAATTTTTACGCATCTCCACCTCAAGCGAAGCAGAGTTTCTCTGCTTCCCAGACACCCAGCTCAGGCCCGCAGCCTCTCCCCGACTGTGTTTCATATTTTCAAGTTTACAAAGATTTTAGTAAAAGACGTGACACTGTCCCTGCAGCGAGGTCCTGTCTTACCGTCTGCTGGCTCAGCTGCTCCGACAGCACCCGGCTGTCCTCCGCCTGCCCGGGCTTCATCAGCTCCTGCTGGACTGTGATCTCCTCGATCCACTGGATCAGGGCACTGTGGCACTGCCGGTAATCACTCAGCACCTCCCGGATGCTCTCCAGCTCCGCGTGGCTGGGAGAAGGACCAGGACAAATAAGAGGAGGGCAAAAATGCCACTGTAGGCTACAGGGACACCCCGGCCACCAGCGGGAAAATCATCGCTGCTGACAAGCCTGACCCCAGCTCCCAGCTGAAGCGTGAATGTAAACCTGCGAGAGGAGGCGGGGGGTTTCTCACCGGGTCTCAATCTGGGCGCAGACTCGCTGCCAGCGATCCCACAGCTGGCTGCCCTTCTCCTGGTAGCGCTCCAGGTCGATGCTGCGCTCTTGTCTCAGCCGGTACAGCTGCTCTCCCACCGCCTTCGCCTTTGCCATCTCCTCCTCCAACGTGGAGAAGACGGAGCTCTTGTCCTTCACTTCCCCGAGCCATTGCTGCAAAACCAGCAAGAGACAGCACCGGTTCAACGGCACGAAAAGCAAAAGGCTCCTCAAGTCAGAGATGTCCCCCTGCCCAGCGCTGACAAGGGGTTTATCCTCCCTCTCTCCTCAACCAGCTGATTGCAGGAGGTGCAAAACGGAGGGGACCACGTTCCCAGCTTGGAACAAGTCAGCTTGGCCCAGCCCCTGTCCTGTAGCAACAGGACATGTAGCTGCCAAGATGCTCACGCGTCAGCACATGCCCTACAAGAGAGAGCACAAGCCACAGCGGCTCCTCCACCTTTACAAAGCAAGAAGGGATCACGTCAGCAGCAGCAAATCCTCCCGGCAGCGACACCGAGGCAAGGAAAGTGGCACACCACGCCAACGCGGCGCAGAGGGGGAAGGACCCTGCCGGAGAAAGGCCAGAGCGTCGGCCGGTTTCTGCCTGCCCGCCTCGGGAAGGGAGCGGCACCAACCTGCAACGCTGCTCTGTGAGACTGAATAGCGGCCAGGTCGGCGGGGACGGCCTCCTCTTGGCTCAGCTTCACCTCATAGCCTTTGACCAGAGATTCTGCTCCTTGGGTGTTGCGAATAATAACGTCAACTGTCTTCAACCTGGCAAACCAAACAGAGGCAGCACGGTGACATCCACCACCTGGCAGAGATCCTCTCGCACGTGAGGCCGTTGGCACCGTGTGCCGCAGGGGGATGGAGCTCAGTGCAAGGTGCGTTAGAGGGCCAGAAGAAAGGTCTCGAGGAGAACCAGGCAAATTCAGAAAGGCGTTTGGGAACAGAGCCACGTCCCGACTCACTTGTCCAGGTAGATGGCAGACAGCCCATACATCTGGTCCATCTTGTTCACCACCAAGTCCAGTTCAGAGCGCAAGTGGGGTGCGCTGGAGCCCGCAGGCGCCTTGTCGAGGAAGCTGTAGCACCTCTCCGAAACGAACCGCAGGTCCGACTGCAGCCGCTGCAGATCCTCCTGCACGCGCTACGGGAGGAAGGGGAAGAACGTGAAAGGAGAACCCAGGCAGGCAGAGAAAAAGCAGGACAGCCCTTGGCAAAGGAGATGGGCATGGAATGAAGCAGGGAGCCCACCTGCAGAGGTTTCCTGCTACTTTCTGTGCAGCAAGATCCTCTCGAAACCCAGAAAGTTACGCACCCTCCACCCTCACATTCACCCTGGAGAAGTTCAAAGCTATTTTTGGCACATGCTAAAGACCAGCGGCCACCATCCCCCTTCCCCTCCACATCTCACAGCGGCAGGACCGACCTCCTGCTCCGCAATGCGGATGGTGTTTTCCTGGATAGTGTCACCATCTGCTCGGGTGCTGCTCGGAGACTGGATTCTGCTCACTAGCCTCTGCTCACACTCCTCCAGGCGCAGACGGATATTCTTGAGCTCAGAGAGATACGTCCTGGCGACGGTTTCATCCTTGTCTTCTGCGAGTCAAAGATAAAACAAGAGCTCAAACCCCAGCCGGTATCTGCCCCAGGTGGGACCTGCTGGGAGCCCCGGAGCCAAGAGCAGCATCTCGCTGACACCGAGGCACCGGGGTGTCTGCTCAGACGGAAGACAACTTCATCAAATCATCTCCTCCAAACGCAGCGGAGAACGAGTGCAGCCACAGGGCACCTCACGTGACGACGCCGGAGTCCACGGTCTCAGCGGGACTCACAATGCTGCTGTGTCACACGTGTCACCACCGCGTATATTCTCTTCAAGACTAAACGCAGGAAGAACTCCTTGCTCAGCACGCATCCTCATGACTAAACCCATCTCCAGCTATCTCAGGGTAAGAGGACTCAGCAGGTCAGCTGAAGCTGCAAAGCCAAGTTCTCTCTGCAGGCACTTCGCTGGACAAAGGCGGAACACTTCAATGGATGGAGAAATCAGGAGAGCAGCTGCTCTCACCATCAACTAGCTAGCTCAGAACAAAAACGAAAACGAAGCCATCCCATAAATCCTTTGCTTATGAGTCCCCACAGCTCCTGGTTAATCCATCAGCCCTTTGAAGCTCACCGTTCTCCATGGACTCCAGCAGCTGCCGGATGTGTTCCTTGGAAGCCTCCACCTCCTCCTCCAGGCGCAGCCGGTCCGAGACGGAGAAGAGCTCTGAGTCGCGGCTGTCCTGCAGGAAGTCCTCGTAGTGCGCCTGGAGGCTCCGCAGGGCTTGCTGGCACTCTCCTTGCGCCAAGGAGCGGAGCTGCAAGCAGATACGTGGCACAGCTAACCACCGGGACCGACCGCCTGCACATCACCCGGAGCCGCCCACCCCAGCTTCAGCACCTTCGTTTGCCCCGTGAGTAACTTCTCTTTAGAGGAGAACAGGCAGGGTCCTCTGCACCAGCCTCACGCCTCCCTCCAGCCTTGCTCACCCCCTCGTGAAACGCCAAGTCCACAATCTCTTACTAGAGTCCAGCAGCAAGCTGCTGACGCTCTTTTTATTGGAAAAAACTGCATCCTTTTTGCACAGAAGCCCCAAGCTCAGGCTTTCCCACGGCTCAGGGTGCAAAGACCCTTGACTTCCCCAACCTCGCCGTCTCCGGTCTCCCCTGGAACACTTCCCTTCCTCCTCAGCCAGGCGAAGAAGCCCGGACAGCGAGCGACACCGCCCCAGAGCCAGCAGAGAAGCCCCCACCGTACCTTTTCCATGCTGAAGCTTTGCACCAGGGCTATGTCCTTCCGCAGGTAGTTCCAGGAGATGAGGCTCTTGGTGTTCATGTGGAGCTGATGCCAGAGAGCCATCACTTTCTGGTACAACTGTTCTATCCTGCAAGGGGCAGGAGCAGATCCGTCAGCCCTGGGTCCCCCCAGCACCCTGGGCCCTGACCCCAGCCACCCCCCGGCCATCGCTGCCAGCCAGCAGCCCCTCAAGGCAGCGACCCCAGGCCGGCAGCCCGCGGCGAGCAATGCTCCTGCCGCCCAGGGCCAGCGATCCCTCCTCCCGAATCCCCATTTTCTCTTTTGCAAGCTACTACAGCAGTTGCTGCGATGGAGTCTGCAGCTATATAACCACGAGGGATTCCTTCCCTCACCCCAAATCAGCCGTGCCACCCACTCCAGCTCCTCTCCCATTCCCACCCCAGAACTGTCCCCTCCCGTGCCACCAACCCCTCCCCGTCTCCCTGCCATTGCACCTCCGGGACCCCCACCACAGCAGAGACCAGCAAGTTACCTGCTGGCCATCTCGATGGCCTCTTTGTTGGGTGGGGGGATCAGGAAGCAGACAGAAGGCACCATGGCCTCATTCCCCGTGGGACTGATCACCTTCCACTTGGTCCTCTGGGAATTGTCCTCCAGCACGCACTCGTCGTTCCTGCCGATGGTGATCTGCAGCGGCACCAACACCGCCCGCCCCGTCAGGACCCAGCGGCGGGGCCGCACATGCCTGCCCCTGCTGCCAGCTCCCCTCCCAGGGGCCAGCCAGCTTCCACAAACACAGATATATACATCTATAATTTTTTTTTTTAATCAAGCAAAAGCCTGGTCTAGTGCCAAGCAGTGCAGCACGCTCGTGTCTGGAGAGGAAGGGACAAGGCAGTTAAGTGGAGTTGGCTACCACCCACGTGCTTGTTTGGCTGAGGCTGATGAAGCCCATCCTCCAGGAGGAAAAAGGACTTTAGCTCCTGCCCAGAATAAATCTGAGACGTGGAAACCTGGCTCCAGGAAAAACAGCCGCGCTGTGTCCCTCCTCCTGTCTTCCCGCTCCGTTCCTGCCGTCCGTTGACCGACGCCACAGACCTCGTCTCAAACCATCACGGGTGCTGCTCCCCCGCCTCGTCCCTGCCTCCCCTTTCACAGCGACACCCTCCCACCCTCACCTCGATCTGCCGATAGTCGCAAACAGCCTTGATGGGGATCGTGCTCTTCACAAGGTGCTCCGGGTTCCTGGGCCGAAGCTGAACGATGGTTTTGGACCGTCCCACCAGGCTGGCGACGGAGCTCTTGGACTGAATGAGCTGCTCCTTCTCGTCCTGGCAGGAAGAAGGGTGAAGGAGGGGTTGCTCGAGGCCGGGGACAGGAGGTCTCCCCAGGCACCTCGGCACCCCCCACCCCAACGCTGGCCTGCAAGAGCTACGCTGGGATCTCACGGGCTGAACCAACACGTCAGGAGGATCCTGCTGCCCTGACGGGCCAGGAAGAGGGGTCAGGAGAGATGGGATGGAAGGGAGATCTGATGTGAAGTCAGGGCTGGGACCTCTCCACTACCATTCCCACTGCCCTGCAAAGCTGCATGCACACCTCTGGCTCTTTTGCTGCTAGGACAAGAAAACATGGTCTTTCAAAAGAGAAAAAAAAAAATGGACACAGCATACACCAAAATTAGAGTCCCCGGAGGTGTCAGTGGCCAGGGGCAGGACAAGCTCCAGCCCAAAGCTGGGGAGATTTAACTGTCTGGAGGAGAGACCACAGAAGCATGCTCCCTTTCTAAAGCAAAGGATGAAGGCATGTTTAAACCAATGGCTGGGATGGGAATACGATGAGTTATGTGGATAAAACATCTCAGGAGAAGGGGCTAGTGGTGGAGTGATCGCACAGGTCTCTGGGTTTGGCTAGAAATTTGCCAGCTGGAAGAAGATGCTGCACAATTGATTCCCACAAGTCCTGGCTGGGTTCGGTGATGGGACAACCCGGGGGACTGGTGGCAAAGCTCCCCTGGAACAGCCTCCGGCACCGATGGAGACATGTGCGGATCACGACACTGGCAGCTCGCGTGGTTAGTGGCAGCTCAGCCCATTCTGGCTGCGGAAGTTTAAAAAGGATCCCAGAAAAATGTTCTCCCTCATGCTTGGTACTCTCGGGGTCGGTTAGTGAGCTAACAACAGTGGAGGATAATTTAATGGTACAAAAAAAAAAGAAAAAGAAAAGAATAAATGATTAAATAAACTACCTGTGCCTGTCCCAGGGAGCATGATTGGAAGAAATACAGCTTTAACTTATTAGGTAAGAAAGAGTAATATCGCTGAGCTCGGGGCAGCTGCCCCAGTCCTGAGATGGTGGCCACTCTCCAGCTGCCCGGACGAGCCTCTCCCACCCCAGACGGCATCTGCCAGGCTTCTGCCGTGACAGCGCTCGCAGGTACGGCCCCCAGGAGCCAGGCCGGCTGCTCCACGTCCTGGTAGCGCTGGAGGATGGACCAGGACAACCCCGAGACCACGACAGAGAGGATGGGACCCCCCAAGCTTCCAGGAGAGAAGACGGCGAGCCCTAGCCCAGCTGACACACCCATCACGAACCCCCAGGAACGGCAGCCCAGCTTCACCTGGGACACACTGGAGATCCGTAGTAGGCACTAAGAGCAAAGCCAAATCTACCTCCACGCGCTCAGATGTCATCTCCGGACACTGCCACCAGCAGTTCACCAGTTAACCTACAGCCTCCCCCGTCCCGGGTTTCAAACACCATCTGATGCTTCGCTCCTTGGGTTTTGTTCTTAGGTTGGATTTTTTCAAGGCCAATTCAGACCAGAAGGTCACAGCACGATCACCCGTCGCCTGCTCCCTGCTCCGCCGCAGCTAAGCCAGGCCACGTGTTCGGAGATCAGCGCTGCCGAGCCCCCGAGGCCCCCTCCCCGTGCGCAGCCGGGCTGCCCGGGCTCTCCCCCATGGGCACAGTGCGGTGGATTAACACGGGATTTGGTCGGGATGAAGCGCAGGCGTTTCTCCGCTTCCCACTGCGCTCCTAGCGAGCGCCAGCTCAAGAGCAGGGACAGGAGCATCCTCCAGGCTCTGCCCCACACCTCCCTCAGCAGAACACGACCGGCTCCATGCAGACCAGGATGGCATGATGGGCACCGATGGGGAAGAACCAGCTCAGACGTTTGAATTTTCCACCTCTCAAGCTATGAGCTTGCACAGACAGCACACGCCGTCTGCTTTTCACCCTGAGGATAAGACAGACGCCGGCCAGTGCCTCTAAACAACAGCAACCCTGTAATGACCGAGATCCAGCAACCACTGGCAGCGTCACATCCGCACAGCCTGCACCCCGTGGCCATGTACAAATGCATGCAGCAGCTCCGAGGAAACACAGAACATCGACCAAGACGGGGACACCAACCATGTTACACGAAACCGGGAATAAAATGAGCCCTGGGAAGCAAGAGGTGCCCCAACCAACGCTGCTGGGCCGGAGCAGGAAGGCCACCCGTTGCCCGCCCGGAGAACCCACCATGGAGTCCTGCAGCAGGTCCTCCAGCCGCGTCAGGCTCGTGTTATGGTCGCAAGAATACTTCCTTTTGATGGAGTCCTGCAGGCTGCGCAGGTAGGTCTCCGACTCCCGGGCGTCGCTGAAGAACTGCAAAGGCAGAGAGGGCGATGGAAACCTGCGCAGGTCCACCGAGGGGTCAGCAGCACGCTGCGGGCAAGGGACCACCCCGACAGCCCAGCCAGCAGCTCCCGGTGCTATCCCGGCCTTCGGGCTGCCCGGGCAGCGAGCATCCCACGCGGATGGCCAGGACCACGTGGGAGTTGATCCCTTCTGCCCTAACGAGACATCCCCAGAGAGCAGCTAAGGAGAAAGAGATGACTCAGGAGAAAGCAGCCCCCCTGAGCACCACAAAGCCCCCCTTCCCTCTCTCCCAAAGGCAGCAGCGGCGTCTGAAGCTCAAGCAGCCGATGGTGACCAGGGAAATTGGGGGGTCCCCTCCCAAGTACCTGGAAATAGGCAGCGTTCTCCTTCACGTGCTGTTCCACGCACAGGCAGAGCTGCTTAATCCACTGCCACTGAGTCTGCACGGCAGCGCTGTACGCCTGGGAAACACAAACGGCGATGAACAACGAGCATTTACCAGCCAGGAGGGTCACAGGAAGGACACAGCTACAGCTGGTGGGACGGACACCAACGGGCCAGACCTGGCCGCAACCAGGAGGGTCTGGACGCGGGCAGACAGAGCAGGAGCCAGCAGCCCCTGGGCTGGCGACGCCGGGGGCTGCGGCAGGCACGGGTTTGTTTTCTCCCACCCCAGAGAGAAACACCAGGGAGGAGCGTGTCCCTGCAGCCCTCTGCTTCCCCACCACGGCCTTCCTGCAAGCCTGGATAACTCCAAGGGAGCTGAGGCCGTTCCCTGCACCCCCTCGCTGCGGGAAAGCCTCACGCTCTGTACGATCGTGTCTGTGCCTTAATTTGAGGTGGGGATAATTTGGGAACGGCCACGAGCTTCTCATCGCACTCCCCTCAGTGAAACAGCTCTGTCGCTGCCCTGATGTCCTTCTGCCACCATGAAACGCTTTGTCAGCCCCGGCTGCCCCTAAGGGCTCCCTGGGGTGGGACAGCAAGTTTCCCAGTCCCGGGTGAGACGGTTCGCTGCCAGCCGATCCCCGGGGCTCCTCCGCGCGCCCGCTCACCTCTACGGTTTGCTTGGCCGGGTGGTTCTCCAGGGACAGCAGCTCGGCCGTGTCTTGGAGGGAGCGGAAGATGTCCTGCTTCTCCTCCAGCTCCGCCGTCAGCTCCTGCGGGAAGGACACAAGCAAAGTCCAAACCTGGGCTATGGGGAGCAGCCTGCGCTCCGAGCACGTGTCCGGCTGACAAAGCACGCAGCAGAGGGAGGAGTGCTACGGAAACACCAGCGGATCCCGGGGAAACCAGCACGGCTCAGGGGAGCACCACAGCCGGCTCCCATCACGACGCCTCCCGCGCGAAACGCACGGGGCAGACGTAACACGGACGCTGGAAACCTGCCCAGGGACCCCTCCAGCTCCAGACAGTGCAATTGTGGAAAAATGGCAATTTATTTATACTGCTTTAAAGAAGAATCGATTTTCCTCTTTATCTCAGGCTTCTTTCTTCCCCTGCTAGTTAAGGATGCCTTTAGTTCCAAATAGTGCTAAAACCACATCTTTTGATGCCTTTTCAATCACAACTGAAACGAACATTTTTTTTCCACTTTCTGCTCTAGGGAGAGCTCTTTCCTCAGCTGCACTCACGAGCTGCAAGCTCAGTGACTTGGGAGGGACCATCCAGCCCCTGGGGGCTTCAGGGCTGTCGGCAGCTGAAGGTCCCACAGCGGATCAAGGCAACGGCGGCGCAACCAGGAGAGCACCCATCCCACCAGCCCTGCCCCAGGAGAGCACCCATCCCACCAGCCCTGCCCCAGGAGAGCACCCATCCCACCAGCCCTGCCCCAGGAGAGCACCCGTCCCACCAGCCCTGCCCCAGGAGAGCACCCGTCCCACCAGCCCTGCCCCAGGAGAGCACCCATCCCACCAGCCCTGCCCCGGGGTCACTCACCGAGAAGTAGTTTTTCTTGGCTGCGATGTTGGGGTTGTTGTCGCTCCAGTCGTAGGCCAGTTCCTCCTCCTCCTTCTCATTCAGCCAAATCAGCTCCGCAGTGGCCCGAGACACAAACCCATGCAGGCTCTGGAGGTTTCTCAGACGGAAGCTCGAGGTTTCCTGAACACAACGAAGCGTGATTCCTCTTCCCTGCTCTGAAGGCGACCGGCTTCTTCCTCCCTCCCCAGCCTCGGAGCAGGGATGCTCAAGAGCAGGGTGGCAGGGACGGACCCTGCCCTCCCTGGGCAGTGCTAGAAGCCCACTCCAAGCCCACTCCAAGCCCACTCACCATCAGCTTGCAGTACTGCGTCTCCAGCTTGCCAAGCGTCTCCGTGTAGCTAGCGCGGAAATTCTGAGACATCTTACCCTGAAGGATGAAAAATGCTCCTGTTACCAGACACGGGACGGCATCATTTGAAACCCCACCTCCAAATCTTTCTCCCCAGCTCTGTGTGAACAAGAGGAGTTGGAGAGCATGGCTCAGGGCAGCAGCCCCTTGCATCAGCCCAGCGCCAATTCAGAAGCTCCATCCTTAAAAAACACCTCTGCCCCAGGCACCTTTACCCACAAGTGCCGAGCCCGATGTCCTGACCTCCCCGCACACGCTGTGCCACACACTGTGTCACCCAGCCCGTGCCATCATACCTCGTACATCCTGGCCTCCTTCACGCTGGAGCCCAGGTCCTCCACGCTGGTGTGGACATGCCGTTGGGTCTCCAGCTGGGTTTCCACGCTCGGCAGGTCGGTCCCCCACTCTGCCCGCTCCAGTCTCATCTGAAATAGGCCAAGAGGTCCAAGTCAGCACTCCTCAACTGCAGGAGCATATCTCAGATGGACACAAGGGCAAAGAAACCTCCTAGGTCACTCAAGAGGGAACAAACACCATGCCAGTCCTGGCAGAAGGTCCTCAGCCAGTGCTGCAACACTGAATGATTTCTGGGACAACCTGCACAAGCTTCCCACCCACATAAGACCAAAGGACTGACTCCATCAGTACAGATCTGTTTCCAGCTTCGAAAGGATCTTCTGATGCTCACTCATCAGCAGGATCACAAGAGAGAAAACCCAACTCAAGACAACCGTGTCAGTGCTCTCAAGAAACGCTGAATCTTCAAAGCAATTCTTCATGGATAAAGGAAGGAAAAAGCCCAGACCAGCTCCCTACCCTCCCCCATCAGTGTGAGCAGAGGCAGGTAATTTGGTCCAGGGAGCCAGCACTCACCTGCATTTCCTCCACCCAGGCCAGCAGCTCGTACACGAACCGCAGGCTGCCTTCATCTTCGGAAGAGGAGATGGCCACCAGCTCTGTCCTGGTCATGGGCTTCCGGAACCAGGAGGCAGAGGAGGTGTGCAGCCCTTTCGTCAGGGACTCGCCCTTCAAGTGCGTCGTGCTCAGCGTGGAAGTGGGCACCAGCTCCAGGGTGGAGAAGTGGCCTTTCCTGTACAGGTTCGTGCATTCCAGCCTCAGCGTCACCAGCTCGTCTTGCAGCCGCATGATCCTGGAGAAGCAAGCAAGGCACGGGTAAGAAGACAGAATCACAGAATGGTAGGGGTTGGAAGGGACCTCTGTGGGTCACCCAGTCCAACCCTCCTGCTGAAGCAGGGTCACCTACAGCAGGCTGCACAGGACCTTGTCCAGGCAGGTCTTGAGTATCTCTAGAGAAGGAGACTCCACAACCTCCCTGGGCAGCCTGTTCCAGGGCTCCGTCACCCTCAGAGGGAAGAAGTTCTTCCTCATGTTCAGACAGAACTTCCTCTGCTTCAGTTTGTGCCCATTGCCCCTTGTCCTGTCGCACGCACACGTCCTCCTCCCCCACAACAGAGCAGAGAAGCCCTGTGCATCAGCCCCTGACTACATTTCTCCATCCACAGACCATCTCAGGCACGGCCCCTCTCACCTGAACACCAGCTCTTCCAGCTGGTAATAATTCTCGTCCCGCAGGATCTGCACATCCACCTGCAGCTGGCGGAGGAGCCCTTCGCACTCCTGCAGATAGACGACCACGTCGGCTTCGTACTGCACCGGCTGGCCCGACTCCAGGTGAGCAGCGTCCTGCACCGAGAGAGGAGACTGAGGGCTGGGTCCCCTTGGCCCAGGCACGATAGCAGCCCAGCATCAACTTTCAGGCCAAAAAGACCTTCTGATCCACAAGCTTGACTGGAGCAGAAGAACACGAGTTCATCACTCGCACCATACCCAGGACATCCCCTTTAGAAAAGCTCCTGCAGATACATTGAAGCTTCTAGTGGTAGATGGGCTCCCGTGGTTAGTCCCACGGTCACTTCAATGTGCTTCTCATTTCTTGCTTGGCTTTAGCCGTTTTTAGCTCCCAACCCTCGCAGCTCTTTCTCCCAGAACAAGACACTCCTCTTCAGAAACCCACTCCCTACCCAGGTAGCTACAGGCTGCAACCGAGTCCTTTCTGCAAGTCTTTTAGATAAATAAAACAGACTTTTGGGTTTTTAAGCCTCATTCTACAACAAGCTTTCCCAGAACAGCCGTTCTCCTCCAAGCCAGCACCTCTGCAGACATCCAGCCTCGCATGCTGCAACCCCAGAGGCTGCTGCTCCCCTGCCCCACTGTCCCCAAGGTCCTCGGGCCATACATCATCACTGCCCCGACAGCCCCTCTGCGATGGGCTCAACGTCAGAAGAGAAAGGAAAGCTGTCCCAGAGAGGCCACCACCCCACGCAGAAGAGAGGGGCAGGTATGGGCAGAAAGAAGGGGCAGGAAAACAAAAAAAATTAAACAAAACATGAGGAGGGGGAAAATACGAGCCGCCCACTCACAGCCTGCAGCGTGTTCTTCGCCAGGGTGAGTTTTTCTTCGCAGCTCAGAGCACCATTCTGAATTTTGTTAGCGATTTGTAGCAGCAGTTCCAGCCTGCGATGACAGAGGGCCAGGGAATGAGAGCAAGGCCTTGGAGGGTCCCTGCAGGCAGGGGTGCGGGGTCTGTCCCCGCTGGGGACTCTGCCCTCGCCGAGCACCCACCTCTCCACCGCTGGCCGCAGGAGCTTCTCGCGCTCCAGCATCTCGATGATGAGCTTGCCCCACTCCTCCTCCACGTCGTTGGGGTGGTACCCCTGAGGCAACTTGATGCGTCCAAACTCAATCCATACCTGGGGAAAACATCAAGACAAGGGCATTTCCCACCTCCTCCTCCTCGAGCCGGCTACAGAGGAACCAGAGCAAGGGAGGTGGGGCTGGAAGGCGACAGCTCTGCCTCTGCTCCCGCAGCGGGCTGCCTGCTACATCATTTACCCTCAGGGTTATTTCCACTTTTCCATTCCAAAATCAACCTGAACTGAGTGCACTTTAGTCTTGCTAAAAGCACAACGCTCCCACTTACGAGCCTCTGGGTAGCCCCGATGCTCCTTACCTCTAACAGTTTGTAGAGCTCCTCTATCCTTCCCTTCTCCTGCTCTCTCGCTGGGATTTCAGTTTCTTTGAAGTGTATGTACTGGTTATAAAGTGCCTGCGTAGAGAAAGGCTCATCAGAAACCACCCTGGGGAACGCCCCCACCCAGCTCGCGGCACCGAGCACACGGGACGCTGCAGGGGGGCCTCATCCAGAACCTACCTTTAGCTCTACAGGGTTCTGGGGGAAGGATTTATCCGACATCAGTATCGTGTGCTGCTTGATCCAGGAGATGAGGGACTCCACGCGGCTCTGGTACTCCAGCCACCTCGAGTCCACCTCCTGCGGGGTGAGAGCACCCTTGCAGAGCACTGCCGGCGGGCAGGTCTCCACCGGGGAGAGACAGCGCCTGGCCCTGCCGAGCAGAGCACGGAGGGAACCGAGGTGCCACTGTCACATCTATACGGTGAAGTGGCTGCCTGTGCCTCCCAGGTACAGAGAGGAGGAGGAGGAGGAGGAGGATCCTCCTCGCAGGCTGCTCCCTAGCAGCCAGCTCAGCGTTCCCACGAGCTCATAACCCATGGCATAACCTGCAGAGCCTGGAGAACACCACGGACCTACAGGCAGACCAGCAGCTCTCAGGGCACGCACACGCTAACGGGGAAGCTCCTTCCTCCCCTCGCCCATCTGCTGCAGCCGACGGGGAACCTCCAAACCCTTCCCCCAACACCCAGCCGCCTCCCGAGCCGCTGGCCCAGCCTCCCAACCCGCAGCAATGCTTACGATAGCGCTGATCCCTTCTCCTCCCTCGGGGACTTTGGGAAAGGCATCGTAGATTGAAGACACGTAAGTTATCACGGATTTCTCATCTGGAGAGGGGACGTCCACGTCTGGCAAGGGGGAAGCAGAAAGGCAGTGAGGAACGGGAGCAGGCAGAGAGGTCGGCATCTCCCTGCACCACCCTCCCGCCCCGGCCGCCCACCTTCGGCGTCCAGCAGCCGCGTGACCCCCAGCCGCTCGGCGATCTCGAAGGCCTGCTCCAGGTTCTCCCGGTTACTCTGGATCTGCACCCTCTCCATGTCCACCAGATCTGGCCTGCAAGACACCCACCAGAGTCACGACACTGGCAAACAGCGCAAGGTGCCCCGGGCAGGGCATTCCGGACAGGCACCGCTGCCCTGGGTGACTCCTGAGGACTCGCTCCCAGCCCCTGGCCCTGTCCCAGGCTGGTGGCTCTCCAAAAGGACGTAGGCTGCAGCACCTCCCCAGCTTGTCCCCTTTGGGGAGGGGATGTCCAGGCTGTGAAGGAAACCTCCCGTGCTCCTCTGGGACCTCTCCAGCACCCGCTCTGCACCCAGCGTGCCGGGCTGGGGTTGTGAGACCTCCCTGGGAGGAGGTGGACGAAGCAGCCCCGAAGCGGGGTGGCTGCACCTCTCTGGAAGAGGTGGGCAGAGCCCTCTGCCCGCAGCAGAGCGGAGGGGAGGCAGCAGGCACGGCTGCTGCCAGCCGGGTGCCAGGCACAGACCACCGCCAGCAAACTGCAGCACCAACGAAGCGCAGAGGAGCCCAGCGGAGCCGGGAAAATCCCAGGTCCCACCCCACGTCCCGCCTGCCCGAGCCTTGCACGTCCGTCCCCGCTGCTCCCGGCCACGCACAAGCAGGAGGGCAGGGCTATTTCCAGCTACCAGGAGATGCTTTATCACAGGGTCTCTGCCGTTCTCCTCCAGGCTCTCAAAGCTCTGCCAAGCGCCCTTGACCAAGCAGCCGGGGCAGAAGCCGGCCCCAGCTCTGCCTCGCTGCCCGCGCTGAGCAGGCGGAAGGCGGGCAGGGCTGCGCTGTCTCTCCAGGAATGGTGAGAGGTTTAATTGCTGCTGGGGAGAGCTTCGAGGCCCTTGGATGAAAGCACGGATGGGGGTGCTGCTATTCATGGAGAGCACAACGGGCAGCAGCAACGTGTAACACACTGCGGCGCTCCCATACTCAAGAGTTTAAAAGCTTTTTTTTTTTTGCCTCTCGCCCCAGCCTCATTCAAGATGTTTTTTCTTGCAATCTGCTGTATTCGCTGCTCTTTCCAAGCATCCACTCCCAGGCAGAAGGGATGATCTCCAGGTAAAAGAGACACTGCTCCTTGCAAGCCTCCCCTACGTCTCCAAGCAGAGACGATCGCCAACCGCAGCGGCGGGCAGGGACCCCGAGGAGGTCCCCACCCAGATGATGTTCTCCGCTGCTCCCTCCTGCCTACCTGTATCTGTGGATGAGCGCGTTGAACATCTTCCCGTCGCTCCAGCACGACGAGAAGTTGGTGCACTTCACACCGATGTAACCCGCCGTCACCTTCTGCGTCCACAGAAGCAGCTTCTCCTTGGCCGACATGTCCCCCGACTCCCCGCTGATGTAGATGTCGGAGATCTGCAAGGAAGCGGCACAGGCGTGGGGTGACGCCGGAGGAGGAAAAACCGCCCGGCACATCCCGATTCCGGGAGCTTGCCTGAGCTCTGGCAGCTGCCAGGAAGGGCAGGAGGAAACTCCAGGTCACTGCTGCGGAGAGGGGACCCCACAGCCAATGGATCTGGGAACGGCCCACCGGAGCGGACGGAGAGTGCCGGGGCGCGGCGTGGTTTGGGCGGGCTGGAGACGCCGACGCGCGAGGGAGACCCGGCCATCTGCCAGCCCCATTTCAGCGGGGCACGAGGCGTTGCAGAGCTCAGCGGGAACGCAGCGCCCTGGCAAGCCGGGCACCCAGGCGGGTCTGTCCCCATCCCAAACACGCTGTGCCGACGGCAACGCCGGCGCGCCCGCCTGTGCAAACCCGCTGCGCTGCCCGCTCCTGCCCAGCACCCTCGGATCCCGGGGCTCGCACGGGAACGGCCGGCCCCGTCCAGCAGCACCCATGGCTGGGCAGTGAGTGAGCACCCAAGAGGGGATCACAGAATCACAGACTGGTCGGGGTTGGCAGGACCCTCTGTGGGTCACCCAGCCCAACCCCCTGCCCAAGCAGGGTCACCCAGAGCAGGCTGCACAGCACCGCGGCCAGGCGGGGCTGGAATATCTCCAGAGAAGGAGACTCCACAGCCCCTCTGGGCAGCCTGGGCCAGGGCTCCATCACCCTCAGAGGGAAGAAGTTCTTCCTCGGGTTCAGCTGGAGCTTCCTCTGCTTCAGTTTGTGCCCGTTGCCCCTTGTCCTGTCGCTGGGCACCACTGGAAAGAGCCTGGCCCCGTCCTCCTGACACCCACCCTTGAGGTGTGGCGGGGGATGCTCCACCTGGAGCATCCCGTTGGGGAGAAAACAACCCAAACAAACCGCAAGGAGTGGGGAACGGTGCTCGGAGGTGCTGCTGCTTGAGAAGACGCGTGGGCAGAGGTCTCTCCTCGACCTCCAGCCAGCGAAGCCGCACCCCCGGCTCCATCCCGGGGGGAAAGGGAAGGATGGGGAGCAGGCGGGTGCCCGGGGTGCTGGTGGCAGGGGTGCTGTGACCCACTTCTCCAACAAAAGAGCCCGACAGTCACGGACCCCTCTCAGACAGACGCACGGGACTGGCTGCGAATCCCAGACTGGCACGTGACAAAACGCACGTGTCTCCGCATGCCAGCATATTTGTGATTGGCACGGCTTCCTCCTCGCCCATCCCCCCCCAGCTCCCCAATTAGTCCAATTACCCCCCCTTAATTAAGGGGCAGACAAAGGGGAGGATGCGAGCCTCGCGGATTTGCCGGGGTGCCTGTGGAAAGGGAACGCGGGCTGTTTGCTGGCTGGATTCCTCCTCCCGGCACTGCAGGGAGAAGGTGTGCCAGGACCCAGCCCCACCCCCCCTGAAAACACCCAGTTGCTTTATTCCCCCCTCCCCAAAACCCACCAGGCTGTGCACTGGCATTGCAGGGGTCCCAGACACCCCTTTGCAGGCGGGAGGCAGGGACCGGCCGGATCGGGGAGGATGCCGCCGAGGCACGGCACGCACGGCGAGCGATGACGGTGTCATTGGTATGCTGCGGCTCACCTCCCTCTCGCCAGCCCGATACGCTCATCACACACAAAACTGCTCTTTGTCAGCCGCTGCCACACCGCCGGCACTGCCTTTAACTCCTCCGGCCCCGCGGCCGCGTTTCCGGAGGGATGGCGGGAGCTGGCACCCATCGGCAGAGCCAGGATGGACAGGGTGATGCGCTGGGCGAGCAGCAGGATGGGACCCTCCACGCCTGGAGCGAGCAGGGAGGGACCCACAAACCTCTGCCTGCCCAGCACCCCCTTACTGATTACCCAGCAGCTCTTAATTAAGAGGGGGACGAAAGCTACTGGGAACCCACCCATCAGCTGTGCCCCACCTGGGCTCTCCTGCGCCGCTGCCCACCGGGGAGCCCCTTGCAGCCCCCAGCTCAGAGCAATCCTTTATTTTTCATTATTTACTTGGCACCGGGGTTATCCGACCGCTGGGCCCTTCCCCGAGGGCACCCTTGCAGGAGACCCTCCCGCAGCTTACGGAGGTGCAGGATGCGGCACCAGCTCCACCCTCCTTTCTTCACATCTCTGTGTCAGGACAAAGATTTAGGGAGGCACCAGCAAGAAGAGCCAGCGAAGACGCGCGGGACCCAGGGCGAGCCCCTTCCAAACCCTTCTGCCATCAGCCTCGTGCCTCAAGCAACCGGTGGCAGGATGCTGAGGGCCGGAGGGTGGCTGTGACACCAGTCCCAACCCAGCAAAGGTACTGGGGGCCACAGCCCCTTTCCTGCCCTCCAACCATGCAAACCCAAGGGTGCCTTCAGCACACCCAGTAACCCCTGAAAAGCATCTCCAAACAGCAACACCGGGCTCCGAAACCAAACCCAGTACCGTCACCTCCTCTTCCTCCCGGAGCCCCTCGGAGCAGGCAGAGCTCCCGCACCCCCCTGCGCACCCGCTGCCACCTGCAGCAGGGACACCCCAAACTCGCACCCGACCCAGCAGCCCCGAGGGCACGTCCACCACCAGCGACAGCCAGCACGGTGCCGACGGCACACGCAACGGCACCGCGAGCCCACGCGGCCACCGGCCGCACCCAGCGGCTCTGGCAGCAGCCGCTCTCCGGCTGCCGGTGCCAGCAGCAGAGGACAGGCTGGGTCAGACCCCGCGGGATGCTTTCCCGGTGGAGACGCTCAGACGTGAAGAGGCTTGGGGAGCTTCCTGCAGCAGAGTCCTCCCGCCCACGCTCACCCCTCGCAGATCTGACCAGCCCCAGAGCCCACCGGGATCTGGGGTCCACCGAACCACGGCCCCCCACCCCGCTCCAACAAGGGGGCGAGGGCACACGCAGACACTGACCGTTCCTCCGGCCGTCCCCGGGCTCCCCCTCCGAGCCCGGCTCCCCGCTGCGAGCCTGCGGCCACCTTCAGCGGCAGACGCCGTGGTCCCAGCAGCTCCGGTGCCCGTGGCCAGCCGGCGTGCCGGGTCACTGCCGTAGCCCGAGGAGCTCCGGGCCGCGCCGCTGCTGTGCCCGCTGAAGGAGGACGGGCTGCGGGAGGCCGGCAACCCATGCCTGTCCCCTTCCCCGGCCCGAGATGATGGCAGCCCCGAGGTTCTCCCCACGCCGGGGTTTTCTAGCTGATCCACCATGGGGGACGGCGTAGACAGCTCCGAAACGGTGCCTGGCTCCGCTGCGGAGGAGCAGGTCCACGCGGCGCTGGAGCTGGCATCGTGGCTGCCTCCTTTCTCCCAGGCGCCCAGGGCGCTGCCGGCCGCCCGCTCCCGGCTCCTCGCTGGCTCCTCGCCGGACACGGCGCTCACCGGGGACCGGAGCCCCCCGGCACGGCCATCGGTCCCCGCGCGCAGGGGCAGCAGCACGGCCCGGCGGCTGCCGGCACCGCTCCTCTGCAGCTCGACCAGCCGGCTCACCGCCTTCTCGCAGTCCTTCTCGGCTGGGTTCTCCAGCAAGCGGGCGATGACGGTGGTGCCTTCCTCCAGGGAAGCCCCCGCCGCGCCCGGCCGCAGCTCCAGCACCAGGCGAGCTTTCTGCACCTCCTCCTGGAACCGCTCCTTCACCTGCACGATGAGCCCGGGGTGCAGCGCCGACGGGTCGGGGTCCCCTCCGCGGTGCCAGCTCCCGGTGGGCTCCTCTCCTCCCTCCTGCCGCGGGGCTGCCTTCGACTTCGGTGCCTCCTCATCCTCGGCCGCTTCCACGGCCGGGGGCTCGTCCTGCGGCGCTGCCTCCGGCATCGCTCTCCTCTTCCCCCTCCGCCTCCGTTTAAAGCGGACCCTTTTTTTGGGAGACAGGGGTGCCTTTCCCACAGCTTTTTCCTTCGGCTCTTTAACGCAGCCCAGAGAATTCCCCATCTCCTCCTCCTCGGTGCCGGCAGGAACGCGGCTAAGCCAGTCACCGGCTCCCAAATCAATCCCGAGCCGGGCTTCATCGGCTCAAACGCCCGCCGTACGCCGTGCCGCGGGCTGCCCCTGGCTGCCGCTCCCTCCCGCCAGCCCTGCCGCCGCCGCCGCCGCTCCAGACAGCCATCTTACAGCTCGGGCGCTGCGAGAAGACAAATTCAAAGCATCTCACTGCAGTTCAGAAATCACTTGACCTAAAAGCAGAGGGAGCGGGGATTGGCTGCGGCGTCCTTCTCGCCAAATATGAGGTAATTGGAGCACGGCCCTCGCCAACACAAACAGCGAGCAGGAATCCGGCAGCGGAGCGGGAGAGGCTGGGGAGGAGGGGGATAAAACCCACAAAACCCGGGGAAGGTTGGCAAAGGTAGCATAAAGGAAGGGGTGGGGGAGAAATGGGGGAAAGAAAAGCAGGGAGGAGTCAGAGCGGCTCTGCATGCACGCTGCCGGGGCCGCGGAGCCGCGCGCCGGCTCCCGCAGGGGTGTTTCCCTCCCAGTTCCCAAGGTTTGCTCCTGAATTCCTCATGCCGAGAGCCCCAGAGCCCAGCTCACACGCCCACCCCCCTGCCAGGCTCGCCCGGCTCGGAGCACCGAGGGGCAGCCCGCAGCGTCCTGGGGACCCGGCATCGCTCCAGGGAGCCGCAGCTGGGGGGTCCCAACAGGCTACGGCAGCGCCGATGCTCCCATCCCGGTCTGGTCCCGCGTCCTGGGGACCCGGCATTGCCCCAGGGAGCCGCAGCTGGGGGGTCCCAACAGGCTCCGGCAGCGCCGATGCTCCCATCCCGGTCCAGCCCCACACCCTGGGGACCCAGCATCGCTCCAGGGAGCTGCAGCTGGGGGGTCCCAACAGGCTCCGGCAGCGCTGATGCTCCCATCCCAGTCCAGTCCCACACCCTGGGGACCCGGCATCGCTCCAGGGAGCCGCAGCTGGGGGTCCCAACAGGCTCCGGCAGCGCCGATGCTGCCGTCCCGGTCCAGCCCCACACCCTGGGGACCCGGCATCGCTCCAGGGAGCCGCAGCTGGGGGGTCCCAACAGGCTACGGCAGCGCCGATGCTCCCGTCCCGGTCCAGCCCCACATCCTGGGGACCCGGCATCGCTCCAGGGAGCCGCAGCTGGGGGGTTCCAACAGGGTCCGGCAGCGCCGATGCTGCCGTCCCGGTCCGGCCCCACACCCTGGGGACCCGGCATCGCTCCAGGGAGCCGCAGCTGGGGGGTTCCAACAGGGTCCGGCAGCGCCGATGCTCCCGTCCCAGTCTGGCCCCATGTCCTGCCCCAAACGCCGCCGAGGGCAGGGGTGCGGGGAACCGACAGCATCCCGACGGCGCTCGCCAGCTCGAAGGGACCAGGGCAGGGTAACGGGCACCGAAAGCAGGGGTGAGATGAAAAATGGGGAGCGGGGGGTATAAAGATGGGGGGACTGAACTCAGCTCCAGCGAGCAGGGCTAGGAGGGGAGAACCACTCAGTGAGGAGCAACCCAGGAGACAACCGAGGGACCCAGTGACCCCAGAGCCCCCGGGGCATGGGGCAGCCCCCACGCTTTCACAGCTCCAGCTCCTGGCAGAGCTGGCAGTGCCCGGGCTCCGCACCAGCCCACCCCAAACCCCTCCCGGGGGCTCTCCCAGCCGCCCGTCCCCGGGCAGCAGCACTGGGACAGGGGAGATTAAGAGGTTCACAATGGAGCCACAACCCCAGAAAAAATCCCGTTAGCGCAGGCGGGGAGAGGTCACACGAGCTCGCCGGCACCAGCCCAGCTCCTGGTCACCCACCCTGTCCCCATGGCAGGCTGGCAGGGTCCCCTCCCAGCTGGCTGCAGAGGGGACCCGGGCTCCGCCGTCCCCTCTCCGGTCCCCTGCCGCAGAGCGTGCACCAGGGCAGGGCCACCCCGAGGACAGAGGGGACAGGGGACCACCAGCCAGGGCCCCGCCGGAGACGACCGTGACTCCTCAGCATCCAGACCCTGCTCGACCTCGGCTGCTTCCCTGGGGGCCAAAGCACCGGCAGAGCGCCTCGTCAGCAGCCTTACACCCCGTTTACCCCCGTGCTCCCCCCAAAAGCCCCTTCCTGAGGAAGAGGAAGCCCTTCCTGAGGAAGGCTGGCACAAGCGGCCCAGCCGAGGTGGCAGCTCCCTGGGGCGATGCCCACTCGCTCTCTGAAAATTAAAAGCTTCCTGACGAGGTCTCCAAGCCAGCGCTGGTCCCGTCTGGCAGATGCCAGCGGGGGCACGGCAGGGAGCCCGGACGCAGCAGCTCCTGCGGCAGAGGCAGCCCCGGACCTAACGGCACATCGCTAACGAGCTGCTGGCAGCAGCACCGCCGAGCAAGCCCCACTCGCCAGCGCCCCGGTGGCACGAGGGACCACGCATCGTCCCCCTGGGGACACCAACGCCACAACCAGATCATCTAAGGCTGTTAAAGACCCGAGACCCTGTTTTGCAAGAGCATCTGTAGCACACGACGGCTGGGGATGGTCCTCAGCGTCTTCCCCAGCACCCCAGCTGGGTTGGAGAGCTTCTCCCATCCCTGACCCGAGCCGCTGCCATGCAGATGATGTTTTCCACCTCAACCAAAGACCCTGTGGCTGCGCTGACCACCCAGAGGGCTGGGGACAACTGGGGATAACAGCCCCACGTGGGTGGGAGCCCAGCCTGTCCCCCCATGGCCCCCTCGGAATTCGCTCTTCTCCTCTGGAGACTTCAGCTGAGCAAACATCTACCACCAACAACAGAATCACAGGATGGTCGGGGCTGACAGGGCCCTCTGTGGGTCCCCCAGCCCAACCCCCTGCCCAAGCAGGGTCACCCAGAGCAGGCTGCACAGCACCGCGTCCAGCCGGGGCTGGAATATCTCCAGAGAAGGAGACTCCACAGCCCCTCTGGGCAGCCTGGGCCAGGGCTCCGGCACCCTCAGAGGGAAGAAGTTCTTCCTCGGGTTCAGCTGGAGCTTCCTCTGCTCCAGTTTGTGCCCGTTGCCCCTTGTCCTGTCACTGGGCACCACTGGAAAGAGTCTGGCCCCATCATCTTGACACCCACAACCCTCGCGCCAACCAGGAAGCGACCGCACCCAACCCATCATTAACGATTTCATTATGTAAATGATGAGAAAAGGGTGTTGCTATTCTCCGACACCGCAACGCGTGCTGATCCTCCAGACCGATCCGCGTGCCGGCGTCGCCACGGAACACGCCGAGAGACGGACACCAGCGCCCCGGGGAGCCAACGCGCTCCCGCCGCCCGCCCCGCGTCCTTCGGCAAGAAACTCTCCTGCCCTACCTGGAAGTGGAGGATGATCGTCCAGATGAGCCCCAGGGTGAGCTTGGGGTTGCCGTCCGTAATGTCATCGTTGCGAATGTTCACCAGTTTCACCTGCAAGAGAAGCGGCAGGGTTCAAGCTCCCCATCAGCGTCACCCACAGAGCGCGGGGGGACACATCCCCGAGCACGCCGTCCCCAGGGCCCCCCCGCACAGAGCACGCCGGCGGGGGGCGGACAGGCAAGACCCCAGTGCGGGAAGGGAGGAAGGAAGGATTTTTCACGTCTCTGGCACTCTCCATCTAGAAGTACTTTCCCAGCACTCCACGGCTTTATTTCGGCTCGCACGGAGAAGTGCCTCGTCCCCGAAGCCCCGAGCACGAGTGCATAATTTAATAGCTACAGACCGCAGAGCGTGGTTAAAAGAGGACGGCCGGGTTTTATGAACTCCCTCCTGGCTTCAAAACCAAGCTGCAGATCCACCAGCCCTAACAAAGGCTGCCCTTGCCGAGGGTCCTTCCCCAGCACCTACCGCAAGCCCCCAGCCCGGCAGACCCCAGCCCCACGCAGTCCCAGGGCTGCTCCCCCCCAGCTGCGTCGCTCCAGGGCTGGTTTAGACCCTTTGCAGCCCCTGCACCCCACGGAGACGCCGGCGGCACCGGGAGCACCGGCCTCGGCACCTCCAGACGCAAACCGGCGCGGTGCTGCCCGGCTGCTCTCCTTGCAGCCGCCTTCAGGGAGCTGCCACGAGCTTCGGGGGTCTCCCTCCCCAGTGGGCTCCCCACGGGGCTGTCCCCTCTCCCCAGCACCCAGTGGGACCCCACAACCTCCAGCAGAGTAAGCCATCTCCCTAGGGTAGGACAGCCCAGCAAGGCTGCTGTCACCAGGCCATCAGACTTCAAAGGGAGAAGCTGTTTCATCCAAGTAGAGAAACAAGCTCTCAAGAGCCGCCGGCAAAATGTCTCTATCAAGGGGCTGGGGAGGAGCGGGGCGGCTCACCCTTCCTGGAACGGGGCATGGGCTCGAATTTATTCAGAGCCCTCAGGCTAGCAGAGGGAAAAATCTCTGCTGCAGCACGAACTGGTACAATTTATCATCATCTCAGCGTATCTGGGGAGCATCGCGGCAGGGAGACCCAACCCAACAGGCAGAACAGGACACCCGGCCCCGGGGCTGCAGGGGTTCCACCTGCAGAGCCAGCAAGTCTCGGGATGCATCCTGCTGCTCCGGGAGGGATCTGCTCGGGGCGCGGAGGATGCCCGGTCCCTGCCAGCTGCACAGGCACCGCGGGGCCAGCACCTCCCAAAAGCCCGGCGGAGCGAGCCTGCTCTCCGGAAGCCGGAGGGGGACGATGCGTCCATGCCGCCGTCCGAAGGGCACCCACAGAATCACAGAATCCCAGAATGGTCGGGGTTGGCAGGGCCCTCTGTGGGTCACCCAGCCCAACCCCCTGCCCAAGCAGGGTCACCCAGAGCAGGCTGCACAGCACCGCGTCCAGGCGGGGCTGGAATATCTCCAGAGAAGGAGACTCCACAGCCTCCCTGGGCAGCCTGGGCCAGGGCTCCGTCACCCTCAGAGGGAAGAAGTTCTTCCTCGGGTTCAGCTGGAGCTTCCTCGGCTCCAGTTTGTGCCCGTTGCCCCTTGTCCTGTCTCTGGGCACCACTGGACAGAGTCTGGCCCCGTCCTCCTGACCCCCACCCTGCAGATATTTAGAGGCATTTCTAAGGTCCCCTCGCAGCCTTCTCTTCTCCAGGCTGAACAAGCCCAGCTCCCTCAGCCTCTCCTCGTAGCAGAGATGCTCCAGTCCCCTCATCATCCTCGTAGCCCTCGTAACCCGGCTGTGCCAGCGCCGAGGCCACGGCTGCGTGGGGTGGGCAGGAGCCAGCTGCCCCATCTCCCCCAGGGCCGGCAGGAAGGTGCCACAGCCGCCCGTCCCCAGCGCTAGGATCCCCCGGGCAGCCCCGGGTGAGGCTTTTGGGGCGCAGAGGTGCCCGTCTGTGGCATTTGCAAACCCCTTGGCAGAACTGGAGTCTGGTCCCTCATTTCGATACCAGATCTCGCGCCGCGTGGGTGGTTCTGAAAGCACACGACGCCCGTGGGGAAAGTCCCCTGACACCCATCCCCGGCCAGCTCCGGCACCGCGGGGACAGGCACACCCCGGCACAGGCTGACGCTGCTTCTCGACACCCTTCCCGAGCCCCGGCCGGGAGCAAGAACCACAAATCAGCCAGCGCTGCTCCAGGATGAGCCTCAGCCAGCCCTTACCTGCCGCTGCTTCAGGAAATCCAGGGCGATCTGCACGTTCTGCAGCCGGTGGAAACGCATCCGCCCCTTCTCACGCGGCTGCAAGAAAGAGGCAGCAGCTTCAGGTGAGGCCGGTGGGGACGGGCCAGCAGCCCCCCGCATGCACAGCTGCTCCCCGCATGCCCCCAGAGCCACCCGTGGCAGCCCCCAGGCTCAGCACGCTGCCGTCACCCCCGTGCACCCCACGCTCCCTGCCCTAATTTCTTGCTCCGGAGGCAAACGAAGCCGTTGCCCCAGGCACGATCCTGCTGCAAGACGGCCAAACGCCCACGGTGGGGCATGGAGGTGGGAAGACCCTGGGATCTCGACCTCCTCCGAGACCCTGAGGGTCTGCGTCCAGGCTCTGAGCCGTGCACCGCACGGCAGCGGACGGGACCGGCTCAGCCTCGCAGATCCCAGGGCAGGATCTCACCCAGCCCAGGCTCAGCTGGGAAGAGGGCTCAGCAGAGAGCGATTTGCTGGAGTGGCTCCGGCGCCTGACCCTTCCCGGTGGAAGCAGAGGCAGGCCTGCTCCGCACCAGGACACGGGGACGCAGGCAGGGACCGGCCGCAGGTCCCCGCTGCTGGCAGAGAAACCCCAACCTCGGCATCAGCCCCTGCAGCCCCGGCTCGGCTCCTCGCGCGTGCAGGCAGGGGCTGCTGCCCCCAGTGCCATCTCTGAACCCTCAGGGAGGGCAGAAAGGGGATGCTCTGGGCTGTGTCCGTGGTCACTGAGGGATTTTCCAAGGTACCCGGCGCTGAGCCGTGGCCAGGGGAAGGGCGTGGGGTGCTGAGTCAGCAGGAGGGGGAGGATCGACGCCCAAATCCTGATCCCAGCCTCAATAAGAGGCATCACCAGGATGCTCCGACCCACGAGGACACCCCAGCTCTTCGGAGCCATCTTCCTTCCCCAGGCTGAAGGGGAAGAGCTGTCCCTGCAAGAGGAACATCTCCAAGAAGGTGCTGCAGCCCCAGCTCCTCCTGCGCTGCTCCAGGCGGGAGGTGACACCGTGCGCTGCGGAATCGTCACCCAGAGCACGCAGAAAACAAACCTCCTCTCACCCGAGCAAGGATCTGGGGTCCAGCCCCTGCGGGGTGACCCTCACCTGGGGCCAGGCTGTGCTCGCTCCTACCACCACTCACATGCACGGGGCCACCGGTCGTGCCCCGGACCCCACAGTGGTACCAGCCCCCCCAGAAGGTGCCCGTGCCCCGCGCCGGTCCATGCAGTGCCAGGTGAGCGGCCGGGAGCAGCGTGCGGGACCCGGCGCGGTCCCCTCCCGCCCGGTGGGGACACATGCTGTCACACCAGGTGGGTGGCGTGCCCTGACTGCAGGTCGACACCGCAATGCACGCGCAGATAGTCCAGTTAACGAACACAGCCCGGGAACGAGGACCGCGGCATCGGGTGCCTCTCCGCTCTTACAGCCTCCCCTCCAGCTGGGGTTTTTATATCAAAAACCCCGGCTAAAAGCGAAGAGAGGGGAAGGTCGGAGCCTCCAGCGACGCTGGGCTGCACTGGACTATCTGACGGCACTCCAGCGTCCACCACGACTACGCTGCGGCCGGGGCCAACTCAACCTACTTCTTCATCATCATCAT
The DNA here is from genome assembly GCF_030867145.1 of Opisthocomus hoazin. Taxonomy (NCBI): domain Eukaryota; kingdom Metazoa; phylum Chordata; class Aves; order Opisthocomiformes; family Opisthocomidae; genus Opisthocomus; species Opisthocomus hoazin. The sequence continues at coordinate 3,044,985 of NC_134430.1, read as the reverse complement.
CTTCCTCCTCACGCTCTTCGCTGCTTGCACGGCACCAGGCCGGCGCTCTCACCAGGCGAAGGCTCCTCTGAGCTGGCGGCTCTATTTGCTAACGAGGAGGGGAGGGAGAGCGGCGATGGGAGGGTGACACAACAGGGAGACAGAGTGGAAACCAAAATCCAACACCCAGGTAAACGAAAAGAAAAAAAACAACAAAAAAGCAGGGATGAAGGCGGTTGGATCTCCGGATCTCCGGCACACCCTGGGCTCCAGCACAGAAATTTCCCCCTCCCGGCTTCGCAAGCCGAAGCGGAGGGAAGGAAGCTGTCTGGATCACAAGTAGCTCCATCCAATTTTGCAGCCCCCACAAAAAACTGATTTGGCATCTCTGGAGGGGAACGGAAGGAGTTAGGAGATCTCTGCCCAGATCCTATTTTAGGGGAAAACTAAAATAATTCCTGCTGTGCTACCCCGCTGCAGCAATCGGGATCTTCCCAGAGCGGAGTGAATGTGTCAGTCAGAGCAGGAGGAGGAGGAGGAGGAGGAAGGAGGGGGACTCTACGATGCTCAGGACGCAGGAAGAGGTTTGCACGCCACCGACTGCTACAAACCCAGCTCGTGAGGAGCCGAGCCCGGGGCAGGAGTGTCAGATCCGAGCTGAACTGCTGGGCACGCTGCCACAGAAACAGTTTTAGTCGAAGCCACTATTATCTGTTGTTTTAAATGTGGAGCCAAATCTAGAAGATGAAGGCCTGCAAGCCCTCACAAAAAGTGGGGTCTACCCAGGGCAGCGTAAGCCAGCGGCGTTAACCAAACGCTTCGGTAGTATCCAAGAGAGCAGCCTGGGGAATGTGGGTTTGAGTGAAAATGAATAAAATAATAATAATCATAATAATAAATAAATAATAGTACTGATAATAAAAGAAACAACGACAGACATTTGAAAACAAAACCATGGCGTAAGAAGTGATGGCTGGGAGCAGGGGGGAGCGGGGGGAGGAGGGCGGGGGGCTCGGCGGGGGCCGCAGCATCGCTGCCCAGCCCTGGGCACTTACCAGCTTCACTCCCGACAGCACCTCCAGCAGCGAGATGAGGTTGTGGCCATCGCGCAGGTCTTCGTAGAGGTCGTTGATGTGCTTGCGCACCTGCGGAGAGAGCCGGCCAGGAAAAAGCCATCAGATTCGCTCGCCCGCTGCTTGCAAGCGTGCGGGGGGGAAGGCAGCGGCCGGACATCTCCCTCCACGCCGCGGCCATTTAAAACTCTTATTCCAGAACTCTCGCTAAGGAAAGCGGCCTCCTGCTTCCCAGATGACCCGGCGGAAGCCGCTGCCAATTTTACGCAGGAAAACCGAACTGTTAAGCCGTCCGTACCCCAGGCAACGCGGTAATACTGCACGCGGAGCTCTGCGGAAAGGGCAGCCCGGTCCCACGGCAGCGGTTCAACCGCTCGCGCGGCCTTGCAGCGTGTCCCGCAGCGCGGCACCGCGCTTCCTCGCCTCCGTCGGAGAGCGGAGCAGGCTCCCACGGGGCGGCACGGCCTCTGCCCGCACGCAGCCGCCGTACCCGCTCTTCCCCAGGCACCCAGACCTCGGCCCGGGCTTCCACTCGGCCAGGATTCCCCAGATGTTTCCCCACAGCGGTCTCAAGATTTCCCTTTTTTCCCCTCCTTTGTAAGATGTAGAAAGCAGCCGAAAGCTTGAGGCAGAGCTTTGCAAAGCTGGCAGGAAAATACAGCTGTGGCACCGACCACCCAAAGGACTTTTTTCTCCTGCTATTTTTTTCTTTTGGCAAATGGAGAATTAAGTAAAAAAACATCTGGCATTAACCAAGCAAAGCGGAGCGAGGTTAATCCCGCTCAGCTACCGACGGCTGCAAGCATCTCGCCCCGGCACACTTCGGGGCTCCTCTCCACGCAGGAGCACCCCTGGAGAGACACAAAGCCCCTCTGGCCTGGCCGGGGGGAGCAGCCCCACGCCGGGATCCCCCTCTTCGCCCAGCAAGCCTCCCATAAAGCCAGGACAGGGTGCTCAGGAGGCAAATGTAACCCCAAGGGCTGCGTGGCGATGCTACAGTGCCCTCCGAAGGCACCGGCCCATTTCCACCGCAGCCGTCTCTGCTCCGACTACGGACGCATACGAACGCTCCAAAGCAACGCAAAAACTCCCAGACCCCCCAAAAAAAAAGGCATTTATCTGCCAGTCCTGAGCCAGAGCAGACAGACAGACAGTCATTTAACCGTTACATAATTATTATTATTTAATTATAAATAATTTAATTATTTATTTATAATAAAACACGTGACTCTTACCTTCATCAAGTGTTTATTGACCCATTTAGTGAAGGTTTTCTTTTGGACTCTGTCCCGTTCATCTGTCAAAAGAAGACAAAAGCGGCTCTCGGTCAGTGTTTCTCATGCAGAAACTCAAACGACTTTGAAACAAGGGGAAGGGACGGAGGAATCGCCGCCGGTGCCAGGACCGCCGGACGGATCCCGCGCCAGGGAACAGAGGCTGCTTATACACGGGCCAGCACGGGCCGGGGCTGATCACGCGGCTCCGACGTCTCGCTCGGGCAGGGAGGTAGGAGCATCCACATGGCTAGAACAAAATACACTGCTTTTTTGGGGGGGAAAAGAGTTTTATTTTAATCACAGAATCACAGAATCACAGAATGGTCGGGGTTGGAAGGTTGGGTCATCTAGTCCAACCTCCTGCCGAAGCAGGGTCACCTACAGCAGGCTGTAGAGGACCTTGTCCAGGCGGGTCTGGAATATCTCCAGAGAAGGAGACTCCACAGCCTCCCTGGGCAGCCTGGGCCAGGGCTCCGTCACCCTCAGAGGGAAGAAGTTCTTCCTCGGGTTCAGCTGGAGCTTCCTCTGCTCCAGTTTGTGCCCGTTGCCCCTTGTCCTGTCTCTGGGCACCACTGGAAATAGTCTGGCCCCGTCCTTCTGACCCCCACCCTGCAGATATTTAGAGGCATTTCTAAGGTCCCCTCTCAGTCTTCTCTTCTCCAGGCTGAACAAGCCCAGCTCCCTCAGCCTCTCCTCGTAGGGGAGATGTTCCAGCCCCCTCACCATCCTGGTAGCCCTAATAAAAGCAGCGCAGATGATGGGAATGGGTACAGCCGCAGCTCGCAGCAGCAACTGAACCCCCAAAATGTGTCCGCCCAGCTGGGACCCCCGCACCTCCTCATCCCCCCAGGGATGCAGAGCAAGGATGAAGGTGGGGTTCACCCGAGCCCCCCGCTTTGGGAGGGTGTCCCCCCTCCCCGGGGGTTTAACGCATTACATAAACCCCACCGATGTCCCGGAACAGGCCTCTGCCAGGCACCAGCAGCGCCCGCAATTAGCAGCTTATTCTGTCCCTGTATTTTTGGTTCATTGGATTGTCAGGATTTAACGTTTATTTCTGTCCCGCGGCTCAGCCGAGCGTGCCCTGGCTGGATGCTGGGTGCTCCGAAGGCCGGCGGGACAGGGTGACAGCGTGGGTGCTGTCCCCAGGGGGTCCCAGCCACCGGGGAGCCGCAGGGATGGCGCCGGCCCCGCGGGGCGACGGGACGGGAGATTCGTGGTGATGCCAAGCGGCAGTGTGAGATGGGGGAGACGCTGGCAGGCTTTGCCCTGCCTGTTCTTGGATTAAAAAAATAATAAAATCACGTGAGACATAGGCAAACGGTGAAAGGAGAGGGCATGAGATGGGTCCTGTGGGGCGCAGGGGGTCCCACTCAGCCCCCACCGCCCCACGCCCCGGCAGCGAGGAGGGTTCGGGGCAACCCCGGCCGCCATCCCTGTGCCAAATGGGATCGCCTGGTTTGAGCAACATCACCTTGGAGGGAAGGGACTGCCCCGGTCCCGACCCGCGGCACGCGGCCCCACGCTCCCGAGCGCTGCCCCGTCCAGGCCAGGGGACCCCTGGGACAAAGCAGGAAAGGACAAAACCCGCTACCCCCAGACGTCCCTTTGGTGCCACGGTCCACCACGCCGAAGCACCCCTTGCTTTGCTTTTAGGTTAAAAAACAAGAAAACGGAGAAAGCCAGTATCTGTCAGGGCGGGCTCCCCAGCCATGCTGGGTGCCCTGCCCGGATGGCCACGGCCCGGGACCCTCGGGCAAACCCCCCCACGCCTCAACCCACGCAGATTCGGGAGCACCACCTAACATCCCTCCTCCTCCCCATCCACCCCACGGATTCCCCCCTCCGAAAGCACCGCAGTCAAACACGTGGCACACGGCCGGCATTTCCCCAGCAAAACCTTCCAGGCGTCCCCTCTGCCCCGCTCTGTCCCCCCGTCCCCGGCACGTAGCCATGTGCCGTGACCACCCGCCGGACAGGCTATGGCCGCCTTCGCCCCCGCCACGCCAGGCGCTGGTCTCGGCATGGCTCCCCGGGCGACGCGGCCGAGCCACGGTACCGCCACCGCTGCGTGCCATAGGAAGCCACGTCACCCCCACGTGCTTTTAGGGACCGTTCCTGTACCCAACCCCCCCCAAGAGCTGCAGTGCTGGGTCCCTTCCTAACCCCAGCATTAATTTGGGGTGGGTAAAGCTCGAGCCGTTCCGGGTCCCTTCCCAACCCCGGCGTTAATTTGGGGTGGGTAAAGCTCGAGCTGTCCCAGGTCCCTTCCCAACCCCCGAGTTAATTTGGGGTGGGTAAAGCTCGAGCCGTCCCCGGCGGTGGCACAGCACCGGCAGCACGGCGTGGGCTGCCCGCCACGGGTACTAACCGATGCGGCGGGTACTAACCGATGCGGCGGGTACTAACCGATGCAGCACATCCGGCACACCAGGCAGGTGCCCAGCCGCCTCCGCTCCCCGGGGAGATGCCGCCTCTCCATCGCCCGAGCCCCGGACGGGGAGCGCTGGGTCCCGTGGCAAAGCGGCGGCTGCCTCCCGGCTCCTGGGGAAGGGTCTTCTGGTGGCACCACCCGCTCGCCCGCCTTGGCCCCCGGTGGGTGCCCTCTCGGCCGCAGCTCCTCCCACCGCACCACTTCCTACGCCCGCTGTCCCCGGCGCGGGCACCGGTCGCTCCTCCTCGCCGGCATCGCCGCCAACCTCGCCAACGGCCGCTTCGCCGGGTGCTTCGCCTCCCCGGGTGCTCCCAGCTCCGCGCCAGCCAAATCCTCACCGTCCCGCGGTGCCGACGGCCGGCGAAGCTGCTCGAGAAGCTCCCAGCGAGGCAGGGCAGAGCGACCCGAAGGCAGTGCCGAGCGCGGCGCAGCTCCCGGCGGCAGAAAGCCGGCGGGCTGGGGGTGCGGACGCAGGCTGGCCCCGCGGAGCCGGGCACTGCCCCGCTGGCAGGCTCTTGGCTCGTTTTTCCTCGTCGTGTTTTCCAGTTAATTGCGCCGGGGACGGGAGGGACAATGCCGGGCTGTTCTCCCCGCTCCCGCCTGCCCGCGGGCAGCTGCTTCCCAAATCATTTCCCGGGTCGGAAGCGCCGGAGCCCCAGTCCCTCTCGGCACGCGGGGAGATAACGGGGGCCTCCTTATCACCACCTCTCTTCCTTTTCTGCTAAATATAACCCCTCTGCAGACCTTCCGCGGGCTGGAGCCCGGCCGCCCCGGCCGGGAGGGTGCGAGGAGCCGGGCTGCTGCCGGGGGAAGGCGGGAGCGCGGCCCCGAGCATCGCAGGGAGCACGCGGGGACGGGGCCACGTCACCGAGCCCCCCGCGGAAAGTCCGCAGCCAGGCACCTCCGACGCCAGGGCCGGGGGGTGCCCGCAGGCCAGCAGCTCCTCGGTGCGCTCCCTCTTCCCTTCTCCTGCAGAAATCGGGTCGTTTCCTCCTTTTCTCGCCCCGTCTCTCCACCTTTGGGTGGTTCCTGGGCTCTGACCAGATTACACCTCCCCACCCCGCACCCGCGCTATCGTCTGAGCTAATAATAATGCCCAGTTGCTGCTTACTAACGATATTAAGGCATTGCCAGCTTATCTCTCCCTGGCTAATCTTTTCCAGAGTCACCCCGGTAAGGAACTCGTTGCAACACCCCGGCGCTTGTCCCTCTCCCCTGTCTAGCAGAGGCTCGCTGGCCGCAGCCACCGGGAACCACCCTGTCACCAGCCAGGGACAGCGAGCGGCGGCAACGGCCCGGGCAGCGGGCAGGTAGGGCACGGCCGGGGGGACGCTTACAGCGGCCGGAGGAAATCCGCACCTCTCCGAAGCCAAGCCAGCGGCGGGCGAGGGCAGGAGAGGCCGACCGCAGAGCCTCGAGTGCCCTCGCACACAGGGCACGGAGCAAGGGCTGGTGGCAGGGACACGGGGAACGTCGCCGGCAAACGGAGACCCCGCTGCCGGCAGCACCGGTGCAAACCACAGTCCCTATGCGAAGGTGCCCGTGTGCCACACGCCCGTCCGACGGGTTCCAGCACCACCGAGGCGATCGGAGCCGCACCGACGCTTCCAGCTGCAAAGCGCTGCCATGTTGCTGCTTTGCCAAGGGAGGTGAGGCTCGCCGAGACGAAAACCTGGACGAGGCAGCTCTTGAATATCTCCAGAGAAGGAGACTCCACAGCCCAGGCAATAACCCAGCCTGAGCCCAGCCGAGCCGCAGCCGTGCCAGCCCCGTCCCCACCCTGCCCAGGCAGAGCCCAGCCCCGGGACGCAGGGACCAGCGCGGGACGGCCCCGAAATGCGCCGAGACCTGGCCCCGGTGCGAGCGAGGAGCGGGGTTCAGCCGCCTGCACCTCAGCAGGACCACGCGTGATGTTTAATTCCCTCCCCACCTCCTCTCCCCCCATCGCACACCGGAGCGCAGCCCACCGCACCCCCAGAAATGGGGATCCCGAAGGCACCAGGGGACCCCACGGCAGCACAAATCCCGAAGCAGCGAGGAGCGTGGAGCGGAGGTGACCGCCCGAGGGGAAGGGGGCTTTTGAGGTTTCCCCCACCGCTGCCATCCCTTCACTGAACCCAGCCCATGAAGAGGAATGGGGAGAACCATCCTGACCTCGCTTTTGAGGTTTCCCCCACTGCTGCCATCCCTTCACTGAACCCAGCTGGTGAAGAGGAAAGGGGAGAACCATCCTGACCTCGCTTTTGAGGTTTCCCCCACTGCTGCCATCCCTTCAATGAACCCAGCCGGTGAAGAGGAATGGGGAGAACCATCCTGACCTCGCTTTTGAGGTTTCCCCCACTGCTGCCATCCCTTCAATGAACCCAGCCGGTGAAGAGGAATGAGGAGAACCATCCTGACCTTGTTTTTGAGGTTTCCCCCACCGCTGCCATCCCTTCACTGAACCCAGCTGGTGAAGAGGAAAGGGGAGAACCATCCTGACCTCGCTTTTGAGGTTTCCCCCACTGCTGTCATCCCTTCACTGAACCCAGTCGGTGAAGAGGAACGGGGAGAACCATCCTGACCTCGCTTTTGAGGTTTCCCCCACCGCTGCCATCCCTTCACTGAACCCAGCCCATGAAGAGGAATGGGGAGAACCATCCTGACCTCGCTTTTGAGGTTTCCCCCACTGCTGCCATCCCTTCAATGAACCCAGCCGGTGAAGAGGAATGGGGAGAACCATCCTGACCTTGTTTTTGAGGTTTCCCCCACTGCTGTCATCCCTTCACTGAACCCAGCTGGTGAAGAGGAACGGGGAGAACCATCCTGACCTCGCTTTTGAGGTTTCCCCCACTGCTGCCATCCCTTCACTGAACCCAGTCGGTGAAGAGGAACAGGGAGAACCATCCTGACCCATCACTGGCTTCCAGCACCCCAAAAGCAGGCGCATCCACTGAGCGTTGGAAGAATAACTCCCACTCACCGTCCTGCCGGACCCCAGAGCCCCCAGCCACCCGCCATCATCACTGGGACGGCTCCGGGTGCCGGAGACCCCCCCATCACCACCACAACACCCTGCACAGATGCTTCCCCCCCTCCGTTTGCCCGCGGCAGCTCCTGTCCCCAGCAGCTCCCAACATGCCCAACCGGGAGCAGCCGGGATCTCTCCACCATCGCTGACCTCGCTCGCTGTCAGACTCCATCACCGTTCACCTCCTCCCGCCTCGGGGTGCTGCTGCGAGAGCCCGGGTCCCAGCCCCGGGTGCCGGCGGGACGGAGGGTGCCTCCGTCCCGCCGGCACCCGGGGCTGGGACCCGGGCTCTCCAGTGCTCCCCTGGGACGTCCCTTTGCCAGCGCCAAGAGGGAGCCCGGTGACATACAGGGGGGTTTCGGTGTCCCCGCCGGCTCCTTCAGCCTCTCCTGCTGGAATAAAACCTGGAAGCGGCTCCTGAGCTTTCCCAGCTCATTAATTCCTGCTAAAACCGAAGGAATATGGGCGGTGTCAGGCGGGGGACTGCGCTGGATCAGCTCGCCGAGCGCTTGGGGACATCGCCGAGCCCGGGCTCGGCGTGAAAGCGGCTCTGTGCGTGGAACAGCGAGCGCCAGCCGCGGGGTGAAGGAGGGGTTTGTCGTGTGGAAACATCTCCAAACAAATCTTCAAAGTGTCGAAACCCATCGCCTTCGCTTTGAACTCCTTCAAGGGAAGCAAGGAATGGGAACACGCTGCTTTTTTTTTTTTTTTAAAGTGGTATTTTTCAGATGGGGGATAGGCAAAAAAACCTGTCTGGCTGAGGAGCACGAGGTATGTAAAATGTGCTGGCTGCCAACTCGTGGGCTGACATAATCCATCATGACAACAGAGCCGACCGGGCAGGATATACAGAGCCTTTCAAAACAGGGAGAGGAAACGGTGCCCAATTCAGCCTGGAAGAACGCCCGAGAGATACCTGCGGCAGAAAACCATCCAGCGCCCGGATACTGAAGGAGGGAGGCACCTGAGCGGCGGCGATGCAGAGGAGACCGGGGTGGATGCTCGGCAGAGCCGGACGAGCGGCGCAGGGCAACAAAACCGGCTGCAAGATGACCCTCAGAATCCCAGAATCCCAGCCTGGCAGGGGTTGGCAGGGACCCCTGGGGATCCCCCAGCCCAACCCCCTGCCCAAGCAGGGTCACCCAGAGCAGGCTGCACAGCACCGCGTCCAGGCGCGGCTGGAATATCTCCAGAGAAGGAGACTCCACAGCCCCTCTGGGCAGCCTGGGCCAGGGCTCCGTCACCCTCAGAGGGAAGAAGTTCTTCCTCGGGTTCAGCTGGAGCTTCCTCGGCTTCAGTTTGTGCCCATTGCCCCTTGTCCTGTCGCTGGGCACCACTGGAAAGAGTCTGGCCCCGTCCTCCTGACCCCCACCCTGCAGATATTTAGAGGCATTTCAAAGGTCCCCTCTCAGCCTTCTCTTCTCCAGGCTGAACAAGCCCAGATCCCTCAGCCTCTCCTCGTAGGAGAGATGCTCCAGTCCCCTCCTCATCCTCGTAGCCCTCCGCTGGACTCTCCCCAGCAGCTTCTCATCTTTCTTGAACTGGGGAGCCCAGCACTGGACAGACAGCTCGTCTTCCAGGACGCCGTGCCCATGGGGTGGGTATGACCTGACCTTTACCGGGAAGGAGCGATGCAGGGAAACAGATTATTGAATAGATTTGCTGCTTCCAACGCTCGCACCAGGATTTTTCCAACAGGGATGGATTCCTGTAGGCAGCGGGTCGGCACGGTGAGGAGCTGGGAGGAGGCGGTGGTGCTGGGAAGTGGCCGGGAGGTCCCTAGACAGAGCCCAGCACGTCACCGCACGACGCTGCCCGGACACCGCGATCAGCGGGGCAGTCGGGGGCACAGCGGGTCAGCAGGAGGAACGGCAGCAAGGCCGGGCTCGGCGGGTAACAGGGCACGTCCCTGACATTTGGGCAACTCAGCCTCAGTATTGCCCAAAGCAGTGTTTGGGGAAAAGTCCCTGCACGCTGCCCGGGCTCTGTTGTCCTGCTCCTTTGCACGGAGAACGTGAAGGAAAAGGGGGAATCGGTCATGGACACGGGGAAAAGGCCCCATGGAGAGGCACAGGCGAGACCAAGAACTTCTTGGGGGAAAACAAAAAAAAAAAGAGGGAGGAATCAAAACAAACAAATCCCAGGAGGCAGAGATCTGGACCGGGAAGGAGCTATGGAGTCCTTGTCCGGGGCGCAGAGCTACCGCACATCCCTGGAACGAATCCTCGCCCTCCTCGGGCAGCGATCATGTGCAAACCCTATTTTGGGAAACTGAGGCAGGGCCAGCCTCAGCTGCTCGGCGAGCCCGTGCCAGCATCGGGACGAGCTCCCGGGGCTGTGTCTTGCTGCTGCTGGCTTCGGTGGCTACCGGAGACGCTGCTGGCATGGCCCGGGGTGGGAGGGACGCCCGCCTGTGCCCGGGCAGGAGCCGGGAGACAGAACGGCAGCCACGTGTCACGGGCTTGTGCCGTGACAAAAAGCAGCTTCCTCCCCAGCGAGACGCCCCTCATCCCACCCGCTCCCACCCCCCGCGTGCGCCGGCAGCGAGCGGCGAGACCAAATTTAGGCAGCGAAACCTCCACCCCCCCCGCCAGCGTGGGGACCGGGAGGATCCCCACCGGCCACGTCCGTCCCTGCCCACGCGGCCGCCCCGGCGCTCGGGGAGGGAAAACCAGCCGTGACCCTCGCCGGCGGCACGCCGGCCATCTTAGTGCCGCTCCCCCCGCGGGGCCCCCCTACCTCCTCTGCTCCGGCTCCTCCAGTACAAGACGCCGGCGATGCCCAGGACGTGGCTCAGGACAAAGGCGGCGGGCGGCAGATACGAGCTCTCCGGGAGAGGCATCGTCCCCTACTCCCGGCCCGTTATCCCCAGCCCGGCGCCGGATTTCTCTCTCTCGAAGCTGCCGCTGCCGGAGCCCGGCATCGCCGGGAGGGCAGCGAGATGGTGGGGGCCGAGCCGCTGCCTGCAGAAACTTCCGAAACTTCTGAAACTTCCTGCCAGCGGCTGGCAGCGCCCCGGGGAGCCGGGCTCGGGGTCTGGCAGCGTCGCCGGGACGGGGCCGGGGAGATTTGGGAGGTGGGGGGGCGGGTGGAGGGAGAAAGGGAGCGTCAGGCCGGCTCAAACATCGTTCCTCGGCGTTCACTCGGCCAAACTTCGTCCCTCCCAGCTCCGGGGGGAGAGACGTCATCTCCTCAACTGCCATTCCCAGCCCCGCTGGAAGGTCGGCTGCGGCTCCGGCGGGAGCAGCCGCTGCGCTGGCATCGCCGCGACATCCCGCTCCTCACCGGGGGCTCGGGAGCGGCACAAAATCTCCCCCCCCGCAGCGGGTGACAGCCAGCAGCCTGGCCAGCGTGCCCTGCCCGCAGGCTGCCCGGCCATGCCGACACACCGAGGGCGGCCGGGATCGCGGGGGGAGCGGCTGGGAGACACGGGCAGGGCTTCGGCAGCAGACAGCTGCCTGCTGGGGCTCAGCATCCTGGGCTGGACCCAGTTCCGGTCTCTGCCCAGCACAAGCGGCGAACGCAACCAAATTTGGGCTTCTGGGCATCGGGTACCCCAAGCGCATTTCCCTCGCCCACCCTGGATGCCCAGAGATAAACGCTTTAACTGCCAGGACCCCCGAGCCCACGGGGAAACACCCACGAACGACGCTCCAACGCAGAAGGGAAGGGCTGATCCCGCAGCCGGGTGCCCCGCTCAGCGCCAGCGCCCAGCCGGCACGGCGCGCGTTGCAGCCCGACCCCGTCCACTGACGGCTGGCGCCGCGCTGGGCGTTACGCTGGGAGTTTCGCTTCTTTTCAGCGCCGTTTCCGGCAGCAGAGGTACAGAAACGGCACGGGGAAACCCAGAGCGGCAAGCCCTGCCGCGGCACGGCCGTTCGGTGCCCCGGCCCGTTTGCCATCCTCACCATGAGCAAACGGGGGGCAGAGGCTCCTTACGCAGCCCGTTTCGCTCCCAGAGCCCATCAGGCGCCACGGCCCCCCGCCAGCTCCTGGTGAGGAAGTTTGCTCCAAGTCTTGTTCAACTTCTTCATCAATGACCTGGATGAAGAGTCAGAGCGTACCCTCAGCAAGTTTGCTGGTGACACCAAACTGGGAGGAGTGGTGGACACACTGGGAGGCTGTGCTGCCATCCAGCGAGACCTGGACAGGCTGGAGAGCTGGGCAGAGAGGAACCTGATGAAGTTCAACAAGGGCAAGGGCAGGGTCCTGCACCTGGGGAGGAACAACCCCAGGCACCAGTACAGGCTGGGGGGGACCTGCTGGGAGCAGCTCTGCGGAGAGGGACTGGGTGTCCTGGTGGACGACAGGGTGACCATGAACCAGCAGCGTGCCCTGGCTGCCAAGAAAGCCAATGGGATCCTGGGGTGCACTCAGAGGAGTGTGGCCTCGAGCAGAGGTTTATATCATATTTATAACCCCCGAGCAGCTCCCCAACAGCCACAAGCTGGCCAGGTCCACCAAGAAAACCTTATCACACACAACGCGACGGACCCAAACGTCGCACCCTTCCACGCGGGACCCGCACCACCCGCCACCTCCCGATGCCGTCCGCGCTCACAAGCTACCCCGCGGCTCGGTGCTGTTGCAATACATTTTCCAGAGCTTCAGCCCTGCCCGGATGAAAAATCTCCCGGCATAGCTTTCACCTGAAGCAATCTGTTTGCTGCTCGGGCAGGGGAAGCGCTGCAGGCGTGACAACCCGCCGGCAGGCACCAGGCCACCATACATGGGCCCCCCGGTCCACCTGCGCGGGGCAAAGAGCACCCAGCAAGGCCGGTGGCTGCCAGGGCTGGGACACGGCATGGGAAAGGCTCTGGGAAGCAGGAGCAGGTCCTCCCCATCCCCTCGCCACGGCAGCACCCGCGCAGGCTCAGCCGCTCCTGTGCCGCCCGCGTAGAGGGGCCGATAAAATGCACTGAGCACTGCCAGCCGCTCCAGCCGGATGAGCCTTCGGGCAAAAAAAACTCTTTAAATATATAAATATATGCATAAAACCCTATAGAATACATATAATATATACAAAAATATATATAATATATACAAAAATGTATATAATATATACAAAAATATATGTAATATATACAAAATTGCATATAATGTGTATTTATATATATATAAACACATCCCTCCCCTGCACCAGGACACCAGTGTCCCCCACGTCACCCCACCCAGCTGAACACCCCTCTCCCCTCCACGCTCCCCTCGGCACAAGCCCGCCCGCCCGCCTCTCGCCGCCGCAGGGAGCCGGTACCGGCAGCAGGAGACAGCAGACGCGGGGCGTAGGGAGCTGACGGCGGGTTTCGGGGTGTCGGGGACTGCCCAGCCCTGGATGCAGCTGCCGGCCCCCCCCGCTCGCCCGCAGCACGAGGCTGGGCCCCCCCCACCCACCATGGAAACCACCCCACGCACCCGAAACACAAACAGCTCATTGCAGTTCCTCGCAAGGCGGCTTCTTCGGCTTCCACCGCTGCCCCGGCCCGGAAAGGAAAGGGGTGGGGAGAGGACACACATCTCCCACCCGCGCCGGCATTCGGGGAGCGGAGAGGCCGTGTCTCTTTGGGGGGGTCCCCACCTTGTGGGGGTTCCCCCTGTTCCACGAGGTGCCCCGTGCGGCATTTCCCATCCCCGTGCATCTCTCAAAACGCCGTTACCCAGCTCCCCCCCCCCAGCACCCTGCCTGGGTTTGAGGGTACCCCACGGGACGGCTTCGGGGACACGGCCTGCCCCGGCCCCCACTGTCACCCGGAGCTGAGTCACGCCTGGCTCCGGCCAAGCGTTCCGCGGGGCCGATGGCCCCCCGCCATGCGCCTCCCCGGTGAGTAATGCTCAGCCGCCGCGGCCTCGCCACGGCTCCCGGCTCCGGCATCTCCTTATATGACTGGGGAAGCTGCCGGGCAGCGGCACGCGGGGGCCGGGCACAGCCCACCCTCCCCGGCACCCTGACATGGGCGCGGGCGATGCCACGGGGACGCTGCTCGGTCCCTGGGGTGCCATGGCCTCCTGGGAGGCAGCCGGGGCCCCGTGGCCTCCTGCCAGGGACACGTGTCCCAGCCCCGGGAGGTGGCACTGCGGAAACGCCGCGGCGGGCGGCAACGGATGGCAGCCAGAGCCAGCGCCGGCACCCGACAGCACCCTACCCGGGTCAAGCGTCTCTCCTGGGCTCTGCCAGGATCCCCCCCCGTGCCCACGACAGACCGGGGGGCTTGCCAGTACCCCCCAGCCGAACCCACCAAAGTCGTCCCCCCCCATCGCCCGCAGCGGGCACCGCTGGTCGTGGCAGTGGGCTGGGAGCACGTCGGGGACCCCGAGGGGGTTTGTGTGCACCCAGCAGGGTCACCCCACGCCGGGCAGGGGACACCCCGCTCCGCACGGCCGGGCAAAGGGCTTGTCCGGCAGCGGTGCTGAGCACGCACAAACTCATGACCAGGGTACCGGAGCCGGGTTTCCTGCTGCGCTTCCTCTGCGACGCTTTCCCCTCTCTGTTGTTTTTTGTCTCCTTTCCGGGAGCTTTCAGGGCAAAGCCCGGGTCACTTCGGGCAGTGGCGGAGCATTGCTGCGGAGGGGACATCGCCCGCTGCTCCCTGGGGCAGGTCCTGCTCCAGCGCGGGGCGAGGAGCCTGGCTTGGCCCCGGCCCCCGCAGGGACTCACAGAATCACAGAATGTTCGGGGTGGGCCGGGACCTCTGTGGGTCCCCCAGCCCAACCCCCTGCCCAAGCAGGGTCACCCAGAGCAGGCTGCACAGCACCGCGGCCAGGCGGGGCTGGAATATCTCCAGAGAAGGAGACTCCACAGCCCCTCTGGGCAGCCTGGGCCAGGGCTCCGTCACCCTCAGAGGGAAGAAGTTCTTCCTCGGGTTCAGCTGGAGCTTCCTCTGCTTCAGTTTGTGCCCGTTGCCCCTTGCCCTGTCGCTGGGCACCACTGGAAAGAGTCTGGCCCCGTCCTCCTGACCCCCACCCTGCAGATATTTAGAGGCGTTTCTAAGGTCCCCTCGAATGGGGACTCCAAGGGGTGCGCAGTGCTGGAGCAAAGCCACCGCACCCCAGACTCTGCACTGGGGGACCCAGCACTCGCCCCACACTGGGGTTGTTTCCCCCCAGACCACGGCTTTTCCCCCTCAGCCCCACAAAACCCAGAGCTCGGCTGAACCCGCGGCATCGCACCCTCCATCCAAACAGCAGCGAACGCGGCTGCGGACGGACAGACAGCTCGGCACGGCGCGTCGCCGGCTGCGGAGCACGTCCACCCGTGCCGGCGCATCCTTCTGCCGGCAAGCACAGGCACGGCCCCGCCGGGGCGGGGGGCTCGCTCCACCCTGCCCGCGGCACCAGGAGCCATGGGAAAGGAAAGCAAAGAACAAAGATGACGGTTCTTTGTGATCCGGGCTATTAAAAACAAGGTGGAACGAGGCAGGTCACGGCTCCTGGCGCTGCCCAGCACATCCCCGCGAGACGAGCTCCTCCGCTTCGACTAAATGAAGCGGTGAATCACCCGCCCGTGCGTGTGCGGGCAGAGCCGCCGATCCCCCGGCCATGCGGCGGGCCCCGACGCCGGGCCCTGCCCGCACGCCTCCGGCTCCTGGCAGAGCGGGCGCGTTCCCCACCTTCGACATTTCCTGCTGGCTTTCATCAGCGCCAAGCGGCCGCGGCCCTGCCGGGAGGGACAGGCGGACGAGCCCGCAGGGTCCCACGCCGGCCCCTTGGCATCGCTGCCCAACTCCAGGGCTGCAAAAGGACTGAAAAATTTGGGATGATGAAACCTCCTGGGCAGCACCGCGTCTCGTGGCCCTGGAAAAACCAACCTCCTGAGCACTCGTTTCTGTGCAAGCCGGGGTTTTGGCCTGGGAGCAGTGTCCGTGCGAGGGCTGAGGGTCCGAGTGCCCCATCGTCACCCCCCACAGAATCACAGACTGGCAGGGGTTGGCAGGGCCCTCTGGGGTCACCCAGCCCAACCCCCTGCCCAAGCAGGGTCACCCAGAGCAGGCTGCACAGCACCGCGTCCAGCCGGGGCTGGAATATCTCCAGAGAAGGAGACTCCCCAGCCCCTCTGGGCAGCCTGGGCCAGGGCTCCGGCACCCTCAGAGGGAAGAAGTTCTTCCTCAGGTTCAGCTGGAGCTTCCTCTGCTTCAGTTTGTGCCCGTTGCCCCTTGTCCTGTCACTGGGCACCACTGGAAAGAGTCTGGCCCCATCCTCCTGACCCCCACCCTGCAGATATTTAGAGGCATTTCTAAGGTCCCCTCTCAGCCTTCTCTTCTCCAGGCTGAACAAGCCCAGCTCCCTCAGCCTCTCCTCGTAGCAGAGATGCTCCAGTCCCCTCCTCATCCTCATAGCCCTCCGCTGGACTCTCTCCAGTAGCTCCTCATCTTTCTTGAAGTGGGGAGCCCAGAACTGGACACAGCACTGCAGATGGGGCCTCACCAGGGCAGAGCACAGGGGAAGGAGAACCTCCCTCGCCCTGCTGCCCACACTCCTCCTAATGCACCCCAGGATCCCATCAGCCTTCTTGGCACCCAGGGCACGCTGCTGGCTCATGGTCACCCTGTCGTCCCCCAGCACTCCCAGTCCCTCTCCACAGAGCTGCTCCCCAGCAGGTCAGCCCCAGCCTGTACTGGTGCCTGGGGTTGTTCCTCCCCAGGGGCAGGACCCTGCCCTTGCCCTTGTTGAACCTCATCAGGTTCCTCTCTGCCCAACTCTCCAGCCTGTCCAGGTCTCGCTGAATTCCAGCACAGCCTTCTGGTGTATCCATCACTCCTCCCAGCTTTGTCACCAGCAAACTGGCTGAGGGTACGCTCTGACTCTTCATCCAGGTCATTGATGAAGAAGTTGAACAAGGCTGGGCCCAGTACTGACCCCTGAGGGACACTACCAGTTACCGGCCTCCAGCCAGACTCAGCACCACCAACGACAACCCTCGGAGCTCTGCCACTCAGCCGGTTCTCAGTCCACGTCCCCGACACCACCCCGCGCACAGGGACTCCAGCTGGGCTTACCCGTAAGGACCAGGGCAGCCCCCTACAGCCTGGGGTCTGGGGGCTGTTCTGCACCCGTTCCCCGCCCCCCCCAGCCCCAGCCCAGCATCTGCACCGAGAGGGCCGCACAAGTCAATATTTAACTGCAAACCTCTCGGCAGAGGAGCTGCCCGCGCTGCCAAAGGTCGGCTGGACGCGGCAAGGCACGGGGAGAGGGAACGGGGCTGCACGGGGGGCTCGGACCCCCGCCGCCGCCGTCAGAGGTAAAAACCGAGCTCTGAGGAACAGAAGTGCTGATAACAGCGGAGATGTTCCCCTTTCCAGCAGACGTCTGGGCACCAAAATAAGAATTATCTCAAAGGAAAAAAAAAAAAAAACCACATAAAAAAAAATACTTCCCTTCCCATAGCAGAGCTGCTGCCCCACAGCCGGTGCTGCTCTGGGGGGGACAGGGGACGGGACCCCGAGGTGCTGCTCTGGGGAGGACGAAGGACAGGGGACAGGACCCCGAGGTGCTGCTCCTGTGGGGACAGGGGAGAGGACCCCGAGGTGCTGCTCTGGGGGGGACAAAGGACAGGGGACGGGACCCCGAGGCGCTGCTCTGGGGGGAACGAAGGACAGGGGACGGGACCCTGAGGTGCTGCTCTGGGGGGACAGGGGACAGGGGAGAGGACCCCGAGGTGCTGCTCCAGGGGGGACGAAGGACAGGGGATGGGACCCCGAGGTGCTGCTCTGGGGGCGACAGGGGAAAGGACCCCGAGGTGCTGCTCTGGGGAGGACGAAGGACAGGGGACAGGACCCCGAGTTGCTGCTCCTGTGGGGACAGGGGACGGGACCCCGAGGTGCTGCTCTGGGGGGGACGAAGGACAGGGGATGGGACCCTGAGGTGCTGCTCCTGTGGGGACAGGGGAGAGGACCCCGAGGTGCTGCTCTGGGGGGGACGAAGGACAGGGGACAGGACCCCGAGGTGCTGCTCCAGGGGGCACAAAGGACAGGGGAGAGGACCCCGAGGTGCTGCTCTGGGGGGGACAAAGGACAGGGGAGAGGACCCCGAGGTGCTGCTCCAGGGGGGACGAAGGACAGGGGATGGGACCCCGAGGTGCTGCTCCAGGGGGGACGAAGGACAGGGGATGGGACCCCGAGGTGCTGCTCTGGGGGGGACGAAGGACAGGGGATGGGACCCCGAGGTGCTGCTCTGGGGGCGACAGGGGAAAGGACCCCAAGGTGCTGCTCCAGGGGGGACGAAGGACAGGGGACGGGACCCCGAGGTGCTGCTCTGGGGGGGACGAAGGACAGGGGATGGGACCCTGAGGTGCTGCTCTGGGGGGGACCGGGGACGGGACCCCGAGGTGCTGCTCCAGGGGGGATGAAGGACAGGGGAGAGGACCCCGAGGTGTTGCTCCAGGGGGGATGAAGGACAGGGGAGAGGACCCCGAGGTGTTGCTCCAGGGGGGATGAAGTACAGGGGACGGGACCCTGAGGTGCTGCTGCTGGGAGGATGGGGCACAGGGGACAGGACCCAGCGTGCTGCTCCTGTGGGGACAGAGCACAGGGGACGGGACCCCGCAGCTCACCTTGCTGCTGGGGGACGGAGGCGGAGGGCAGAGCTAAGCTGGTTCGAGGTAAGGCTGGAAGCAAACATCGTTCCTGCCAGTTTTCGTTCCGCAAAGCAAACAGCCGAGCTGGACTGCCACCTGCTCACAGCTTAATCATTCCCCGCGCGCGGTCGGCGTTAACTCCTGCTCCCGGGCAGGCGGAGCAGCAGCCCCCCAGCACGGCAACACTACGGGGTCTGCGGGAACGTCACGTCCCAGCTGGGGCTGTGCAAGGGGACCGACTCAGATGGGACGGACGGAGTCAACGGGAGGACACGGGGCCTTCAAGAATCCCCGAAAGGACCCAAAGTGGACGGATCCCCCTCACAGCAGCAGCGGGGAGGCGTGCTGGCCCGCATCCCGCAGCTCCTGCGCGCGGCTGGCATCCCCGGGGCACGCTCCGGCCGCCTGCCTTCGGTGGGACTCACTTTTTGGTGCCCCACACTCAGCACCTTTCCCCAGGGTACCCATAGCCATCAGCACCACTGGCCCAGCTGCCCACCCCTACCTTGTCCCCCAAAGTGACCCCAGAGCCCCCCTCTCCCACAGCATGGACCCCAGGAGACCCTCGCGCCTGCCATCCCAGAACGTCTCATTCGGACCCACTCCAACAACCGCGCCGGCTCCTGAACCCTCCCTCTCGGCACGAAACCAAGCACGTCACGCTGAAGAGGTGGCGAGGGTGATCTCACCGCTTCTTTCCCAGCGTTCAAATCCTCCGTCGATCCGCCCGCCCGGCCCGCAGCCTCCCCAGCTGACGGCCGAGGCCGTCGGGTTTTTGCTGACGCAGCGGTTCCGGCATTATTTCATCGCTTCCCGCTTCTCCGAAGCCTCCCCTGGTTTGTCACCCCTCCGAGGACGCTGGCAGGGAGCCGTGCTCCGCTTGCTCATTCAGTAACGCCACGAAACTCACGGCCATGCACCCCGCGCTCTGGGAAAGCACCAAACCCCACTGAGCTGGCACCGACATGCCCTGGTGAGGCCCCATCTGCAGTGCTGCGTCCAGTGCTGGGCTCCCCAGTTCAAGAAAGATGAGGAGCTACTGGAGAGAGACCAGCGGAGGGCTACGAGGATGGTGAGGGGGCTGGAGCATCTCTGCTATGAGGAGAGACTGAGGGAGCTGGGCTTGTTCAGCCTGGAGAAGAGAAGGCTGCGAGGGGACCTTAGAAATGCCTCTAAATATCTGCAGGGTGGGGGTCAGGAGGACGGGGCCAGACTCCTTCCAGTGGTGCCCAGCGACAGGACAAGGGGCAACGGGCACAAACTGAAGCAGAGGAAGCTCCAGCTGAACCCGAGGAAGAACTTCTTCCCTCTGAGGGTGACGGAGCCCTGGCCCAGGCTGCCCAGAGGGGCTGTGGAGTCTCCTTCTCTGGAGATGTTCCAGCCCCGGCTGGACGCGGTGCTGTGCAGCCTGCTCTGGGTGACCCTGCTTGGGCAGGGGGTTGGGTGGGTGACCCACAGAGGGCCCTGCCAACCCCTGCCAGGCTGGGATTCTGTGATATGGTGGCATCGCCCCGCAATGAGAGGGCAGCAGGGAGCAGGGGACAGGGACAGGCAGCGGCAGGGCACAGGGGCGCAGATAAAAGCTGCCTATTGGGAGGCGGACGGCTGAGCGGCGACGGCATCTCTCGACACTGCTGGGCAATGAGAGGAGGCAAAGCTGGTGCCAGAGGCGAGGAGGATGGGGATGCACAGGGGGAGGAAGAGCAAAGGTCTCCCGGCAGAAAACACTCGGGCTTTTGGGGAGCAAGCAGCACCGTCCCAGCTCTGGCGCGGAGGAAGGCTTTGTGCGCACACCCACGTGCAAGAGGACACACACGTCTGCACGCCCTGCCAGGGGCCTGTGCTGACACGGCGAGGTGGCACCCTGCCCAGGCCCGGGGAGGAGGAGGAAGAGGAGGAAGGCGATGCCATCTCCGGGTCCCTCCCTACCCCTGCGGCGAAGGGGACAACGCCGCACACACCTCCACCGAGCCGCTGCCTCCACGCCTGGGTAAGCGCCTGCTCCGTAATTCCCAGCACGCCCCGCCGGCACCTCGACAGGGAGAAAGCCATGCAAAATCAAACCAAAACACACCAAAACACACCAAAACAACCCCCACCGCAAGACCTGATGGAAGCCCTGGCAGCGGCGAGCAGCAGAGCCCCGTGCCAAAGAGCAGCCCAAGCCCCAGCCGCATCCTGCACTCATTCCCAGTACTGAGCACCAGTAAACACCTCAAATCCTGGAAAAATCCCCCAAATGACATCGCAGGTGCCAGTCCCTCTCAGAGGAGCTGGACCCCGCGGTGGGGCGGCCGGCTGGGGTGCGGAGCTGCGCCCTGGCACAGCCAAGCTCCAGGGATCTGTGGGGAGCCGGGTCAGAGCCGCGCAGCCATGGCTTCAAGAGAGATGAGGAGCTGCTGGAGAGAGACCAGCGGAGGGCTACAAGGATGAGGAGGGCACTGGAGCATCTCTCCTACGAGGAGAGGCTGAGGGAGCTGGGCTTGTTCAGCCTGGAGAAGAGAAGACTGAGAGGGGACCTTAGAAATGCCTCTAAATATCTGCAGGGTGGGTGTCATGAAGACGGGGCCAGACTCTTTCCAGGGGTGCCCAGTGACAGGACAAGGGGCAACGGGCACAAACTGAAGCAGAGGAAGCTCCAGCTGAACCCGAGGAAGAACTTCTTCCCTCTGAGGGTGATGGAGCCCTGGCCCAGGCTGCCCAGAGGGGCTGTGGAGTCTCCTTCTCTGGAGATATTCCAGCCCCGCCTGGCCGCGGTGCTGTGCAGCCTGCTCTGGGTGACCCTGCTTGGGCAGGGGGCTGGGCTGGGTGACCCACAGAGGGCCCTTCCATCCCAGACCATGCTGGGATTCTGGGATCAGCAGTGCGATCATCAGCCAAGCTTTGCACTTCCCACAGCAGCGGCTTAGGGAAAGCCGTGGGGGCGGAGGGATGGCCGGCATCAGAACTCCTTTTCTGCGGCCAACAAAAGGGCCGGTGTCTGTTCAGAGAGGGCTGTCCTTCCCCCGCCAGCCCCGGGCCGCTTGGCAGCGGGAGCCATAGGCAAACGTTAGGCTGGTGGGAACTGGCCGCGCTTTGTCTGGGGCACGGCTGGGCGCTGTGTTTGTACAGGCTCCACGCGGCAGCTCGGGGAGAGGGGGGCACGGCCGGGTTCCCCCCAACCAGGCTGCCCAGGCACGGCCACAGCGAGCCCCCCGCTCCGGACCCCCTCGTTCCGCTCCCTGCAAACAGCGACGCAGAAGAGGAAAGGCGAGGGGAGCCCGAGCTGCTGGTAGGAAGCCGTGCCCCCCACCTTGGCCACCTTTATCCCCCCCAACTGTACCCCACCAAGCAGCCCAGGCTCTGAGCAGCTGGTAGGAAGCCATGCCCCCCACCTTGGCCACCTTCATCCCCCCCCAGTTGTACCCCACCAAGCAGCCCAGGCTCTGAGCTGCTGGTAGGAAGCCGTGCCCCCCGCCTTGGCCGCCTTCAGCCCCCCAGCTGTACCCCACCAAGCAGCCCAGGCTCTGAGCAGCCTTCCCACACCGCAAACACAGGGGCAGCTGCGGGTCCCACGGCCCCCCGGCCAGCTCGGGACAGGGGACGGGCAAAGCCCCATCTCGGAAAAAGAGGTCAAAGAGAAGGCAGCAACCCGTTCTCTCCTTTCCCCCGCAAACGGAGGGCAGGCAGACAGCCCTGAGCCTTGATCTCATTAGATGTCCCAAACTAAGCAGCGTGAAACCTGATTAACGCCGTGCGGGAGGCGGGCGAAGGGGCGGCAGCCTGCCCCGCCAGCCAGCCCCAGCACCCTTCGACCGAAGGTGGGGGGTCCCGGCCCCCGAAGGGAGCCAGGGCTGGGGAGCAGAGCACCCAGAGCTCCCTCCCCACAGCATCCCGTGCCAGCCCGGGATCGGGATGTGGCCCTGGTCCTTCCACGCTCGCTCGCCCGGAGTGCGAACCCTCCCGGGGATGATGCCCAGGCGCTCAGCCGGGGCTTTGCTCATGGCTGCGCTGCGCTCTCGAGAGATGCTTCACCCCCAGCTGCTGCCGCCGGCTCCCAGCGTGCGCAGGGAAGAGGAATTTGGGATTAAAAAAAGAAAAAAAAAAAAACCCCAAAACCAAACAGAGGAAGGCAGAAGCCTGAAAACTCTGTTACCTAGGGACCCGCTCTCCCGCAGAGAAACTTAATCCCCATTAAAAAACAAATTAAATAACCCAGTTGCTAACATTGCTCTGCCTGCTCCGTCCAAGCACCAGCGCAGCACCAGACCTGCTGGGTCCCACCAGCCCGGCCCAAGCCTGTCAGATGCCCTCAGGGAGGCTGAGCTGGACCTTTCTGGAGCAAAAACCATCTCTGGTCTCGTGAGGCCGTGGTGGGAGAGCTGTAAATCGCCGGGGACCCTCAGCCAGGGCATGGCCCACGAGTCCCGCCATGCTCCCCAGGGGACACCTCGCAGGGTGACCGTGCCAGAGGAGAAGCACCCACCCTTCCTGGGTAGCAAGAGGCCATGTCCTCCTCCCCACGCGTCGGGAGACGGGGCTGGGAGAGCCACGTGTCGGAGGAACCGAAACCCCCCCCCCGGGGCCTCCTCCCGTGGTGGCCACAGCAGATGGCAGCCCCGGATCCCTTATCACACCCGGCCACCTTGGGCTGCTCCTCGAGGAAGCCACCGCACAACGGGACGACAGCGAACGTCGGCGCGCGGGGACGAGCCGCGGCACCGCTCCGGCACCAGCCCCACGGCGGGACGCTGCTCCGATCCCCCCCCCCCAGCACACCACATCTCGAACCCCCTCTCCTCTGACACCAGCCACCCCGCCGAGCCGGGCAGAGGCAGCGGGAGGAAGCCCGGACCCACTCGTGGCTGCTGGCCACAGGGAAAATCTGAGCCTGGTTCCCCTGGGGAAAGCGCGCGGCAGCGACAAGGTCAGATGAAGCCGGGAGATTAGCCGGCGGGCACGGGAGAAGGCCGAGAAGATGCTGGATTTTATCCGGCTGCCAAGTAAACAACAAACTCCTCGGAAAGCGAAACCTGCCGTCCTCATGCCGCTGGTAAAATTAACCCGGCAATAAATTCGTAATCAAATGGGTTTCCTGAGCCGAGCCCAAGGCTCTCGTCACCGCGGGGCCGTGGCGGCCGCTGTCCGGGGAAATCCGAGATGGAGACGGTGTGGAAAGTCGGGGTGACCCCGAGCACCCCCGGGCAGGGTCCGTCCCGGAGCAGCACCCTGCGGCCCTGGCACAGAGGCAGGGATCTGGCAGAGCCGCCCGGCTCCATGGCGGGCAGGAGGGCAGAGGGGACGGGGATGCTCTCCCAAGGGACGGGGATGCTCTCCCCGGGGACGGGGATGCTCTCCCAGGCCTTCGCCCGGAGCGGCGGGGCTGACAGCGATGGCTGCTGGCACCGCGCCGGGGGTCAGGGGCCTGGACTTGCACACACAGCCATTTCCATATGAAACGCTCCCAGCTCCAATATCCGCTGCTGCCTCCACCTCCCTGGGGAGATGAATAGAGATGGGGGGAGGCAGGGGAAAAAGAAACCTCTCCAGTAATAAAACCTTGCTCTCCTCCAGCTTCGTCCAGCCCAGCAGCTCAAGGGCAAGGCTGGCTTGGGCTGCTGACAGCGCTGCAGAGCACGTTTGGCTACACGGCAAATGCCAAACCACCATAGCAAGGGGCACGGCAGAGCTAACCATCAACGCCTCGGCAGAATCACAGACTGTTCGGGGTGGGCAGGGACCTCTGTGGGTCACCCAGCCCAACCCCTGCCCAAGCAGGGTCACCCAGAGCAGGCTGCACAGCACCGCGGCCAGGCAGGGCTGGAATATCTCCGGAGAAGGAGACTCCACAGCCCCTCTGGGCAGCCTGGGCCAGGGCTCCGTCACCCTCAGAGGGAAGAAGTTCTTCCTCGGGTTCAGCTGGAGCTTCCTCTGCTTCAGTTTGTGCCCGTTGCCCCTTGTCCTGTCGCTGGGCACCACTGGAAAGAGTCTGGCAGGCACTCCTTGGCCGCTCGAATGCCGCAGGGAAGCACCCGGCGGTGGGAAAGGGGTGGCCATGCCTGCTCAAAGAGCCACCTCGCCTGCCCCAAGCAGCCCCTGCCCCTTCCCTGCCCGCGACGCCGTTTCCTCCATCCGCACCGCTTGCTGAACGAAAGCTGCAAAGGGCTGCGGTGAAGGCGGCTGGTGACAGCCAGCAAGTCGGCATCGCTCGGGCCAGAAGCAAAAAAACGGACCAAATCCCCCAGATATGGCTTCCTGGGGACTCACCACCCATGTTTTCGCGTTCCCGTTACAGGCTCCCAAGAGCGGAGAGACAAAGCGCCGCAAGCCCAGGGATGCAGGAGGCAGCGCGAGCAGCCAGCGCTGCCGGCAGGGCTCCGAGCAGCTGCTGGAGAGGAGCAGGCTGCCAGATCAGCTCCGGCAAGCAGGCACCTTGTAAACGCCATTAATAATGTCATCTCGGCCCCTCACACCTCGTTCTCGCCGGCTGGAGGGGAATTTGCCAAGCTGCAGCCGCAGGCGGGGCTCGAACCCCCCGCAGCAGCCCCAAAATGCAGAGGGGGGGTCTCTGGTACCCAACGCCCGGCCGTGCTCCAGCTGCCGGGGGGCTGCACATTGGGGTGACGAGCCGGCCACCACCCCCGGCACAGCACAGCACACGGCGGCTGCGGCTCCTTTCACATTGATTCCCAGTGCCAGCTGCAGCGAGGCTCAGGAAAAATTTATGATGGACACCGCGCCAGCGTAAGAAAGTGAATTATATTCCTCCCGGACGCGATAACTCCGGGCAGCTGTCAGGCGCAGAGCTGCGGGATTAACCCTTCGCGTCAGCCCCGGCAGCGGCACGGGAGGGCGGGGAGGCTGCCAGCCCGACGGGTGCCGACTCCCCTGGCTCCCTGCTAAATTAAACATTGACTGGATTCACCTTTGCGACACGGAGGGGGGTCAGCTGGCGCGGGCCAGCCGTGCCGAGGCCGCGCTGTAAAAAGGGGCGAGTCGGTGCCAGCGTTGTTAGATGACAGGCGATGGCATCCCGGGTGCCTTCTGCTTTCCTCGCTGCCTTCCTCCCAGCAGGCGAATCCCAGTGGCTGGCTGCAGCAGGACGAGGAGTCCCACCGCAAAAACCTCCTCTGACAGCAAGGAAGGGAAAAAAAATAAAGAAAGAGGGGGGAAAAAACAAGGGTGGCATCCCCTCCTGCTGCAGTCGGGGGACCGGGTAAGCCGAGCTGCTCTCCTGCTGCCCCGGCTCGCTGCCCGCCGCGGCGGGGACAACGGCTGCCGGCCTCCAGCCACCTGCCAGGGACGGCCCGGCACGATCGGGTGTCACAGCCGGCTCTCCGGGGACAGCCAGCGAGGTGGGAGAGGGCACAGCATCGGGAAGGAGTTTTGGAAAGGAGGAAGGGGGGAACAAAAGGAGCGATCCACACCCGGGTGGTACCGTGCACCCGCAGCTGGCGGGACCCACGCAGGCAAACACCCCCTCGCCGGAGCCGGATCAGCCCCGGCCCATGGGAACAGCACCCGGATCCTCTCCATTTCGCAGGATTCTGAGCTCAGTTTCTTTTCCAAGCTGTTATTTTCAACGCAGCTTCCCCTGCCTTCCTCCCAGGGCTGGGCCAGCCGCTGCCCCAGCGCCCGCTCTGTGCCCCGACGCGGCGCACAGATCCCAAATAAAAGACAAAAGAGGGAAGCGAAGCGGAGCCATGGAAAGCACCACCCCTCCCGGCTGCCTCCATGGGAAGCCGGCGACTGCGCGGCGTCCCGGGGGGTCTCGGTTTGCCGCGATCGGTGGCAGATGGTCGGACTCCGCTGGAGCCCTCCGAGTCGGCGACGCCGGAGCAGCTCAGCCCCTCTCCGGCTCCACATCCCCACCGCGGAGGCTGAAAAATACCTTTCAGGGTACCGAGTCCATCCAGGAATTTCTTGTACTTCTCCGCGTTCATCGTCGAGCCGAGCCCACGCCGCTCCTCAGCTGGGCGGCATCGGGGCCCCAGCCACCGTCACCGGCTCGGCAGCACCGCCGGCCTCGCCGCCGTCGCCCTTTGACCACCCGCGAGCCCGGCTGCGGCACGGCCCTCGCGTTTCCTTATTTGATGAAAGGCATTAAAAAACCTCCCATGGCCCAGGCCACCCTCCCCTTTTTGCAAATGAGCCCAGCGCTACCAGCAAGTGCTCCGCGCCGTCAGGGCTCCCGGCATCCCTCACCCCGCCGTCACGCCGGAGGTCTCGGGGATTGTATGTCCCAGGGATATTTCCAGCAAGGAGCACGTTCGAGGGAATTGGGAGGGGAAGGAGGAAAAAAACCCACCCAGCTTTAAGACTGGCAGGGAGAAGACGG
Source organism: Opisthocomus hoazin (assembly GCF_030867145.1). NCBI lineage: Eukaryota > Metazoa > Chordata > Aves > Opisthocomiformes > Opisthocomidae > Opisthocomus > Opisthocomus hoazin. The sequence goes on along the minus strand of NC_134430.1, from coordinate 3,018,328 downwards.
GGAAAAGGCAGTCGGTGGCAGAGCGCAGGGTCCCTGTCCTCGTGGGAAAAGTCACCCTGGTGACTCCGACAGCGGGCTGTCAGCTCGGGAAAAGCCACCAGAAAATTCCCATAATGTGCTGGAAAAAAGGGCCAGGCGAGAGCCGGGAGCAGGCGGGGGCCGGGTCCCTCCTGCCTTTGCCCCCCTGCCCACCCCGCACCGGCAGCGAGGCGCTCACAACGCCAAAAAGGAGATTTACTCGTTTTAAAGGAATTTTTGGCAGCAGGAACCAGCCCAGTGTGATCCGAGCCCCCACCCCGCTCACCGCTGCCCTTCAGCGGGACCGGTGTCCACCGTGCACCTCCCAGCACTTCTATCAAATCAAATAACAAATGAAGATATCGGCAGCAGTGGTGTTGAAACGTGCCCGTCATGGCCCCAGAAATGAGGGGTGGGGGCTCCCCGTGCCCGCAGGTGCCGGCACACGAAGCCCCGGCTCCGTCACCGCGCGCTGGGGGACCAGATCCGCCCGTCCCCACAGCGAGCGGCTCCCCACGGCATCGCCCCACGCTCACAACATCGATAAACCCAGTTCGTACACCCAAGCCACCCTGGATGGGGGGCTCGGGGCCGCGCTCCCCTGCAGCTCGGTGGACAGACGGACACCTCTCCGGGGACGGACGCACGCTGGGGGTATCGCTTTCCTTCCCCAGAGGAGCAAACTCCGCCGGCCAGTTGCCGCAGGTGCCCCCGACAGCTGCCTGCCTGGGAACTGGGGAGCCAAAATGGCTCCGGGAGGGAAACTGAGGCAGGTGGCGAGGTGCCCCACCACCACATCCCAGTTACCCCAGGGCCCTCGGCAGCACCCGTGCCCAGCGCCAGGCTCCGGTGGGATGGCGGTGGCACCCGGAGCAGCCGCTGTCCCCATTCACACCAGTGAGGAGGAGTCGATGGGATCTCCGGCCAGCGGCCACGCGGAACAGCCCGGCTGCACCACGGATCCAGGCGCTGGGCTGGGATCGGACGCCCGGTCGCTCCCGCAGACGTCCCCCCGCGCCTGCCGGCACGGCCCGCAGCAGGATGGAGTTGTTGCGAAAAGCCAAGTTGTCACCACTAAAAATAGCACAATGGAATTTTCCTCTAAAGAAAAAAAAATAGAAAACAAAAAAAAAAAAGGGAAAAAACATCCTTGCTTCTTGCTGACAGAGGGGCTGAGCGAAGGGAGCGAGGAACAGCCCCGAGGAGGGGGTGCGGGGGACGTCACCCCCGTCCCCTCCATCGCCCCGAGAGCGGAGCCCGGTGCGGGCGAGCAGGCAGCGCCGCCAGCCCCCCTGTTTTATCGACCTCCATCCTCCCCTTCCCAGCAAAGGGGACAGACTGGGCGCTGCTGGGACGGCCGCCGGCCACCGCAAGCCCTGGGCCCCCCCCAAGCACCCATCACGGTGCTCAGGGCGCTCGGAGCCCCCCACCCCGCTCCCCAGCACACGGCGGTGGGGACAAGGGCGATCCCCTCGCCCCGTCCGGAGCAGGCGAAGGGTCCGACGCCGCCAGACCCCATCCCCACGCATCCCGGCTCCCTCTCCCCGCCGGGAACGCCAGGAATTCTCGGCGCAGGGAGGATCGCTCCAGCTGGCTCAAGCACCGCACTGGGACCCGGGGGGGAATCGGGGGGAGCCCCCAGCTCCCGGGACGGCCACCGCACGCCCGGCCGCCCGAGGAATCCCAGCATCTCCCAGCCCGGCAACTGGCCCTCGGCAGCAGGCACGAGAAGCATCCCAAGCAGCCGGCGGGGATGAAATGTCTCCACGTGCAGCGTCTGGAGCCGCCTGCCATGAAGCCTCCTGCGCCATGGCTGTCCCCACCACCCTGCCACCGCCTCGGCGGGGCAATGTCCCATGGCGGGGGGGGGGTTTGGCCCCCCGATGCGCACACGAGTAGGGGGGTGGCAGGAGACCACGCTGCCCTTCCCCACCACCACCAGCGGCCGTTCACACCACCCCAAGGACCCGGGCAGAGCCAGGGCTCAGTCGCGTGACCCGCGGCGGGAGCAAGCCTGGGGTGCGGGATGGATTTATTTTCACCGGCACGGCTGCACCAGCAGCACCCCGGCGGGGACACGGCAACGGCCGCGGCCACACCAGCTGCCCCAGCACCACTCCCAGCAAGCCCCGTACCACCCAAACAGTGCTCGAACCAGGGAGGTGGTGCGGGGGCTGCTAATTCACACTAATTAGCTGGGTTGGGGGGAGCTGCCGGCAGCCTGCGTGGTGCGGGACCCCCGGGCTGGGCAGCCGGCCTGGCCCCGCTCCGCAGGGAAGGAGTCGCTCCCGCTGGATAGCTTCACCAGGACGGCTCTTGTAGCAAAACCGCCCAAGGTCAGCGCGGATCTCGCTGCCCCGGGAGCCCTTGTATACAGTTTCCTGCAGGGAAAAATAAGCTGCTGGCAAAAGCACTTCTGAAAGGCCACAGCGGACCTGAAGAGCGATTAATAAAAGCCAAGACAGAAGTCACAACCCTTATTTGACACAACCAGAAGTCAGCACAAACATCCCACCGGGACAGAGACACGGCTCCAGGGGAGCGGGGCAGCCGGCCGGGAGCAGGACGGGGCAGAGCAGGGGCTCGGGAGCAGGATGGGAGCAGGACAGGGCAGAGCAGGGGCTCGGGAGCAGGACGGGGCAGAGCAGGGGCTCGGGAGCAGGACGGGGCAGAGCAGGGGCTCGGGAGCAGGACGGGGCAGAGCTGGCTCCAGCCCCAACCATGCCAGGGCTCTGCCCCCAGCCCGGGCTGGGGTCCCAGTGGAGCTCAAGGAAGGAGCCAGGGGTGCCAGCGGAGCTCGAGGTGGGCAACAGCAGAGGCCAGGAGAGGAGAAGACCCATGGAGGTGCTGTAGAGGTGCAAAACGCAGCACCCATCGCCCGTGGGAGGCTGGCAAAGCCTCCCCAGCATTGGGAAGAAATGCTCCGTCCGAGGCGGCGAGGGCAGGGAGAGCAGGCGGCCGCGGCAAGCACGCGGGCACGGCACCGGCCCCACCATCCACGCCGGCCGGCTGGGGCTCACCGGAGGGAAACAGGCTCCAACAGGAAATGAAAAATGGAAATGCAGTGTGTCACGCACAGGGAAACCACGGAAAAATGTGCCTGTGGCCTCGCAGCGCCCAGCCAGCCGCCCTGAGCTCTCCGGTCCAGATCGCTGATAAACAGGGGGGTGACAGCGGGTCACTCCCGGCGCTGCGAGGCCACGGCGGCAGGGACCAGGCACGGACACGAGACGCTCGCCGCAGACCAACCCATCTCACCGCTGATGGTACCGATGGATCCCGGCTCCCATCGGCACCGTCAGAGCCAGACGGGAGCCCCAGCCCATCCTGCCAGCCCTCCCGTCGGGATCAGCACCCCGCTTCTCGCCCAAAATCTCCCAAGCCATCTTGCCCAACAGCCCTCCCTTCCAGGAATCGCTGGGCTTATCTGACCCAAAGGCAGGGCGCACGGATCACATCCGCCGACTCGTTTCACCGTGCCCGCAGCCAGCCGCACCCCAAATCCGATCACGCAGCCTCCCAGCCCCACCACGCATCTCCTCCTCGGGAAGCTGATGCTGGGGGATCCCTCTCCCGGCCCCCGAGCCGGGTGGGATCCATCCAGATGCGCAAAATCCCACGACGTGAGCTTGGAAATGAAACTTTCCAGCTTATGAGCACCAGTGTCCTCTGCGCCCTGGGAACACTGCTGTGCAGGGGACCTCCTCTGTGGTTTCCCTCTCTGAGCCAGAGGCTGATCACAGAATCAAAGAATGTTTGGGGTGGGCAGGGACCTCTGTGGGTCCCCCAGCCCAGCCCCCTGCCCAAGCAGGGTCACCCAGAGCAGGCTGCACAGCACCGCGTCCAGCCGGGGCTGGAATATCTCCAGAGAAGGAGACTCCACAGCCCCTCTGGGCAGCCTGGGCCAGGGCTCCGTCACCCTCAGAGGGAAGAAGTTCTTCCTCGGGTTCAGCTGGAGCTTCCTCTGCTTCAGTTTGTGCCCGTTGCCCCTTGTCCTGTCGCTGGGCACCACTGGAAAGAGTCTGGCCCCGTCCTTCTGACCCCCACCCTGCAGATATTTGTAAGCATACATTAGGTCCCCTCGCAGCCTTCTCTTCTTCAGGCTGAACAAGCCCAGCTCCCTCAGCCTCTCCTCGTAGGAGAGATGCTCCAGTCCCCTCCTCATCCTCGTAGCCCTCCGCTGGACTCTCTCCATCCAGTAGCTCCTCATCTTTCTTGAACTGGGGAGCCCAGCACTGGACGCAGCACTGCAGATGGGGCCTCCCCAGGGCACAGCAGAGGGGCAGGAGAACCTCCCTCGCCCTGCTGGCCACACTCCTCCTAATGCACCCCAGGATCCCATTGGCCTTCTTGGCACCCAGGGCACGCTGCTGGCTCATGGTCACCCTGTCGTCCCCCAGCACTCCCAGTCCCTCTCCACAGAGCTGCTCCCCAGCAGGTCAGCCCCAGCCTGTACTGGTGCCTGGGGTTGTTCCTCCCCAGGTGCAGGACCCTGCACTTGCCCTTGTTGAACCTCATCAGGTTCCTCTCTGCCCAACTCTCCAGTCTGTCCAGGTCTTGCTGGATGCCAGCACAGCCTGCTTGTGTGTCCACCCCTCCTCCCAGTTTGGTGTCATCAGCAAACTGGCTGAGGGTACGCTCTAATTCTTCATCCAGGTCATTGGTGAAGAAGTTAAACAAGGCTGGGCCCAGTACTGACCCCTACACACCCCCAAACCCTGAGACCCCCCCCATACAAGGGCAGAGCTGAGATGTTCAGCCTGAAGCACCCAGCAAACCTCCAGAAAGAGTGGGGGGAGCTCGAGGTCAGCACCCAGCAGGGATGCCGCAAGCCTGGCCGCTCAGGATGCGGGACGGGAGACCCCAGGCAGGGACCATGGTGCTGGCAGGAGCAGCACCCGCAGGCAGGATCCTGCCCGTGCAGCCTGCCTCCACCCCTGCTCTCCCACCACCACCCAGCAGCCGCCCCGCTGGTTCCCACCCCACCCGCGGACTCCGCCGGGATGGGAAAGGCGGGAGCAACCAGTCGGGGCGCGGAGAGGAGCCGGTTTGCAGGGCCTGCCCATGGACCTGCGCAGGCTGGCTCTGCACCGCCGGGTCGGGCAGGGGGGACATCGTGGGTGACAGCCACCACCGGCCCCAGAAATTAGAAACGAGGGCTCCCACTGCGGCCCCGCTCACGGCGAGCTGCCGTCCTGGTCCCAGGTATCCCATCACGCCCACCGCCGCACCGCCTCGCCCCATGGGCAGCCATTGCTTCATCCGCCCTGGAAAACTCAGCTGGCCTGGCCAGGATCCGTCCCCGGCACAGAGCTTCCCGAGGCAGCGAGGCCCTGGGTACGGCCGAGGCGAGGCGAAGGGCTGGATTTGTGCTCCGGGAGCACGGTTCCACCTCGACGGGGGCAGCCCCAAGAGAACTCCTCTGTCCCCGTGGTCCCCGGGCGAGCAGAGCCCATGCCAGGCACCAGCCAGCCCTGCCCACGCTCCCCGACGCGGGTGCACAGCAGAGGCTGCTCATGGAAACCATCCCTGGGGAACATTAACGGGAACGCATCTGTGCTCCCTCCCAGAGTGGCGACGGGGTCAACCGCCACCACCCCGGTCACCCCCCTCGAACCGGAGCCGATGGCTCAGCGCTCGCAAATCCCACCCCAGGGGCTCCCCAGCGCCCGCTCCGCTCAGCCGGGATCGAAGCACCCCAAAACCCTTCCTTCTGAGGAGGGATTCCCTGGCCGAGCAGAGCCCCATGAGCACACCCACCACCCACACCCACCTCGAGCCCGGTGCGGCTTCTGAGCCAGGAGATACTGGGAAAGGAACAGAAACTGAAACCTCTGCTGCTTCCACAGCCTGCGTTTATCTGCTTTAGGCGCATATACAGGGCCTTCTCACCCCGGTATTCAAACAACGGCGTTCAGACACTTCAAATTTAAATAAAACTTCTTTTTCTACTTCCCTCGGGGAGGTTTCACACCACTGGCATCAGCCATGGTACGTCCAGAGCAGCCTAAACTTCGCTGACCCCAGCGAGACCAGCCTGGGAAGGAGGGTGGCCGGCAACCAGCAGACGGAGGTCAGCGGCTCCGGGCTCGCCCCAAGGAGCCGGCTCCGACAGGAACGCGTGCGGGCAGCGCTGCGCAGAGCAGCGAGGGCACAGCGCGAGCCCTCGCCAACCGCTCGGCGGCGAGCTGGCTGCGGCACGCGAGATCAAAGCTTTCCGGTCCGGCCCGGCACACCGGCGGGAGTCATGCGGCGTCCCGGAGCCCGTGCCAGGGAGGTACCGCGGATGCAGCATCCCAGAGCCCGTGGCAGGGAGGTACCGCGGATGCAGCATCCCGGAGCCCGTGCCAGGGAGGTACCGCGGATGCAGCATCCCGGAGCCCGTGGCAGGGAGGTACCGCGGATGCAGCCACCACCCAAGCCCCCCCGGGGGGCTTTTCCCCCTGGCCCAGCAGCAGGCGTGAACTAGGAGACGCAGCCGACAGCCCCAGGACCTGTGAGCAGCGCTCAGCCACGGCCCTGCTTCGTTAGCGGGATGACCAGGATGACCGTGGTAATTGCCATCGCTCCCGCCGATGCTGTGCCCGGGGATGCCGGCGGGCTCGGGGAGGCACGGGCCCCTCGGCGAGGCGAGCCCAGCCTGGGAGGGACCGGCAGGTGCTGGGGATGGCGATGACTCCACCGCGAAGGCAGCAGCAAGCCGGGCGAGGCGGGGTGGGTCCGCTCACCTGTGACAGCACCGGCTTCGTTTCCCTGCCACCCAAAACAAACACGAGAGAAACAGCACCTTCCGCCGCGCCTCGGGCTCCCGGCTCCGGCCGTCACGGGGGCAGCCCAAGGCTCCTGCCACCTTCCTGAGCCCCCTCCAGCTCTCAGCCCTCTCTGTGCCAGAGAAGCCAGCGACTCCCATGTGCATCCCAAGAAAAAAATCAGCGTTATCCAGTCCAACAGAATCCCAGCCTGGCAGGGGTTGGCAGGGCCCTCTGTGGGTCACCCAGCCCAACCCCCTGCCCAAGCAGGGTCACCCAGAGCAGGCTGCACAGCACCGCGTCCAGCCGGGGCTGGAATATCTCCAGAGAAGGAGACTCCACAGCCCCTCTGGGCAGCCTGGGCCAGGGCTCCGTCACCCTCAGAGGGAAGAAGTTCTTCCTCGGGTTCAGCTGGAGCTTCCTCTGCTTCAGTTTGTGCCCGTTGCCCCTTGTCCTGTCGCTGGGCACCACGGGAAAGAGTCTGGCCCCGTCCTCCTGACCCCCACCCTGCAGATATTTAGAGGCATTTCTAAGGTCCCCTCTCAGCCTTCTCTTCTCCAGGCTGAACAAGCCCAGCTCCCTCAGCCTCTCCTCGTAGGAGAGATGCTCCAGTCCCCTCCTCATCCTCGTAGCCCTCCGCTGGACTCTATCCAGCAGCTCCTCATCTTTCTTGAACTGGGGAGCCCAGCACTGGACACAGCACTGCAGATGGGGCCTCACCAGGGCAGAGCAGAGGGGGAGGAGACCCTCCCTGACCTGCTGGCCACACTCCTCCTAACGCACCCCAGGAGACCATCGGCCTTCTGGGCACCCAGGGCACGCTGCTGGCTTCCAGCCCGCCTTCCCCGAGCCAGGGACTCTCCGCTCTGACGGCAGCGCTCGGCCACCCCTCCTCCCGGCTGATGAAGAGGAAGAAGGGCTTCCTCCCCGCGGCGAGGAGTCACCGCCACGTTGCCGGTCCCGTCAGCGCTGCCGCAGACCGCAGAGGCCTCGTGCCACCCGCTCAGCGCTGCCCAGGAGCCCCGTTTGTCCTGGTGGGATGAAACCCGGGCGGCAGCGCGGCATCAGGAGGCAGCCGTGTGCTGGGAGCTGGGCCCACTGCAGCCCCAAGACCCCAGCACTGGGGTCCAGACACCTCCAGTTGCCTTTCTTACACCAAAGGACAAGACACAAGGGGAAAAAAGAGGCTTCGTCAGAGAGGGGCACGGCCAGGACTGTCACCGGCCACCAGGAAGGCTCCGGACCCAGGAGGGAATGAGCTCTGGTTCCTTCACACCAGGGTTCCACACCACTTCTGCCCGCCTGGGGCTCTCCTCCGGTCCCGGGGAAGGTTGTCCCCTCCCTAACAGGAGCCAGGTTACTCGACCAAGGTGACAAGCCACCCCGCGCTGTCCCAGTCCAAACAAGCCAGGCCACGTGCCCAGCACCACAGAGCGGGCAGGGACGGCACCGGGGGTGGGAAAAGCTTTCTGCGACACCACAGCTCCAGGTTTCCACCCCTGATCACCAAAAGGGTTAATTACCAAAAAGCAAGGATTTCACCAAGATTGACTGGTTAATGTTTACAGCGCTCTGAGCAGGGAAAGCGTGACCCGAGCTCCACGCGCAGCCCGGCAGCGCTGCCCGCACCCTTGCGCTGCCGCAGCGTGGAGCCACGCGCCGGCTCCCGCCTCCCCGAGGGGACAGCGAGGGTCCGCGTCCCCCGAAACACGACAGGGAAACGCAGAGCAGCCCTCGGACGCGGAGCCCCACGCAGCGTGCCGTGCACCCGCGGGAGGACGGACCAGGGCATCTCCCCCTGCCCAGACCCCTCTGACCGGCGGCAGCACCCAGAGGGGTCCCCAAAAGCTCCACCGTCACCCCCCGCGCTGCCGCCGTCATTCTCACCGGCACCCACAGCAGCAGCGTGGCACGTCCCAGCATGTCCCGCCGCACCACGATCCAGCGATGAGGCAAGCAGGGCTGGAAATCGCCCTCCCTCCCCGGCACGGCCCTGGGAAACCGGCCCGCTGGCTTTCAACTGGGCCAGACTGGTGAAGGTCTTGGCGCTGGAGACCTTCCCACTGCAGGAAGCGACAGCCCGGAGGGTGCTGTGCCCCCGAGGACGCCGGCAGACGGAGGAAGCCATGACCAGGGCAGCTCTGCGAGGTGGCACAGGAGCCTACAGCCCCCCAAGCCCCCCACCCCGAGCCCCCATCCCATTGCTCACCCAAGCCCCCCACGCAGCACCCAGCGGCGGCTCCACCGGCAGCGCCCACGCCAGCTCGCCGCGCTGATGCAAACCCCCCCAGCACCCCGGCCCCTCTCCCTGCCCACCAAGACGTGGGTGTTTCGATGAAGAAAGCAATCACGGGGCTCTGGCAGCGGGTTAACCCCCGCTCCTCGGAGACGGGCGGGATTGGCAGCTCGCCGCCCCGATCCGGGACCCTTCCCGTGCCGCCCGTCTCCCTGCCTCCAGACCTGCCCCGGCTTGCTCAGCAGCGGAGGCCTCGCTGCTCAGATTGACTTTTTTTAGGCTATTTTCTATCAGAAATAGAGCGGAGCTGCCGAACGGCGTTCGCAATCCCAGCTTCACCAGCGCCGAGCGTCCTCCTTGCCCTCCAAGGGCGCAAGCCGGAGCCAGCAGCACCGCGTCCCCGGTACCGGGGCTATGGGGTGGGCACCACGAGATGGGCACCCACCCCACGGGTCTCCCCACATGGCTCAGCCCCCCCTCAAGTCACATTGTGGTGAAAACTCTCCATTTTTTGGGGACAGAATCACAGACTGGTAGGGGTTGGCAGGGACCTCTGTGGGTCCCCCAGCCCAACCCCTGCCCAAGCAGGGTCACCCAGAGCAGGGGGCACAGCACCGCGGCCAGGCGGGGCTGGAATATCTCCAGAGAAGGAGACTCCACAGCCCCTCTGGGCAGCCTGGGCCAGGGCTCTGTCACCCTCAGAGGGAAGAAGTTCTTCCTCGGGTTCAGCTGGAGCTTCCTCTGCTTCAGTTTGTGCCCGTTGCCCCTTGTCCTGTCGCTGGGCACCCCTGGAAAGAATCTGGCTCCGTCCTCCTGACCCCCACCCTGCAGATATTGATCAGCATTTCTAAGGTCCCCAAATAACGAGCCAGTGGAAAAGTTGTTTGGGACAGGAAAAACCAAACCGTTTCGAGGAGCTGCGACACGGGAAAGCAGGGAAGGGGCAACGCGTCCACCAGCTCAGAGCCCAAGAGCCCAAACTGGAGGCTCCCACCCAGCCCTCGCAGCACGGGTGCTGGGCAGCGGTCGGAGGCGAAGGAAAGCTCTCACGCAGCACGAACACTCATCTCCCCGCACCAACCTGGCACCGCAAACCACACCACGCACCGCCCGGCAGGGTATTTCCAAGTGACGATGAGATTTCTACCGTAACCCGGTGCGGAAACCCGGCATTACCCAAAACGCCGTCCCTCCCGGGGGAACGCGGCCGCTGAGCAGGCACCGACCACCGGAGCACGGGGCAGGCGAGGGGCCGGGCGAGCTCCAGCTGAACCGGCACGGACGGGCGCCACAATTTCATTTTCTTTTCCGAAACAAAGCAAAACCGACGCAAACGACAGCTCTTTCCATGCCAGCCGCTGGCACCCGCCGCACCGTTCCCTCCGCGTCTCCACGCCGAACCCAACGACGTCAAAGGGGCTTTTTTATTCCTTAAAGTTTGTCAAGCACTTGGAAAGGCGCTGGATAACGTGACTCGGGCTTGTCCAAGGCACCCGGAGAGGCTTTTCTTCCCCGCTCCCCGTGAGAGCGGCGGGAGCCTGCGCAGCTCTCCCACCCCTGGGAGGTTTGAGTGGCACCCCCTGAATCGGGGAGCCGGGGAATCCATTATTCCCTTTTCTCCGCAGGCAGAAAGGAAAAGGAAACGGGCGCCGCGAGCGCCTGGCTCCGCTCGCCTCGGCCATCGGCATTTGAAAGAGTTTTGGCTGCTAAACTTCCACAGCAGAGCGCCGGGAGCCCTGTGGGGCCGAAATCTGGGCTCGGCGACAAGTCTCTCGCTGCAGCAAGGAGTGGGGGGGCAAAAAATAACAATAATAATAAGAATGGAAACACAGGCAACTCCCGGAGACGAGTCACCGACACCAAAACTGCACACTCACTGCCGGTACCGGCACCGCTGGGCCTGGCGAGGGTGCAGCCCTTCGCCCCCGCCCAGCGACGGCTCGGGGAGGGGGATCCCAGCCCCGTGGTGGGGTACGGGGACCCCGGGGCAGCCGGAGCGGGGCTGGGGGACGGTGGGTCCCCACGTAACTTAAGTCAGCCCTGCATAAGGGCGCTGGGATGATGGATGTTGGGGTGCTCTGAGCGGCAAGGTGGGGCGCTGGGACGGCGGGGACCCCGCGCAGGGGACGCTGAGCCACGGGGCAGCTCACACTGGGGACACCAGGGCCGCTCACCCCTTGGGCAGCCCACGCAGTTCAACTACAGGGACACTCAAGACGCAGACACTCAATGCAGGGGACACTTAGGGACCCCACGCAGAGGACACAAGGGACCCCCAGGCACCCCACGCAGGGGACACTGAGACCCTTGGACCCTGGGCACCCCACGCAGGAGACACTGAGACCCCCAGGCACCCCACGCAGGGGACACCAGGGACCCCGGGCACCCCACGCAGGGGACCCTCAGACCCCAGGCACCCCACGCAGGGGGCACCAGGGACCCCAGGCACCCCACGCAGGGGACCCTCAGACCCCAGGCACCCCACGCAGGGGACCCTCAGACCCCAGGCACCCCACGCAGGGGACACCGAGCCCCCCGGGGACGCTCCCCCCACCCATCCCACCCAAGCACGGCGCACGGGGCCATCCCCAGCGAGGATCCCGGAGCCCCCGGCGCCCCGGACACTGGGACGGCTCCGGCTCAGCCCCCTCGGGGCGGCCCCGCCGCGCTCCAGGCCCCACACCGGGCCCGGTCGGGCGCGGTACCTTTGTAGCGCTCCAGCACGTCCTCGTAGGCCTGGACGAACTCCTTCTCCTGGGTGCGGTTGGCCGGGAGCAGCCCCGGCACGTAGCCGGCCATGGCGGCCCTTTGTGCCGCGGCCCCGGTGCAGCTCCCGGCGCGGCGGCCAGGGCCGGTCTGCGCCCGCACCGCTTCCGCCCGCGCCGCCGCCCGCCCGCCGGCCCCGCCCACCGCCGGCGGGCACGCCCCCGAGGCCCCGTCCCTTAACGGAGGCCCCGCCCCTGCCCGAGGCCACGCCCCCAGAATCGGCCCCGCCTCCTGATACCCGCCCGGCCGCGCTGCGCCCCCTGGCGGCGGCGGCGGGGCAGCCCTGGGCAAGGCGGGGCGGGGGGGGGGTGCACCCAGGGCACCTCATCCCAGTGCATCCCAGGGACCCTGGAGCGTGCAGCCCAGTGCATCCCAGTGAGCCCAGAGCACCACAGCCCAGTGCATCCCAGTGAGCCCAGAGCGCTGCAGCCCAGTGCATACCAGTGCGGCCAGAGCACCACAGTCCAGTGCATCCCAGTGAGCCCAGAGCACCACAGTCCAGTGCATCCCAGTGAGCTCAGGGCACTGCATCCCAGTGCATCCCAGTGAGTCCAGAGCGCTGCAGCCCAGTGCATCCCAGTAACCCCGGAGCACAGAATCCTATTCCATCCCTGTGAGCCCAGGGTGCCGCATCCCAGTGCATCCCTGTAACCCCAGAGCACTGCATCCCAGTGCATCCCAGTGCATCCCAGCACATTCCAGTGCACCCAAGCCAGTGGTCCCGGCTGGGCCAGTGACCGCTTGCGCCGGGGCTGTGTCGTGTCCCCCCCCCAGCACGGGGGCAGCCAGATACCCCAGCTGGGCCCATGGGCAGCCCCACACCGCCCCAGCCCCACGCTTCCCCCGGGGGGGGCTGGAGGCTTTTACCCCCCCCCAGAACAGCCCCCCGGGTCTGTCACCCCACACATCGCACGGGGGGAGGCCGGGGGGGGGCAGACTCTGCCGGGGTCGGGGGGCGCGGGGGGGACCCCCTGCTCTGGCTTTGCAATATCCTTTATTCCAGGCTGAGTTTTGTGGGGTTTTGTCCCCTGGGGTGTTACCAGCGGGGGGGGGGGGGGGTCCGGGGGAGCTCAGGCTCCCCCCTCCGGGGGTCCCGGATCAGGGTCTGTCCCTGCTGTCACCGGGTGCCGCAGCTCCAGTCCCCGCAGCCCCCCCTTGGGACAGGGATGGGGCGCAGGAGATGTGCAGAGAGCCCCCAGCCCCTCTGCGTCACCCGGGGGGGCTGGGGGGGGCTCTTGGCATCACCCGGGGCGCTTTGGGGGGCAGGGGGTCCCCACCAACGTGCACAGCTGGGCCAGGGGCAAACCCCACGGGGAAACGGGGATGGGGCCAGAGCCGAACCTGCCCTGCACCCCCACACCCACCAGACCCCCCCCACGGCCCCCCAAACCTGCCTGGCACCCCCACGCCCACCGGACCCCCCCGGCCCCCCAAACCAAAGCCCTCCCGGCCACCCCAGACGCAGCAGAGGGAAACCCAGCACAGGAGCAGCCTTACGGGGGGCCCAGGGACCCCCAGGCCCGGGGACACTCCCGGCCCCCCAGCTCCCGGCCCCCCCCGCCCCCCCGCTGGGGCAAATCCCGGCCTTTTTTGGCCACCGCAAGATGTTGCTTTTTCACCCTGGCTGCGCCGTTGCCGCGGCAACCGGAGGGCCCGGCTCGCCAGCTGGGTAACCATGGCAACCAGAAAAGCCCCATCCCACTCAGCCCAGACTCCGTGTGTGTTCCCCCCCATCACCCAGGGGCCCCCCAGCCCCAACACCTCCCGGCGGCACCCCGGGGTGGCGGGGGGCTGCACCCCGCATCCCTCCGGGGCACGGCAAGGGGCCACCAGCAGCAGCCGCCATCCTCCTCCTCCTCCTCCTCCTCCTCCTCCTCCTCCTCCTCCTCCTCCCGCAGCCCCCAGCCCGGGGCGGGGGGGTGTCCACAAATCATCCCCCTCGCCCCGGCTTCGGAGGCGTCTCCCTTCACCACGGCGTTTTAATTAGGAAAAGTAATTACCGTCGCAGCAAGCGGCGGTGCCGCCGTAGGGAGCGGGGTTTCGCCACGTGCCTGGGCCGCGGCTGCCATCTTGCCCCGCGACGCCGGGGCAAAGCAGCCGAGCACCCACCGGGCTCGGGACCCCCCTGCTCGCCGCGTCCCTCTGACCCCAAAATGGGGGGGGAGCTCGGTGCCGGCCAGCCGCCACGGAGCGATTCCTCCCCGGGCGTGGGGAGGGCGGCCCGAAGCCCACCCCGGCCCCCCGAGTGGGCGCGCGGGCGGCTCCCGGGGCAGCAGGGGGGTCTGTGCCCACGTCCCCGAGGACGGAGCCTCGTCCCCTGCCGCTGCCCCGGGCCTGGAGCCACAAAGGACTCCCGGACTCTCAGAAAGCCCCCCCCTTCCCGTGCTGTGCTCCCCCTTCGCACCCCAGCATCACTCCAGTACCCCCCCAGAAGCCCCCAGCATCCCCCAGCATCCCCCAGCACCCTCCCAGCACCCCCCCAGCAGACCCTGACCCCTGGCAGGACCAAGTGCGGACGGGTTTAGGATGAAAGAGCCTTTTCTTCCCAAAGCAGCCCCCCCTCCCGGCCCCCCCCTCACCCTCTGCCAAGCGGCCGTGGAGCGAGACAGAGCGACGCGGGGCCGAGGGCCGGATCCTGACCCCCGCGTCCCCCTCCGCCTCCCCCGTGCCCCCGCCTGCCGGGGCGATGCCAGCAAAGCCGGGGACGGCTCCGGAGCTGCCTGGGGACCCTGCCCAGCGCCGGAGGTCCCGGAGGCGCAGGCACCGACAGCCCGGGGGGTGCAGCGGGTCCCAGCCCCCCCGTGCCACAGCTCCGGCACCTTCCGCAAGGTCCTCGCTGGCACGTCCCCTCCCCGGGCACAGCCGCGTCCTCCTGTCCCCGGCTCTGATGGCCAGCAGGGACGCGGGGACGGTCAGAGCCCACCGATGGTGGGGAGGACGAGCATCCCGGACCCTGCGTCCCCCTGAACCCACCGAGGTGCTGACGCCCCTGCGCGGAGCACGGCCGGGCGCAGGATGGGGGGCTCAGCCCCACGCGATGCCCAGGCCCCGTCCCCACCGCCGGGCCGGCTCCCTGCGCCCCTTCCGAGCCCCGTCCCCCTCCCCAGGCGCCCCGAGAGGTGCCAGCTCCCCCTGGACATGTCCCATCACCGTCCCCGGACCCCGAGCCCCACCGGGGCGGCCGGCGCGCTCCAGACGGTCCCGCTGAATAATGCAAGGATCCGAATCAATATTTCAGCTCATTTTCGAACCCAGTGACACCAAACTGTCTCCAAACTCTCTCTCTTCCCGGCTCAGCGCCGTCTGGCTGCGCCTCGCGAGTTATTTTTAATGGGGAATCTGCATGAGCGCGGATTCGGTGACGTCCCCCCGCCTTTCATCACGGGCTGGATCCAGCCCGCGTGACGACAAGCGCTCGGCATCCCGGGCAGGCGGCGAGAAACACGGCTGGGGACCCTTGGCAGGGTCTGTCCCGGGGTGCGGGAGGCTGCTCAGCGCCCAGCAGGATGGGGCTTTCGGGGCAGAGCTGGCCCAGGAGCGGCGATGGGTACGGCGGGGTCCCGGCACCCCGGCCATCTCCCAGCCTCGGCGGTTCGGGGCAGGGAGGGCCGCACCCGGCGCGTTTGCTCCCCCCGGTTCCCGACGGCGCGTTTTTGAGAACCATCATTTGAATCAACCGGTTCTTCCAGCCCGGAGACCTCCGCGAGCCGGGACGGCACAACCCGCGCGAGCGGCACCGCGGCACCCGCACCGCGCAGGCAGGGATGCAGGCAGCAGCATCCCCCTCCCGGCCCGGGTGGTTCTCCCAGGGTCCCCCAGTGCTCCCAGTCTGAGTCCCCACAGCGCTGGGGGACCCTCGGGCGCGGAGCCCAGCGCCGGGGCTGTTTTGCCCCTCGGCGGGGGGGTGGCAGGGGCAGGCAGGGCAGAGCAGGCGCCTCGGGAGCTCGCCGCCCTCGTGCGTGCCTCCGCCAGCGAGATGAAAGCCGGGCCCCGGGGTTCCCTCGGGGCGGCAGCTGGGAACAGCCCGGCCGGGGCTCGGCGGGGGCCCTCGGCACAGCCCCGAATCCCAGTTTGCTCTGGCAGGAGCAGATCAAAGGCCCCCGGGGCGCGGGGAGAAGGGGCCAGACCCCGGAGCCACAGATCAAAGCCCCTGACGGCCGTTTGTCCCGGGTGCGGGGACAAATCCCGGGTGCGGGGGCAAATCCCGGCTCTGGTGCCTGGGACCAACATCTTGGGTAAAGCTCCTCCATCCTCCCTCCATCCTCCCTCCGTCCTCCCTCCATCCTCCCTCCCTGCCAGCCCCAGAGCCAGGTCCCCGCCAGCCCCATCACCCAGCGCTCCACGCCGGAGCCACCAGCAATGGCGGGGCCATCCCTGTCTTTGTTTCTCCTGCTCATCCCCATCCCTTGCCCGGGCTGTGACAGCAGCCGGCGGGTGCCACGGCAGAGTCGCAGGTGAGGGGACCCCAGGGTGGCCCAGCGACCGCAGCGTCGGGGCGGCCGATGGGCACCACGCGGCGGCTCCCCGGCTCCGTCAGCCAAGCTGGAACCACGAACCTCCCGGGGCAAATTCCTCCCCGGAGTCCGGCCAAGGGCACTGTTGCGCCAAGGAGCCATTTAGCCCTTAATTAGACATTTTAATGTCACCCAACCCCAGCGTTGGAGGTGTCCCGTCATCCCTCAACCCCGGCGTGCCCAGGGTACAAACAACCCGCGGCGAGCCCTGCCCGGACAGGACAAAGCCATCGCAGAGCCGAACCGCCGCGGTCCTCAGCCACCAGAGGCCACGTCCATCCCCCCCTCCCCATCCCACCCATCCCCAGGCTCCCTGGGGAGCAGCAGGGGACAGGGGCGGCCCCCAGACCCCCTCAGCCACCGCGGGGTCAGCCCGGGGAGCCCCATCTCCCCGTCCCCGGGGGTCCCACCGCACAACAGGGCGCTGCCTTACCTGCCACCCTGACGACAGCCCTCTCGGCCGGGTCCAGCACCGAGTCCTGGCTCTTGCGCTTCCTCTGCTCGTGGAGGGGTAAATTCCAGGGCAGGGTGTCCCCGGCGGGGCAGGGGGAGAGGCTGCCCGAGCGCTCGCTGCGGTAGGAACGCTCGCTCCGGCATGACCGCTCGCTCCGGCACGAGCGCTCGCTGAGGGTCTCCTCGTCGGAGGACGACATGGCCCACGGCACGAGGGCGGGCAGCACGGCCCCGCGGGCAGCAGCCTGCGGAAGGAGCGAACAGCGCGTGACGCCGGGCCGCCGGCCGGGGTCCCCTCCCCGCCACGGGCACTGGGGGTGATGGAGAAGGGACCGTCCCGCCGTGGACGGCTCTGCCCTCGCGCCTCTGCCCAAGCACCCTCTCGGGCAGGTGGTCCAGAGCTCCTACACGCTGCCTCAGTTTCCCCCTTGCTGGTCTGATGGCTGGGGCTGCCGGGGATGGGGCCGGTGGGCACGGCCGCCCCTCCAGCGAAGCTCACGCCGGCATCCCCAGCACCAGCTGACTCCCACAAAGCACAGCCCAACCTCTGGGGTTCGGTCGCTTTGTGCTCGGCGCACGGAGGAGCCGTCAGATCGCCGCTGCCCTCCGGACCTGCGGTTTTTCCGCCCCGCTCCGAGTGGGAACAGGTCGAAAACCCCCTATTAATCACGGGAGGGGAAAATGGTCGGGCTTCCCGCAGCGCGCGGGGAGCAAGCCGCGCCGCGTACGCACGCCGGGCAAATAAGCACCTTGCGTGAGACATATTTAAAATAATTCTCATTGTGTCCTCTGGCTCGGCCAGGGAAAAGGCAGACGAAAGGACTGCGAGGAGCCGCCTCCAGCGCGCCGAGCCTCTCCTCGCTGCCATCATTTAATCAGCAAAACACGAACAAAGAGACCCAAAAAAACATCGAAAGAAAGGGAGAAAGGATTCCATGAGTCATTCACCAACCCCCCCCCTCCGTCGAAAAGCTGCAAAAAAACGAAGCGCGGCCCAAGCCCGCAGCCCCGACACCGCACCGAGGGGCTCGGCCCCCGCCCTGGCTGGGGGGTACCCACGGGGGGGGAGGCGGGGGGGGATGGGGGGATTGGAGGGGGGATGGGGGGGCTGGGGGAGGATTGGGGGGCCGGAGCGCGGTCTGCGGCGCGGGCGGGGGGGGATGCAGCGGGTGCGGGAGGCTGCGTGCGGGGTGCGGACACGGCTCTGCGGGGGCACAGGGGGCCGGGATGCCCCCGCCTTCCCCCGGGGTCCTGCCCTACCCCTCCGCCCCGGCCGGCATCCTCCGGTGCCCGCAGCCCCTCCCGGCCCCGGCCCCGGCTCCCGCTCCATCCCCATCCCCATCCCCATCCCCGGCCCCCGCTCCATCCCCATCCCCGTCCCCGTCCCCGTCCCCATCCGCCGCCCATCCCCGCTCCATCCCCGTTCCGCCCCCGCTCCTCCGGCCTTTCCCCGGTGCCCCCCGCTCACCCCCGGCGGCTCGGCGCGGGCAGGACGCGCCGCTCCCGCTCCCGGTGCCGCTCCCGGTGCCGCTCCCGGTGCCGGCCCCGGCCCCTCCCCCGGCCCTGCCCACCGGGGCGGCCCGGAGCGGCGGGGGGGTCCCGGCCGCCTCCCACCCCTGCGCCAGCCCGACCCGGCACCCCCCCATCCCCCGACCCCCCCCCCCGCCTGCAGCTCCCCGGGCTGCCCCTAACCCGCCCTGCACCCCCGCAGCACAGGGGGGGGCCCCCCCAAACCACCCAGCAGCTCCCCACACCCCGCACAGACCCCCCCGCCCACCCACCAGCACCCCCCTCGCCCCCCCTCCGCCCCATCCTCTGCATCCCCCCGGGCCCAGGGTCACCAGAGCACCCATCGACCCGGGCAGCAGCCGCGGCGGGAGCAGGGAGCGGGGTGGGGGGACAGGAGGAGGGCACGGGGGGACAGGAGCACAGAGCAGGGGGACAGGAGAACAGCATAGGGGGACAGGAGCATGGAGCAGGTGGACAGAAGCAGGGTGGGGGGACAGGAGCACGGAGCGGGGGGACAGGAGGAAGGTGGGGGGACAGGAGCACAGCACGGGGGGTCAGAAGCGGGGTGCAAGGACAGGAGCACGGAGCAGGGGGACAGGAGCAGGGTGGGGGGACAGGAGCAGGGCGCAGGGGTCCAGGAGTACGGAGCAAGAGGACAGGATCGAGGGGGACAGGAGCAGAGTAGGGGTACATGAGGATGGAGTGGGGGGACAGAAGCAGGGTGGGGGGACAGGAGCAGGGCACGGGGGGACAGGAGCACAGAGCAGGGGGCCAGGAGCAGGGTGGAGGGAAAGAAGCAGGGCACAGGGGGACAGGAACATGGAGCAGTGGGACAGGAGCAGGGTGGGGGGACAGGAGTGGGGTGGGGGGACAGGAGCACAGAGCAGGGGGACAGGAGCAGGGTGGGGGGCCAGGAGCAGGGCGCGGGGGGCCGCAAGCAGGCATGGACAGGGCTGGCGGGCTGCGCCGGGGAAGCCGGGCGCTGCCTGGGGCCTCACCTGCGGGGCAGCCGGGCACCCCAGGCCCAGCCTTGGCGCGGGCAGCGTCACCAGCAGCAGCCCCCAGGGATGCCGGAGCTGCAGGACGGCCCCAGCCGCTTGGCACGAGCGAAGCGGGATAACCCGCTCCGGCCGACGGCAGATCCAGCCGCTCCGCACCGACGGCGGGACCCGGCGAGCCGCGGCGCCGTGCCACGGCCCCGGGCCAGCGCGGTTGCTCCCACGACGTCGCACGTGGCCCGGCCAAGCCCGTCGCCCCGTTTCCCCCGGGGTCTCGGCGCAGCCGGCTGCCCCGCGGGCGTCTCTCCCCCAGCAGCTCTCGGATCTCATCCCAGCGCGTCCTTCTGCTTCGCCCAGCAGCCGCGGTGTGGGGTGTGGTGACACTCTGGGACACACCGGGGACGCGGCTGCGGGAGAGCACGTGTTGCCCCGCAGCCCTGCCCGCTCGCGCCCGGCGCTGGGGAGCGCGGCGCGGGAGGAGGCACTCGGCCGAAGCCCGCCCGGGTGCGGACGCACCCAGCACCAGACGCAGCAGCGGAGACCTCGCAGGCATCAGCTCCCCGGGACCCCGGCAACGCTGCAGCTGGTGCTGGGCTACTGCGGGCAGGGAATACTGGGAATACTGGAAAACGGTGTCCTCACAGAATCACAGAATGGTTGGGGTCGGAAGGGCCCTCTGTGGGTCACCCAGCCCAACCCCCTGCCCAAGCAGGGTCACCCAGAGCAGGCTGCACAGCACCGCGTCCAGCCGGGGCTGGAATATCTCCAGAGAAGGAGACTCCACAGCCTCCCTGGGCAGCCTGGGCCAGGGCTCCGTCACCCTCAGAGGGAAGAAGTTCTTCCTCGGGTTCAGCTGGAGCTTCCTCTGCTCCAGTTTGTGCCCGTTGCCCCTTGTCCTGTCGCTGGGCACCACTGGAAAGAGTCTGGCCCCGTCCTCCTGACCCCCACCCTGCAGATATTTAGAGGCATTTCTAAGGTCCCCTCTCAGCCTTCTCTTCTCCAGGCTGAACAAGCCCAGCTCCCTCAGCCTCTCCTCGTAGCAGAGATGCTCCAGTCCCCTCATCATCCTCGTAGCCCTCCGCTGGGCTCTCTCCAGTAGCTCCTCATCTTTCTTGAAGTGGGGAGCCCAGAACTGGACACAGCACTGCAGATGGGGCCTCCCCAGGGCAGAGCAGAGGGGGAGGAGAACCTCCCTCGCCCTGCTGGCCACTCCTCCTAATGCACCCCAGAATCCCAGATATTTATAAATATTTGTTAGGTCCCCTCGCAGCCTTCTCTTCTTCAGTCCTCGTGGGCTGGCAGCAGCCCCACCGCCCCGGCTCCGCGTTCTCTTTGCCCCCCCGTGCAGCTCCCACTCGCCTCGAGCGGGCGGCTGGGCCATGCGGACACTGGTGGGTAAACGCAGACGCCGTGCACGAGCAGGGGCAGGGGGTCCCGGTACCACGAGTGACCCCAAAACCGGCGGGAGCTGGGGAGCGGGGAGGGCTGGTCCCACCGGAGCCGGCAGCCTCAGGCGCGCTGGGAGGAGGGAAGCACCCGCAGAGCCAGACGCCGCTCGCCCGTTCCCAAAGCTCCCGGACGGGTTGGGCGGCTCGGCCGCGGGTTTGCGATGCGCAGAGGCCCCGGCTGATGGCCCCACGAGCCCGGCCACAGCTCCCCGGCCTGCGGCGGGCACCGGGGCGGTGGGCACGATGCCCCCGGCCGGCCCCGCTCCCACCCACCATGTCCGGGCACCGCTCGCCCTCGGGGCGTCAAACCCCCGGTTCCCTGCAGCGGCTGCACCACACGCCCCGGCGCTGGCTGCGGGGTGACGCATCCCTTCGTCACCCCATGCTCGGTGCTCCCCCCTGGCAGCACCCCCGGCCGATCGGAGCCGCTGCCCGCTCCAGCCCGTGCGGATCTCGCCCCCGAAACGCCTTTCCCGCAACCCCTCGCGGCGCCCGGCGGCGCTGGGTTGTTTGTGCAGCGAATCTGGGTTAGCGTCGCGCGCCGTTTCGCTGACGCGGGGATGTGGAATTGTTATTTCAGGAGCGATCGGCTCGTCTTCCCCCTCCTGCGCTGTACAGCAGGACCACGGGGACCCCCCGCCCCGCCGCAGCCCTCTGGACGCCCACCCATGGGTGCTGAGACCTTGGGGTCCCGCTCGGCCTCCGCGGGGGCACAGGGAGATGTCCCGCAGCTGCGCAGGCGACTCTGCCCCAGCATCGGTCCCCTCCACCCCACCAAAACTGTCACCCCAGCCTGCAGACAGAACCTGCCTTTTCCTCTGATTTTTGCCAAATTTTTCCTCTCCCGCCAGTGGTTCGCTGGCCGGGGGGATGGGGGGAGAGCGGTGGCTGTTGTCTACCTCGACCTCAGCAAGGCTTTCGACACGGTCTCCCAGAACATCCTCCTAGGGAAGCTCAGGGAGTGTGGGCTGGATGAGGTGGACTGAGAACCGGCTGAGTGGCAGAGCTCCGAGGGTTGTCATCAGCGGCGCTGAGTCTGGCTGGAGGCCGGTGACTGGTGGTGTCCCTCAGGGTCAGTACTGGGCCCAGCCTTGTTCATCAATGACCTGGATGAAGAGTCAGAGCGCACCCTCAGCAAGTTTGCTGGTGACACAAAGCTGGGAGGAGCGGTGGACACACCGGGAGGCTGTGCTGGCATCCAGCGAGACCTGGACAGGCTGGAGAGTTGGGCAGAGAGGAACCTGATGAGGTTCAACAAGGGCAAGGGCAGGGTCCTGCACCAGGAGAGGAACAACCCCAGGCAGCAGTACAGGCTGGGGCTGAGCTGCTGGAGAGCAGCTCTGCGGAGAGGGACTGGGAGTGCTGGGGGACGACAGGGTGACCATGAGCCAGCAGCGTGCCCTGGGTGCCAAGAAGGCCAGTGGGATCCTGGGGTGCATCAAGAGGAGTGTGGGCAGCAGGGCGAGAGAGGTTCTCCTCCCCCTCTGCTCTGCCCTAGTGAGGCCTCATCTGCAGTGCTGTGTCCAGTGCTGGGCTCCCCAGTTCAAGAAAGATGAGGAGCTACTGGAGAGAGTCCAGCGGAAGGCTACGAGGATGAGGAGGGGACTGGAGCATCTCTGCTATGAGGAGAGGCTGAGGGAGCTGGGCTTGTTCAGCCTGGAGAAGAGAAGGCTGAGAGGGGACCTTAGAAATGCCTCTAAATATCTGCAGGGTGGGGGTCAGGAGGTCGGGGCCAGACTCTTGCCAGTGGTGCCCAGCGACAGGACAAGGGGCAACGGGCACAAACTGAAGCAGAGGAAGCTCCAGCTGAACCTGAGGAAGAACTTCTTCCCTCTGAGGGTGACGGAGCCCTGGCCCAGGCTGCCCAGGGAGGCTGTGGAGTCTCCTTCTCTGGAGATATTCCAGCCCCGCCTGGACGCGGTGCTGTGCCCCCTGCTCTGGGTGACCCTGCTTGGGCAGGGGTTGGGCTGGGTGACCCACAGAGGGCCCTGCCAACACTTGCTGTGTTGGGATTCTGTGAAAGCAGCCGGGGAGCGATGGGAGCGCTGCCCTTGCCAGCTCCCGCCCGGCCGAGGCTGTGCCAGGGGTGGAAGCGGCTCCCCAGGCTCTGGGTGCAGACCTCCCCCCAGCTGGGACACGGCTTCACCCCGTGCTGAACAAATGACCAAATAAATCCACCCGGGAAGTACAAATTTGCACCTCCCACACGCTGGGCTGGCACCTCGCTCCGGGCTGCGCAGTGAACCGCGTCCGGCAGCGGAGGATGCTCCGGGTCCCTCCCGCCCGGGGATCTCGCTCGCCACGGTCGGACCCATCTTCGATCGCTGCCGCTCAGCCAGAGCCTCGGCCACAGCCTCCTCCGCCGGAGCCAGAGCCGGTTCGTTATCTCTCCATTAATTCGATCGTTTTCATCAGCTCTTTGGTGATTTTCTTTATTGGCTGAAATTTTTCATAGAGCTTTTAACTCTGACGAACAGACCCACTCCCCTCGGGCCCCGCCGCTCGCCCGGGGCTGCGTTCACGCCGGAGCAGTCGGACGCGGACGGCTCCGAAGCGCCGTGCCGGGAGGGCTCAGCCACATTTCAATATTTCCACCGACATCTGGGCAGCTCGACGTCCCTGCCCATGGCGGGGGGTCGGGACCAGACGATCTGTAAGGTGTCCCCCCCCCCAAACCGTTCTGTGATTCTGAGACGAGTCACCCTCGGCACCAGCGCGCTGCTGGGTTTTTTGCTGAGCCCTTTTTTTTGCCCCCCTCCCCCTGCCTGGAAAAGCAACCCGGCCCCTGCACAGCTTTTGTGTTTGGTGTTTTTTTGGCAGAGCCGCGTTCCCAGGCGCTGTGCCGGGCGCTGCCAGCCCTCCGAGGGGCTGCGCCGCTGCCGAAGCAACGCGGGCCGCAGCCAAGCTGTGCCTGGGACCCCGCCACCCCCCTAAAGCCACCCCCGTGGCGCGAGACCCCTCTCCGGGAAAGGGGAGGGTAATTCACCATCACCCCCAACGAGCGATCCGGCCCCCCCGGGCTGGACCTCCCGGCCGGTCCCGCTCCCCGATTTCCACCCCTGGGAGACGGCTCCCGGGGCACCAGCCCAGGGGCGCAGGGGGTCCCCGCCGCGTTGGCACGGCTCAGCCCCGCTCGGCGCTTTCCGCAGGCGCGACGCCGTGCCCCGCAGCCCCCTCGCCTTCCCCCCAGAGCCCCCCAGACAGCCCCCCCGCCGCAGATCAACACCCTGCGGCCCACGGCTCGGTTCCATTTCCACCCCCAGCCGTGCTTTCCCCTCTCTGCTCGCCGGTTCTGGCGGCAGCCCCCACCCCCAGCGCCCGCAACCCCCGAGCTGGGAGCCTCCCAGGGCCTTTTCACCCCAAAGCAGCCACGTTTCCACCTGCCTCCTCACACTGCACCCACATTTTTCCGGCGTTTCCCTCCACTGCTCCCCCTCGCCTGACCTACAGCCGACAGGCCGTGATCCACCGGAGCAGGCTTCCCTCTGCCGAAACCAACGGCCACAAAAGTTTTCACATTTGAGATCTCCAAGCAAAATCCCTGAGGATCACCAGCCCGGTACCCAGGGCGAGAGCAGCTCCCCGTCTCCGGCAGCCCGGGGCCCCCCCTGGAGCCAGACCTGGATCTGGGGGCTCCCCGCCGCCGCCCCCCCACTGCCCGCGTGCCCTGGCCCCGTCCGTCCCACGCGGGAAGCAGCCGAGCCGGGGAAGGGAGCAGCCTCCCGACAGCGCTGGGAAAGGCCGGCTCCGAGGGAGCTGCGGGAGGGGAGCGCGACGAGGAGCTGCAGAAACCCCAAAAAGGCCCAAACCCCGCTGGGACGGCAGCTGCGAGGCCATCGCTGCCACGGCCCGCGTGGGGCGGGGGTGAACACCGGGGCAGTGTTTCTCCCAGTGCCGCAGGCACCCTGGGACGGCGCGGGGCAGAGAGCCCCGAAAACACAGCATCCGGCTGCGGCCCCCGGCACCTGCAGCTCCTCCAGTGTCCGCGCCCGGAGCCAGGGCTCTGCCCGCCGCGGGGTCCGGGCCCCGGGAGCTCCGAGCAGCACCGGCTCCCTCTCTGCAGGCAGTGGAAGGGTCACAGCCGGCAGAGTTTGTGCTTTCGCTCCTGTCACAGCCCAGATTTAATTCCACCGCCCCCCAATTCCAGGCAGGCACTACGTGAAGGCAGCGCGCTCATCGCACCCCCGCCCGGTTCACCATTCCCGAGGTGTCCGGAGGAAGAGGAAGTCTGTCGCTGTCACGACAGAGGACATCTCAGCGGGAGGCAGAGGCAGCTGGCGTGGCAGGAGGCAGCGACCCAGCCGGCGGTTCCGCCGCGCTCCGGCCACCGTCCATTCCCCCAGCGCGGGGATCTGCGAGGATCAGGACGTTCAGGGGCTCCGCCTGCGGCATAGACCGAGCGTTAAATCCACAACCACTGGTACGAAGAACGCGGATTCATGCACCCATCTGTCCCCTCTGCTCCAACGCCGGTGCAAAGCCGTGCCAGACGTGGGGAGGAACGCAGGGCTGGCAGCTGTGCCAGGGCCTGGCACGGCGCTCGGGGGATCCACTGACGCGAAGCAAAGCCCCCAGCCAGGCCACCGGCCTCCCACACACCGGCAGGGCAGGAGGGAAACCGAATCCGCCCGCCACTGCCCTGAATCCGGGCGGGAGCGCGTTGTTTAACCATGTTTTCACCCCACAGACCGCCACCGCCAACCAGAGAGCGATGGGAACAGCCCAGCACGCACCAGTCCCATGCCCTGGCTGTAAATTCAGATGAAGTTCTGCAGGACAAGCTTCAATAGGTTTGGTTTGAGGGTTTTTTTAACTCTTTCAGGTTATTCCTCTCGTCTCCAGCAGCGATGGCCGCCCAGGAGGCCTGCGAATGCTGAGGGAGAAGCTCCGACAGCCCCCGGCACCGGCTCCCTGCGGCTCCAGCAGCACCCGGCCTCCCCAGGAGCGCGTCCCCAGCACCGCCACGGTGTTTCAGGGCACCTCAGCAGCTCCCCTGGCAGCGCTGCTATGGAGAGAGACCCTCGAGCCACGCTTTGCCCGGGAAAAAAAGACAAGAGCCAGCCGTGGTTCCGCAGGAGAGCTTTACTAGCCCAAGCGATGCCAACGTGGTGCCGTTCCCCTTCGGCAGGGGCAGGGCCCCCACGCAGACCCCACCCCACCGCCGCAGCGTAACCAGGTGCTGCCGTGGGGTTTCTTCCCAGCGGAGTTCCACCTCAACGCCTCCACGGGTGACCGAGGGTCCCGTCCCCTCCGGATCACGGTCGCGGCTCCTCTTTGCCCTTGTGGTAGTCGGGCGGGGTGTACTTCCCCTCCTTGATCAGCTTGTCCCTCTGCTCCAGGATGGTTTTCAGCCGCGCAGCCTGGCAAAGCGCACATGAGAGGGTCAGGGCAGGCGCACAACGGGGCCGTAGGGGCCCGGGAAGCACCCGGTGGTCCCTGGCGCAGGTCCCGGCAGCCCCCCAGAAGCCGGGTGCAGGTGGAACCTGCGCCCACCCTGCCCTCGGGGCTCCGCTCCCGGCTCTGAGCCTACTGCCAAGGCCTTGTGGGCTCTCAGGCCGCTGCACCACGCTTCGCCACTAATGATAACTGGGTTTGCAGCCCACAGCTGGGCAGGCAGCGTCTTCTCCCATCGGACTGACCACAGCCGCTGCTGGAGAGGAGGAGGAAGGCCCCGCGGGCAGGGAGGAAGGCTCTGCGGAGCGGAGTCCTGCTACCACAGCCCACGCCGCCCCTCGGGGAAGGGGCTGCTGCAGGGCCAGACCCCCCGTGCGGCCTGTCGGCTGCCAGGAGCTGGTGCTCCTCCACCAGCAGCCCCCCGGCAGCACTCCCCACCCCAATCCCCCTCCCCACCCCGGGCCGGAGCCCCCAGACCCCCCCAGGAGCCCGGCCCAGCCCCTCAGCAGCCGCTCCCCAGCCCCAGCGCCCCCCGGCCTCGCCCCCCGGCCCTCACCAGCTTGTTGCGGTGCATGCACTCCATGAAGTCCTCGTACTCGGGCTGGCACTCGCGGCGGGCGCGGGTCTGGCCCAGGCCGTGCCCGCACTCCACCCACTCCCGCTCGAAGGCGTGACAGGCCCCGGCCTTGCCGTAGGGCTGCGGCATGCTCTGCCGCAGCAGCCACCGGTCCACATCGATGCCCAGCTGCCGCTGCAGCTCCCAGAACGGCATGGCTGCGCGCCTGTCGCGACACGGGCGCTGTCGCGACACTGACAACCACGGGACCGGCCGCCCTCACAAACTCCCACCCGCCACCGTCCTTCACGAGCCTTTTACGACGCTGCCCGCCGTCAAGCGCGACCGCAGCCGCGACACTCGCATCGCGCTTTACGGCCCCGGCGGAGCCAGCGAGACGAGCGGCACGAGCGCCCTCCCTCACTGCAGCGCGCCCTGGCGGGGTGGAGGCCGCCAGCCGCGCCCCAGCGCCCCCTGCCGGCCGCTGCAGCACCCTCCGGGGCTAACCCAGCGCTCCCAGTATCCTCCCACTGCTCCCCCAGTGCTCCCACTGCCCCCACCCCAGTGCCCCGGTGTCCCCCAGCGTCCCCCCAAGTGTCCCATTGCTCCCAGTGCACCCCACGCTGATGCTTCAGGGTCCTCCCAGTGCCCCCCAGTTCCCCCAGTCCCCGCCTTTCAGGGTCTTGCGATGTTCCCGCTCTCTGGATTTATGGGCTCCCCCCACCGCGGCGCTGTGCCTGTGCAGGCCTCCACACACCTCCCGGGGCAGGGGGCTTCGTTAGGGCTCACGAGAGCTCGGGGACCGAGCGATGCCACCAGCCCCAGCTCTCCCCCCCCAATAACACCCACAGCGCGGAACCCACCCCCCTACTCCTGCACCCCCCCCAAATCCCAGAGCTCCCTCCAGACACCTGAACAGCACCCAAGGTCTGGGTGAAGGCCCCCAGCTTCCCTAACGAGCAAAGCCTCGTTACGCAGCTCGCTGCTCATTGCGGAACAATTCTCTCCGGCGCGGGGTGGGGAGGCAGCACCGGGGCCTTCCTCATGCCAAAGCCTGAGCCGTGCTGGACAACCATTTATTATCATAACTCTTAAAAAAAATGAACCCAAACCCCCACCCTGCAGCCCCGTGCCAGCAGAGGCAGCGGGATTTATGGCCCACGCTCCGAAGCCCCGGCCCGTGGGGGCCCGTGGGTGCCCGTGGGTGCGGAGCGGGACGATGTCGGTGGGGCGGGAGGTGCTGCCGCAGCCCCGGCCGCCGCGGGACCGTTGCCCGCCGCCCCGGTACCGGCGCTGCTCAGATGATGCTGGCGGGAGCGAAGACCGGGGCGACGCAGAGCGTCTCGGCCATCTCCCAGCCGCAGGACAGCGGGGCGCAGACGCTCTCGTGGTCGTCGCCCGTCTGCGGCGGCTTTTCCTGGAGGAGCTGGACGGCTTTCCTGCAGGTGGGAGACAGCGGGGAGGGGAGCAAGGGGGTGCAGACCCTCCCGAAATGCTGCACCAGGGACCTGGGGAAGGGGGAGTTCGGGGGGGTCTCACATTCCCCAGAGCCAAGCTGCCCGTGGCTCCTCAAGTTGTGTCAGGGGAGGTTTAGACTGGATACTGGGAAAAATTTCCTTACTGGAAGAGTGGTAAGGCACTGGACCAGGCTGCCCAGGGCAGAGGTGGAGTCCCCATCTCTGGAGGGGTTCAAA
Source organism: Opisthocomus hoazin (assembly GCF_030867145.1). Lineage (NCBI taxonomy): Eukaryota > Metazoa > Chordata > Aves > Opisthocomiformes > Opisthocomidae > Opisthocomus > Opisthocomus hoazin. Next base: position 2,989,993 of record NC_134430.1, on the reverse strand, counting down.
AAACACGTGGATGTGGCACTTGGGGGCATGGTTTAGCAGGCGTGGTGGGGTTGGGGTGACGGTTGGACTTGATGATCTGAGAGGTCTCTTTCAACCTTAACGATTCCATGATTCTCCAGCGACAAACTGGCTCAAGTCCATCAATGTTCAAAAAAACCCACGAGTTTTGCCTCAAGGCCAGGATTTTACCACGAATCTCCAGGTTCTGAGACTCAGATTTGACCCAAAGAGCCCAGCTGGAGGGAAAGCCGGCATCTCCCGGGGGATTCAGCCCTGCCCCCTCGCCCTGCCCGCGCAGGACCGTCTCTTACCAGGCCACGCGGGACATGGCGTAGGTGATCTGCGGCTGGGGACACCCCCCAAGCGGGGACGAGGCCGGGACGGTGTAGGCACCCATGTCCTCGAAAACCAGCCAGTCCCCAACGCACAGCTCGGGCAGCTCCAGGCCGTCGGCAATGCGCTCCTCGGCGCGTCCCGGGGGGCCCTGGAGGCTGCTGCTCTGCGCGGGGTGCTCCGGGCAGGGGGTCTGCAGGGGAGAGGGGAGGACGATGCCCCCGTGACGTGCCTCGTCCCACCCGCCCTGATGTCCCACCCCGGGAGCCCCCGGACTCTGGCCACGGCCCTGCTGGTACATCGGCACGGCCTCTTCCCCACGGCCGCCGCTCTCCTCCAGCACGGAGCCCGGGGCCGGCCGCGATGCGAGGGCGAGCAGGGGCTGGGTGAGGCGATGGGACGCAACGCGAGGGGCCCGTGGGGCTCTCCTCACGTGGGCCAGACCCTCACCTTGCGCGGCTGAGGTCTGGGGCAGGGGCTGTCGAAGAGGAGGCAGCTGAAGGCGCCGTAGATGCCGTCGCTGAGGTGATACACGAGGCTCTTCTTGCTGCCAGACTCCTCCTCTGGAGGGGAGCAGGGAGAGGGCTCAGGGGGCTCAGGCACTTGGGCGGGCCTGTCCCACTGTCCCACCATCCCAACATCCCACTGTCCCATTGTCCCACCATCATCCCACAGTTCCACCATCCCAACATCCCACCATCATCCCACAGTCCCATTGTCCCACCATCATCCCACCATCCCACCGTCCCATTGTCCCACCGTCATCCCACCATCCCACCGTCCCATTGTCCCACCATCATCCCACCATCCCACCATCCCAACATCCCACCGTCCCGCCATCCCAACATCCCACCACCATCCCACCGTCCCATTGTCCCACCATCATCCCACCACCCCACCATCCCACCATCCCACCGTCCCACCATCCCACCGTCCCATTGTCCCACCATCATCCCACCATCCCACCATCCCCCCATCCCACCGTCCCGCCATCCCACCATCACCCCACTGTTCCACCATCACCCCACCACCATCCCACCATCCCACCTACCGTCGGAGCTGGGCTGCTCCGCAGGAACCTCCTCCCTGGCAGTGATGCTGGCAGCGAAGGTGAAGGCGGAGGTGACGTAGTATCGCCCGGGTGTCGCAACGATCTCCACCCCGCAGCCGTCTGGGAAATACAAGTCCAAGGCAGAATTTATCACGGCAGCGATCTGGACGGGAAGAAGATGTTCCCCCTCGGTTAGCTCGGCCCCTCTGCAGGGTGCCAGATCCAGGGAGACCTTCCAGCCTTGCTCTCTGCCTGCTGAGCGCAGGCGTCGGGAGCCACGCACCTCTTCAAACCGGGCTCTGGTGTCCTCGGTGCCGGGGAATCCCCCTCCGATGTCCAGGAGGTGCATCCGGTAGCCCAGCTCGGTGCCCATCTCAAAGGCCAGCTGCGCCGCGGCCACAGCCCGGGCGAAGGCCTGGGGCTCCAGACCGCGGCTGCCGAGGTGAAAGCTGAGGGCACAGTCCCTGTTTCAGCGGGGTTCGCTCGTCCCCGGGGAGCAGCGAGGGGACACCGCACCGGGATTATCACTCACTGCGGGCAGCTCTGCGCCTCCCACACACCAACCCAAGCCACACTGCCTAGCCAGCCCCCCAGACCCTCTCTGAGGGCCAAACTTGCCCCAAACTGGTCCCAGCAAGGGTCAACTCCCCAGGTCCAGCCCCCACCTGACCCCCAGCCAGAGCAGTCGGTGGGTCCAAGGACCCCTGCGCTGTTCCAGCAAGGCAGAGCTCCCCATACCCGGGTCAAACAGGGGCGGAGAACCCCTATGGAAAATGGACCGTGTGCTGTACCTGATGCCAACAACCTCCACAGCCTGCTCCTTCGCCATCTCTAGCAGGTGCCGGCAGGACTCGAGCGTGGTCCCAAACGTCATGCTCGGATGGGCAGAAGGGCTGGAGTCAGCAGCAATACCCAACAACATTCTGCAGGGCAAAGGCGCACCGTGCTGAAGCATCTTCGGGCCCTCTGCCACCCCACAGCCACCTCCCCAGCTCCTACCCCTGCCTCCCACAGCTGCCAGGCACCCACCTGGCATGAGGGTGGCTCCTGGCCACCTTGCTCAGCTCCACCTCGTTGTCGAAGGTCATCAGCTGCACACCGTGGCTGGCTGCATATCTGATGTGGGCAACCTGCTTGCAGGGGCTGCTGTAGAAGATCTTGTCAGGCGGGACCCCGATGCTCCGAACCCGTGCGATCTCTGCCTGCAGGGAAGCGGCACGCGTGCAGGCAGGTGCCCGGGACCGGGGCTGCCCACGCCTGGCCACGACCAGCCCCGGGCCAGCCTGCGGCGTTGCGAAGGACAAAGCACCAGCATTGCAGCCTGGGCTTTAACAGGGAAAACCCGCAAGAGCTCAGAGGGATCACGGAGGGCTTTGTCCTGGCAGGGGCCGGTTGCGGCAAGATGTTTGCAAGCAGCACGGGACCAGTGGTTTATGGGTGCTTGTGTCCCCCGTGAGCCGCAGGGAGGGTGACTGGACAGGCTGGAGAGTTGGGCAGAGAGGAACCTGATGAGGTTCAACAAGGGCAAGGGCAGAGTCCTGCACCTGGGGAGGAACAACCCCAGGCACCAGTACAGGCTGGGGCGGAGCTGCTGGGGAGCAGCCCTGTGGAGAGGGACTGGGAGTGCTGGGGGACAACAGGGTGACCATGAGCCAGCAGTGTGCCCTGGCTGCCAAGAAGGCCAGTGGGATCCTGGGGTGCATTCGGAGGAGTGTGGGCAGCAGGGCGAGGGAGGTTCTCCTCCCCCTCTGCTGTGCCCTGGGGAGGCCTCATCTGCAGTACTCTGTCCAGTTCTGGGCTCCCCAGTTCAAGAAAGATGAAGAGCTACTGGAGAGAGTCCAGCGGAGGGCTGCGAGGATGAGGAGGGGACTGGAGCATCTCTGCTACGAGGAGAGGCTGAGGGAGCTGGGCTTGTTCAGCCTGGAGAAGAGAAGGCTGCGAGGGGACCTTAGAAATGCCTCTAAATATCTGCAGGGTGGGGGTCAGGAGGACGGGGCCAGACTCTTTCCAGTGGTGCCCAGCGACAGGACAAGGGGCAATGGGCACAAACTGGAGCAGAGGAAGCTCCAGCTGAACCCGAGGAAGAACTTCTTCCCTCTGAGGGTGACGGAGCCCTGGCCCAGGCTGCCCAGGGAGGCTGTGGTGTCTCCTTCTCTGGAGATATTCCAGGCCCGCCTGGACGCGGTGCTGTGCAGCCTGCTCTGGGTGACCCTGCTTGGGCAGGGGGTTGGGCTGGGTGACCCACAGAGGGCCCTGCCAACCCCGACCATTCTGTGATTCTGTGACGGCTGCAGCGCTGGTCTGAGCTGTCACGACTCTTTACGTTTTCTCCTCCTGGTACCATGTCCTCTTTAATTACGTACAAGTAAGTGGTTTAACTTTCGTTCCTCCCTGGAAACCTGGCTGTCACAAATGAGCAGCAGGAAGGAGCAGGAAGCTTTAGGCTCAGCCTTAAAGCCACCAAGAGTTGGACGGCTGTGGCAGTGGCACCCCAGGGACGTGCCTTCCCTGCCAGCCAGGACACCAGTTCCAGCGAGAGGAATGTCGGGCAGAGGGGACAAGCCTGAGCCACCAAAGAGGACGGGCGTTTCTGGGCTGTGTCGGGAGGGTTTTGGCAGCAGGGGGAGACTCCTGCCCCTGGAAACGTCATCTGGTGAGTGCAAACGTGGGACAGGAGGGTAAGCCCTGCCACTCGCCCACAGGCGCCCAAAGGACGCCCATCCTGAGATGTCCTCCCTTGACCCTACCTTGTTGGTGCAGGCAAAGCCTGCCCCCAGCTCGGCCAGCAGCCGAAGCACTCCGTCACTGCCGTTGCACTTAACCGGGAAGTAGGGTTTCACACGGGGCAAGGCCTTCAGGAATCGCAGGTGTTTCTTCACGATGTCCCCGAGGTCTGCCAGGAAGAAGGCTTGCTGGTCGTTCTAGGAGAAAGGCGGAGTGAGCAGCGATCACCTCCCCACCACCGCCTCTGCCGAGGGGTGCTGGCTGCCGGGGAGCAGTGGAGCTGCCAGCCCTCACCGCCTGGTGCAGCTCCACGAGGAGGTTCTCCAGGAGGTGTCTGGTGGTGAAGCCCTCCTCCACCATCATGAAGTTGGATTCTTTCAAGTACCCATTCATGGTCAAGGTGTGATAATGCTGGTTTAAAGCCTCCTGGAGCAGGGTATAGCTTCTAAGTATGCGACATGCTGGAAAAAGAAAGGGAATATTAGAGGCAGGGCTCCAGAAGGTCCCTCAGCTCACACCACTCAGCCTGTACCCCGAGGTGCTCCCCGTCCCTCCCATGGGCCGCACATGGCAGCGCTGCCCTGGACAGAGCTCTCTGCTGCTCTTCTCCAAACCAACGCCTCAGCCGAGAGCCCTGCTGTGGGTTAAAGCATCTCCAGGGGGAGGAGACACATTTCTCTGCAGCTTCAGAGCTTCGTTTTGGCACACAGCAGCCCTGTCTTCTTCAGCAGCAGTTCAGGCAGCAACACAGTCAACAACAAAGCCAAGTTCATTGCAGAGCGGATGGCCTACATACGCCAGAACCTGTCCTTTCCTGCTCCGGCACGTAGCTACATCTGCTGTACACCTCACAGGGCGAAGTTCCCTTGCGGTTTTCAGTTAGCTGAAGCCTCACAGACCCACCTTCCCAGGCACCCCAGCCCCGTGGAAAGGGAGGCATCTTTCAAGAGCACAGCACGGGCCCCTCGCTGAGGCCAGCCAGTCTGGGGATGGTCTGGGTCTGTGCTGTGGTTCCAGTTTCACGTCTCTCCCGTGACACTGGGTGCAGAACAAGGGGACAAGTTAAGCTGCACGGTGTTTCCTGGCTGGCACACTTCGCGAGCTTCGGCTTTAAGCTTGCACACTTAAGCTTTAACAATCTCCTCCCCCGATTCCAGCCTATCCCATAACCCAGGGAGCTGAAAACCCAGCACGAGCTCGCAGGAAACCTTTCCACTCCAATAATCTGGCTCTAGCTCCAGGGCTCTTCCAGCAATATGGTCTCTCTGATCTGAAGCGAGCGGGAGACAGAGGTTTCATCTCTCAGAGCTGCACACCACCCCCTCCTCTGCAGAGACCTAATGACGACACTCGGGATGGGCACTAGGAGAGAGGCCACGCTGAGCCCGGAGCAGCAGGGGGTTTTAAGGCATTGAGCAAGCACCAACAGCTAACGCCAGAGATGGGAAATGGGGAGAAAAACGGGACTTTGAAGCTCTTAGAGCTTTATACTCAGGAAAGGAGAGCAGCTCCTCCAGCCTCAGCCTTCACTCCCCAAAGACATCACGAAGCAGCACCCAGCCCGCCCTGGCTGGGCACAGAAATGATGAGCGATTAAGCGGGTCATTCCTGCCAGCCCCGGGCATCCCCTCCTTACCAAGGGCCAGCGCCTCACTCCCCGGTGACTAGGGGTGCTGCCAGGGGGGCCCCCTGAGGAACGCCGAGCTCCCGCAGCACCCCACGGCGTGGCTGTTGCTGGGGGTCCGAGGTCTCTGTGGAGAAGCAGTGCAAGGGGTTAGTGAGGGAGAGGGGCAGGATGCCCTCCACCCAGCATTCCCAAAATTCAGCATGCGCAGGCATCCTGCACCAGCCCCCTCCTCGCTGTGCCAGGCACGCCAGCTTCCCCAGCAACCCCCCAGTGCCCCCCCACCCCATTACCTTAGAAAGCATTTAAACAGATCACGCCCATGGGTCTCCCAAGAGAATGAACCGGCCCCAGCGGCGGCTGTTTGTCCTGCCCCAGTTCCCCGCCTGCCCCAGACCCTGGACCAGCCGCCCCTGCAGAGAGCTGGGGGGGGAGGCTCTGCACCCTGTCTATCCCAGCACCCCCCTCCCTCCTCTGCCTCACAACCGTGGCCACGACAACCAAACCCAGGCAGCCCATTGGCTGAGCTGCCTCCGAGCATCCTTCATCCCTTTCAGGGAACGCTCCCCTCCTCGCCCACCCCCTCCCAGGGCTGGGGCTGCCCCCAGCAGACACCCCAGGTTCTCACCGAGTCCCCGCCGTGCTGGCAGCTCATCCCCAGCCTGACGGCGCGGAGCGCTGCGAGCCTGCCCGCAGCCCGGCCCTGGAGCCGGGGCGGTCGTGGCTGTGCTGCATCGAGTGCGCAGGGACCCTCGGGGGGAAGAGAGACAAAAATACCTCTGGAATACTGCTGCCAGGGAAACGCGGCTTCCTGCGGAGGAAAGGCTGAGCAGCGCTTGTCTGGCTGGGGAGGCGGTTGGGAAGACGTCAGGGACCGACTCTGCCCTCGTCGTGCTGCTGCCAGTGTTGGTGGGCTCCCCAGCAGCAGATCCGGCTCGGACGCTGGTGCAGATGCCCCGCCTGGTTGGCCAGTCCTGTCTCTGCCTGCATTTGTACACTGGGGAACAGTTCCGCTGCTCCATTCCCCAACCACCACAGGCTGAGCAGGGGATTGTTGATTTTTTCTTGTTAATTTGTAATTCCCCCTCTGGTGAGGAGACAACGTTCTGTGCGTGAACTCCTCTCACCCAGGAGGTGAGAGGGACCCGGGCTCCTGTACCCAACACCGCGGTCTTGGCTTCGCCACGGACTCTCCTGGCAACAAGGGCCAAGGAAGCTCCTGTCTGCTGCGAGATCCCGGCCTGTTTTCCCGGTGCCCAGCACCCACCCGGGAATGTGCTGTGTGGGGGGGCTGTGCAGGGAGCTCGGCGCCGGGCAGAGGGCTGGGAGGCGCTGGGTCTCGGCAGCGTGGCGCAGAGCACCGCAAAGCCCCCTCGCTGGCGGACGGGACAAGCGGTGCCGAGACCCACGGCCCACGCAGGGCATCACCCCAAACCCACCCCACGCCGGGGCCGGCAACCTGCGCAGTGTCGCATAGCCCCGCCCACTAACCGCCTAGCCCCGCCCATTCCCTGAGTAACACCGCCCACTAACCGTCTAGCCCCGTTCACTAACCTCCTAGCCCCGCCCACTGACCACCTAGCACCACCCACTAATCGAGTAACACCGCCCACTAACGGAGTAGCACCGCCTACTAGCCACTAACCCCGCCCACTCCCCGCCAAACCCCGCCCGCTGCCTGCGCGGCCCCGCCCACGAGGCGCGCGGCCCCGGCGTCGCCGCCCATTGGCCGCGGGGCGGGGCGGGGCGGGGCGGGGCGGGCGCGCAGTCGGCGGCGGCCATGGCTCCGAGCGCGCAGGCCGGGGGCGGCGGCGGGCAGGCCCCGGGCCGGGGGCTCCGGCAGGGCATCCGCGCCGTGCTGCTGGGCCCGCCCGGTGCCGGCAAGGGCACGCAGGTGAGGGGGACACCGGGGCGTACGCGGGGTCATTCCCAGCGAGGGGGGCGGGCGTCCCGGCGTCGTCTCCCGGCCCTCCCCGACCCAGGGCCCAGCGTCTGAGCGCCCCGCCGGGGCCCTTCGTCCCGCACCCCCGTCCCTAGGGCCGGCCGCGGGGCTGCGGTGCCCTGGCCGTCGGGGCTGCGTGCCAGGCCCTGCCACGTGCTGGCCGGTGACGGGCCGTCCCGCTGCGGTGAGCGGGGACGAGGCCTCACCGAGACCTGGGGCCCGAAGCCCGGCCGGGCCTCAGCCCCCGGGGGCCCGGCTGCGAAGCCCCCACTCACCTCACGTCTCTGTCCTTCCCGCAGGCTCCGAAGCTCGCTGAGACCTACTGCGTCTGCCACCTGGCCACCGGGGACATGCTGCGGGCCATGGTGGCCTCGGGCTCCGAGCTGGGCAAGCGGCTCAAGGAGACGATGGATGCTGGGAAGCTGGTGGGTGCAGGCAGGGGTGGGTGGGGGGTTCCTTCTTGTTATCTGTCTTGTTATTTTAGTCTGGAGAAGAGGGGGAACCTTCTCTCTCTCTACAACTACCTGGAAGGAGGGTGTAGTGAGGGGGGTTTGGTCTCTTCTCCCAGGTAGCCAGCGATAGGACAAGACCCAATGGCCTCAGGTTGCATCAGGGGACGTTTAGATTGGCTATTGGGAACAATTTCTTTCCTGAAAGAGTGGTCAGGCACTGGACCAGGCTGCCCAGGGCAGTGGTGGAGTCCCCATCCCTAGAGGGGTTCAAAAACCATGTGGATGTGGCACTTGGGGACATGATTTAGCAGGCGTGGTGGTGTTGGGGTGACGGTTGGACTTGATGATCTCAGAGGTCTTTTCCAACCTTTATGATTCCATGATCCTGCAGGAGCAGCATCCCGTAAAAACAGCCTTCCTCTTCAAACCGGCTCCTTGCTTACCAGCAGCCTCTGTCGCTGGGTTGCCGCTTTCTGCCGCGGTGCTTTCGCGTTCGCGGGGCACAGCCTGGGTGTGCTCCGTGGCTCCCGAACGCTGTTTGGAGGCGAAGGTTTATCCCTGGAGCTGCAGGAGGTTACAGCCACGCGCTGCGGCTTCTGTGTCTCTTCACGTGATGCCTGGACCTCGGTGGGGTGGAAGACTTTGTTCAGAGGGGTCACCTGTGTCCCAGCTCTTGCATAAATGCCATTTGCCTGTAAATGGAAGGTGAAAACAGACTTAGGGGGGGTTGCTGTGGTGATTACAGTGGGTGCTGCGTAATGCTGGGTGAAACAGACCCTTTGGATCCCCAAGAGATAGGAGTTAGGATCTTTAACACATCCATTTTTCTGATTACCTTGCCAAAATGACAGAAATATCTCAAGGATGGGAAGTTGCAGCAACTTGCCCCAAAGCTAAGGGTGCGGGGCAGACACTGGGCATCGCTCCTGGCTGTCACAGCTGTGTAACACCCCGCGGAGAAGCTGCAGGCCCCGGGAGGGAAGAGCGACGTGGCTTATCTCCAGCTTTCCCTCAAAGCTAGCGTTGCAACGCCGCGCCTGCCGTGTCCCAGCTGGGTATGGAAGATAGGGACGTTATCTGGCAAGGCTGGTGGTATCTGCCACGTGTGTGCGGCAGCCGGGGCTGGCTGCTCCGTGGGTGTGTCGCAGCGAGCGTACCCTGGGCTCTGCGATAACTCAGCTGGGAGCACAGCAGCATTCGGGGTGGGTTTTTATGCTCAATTATGAAGCAGGACCCCTTTGTCCAAAAGGGGCGATCAGGAAAGCACAGAAGGGCCTTGCTGCTTTGCCCAAAGCGCCTCCCGCCCGAACGCTTCCCGCTGCAGGGCTCCTGTTTGTGTGCTGGCGCGGTACGGTTCCCAGTCCTGCCGGGTCCCAGCTGCGTGTGCCGGGGGAAGCGGCGCTGCTGAGAGCTGCTCTCGAGCAAAGGGCTCTTGTTGGGGCTGCGGCATCTGTTGGTGCTTTCCAAACGCTGTGGAAGAGGCACTGATCCCAGCGGTCTGCTGAGATCGTGATATGGGGACGAACTATCCAGCGAGGCCAGAGCTTCTCAGCAACTACCGGGCATTTACCTTCACGCGAGGTTTGTGAGAGTCAGGGAGCAACTCGCCGGCTTTGCCCTTCCTGGCCAGGCTGGCCCAGGGGGATGTGTGGGTGAAGGTACAAAGTAACAGGAAATAGAGATTATGTCGATATTTTGTATCGTGAATTGGTTTAAAAAAGAAATGACCTAGGGAGTTTGTCTTCAAGCTGACCTTCTCCCTTGAAATACATCAACCTTTGTGACACAGCGAGGTCGCAGCGCTGCTGCAAGTCCCTGCACAGGCTGCGGCGTCCCCGGTGTGAAATGTCTCATAGCCACGTCTCAGTGTTGACACCCATGGCAGGGAGCGCTTCCCCGACGCGGGCAGGTCTGAACGCGCAGCTTTCGCCCTGTGAACGGCAGTGGCTGCGGCCTCTGGGACCAGGAGCGGCTCTAAACGGAGCCTGGGAGCTGGCGCGGGTACAGCAGCTCTGGGAGAAGCTGTGTGTGAAATCGGGGTGGCCCTCCTGACCGTGTGCCTGCCTCTCCTCTCCGCAGGTGAGCGATGAGATGGTGGTGGAGCTGATCGAGAACAACCTGGACTCCCCGCCCTGCAAGAACGGCTTCCTCCTGGACGGCTTCCCGCGCACGGTGAAGCAGGCCGAAATGGTACGTGAGCCCCTTTTCGGGGACTGCTCTGGCGTCTCCTGCTTCCCTGGAGATGGGTGCCCGGCTGTGCCGCTGCCCCTCTGAGCTGGGTGTCTCTGTTCCAGCTGGATGAGCTCCTGGAGAAGAGGAGAGAGAAGCTGGACTCCGTCATTGAGTTCAGCATCCCCGACTCCTTGCTCATCCGGAGAATCACTGGCCGGTAATTCTTCTCTCCCAGATACCTGGGGCACGGGGTGGGGTTTCCTAGTTTCGGGGAGAGCATCCTAATTTCGATCCCCGTGTCATTCTCGCAGTGTTTGGCGCTAGCTGCGGTGCCCGTCTGTATTAGATGTCTGCTCTGTTCAGGCCTTCCTGCCCTGATCCCTTGCCTGCTCTCCCACCCTTGAGCAGAGCCCGTTCGTTGCCCTGTAAACGGGGGTTACCGATACAAATCGGCGGCCTTGGTGACCCAGCCCAACCTTTCAGCCCGGTGTGCCACAGCTGATGTCTTCGTGCTCTTGCTTCTGTGGAGCCATCGCTGCTCCCTGACGCAGGACAGCGCACAGGCGTTGGGCACTGCTGACACCCTGTCTGGGGTCAGCTGTGGTCGTGCAGACACCCAGGCGTCTCCCACTGTGCTGCTGCACTCTCTCACCGCAGCTCCTCCAGGAGCTACTCCCTTCCCCAGTAAAGCATAAAATAAAAATCCCTTCTCCATCTCCCAGCACAGCTGCTTTTTTCAGATGCCTGAAGAGGCCCTTGGTACAGAAATAGCTGGAAGAGGGGTTTCTTAGCAGAGAGAGGCCGATCAGGTTGCTGTTGCAGAGGTTTCTGTGCTGATGAGTGGCAGGTTCAGGAGACCTTGTCCCAGCGCCGGGCTACTTTGCTGACACTTGCTTTCTGTCTTAGGCTGATTCACCCAGCGAGTGGCCGCTCTTATCACGAGGAGTTCAGACCCCCGAAAGAGCACATGAAGGACGATGTATGTGAGCTCCCCAGGCCGCAGCTTACGTTGCTTTGGGTTTAGCTGATGCTTTTCAGCAACCCTGGAAAAACTCTTTTCTTTCCTTCTCTCGTACCTCCTGTCCTGGCTTTCTGGGGAGCGTGGGGAGCTGCCTGGGCAGCCTGAGCACTGCAGGGAGCGAGGTCTGGAGGGATGAGTGAAGGGCATGGTTATTCCGCAGAGCCGGCCCGGGCTCTGCCAGCCTCGGAACTTGTTGGACTCTGTCCATAGCTGAAGGTGCGGTGGGTTGTGACTGGTTTCCCTCCTGGGGAGCAACTGTAGCTGGTGTCTGCTCTCGAGGCTCCTTGGGCTCCTTTTAGCAAGCAGAGTGGTGCGTAGGGGAAAGACCACGATGCTGAATCCTTCTCTCTTCAGCGACTGCTCTGAGACTTCTTTCAGCTGCTCTGGGTTTGTTCCACTCTCCGCTGCAGACCTGGGGATCGCCTCCGCAGCTCCGCATTGTAGCCTGTCCTGGAGGAAGGGAGCAGGGGTTGTCATAGCTGCACAGAGATGGGGGGAGCGTGCCAGGCTGCAGCTAGCTGGAGACTGTCCCCTTGCTTCTCCCAGGTCACTGGAGAGCCCCTGATCCGCCGTTCGGACGATAACGAAACAGCCTTGAAAACCCGCCTGAAGGCCTATCACACGCAGACCTCTCCCCTGGTCTCCTACTACAGCAAGCGAGGGATCCATACGGCGGTGGATGCCTCCCAGTCTCCCGACGTGGTGTTTGCTAGCATCCTGGCAGCCTTCTCGAGAGCAACATGTAAAGACCTGGTTATGTTCATTTAGGGCTCTGTCCCAGGACGGAGCTCTCCCTTCTTTGTCTCTCTGTCTCTCCATCTCTGTCTCTTTGGGGCTAGGGAGGGTGAAGAGCTAAGCAGAGTAGAAGAGGGGGGGGGACAAGACGATGCAGCCCGAGGCAGGGCTGTGCTAATTCTCTATTAAACAAGCTGTTAACGGTCTCTATCTGGGTATATGTGAATGTCGGTCTGTGTGGATGCCAGAGCCCTGGCCCCTAGAGGTCGCAGCGAGCCCGAGCACCGGCTGCCAGAAGTGGGGTTCGCACCCCTTCAGCTCCAAAGGCTTTCGCTTCATTCTAGAGCTGTAGCTCCTTTTTGTGCTTCCAGCTCCTCCTGGCCGCTCCACAGGGGACTGACTAGCAGAAGGCTGGAGATCAGGGCTGAGCGTTGCGGGGAGGAAGGACCTTCGCAGGGTGCGGGACAGCGGATGTTCTCTGTCGGCTGCAGGACACGAAATGCGGGGCTGCTGGTGGGAAGCGTGCGGAGGGCTCTGTGTGTGCGCCCGCCGGGGAGGGACGGCGTGGCTGTGCGTGTGAGGGCAGCCTGCTGCTGCTCGGGGCTGGGTGAGAGCTTGTTCTCGTTGTATGTGTTTCATGTCTGTATGTCTGTATTCTCTGTGGGACAGCAGGTTACCTGAGAACACAGCCCATCTTCCTCCCACTCTGATGCAAGAGGGTGGGTGAGAGCTGGGGGTTTTCAGCCTCTCCTCGTCTGTGGGACCCAATATAGCAAATATTAGTGGGGTGCTTTTTGCTTTTTTTTTTTTTTTAACAACATGAAGTCTCTGGTCAGAGTCTCACAGTCACTGTGTGTGGCACGTTGGGATCTCCTGAGGACAAGAAAAGGACCTGGGTTTTATCTCTCCACTCTTGCCTTGGCTTTGGCCAAGGAGATGAAGATGTGTTGAGGTTCTTCTGATCCCAAAGTCTAAATAAAGCCTTGCTGCAAAACAAATTCTTTTTCAAGGCCTGAGAGACAGAATAATTAACCACTGGCTTCACGTGCCCTTGAGCCAACGACCTTCGTTATGAGATCATGGAAATGTACTCATTTCTTGAGCAAATCAAATGGCTCTGTCAGGCTGTCCATCTGAGGACACCGTGTGCGGTGTGGTTAGCGTCCCGGCTTCTCAGGGCCGTTACGCTGCTATATGGTGACTGTGCAAGGCTGGGGATGGCCTTTGCCCATCCAGGGTTCCAGCCCTTCCTAAAGGATCCCTCTGTAAGTGCAGATTGGCGCAGATTAAACTTTGTCCTTTGGCTTTCCATGTACGTTTACTGATTCAGTGCTATTGAGTACCCTCCTCGTATGAGGAGATGGCCCGTCTCGCTCCTGTGCACTGAGCTGCTCTGTCCAGAGCAGATGCCTAATCCTCAGGAATCCCTTGCTCTTTTTCTTGATAATTTCTCTTTTGTCTGAAAATAGCTCTCTGTCCTCGTACATCCTTTCCAGGGAAACAACCCCTTCCCTTCCAGAAAACTGGAAACAACACCAGAAACTGAAAGCAGTTGACTTGTTGCTCTTGAAAGCATGTGATTGCAGGGAGAGGGGGACTGAAAGTAAACGGTGCTGGTTTCGTCAGCAGCCTGCGGTCCCCCGAGGTTCCCCCGGACGGCCGTTGCCTTGCCGATCCTCTCTGGTTTTCCTGTGAAAGGGCAGCCCCGGCGCGTGGCCTCGGCGTGCTGGGAGGTCAGGACAGCATTTAGCATTGGACTGCCGTGCTCCAGGGTACTGGAGGGGAAAGTGTGTTAGAGCTGCCCCGGCATCTTGACGGCTGTAAAGAAATTCAGAGGTGAAGCAGCTTTTATCCTGGCATCTCGAGAGAGTCAGAGAGGAGAGCTGCAGCCCCCTGCGTGCTGCCATGATGGCAGGGGGGGTTCCCAGCCAGTTGGTGCTCCTGGATTTGGTCAAGGTTTTACTCCACAGCAAGAACAATGTGTTCTTCCACTCTTTGTTCCTCTTCCCCTTTTGTGCTCGCTTTGCGTCCAGCTCGCCAGCCTTTTTCTGCCATAAACCATAATTCATTTTGGGTTTTTTTCCCCTAAATCTATTTTTTCTTTGTTCCCATTTATTCCAGCTGAGTGACTCCGTGAACCAGATGAGAGACCACCAAACGCTGCACACTGCTACATCACCCATTGCAGCCCTCCCCTGGGTGCAGGGGAGGCAGGGAGGGCAGCCGGGAGGGGGTTACGATTGGTGGGAGGGGAATACGGAGGTGGTAGACAAGGGGCTCGGGGGCTGATTTGGTTGGTTTTTGTTTGGATTTCTTATTCAGCAGAATCTTTGTGAAGAGGAGATGGCCTTCTCCTTAGAAATCACAGTTTGGGGAGGCAGAACAATCGTACAGAGTGAAACATCTCTGCCAGTGATCAGAGGCGGGTCCTTGACCTGTTGGGAGGGTAGGGCTAGATGCTGTTCCAGGCGTCTCCAGGACTTCCAGGGCTTGTCCCATCGGCTCTTGGTACTCTGAGGCCACTGCAAGGTTTGCTGTGATTTTTCTAAAGTCACTTCATGTCAGCGAGGACCAAAATGAACAAATGACTCCATCATTTCTGAAATGGAAAGGAAAAAAAGATGCCATGGTCTTTTCCTGGAAGTTTTGTTTTTCTTGTTCTGCTGCATTCCTGAACCCTGGCATAGAGACTTCTCAAGGTTTCTCTGCTGCTGAACAGAGGGGCTGCGGCTCTAGTCCAAGCCTGCCTTACTTGGCAATGGGGTGGCTTTTCTGTGATCTTGACCAAGCTGGAATTCACACAATGCTGAAGAAATGCAAAAAGAGACTTTCTTAATTGACTGCATAAATAACACTTAATGGGGTTTTTTACATTTCTTTTTAGATCAAATGGTGCCTTGTCTAACCTCTGAATCAGTAATAAAATAACCCCTTTACATTTTGTATCTGTTGCTGTGTCCTTTTTGACCTGCAGCCAGCGTGGAAGACGAGAGGAGGCAGATGACAGCATAGCCGACTAACAGTTGAGCTGGGTGGATCCTCTGGCCTGATCCTATCTCAAGGATGTTGTTCTGTGCAGCTGGAAACGTGGCTTGTAATTCCTTTTATCTCTTTTCCTTGCTGAGTGTGTTCCAATGCTTTGTATCACCACAGCAATGGTGTCTTTGGCTGCTCTTCTCTCTCCTGTTTCTTCGTGTGTGATGCTGAAAGCACCGAGCCCCTGCGTATCCTGACCCTTCCTGCTCAGGGC
Source organism: Opisthocomus hoazin (assembly GCF_030867145.1). NCBI lineage: Eukaryota > Metazoa > Chordata > Aves > Opisthocomiformes > Opisthocomidae > Opisthocomus > Opisthocomus hoazin. The sequence continues at coordinate 2,974,689 of NC_134430.1, read as the reverse complement.
TCCTTTCAGGTATTTTTAACTGATGTAGTTCCTAGCCTGCCTTCTCGTCGCTGGTTTGTGGAGGAGCTGATGTTATTTCCTTCTCTCCCTGCCACATACTGTGTCTTCTCTTTCTGCTCATTTGCTTTCTGCCTTTCCTACCTTGTATCCCTCCCTTCCCCTCCACCGGTGCCTCTCTCTAGCTACACAGGGCAAAATGTCTAATGCAAGAAACAAGAGCATTTCCTGGCCTCGCTTCGTCCTGCGGGACCCTGACCCCGGCTCTCTGAGGTATCTCGGAAGAAGGCTGTTCGTGATGTGCCGATGCAGGCTCGTTGTTTTTCCGCAATGCCCTTGGTACCCTCCTTGCAGCCCTGCTTGTGTCCAGCGCTTTGGTTTCGGCACTGTGGACAGGCAGCAGAAAGGGTCAGGCTGCACATGCCCATTTCCTCCAGAAATGACTGGTTTCTTCAGCGTAACTGGGCTCTCTCCCTCCTCCGCCATTCAGTCTCTCTGTGCCCTGGTGTTTTCACTACCTCTCTGTACCGCTGATTAGCATTCTCTCTCTTTTGAAGGCAAGCTTGTGCCTCTCTGGCATTTGTGGTGCTCTTCCCTTGTTTCTTTTGATGATGGATGTTAAACTATGCTCTTCCTCGTTGTTTGGGATTGTGTCCTCTACTACTTGCCTGCTGTTGTTTTAAAAACCTGTTCCGCCTGCTCCTCCTGGCTTTCTAGTACGTGGGACGGAGAAGTCTTGGCTCCTCTGAGCTGGGCTTCTTCCGTTTGATCCTCACCTAAGAGTGGGGCGTGAAATGAATCGTCAGGGTGCTGTGGGAGGGGCTGCTGCAGGGAGGCTGATTAGCTCAAGCCTACGTCTTCTGTAGCTGGATCTGTTCTGTGACCTGTCTCTGTCACGTTGACCTTGAATGTTTTCCACAGCATGCGATGCTCTGCAGATGCTGTAAATTCCTTCTGTTCAGTGATTTCACTCCAGCAAGCTGCTTATCAGGCACTCTTTTGAAAACTGTGTTCGTATTTCATACACGCAATTATTCAGCAACTATAAAAGGGGAAATTTCCTATTTATAGCACAAGGACCAGCATCAAATAGGACACTGAATTCTCACTGATAGAGGAAGTGACCTGTTCTCTAATGCAGCAATATTTCTGCTGAAAACCAGCATCTCGGATGGGGGGCAGGGATAAAAAGCCCTGGGCCATCTCTTTCCATTAAAAATGTGCTGCAGTCCTAAAAATATAGTATTTGCCCTTCTCCCTTCCTGATGAAACCATCTGTGAAAAAAAGACAGCAGAAAAACCTTTCACTGTGGGTTTGCGGTCAGTAATAATGAGTCCACTGACTCCTGATGCTCTGGTTTGGAGCTGGTCTTAAGTTTCTGATGGATACCTGATCTCTGACCTTGACCAGAGGAGAAGTCACTACAGAACGTGTGCTGTGGGCAAGCAGCACCAGTCCCTCATCTGTAGAGAGTTTGTACAATCATGATACACGTGTGGGCAGCCCAGAAACAGAGAGAGCACGCGGTGCTGAGGAACAAAGAACTGGCTGAGAGCAATGAATGGAGGGGTTGGGAAGGTGGGGAGAGCGCTGGGGACACGGGCGGCAGCTGCTGCGGAGAAGGCGAGTGCCTGCTTTGCCTGAGCCTGCTTCCCGTCGCTGCCTCTGCTCTCCCTTCCCTTCTGGGTAGGCCGAGGCACCGCTTCCCCGAGGCCATACTGGTGTTGCTGGCCTCTGCCTGCTGCCGTTCCCTGTTGTCACCCTGTCCCTCCTGCAGTCTCCAGGCTCCTTAGGAAGAGCTGCAGTGGGTGATACCAAGCGAGGCCCTGGGAGGTGGAGGACCAGAGGATGGGATTCCCTCTCCTGTCGCTGTGGCAACTGTTGGGAAGGGAAGCGGGAAGGGTGCGATGGGCGGCTGCGTGGCTGGCGGGGTGTGCTGGGGAGGCTGCGGAGGCAGGGCTGCTGACATCACGCCGGGGAGGTGGCGCAGAGGGAAGGGCAGTGGGGAAGGGAGAGCCAGGGAGACTGCGGAGGGAAGAGCGCTGCATCGGGAGTGGGCTCCAGGGTGAGGTAAGGGACGCTCTGGGGACAGCGGGTCAGGGTGGGTGGGCTCCACGAGCGGCTGCGGGATCAGAGCCTGCCTCGGCATCTTTCTGGCTAACGTGCTGATGTGGGATGGCTCTTGGGCAGCAGCGATATTATACAATGCCTTAACAGCCTGGCACAGCAGGGCTTGGTTCTTGGACAGCGAGAGCGGGTCAGAGCCTGGCTGGCTGGTGCAGAAACTGCGAATGCGTCCCCCCAGGATACCAGTGTGTGTCACTGACACTGTGCTGGGAAGAGCCAGGACTATCCACCTCCAGGATGGGACTGGGGAGCAGCCCTGGTCCCTCTCTGGAGAAGGGGACCAGAGTTCCCTCTTGGGATTAGAGCAGCACGAATCACTGATGAAATGAATCAGAAGTTTGGAGACCCAGTCCCCTGAGCTGCACCTAGCTGACAGGAGGCTGTAAGCAGAGCTGGTGCACTGGGACAGGGCCCAGCAGTGTGCATTTGGGGTGGGAATCCTGAACTGCACATCTCCAACCACCTCAACGCTTACCCTGCTCGTGCAGGAAGCAATAGTTCTGGGGAAGACAGCCAGGTGCACAGTTATTGCTGGGAGCTCTCTGGATGTGAATCCTGGGGATCTTACAGACCTGGAAGGCAAAATAACAAAGTCCTTGAAGCTGTTCTGGATGTCATATTGCCTTTTAGTATAACAGTTGCATAACTGGATCTGATCTGCTAGCGAAGAAGGGGTGACAGTCACCTCTGTGCCCTGCAGCATCCCAGCGGTACCTATGCACTGTGCTGGCCCACAGCCCTGGGGTGAATTTCCTCTCTCTTCCTAATCCAAAAGCTGGGCTCATTCTTTAATGCTTGAAAAAGCTGGTGGGTTTACAGCTCCGATTCCACGGCAGGGGAGGTGCATGGACTCTACACCTACACGCAGGCTGGGCAGCAGTGCCCTGCAGTACATTAGCAAACTAGAAAGTGTGTTCATTAGCACCTACTCAATCTGCACTAACCAGACTTTTGCCCATCAGGGTCCTCAGTGTGCATCTGACTGAGGAAAGCACATCTGGGGTCAGGAGTCCATTGCGAGTAACCCCTGTGGGTGTGAGAAACCAGTACTGGGGTGGAGATGGAAGAGGCACAAAGCAGAAACTCAGTAGGACTGAAGAAACCTTGTTTGAAATCCAAAATCAGGGAGAGGCCAATGCTCCTGTCACAACTGTTTTGTTGAAATAACTTTCACATGTTTCCCATGTTTCATGTGTCATTTAAAGGGCTGGGGGCAGCAGTGGGGTCATGAAGAAATGCAGCCAGGAATGCCTGAGTGTACAGGAGAGAGCAGAATTGCAATAAGGAGCATAAATATGCTTTAATTAGGGAAGGCTATTGCTGCGAGATGCACGATCCTCCCCCACGAAGGCACAGATGCTGGGTCTACAGGGAGCACTTGGGAGTGGCCCGGGGTGGCCACACTGCTGCTTATTCTGCGGGAACTCTGCAAACAGCAAGAGCTTGTGCTGCTGTGTGGGACTCCGTGGGAGCAGCGGCTCGGAGCAGGCTTTTCGGAGCCGGCTGCGGTGTTGTCACCCAGGTGGCTGTGTGGCCAGCTGCATTTCGTGCCTCTGACGTGGGCAGGCAGGGGAGGAGAGGACCTGCTGGCAGCTCTCTGTGCCAGCCCTTGGTGCTGCACGGGGCAGCTCCGGATGGGCCCAGGCGCTCCCACATGAGACCTTGCCAGGCACGGCCTGAACCAGGCTCCTTGGGGCAGTTTGGGAAGGGTGCTGGGAGGAGTTAACACTGCTTTTCTGCAGCTTCAGTCCCCGAAGTCGCAGTTCTGCATGACCAGCAGCTAACGCAGCTAGGACTGCTTCTAAGTCATGTTTCAACTTGATTTTTTCAAGGTTATTAAAAATAATGGGGGAACGGCACCAGGACCTCCTACAAGCAGAGAGGCCAAGTTAACCCTCCTAGTCCTTGACCTTCTCCACTGCTCAGCTGGCTCTCCTTGCTATTCCCCCTACAACTTGCCTACGCTGCAAAGGGATGATCATGTGAATGTTACACAGCCTGGCATCTGCACATCAGCTGAAGCAGCTGAGTCTCTGACATGCTCCTAGTGCCTTCATGCAACCCTGTTCCACAGCCGTGCCGTTACCTGTGCGTGGTCCCTACCACAGGCGATCACTGCTAGATATACAATAACGTAGAAATACAATAAATGGGAGATTGTGCTCTGCTGGGTGCTGATACCCAGCCTGCAACACAAGCCCTCCTGGGAAAAGAGGGCTGCGGACCTGCGAGCCTCTGCAGAGGCCTGGGGCACCGGGAGGAGCTGCCCTTGTGCCAGTGTCCAGAGAGGGCCCTGGGAGTCAAGCCAGGTCCTGTGAGGCGTTTTAATCCTTCCTATTACAGAGCCTATCTCGGCCATGACTCCATTGCAGTGAATGTTTTCCAGTTTCTTTAGCAGGGGCACTCACAGGCACCTACCTTGTGTTTGTTTTCATTCCTTATCTGGTACCATTGAGAGCCAGCCGTGCAGCGGCCGAGTCAAAGAGAGCAGGCTGGTGTGCTCCCACCACTGCCTTGGCCACCCTGGAGTCCCCTCTATCCTCTCCCTAAACCCAGGCTGAAATGTCCTTTTGCTGAGGTAGCCGTTTGTTTAAGAGCTCAGGTTACATGAGTAATCAATAGCTCTTTGGTTTCCAACAGAAATATTATCCCTTCAGCCAAATCAGTATTTCTGTCTCTGTTATAAACCTGGCCTTAACTCTCAGCTCTGGGGGGATCTAGGTGCACTCCCAGCCTACCTGCACAGAACCCTGCTCCTTTTCTTTCCTCCTGCCAGTGTCGCTTTTTCTCTCTGAGGTTAAACAAGAAGGGCTGGAAGCACACGGAGAAACTGCTGGAGCCGTTTTGACTCCCTTCGGTCTCAGCCCCTCTCTTGGCTCTGCCCCAACAGCTCCTTCTCTGTGCTTCCTTCTCTAAGGAGGGCAGTGAGGACAGAGTGAATGGGATCCCCATGGCCAAGGGCATTGCTGGTATAAATCCCAGTCTGCGGGCTCCGGGAGAACTTGGCTCAGCCACGGCCAGCAGAAGAAAAACTGTTCCCATCACACAGCAGGACCTGTACCCCGGAGAACCAGGGCTGGAAGACAAGATGCCCATAGTAAGGCTCCACGGCTGCAAATAAATTTTCCTTGCAAACAGGCGGAGGCACCGACTCCCTGGAGCTACGTTTCCACTGGTTCCATCCCGGCAGCCAAAGGCTGGGCTGTGGCTCTGGGCTCCAGTTTCCTCCGACTGAAGGAGGCCACAGGGTTTCTTCTGCTGCCGGGGCAGTTGAAACGCCCTCGCTGTGCATTGTTAGCATCTCTGCACATCTCTGTTATTTCCAAACCAGAAAAGGTCACAGAGACCCAAGAGAAACCCACTTCCCTCCTTCACTGGAACTCCTCTTTCTGCCTTGCACACGCTTTTGTTGCCATCTCTTGCTTGCCAAATGCAGGAACAAACACTGGGGTTTGGCAGGGCTCAGAGCCTTGGCTTGTCAGATGGGAAAGCGGCATTCTTGGTCCTCAGCCCGGGGACAGGGCCCTGCTCCATGTCCACTGCCAGCTTCTCCAGCTGCAATTTTGCTGCCCAGCCCATGCTGAGAGCACTGTTCTTACATGTCTGGGGACGGGCAGCACCCCTGGGTGCTGGGCTGTGAATCCTGCAGGAGATCCATGGAAAGTGGGTGGGAATAGCTGGAGCAGGACCCAGAGCTACGTGAACCCCAGCATGTTGCTGTGGCTGAGCTGCACGTACAGCGGGAAGCGCAGGAGTCAGCACTGCCTTCAGAGGCTTTTCCCCAAATATGCATGATGGCAGGGGGACAGAGAAAGGCAGAGGGAGGCCATGTCAAGTCAGGCTGTTGCTGTTTTGTTTAAATAGGGCTGGTACTGCCAACAGTTGCCCCCAAGAGACTGCAGGGCTAACACTGGGGAGGGATCCTGTAACTCAGAGACAGCTGGGAGGCACCAGGCAGCTACTGCTGTTTCAGTGGCAGGCACTGGACTTTTCCTGGCATTCAGGGGAACTGGGATGGCAGCCTGGATCAGAGAGGGCAGGGCTGGACAGATGAGAGACGGCCATAGCTGCTGCCTCCTTCTCAGAAGGATGCTATGGAGCAACAGCAGAGCCTGATTTCAGAGAAGCATTTGAGGTCTTGGTGCACAATGATCACCCCAGAAACCTCCTACTCAATTTTCTGCTGTGCACAGTCCAGGCTCCTCAGTCAGCACAGGGGCTAGCTTGCTTAAACACTAGCTAAGGCAACCCACAGATGAGATCAGCCCCAGAGAGGGAAAAGGGTTTCTCATGGTGGTGGAGGGGTGAGGGAGAGGAGGGAGGGAGAAGAGGGAATTCCTGGCTGCGGTAAAGGTGGGGTCTGCTTGAAGAGAAGTTAGAGACACTGGGCTTGTGGTCATGGCATCAGGCTGGGGGAAGGAAGGGGTGGGTCAGCAGCAAACCCTGGCAGAACAAACCCCATTTACCATTCCGTGCTGGCCCAGGAATGAAGGATGCGCCAAACTAGAGCCCCCCTCTCCCCTTGCCCACCTTGTTCTGCTGCAGAGAGAAGAAAGCACTGGAGGAGCCGCCCTGGACGGAACCAGGCTGAGGGCAGGGGCTTGGTAACCAGGGGACAGGCTGGGGAAAGATAATATCTGAGACTAGGGAACGCTGATGGAGCTGATTTTCAAAGTGAGACGCTCATACATTTCCCACCTGGTTAGTGCTGGCTCAGCCCTCTGGAAAATGACACAGGTTTTCCTTGCTGTGGGGCCAGAGGGCTGTGCTGGGAGCACTGGGCTGCTCTCCCGTCCCGGCTGCAGACGGGAGGTGCTGCTGGCAGGGTCCAGAATCACTCCTTTCCCCTTTTCACAGCTGTTGCTGGTTATGAAAATGGGAATGTTCCCCAGCCAGTTCTCAGCAGGAACTGCCCTTTCCAGGGATGACCGCATGGGCTGTTTCTTCCTCTTCCCATCTCCTGATGGCAGTCACAGATTTGGGTACGTTCTAGTCTCAGCAAAGCACTGCCCTTCCCTGCTCTTCCTCCTCACACAGCACACAGCAGAGACCTGTGGCTCTGGCCTGTGAAGGAGGGATGTTTGTTCCTTGGCTTCAGATCAATAAAATTCTTGAGTCAATTCCCTTCCCGAAGCACAAAGAAAGAAATAAGAAATGCTGGGACCAGTCCTGTTGTGGGGATTTACACCCCAAGCTGTCAGTCTGTGAGTAAACCTTGTTCCTAGCACAGAGATCCTGACACCAGCCCACAGCGCAGGACGGAGATCACACCTTGCAGGAGAGCAGCACATCATGGCACCTTGAGGAAAGTCGTTATTTCTTGTCACATCTGATGCAGAGGCCAAGTGAGTGTCCACACCATGGACAAGGGAACGCTCGGCAAAGCTTAGTGAAGACAGGAAGGAGACAGCAGGGCTTATTGCTGCTGGAAGCTGTGGGTATCTAAAGCTTAGCAAGATTGGCACAGGGGTCAAGAATCTCTGTAGGCAGCAAGACTGTGCAGAAGTCACCACCAAGCACGGTTGCAGCAGGGTAGGAAACCCCAGGGTTCAGAGCTTAAGCCAATTTCTAAGAAAAAAGAGCAGAACTAGCAGGAAAGGGAAATTACTCCACGCCAGGGTACTTGCACCGTCCTTGCAGCAGCCAGCGCTGGCTACTCGGAGGACAGTGACAGCGCACAAGTGGGTGGATTCAGGCCACATCCTACCCAGCAGGTTGAGGTTTCCTCAGAAAGCCCAAATGGAGCAACTGAGCTAATTCAGAAAGAAGTTGTCTGGTTAATGCCGAGGTCAGTCTGAATAACTCCTTTCACTCTCTCTTCCACTTCTGTTGTGCGGTGAGGCAGGAAGCTGAAAACTCCCCGGCTGATTTTGGGACCCCAGGCAGAGGTCAGCGACCACCCTGGTTCTGAGTAACAGAGGAGTGTGTTAGCACTGAGCCCCCCGCGCTCAGTTCCCTCCCTGACTCCCAGCAGCACACAGTGAGAAAATTTCCTTGCTCTTTTACTTCAGAGCTCAGGGAAAATTTCTGCCATCAGCGGTGAGTTAAACAAAAAAGCTGGTAAATTCAGGAGGAAATGCTGCTTCACGCAGCAAGGTGCTAACCTTTGGAATTGCTCTGAGAGTTGGTTAAGTCAAATATGATAACTGGCTTGGAAATATCCTGATGGTTTTATGACCTTTAATAATGTCTGTACTTCTGTACCCAGACAAGGGTCACCAGACTGCTCCAAGACATGACCAAATCCCCTCAGAGGGATAAGGAAAGAATTCTCTCCCTGTCCTGTTGTGATTACCATTGCTCAGTCTCTGTAAAGCACAGGAATTACCCCAGGCCAGAGCAGCAAGGCTGGAGTGCTGAGCACACCACATGGCCTGTTCCCATGAACGCCACTTCGGGATGAGAATGATCTTGGTGTTATGGCACTTCTGGAGGTGCCGAGGTGGTGTTTTGGAAACTTTGCCTCTGAGACAGAGTACTACTCCGGAGAAAGAATTACAACGTCTGTGTCCTCAGGAGCAGATGCAGGGTTTGAGCCCCATGCTAATGTTCTCCCAGACGGTCCTGAAGAGACCCGAGAGGTTTAGATCTCTCCTCACGATGGCACTGACCTCCTGGCAAGTGAGCGAGTATGGATGTTTCTCTTCCCCTGCCAAGATGAAAACAATCCCTTTCATTTTTCTTATTTTGCTTTTACTGTGCAGGGCTGTGAAGGTTGGGCGGTGGCTCTAGGAGGGTGCTATTTCACAGTGACCTTCCCACGACCCTTGCTGAAGGGTCTCCAGGTAATGAGGGGCCCTGCTGAGAGGAGTTGTGCTCTCGTCCTTGGAAGTTCCACCACAACTTTTCCCAGGTGTAAACTGGTGCTTTGTGGGATCGGGGCTCAAACCTCCTTTGAAGCCAAGCAGCTGTAGGGACAGCCACCACCTGCCCATGACAGCAAGTCCCCCTGGTGCTCAGTTCACTGGAGCCTTCTCCCATCAGCAGGTCACCGCGAGCAGTGGATTATACCCTGGCAACAGGGACATCACAACATGCAAGCCCTGAAACTGCAACGCCTGCTCCACTACACAGCAAAATAGGTCGTGCATCAGCAAATGAAAAAGGACAGATGGTGTCTGCTAATACAGCTTAGTTTATGTCCTGCAGGATTAACTCGCTAGTTGTCGTGTCTGCAGAAAATAGGAAATGGGTGGGTCGGGTGGAGGAAACGTGTGGTGTGCCCAGCCCTGCTGTGTCTGTAGGATGCACCCGCTGGAAAGGCTGTCAGAGATGCTGTCAGGTTTTGAGATGCTGCTGAAGAGCCGCCAGTGCCTCTCTGGGGGTCTGGGCACTGGAGCTAGTGCCTCGTAACCAAGCCTTCCCGTCCAGCTCTGGTTCCAACACTCCCACTGCAAAGGTCAGCCCGGTGGGGAGAAGGATGCTGAGCCGTGCCGGGATCCCCAGCAGAGACAGGGACACCATTTGTGATCTATGAGCCAGCAACAGCTCTGCAGGAGCAGACCACAGCTTCCTGTCCTGTGCCAGCTGCAGGACAGCCTCCAGCTCAGCCTTTTGAACTCCCAAGCACCCACGTGTCTGCAGGAGTCAGACAGAAAGCTGAGGCAGAAGCCTCAGGTCTTTTCAATGCCTTCTCTGTGACACACTGTTCTCCTTTCCTGGAAACCAGGCCAGTGCCTCACTCTGTTCTTCTTGCATAAATCAAGCTCCGTGCCAGTGCTCTAGCTTCTCTGCATCTGCTCTCTGAGGGCAGAACAAACCATCCCTCAGTCCTCTGCAAACGGTCCTGCTGAAGATTTCACCTTGATCCTTGCTGCCTCGGCTGCGGCCAGGTTTGCTCACATCCTGCAAGATGATGAGCACCCCGAAAACCAGCTGCCATCAGGGGGAGAGGAGAGACCCAGCACCAGGTTCCTGCCCTGCCACGCCACCTCCGTGCCTCTCCCCTCTGAGTGCCTGGCCACCATCACCCCAGGACAGGCAGCTGCCTGCTGCTCTCAGAGGTGTTTGTCACCCCCACCTTCCCCTAGCCACAACCAGCTGTCAGAGGCACTGGGGTTTTCTCCAGTGACTAATTTGCCTGTGTTTATGCCAACACCAAACACATAATTGTCTGTTTAACAACTCGGGTGAGGAGGGAGTCTGGCTGCTTCCTCGTACTGTAGGGATCAGACCAGCACTTTCCTGATGGCAGCACCCTACCGTGCTAAACCTTCTCAGATATAAATCCCCTGTCATTAAGGACAGCAGGTCACCAGTAAGAGTGACTCGAGAGCAGGGATCATTGTTACTTCTGTCCCCAAAGCTGTACAGTGAGTGTGCAGGACAGCAGGTGTATAAAGAAATCGGAACAACCTGTGCTTTTATTCCAAAAGGAAATGCTTCTTTTGTAGAGGTGAAAAGTATGTCAGATTACTATTATGAGCAATTGCTCAATGGTCCCTACCTTTACGTCATTGCTGAAGCAGACGGCAGTTATCTCTGCGTCCCTGTTCAGGGTCTCCTTCCAACGCTCGTCTGTCAGCGGTTGGGCCGAGCCCATGGCCCTCCTGGCTGGCTGAGCCCTGGAGGAGACAGGATGGTGAGCTACGTGGGCACGCGAGCTTCCAAGTTCTTCCCCCTCAAAATCTCCCCACCTCCCACTTCTTTTATCCGCTGCTGACAAGACTTGCCATGTGTGTAGGCAGGTCCCAAGCTTACAAGACGATTCCCTGCTCCCCCCAGCTCCATCCATGGGCGCGTTCAGGATTTTGAGGAGGGGGAGCGTAGCGTTCCTCCATCTGCAGGCCTGTTCTTGCAAGGGACACGCAATGCTGTCAGAGAGCTCCACGTGGTAACTCTCTCCCAGGATTTCACATGACAGCATCTTCCCCAGAAAGTCACAGCGGGGAGTGGAAGATTGCTGTGCTGTGCATGTGGGTGTTAGGAGGGAGCAGAGTGGGATGGGGAGATGGAGGGGAGAGGAGGTGTAACCACAGAGTAAACCAGAACAATCCTCTTGGAAGAGCCTTGAATTTCTGATCCCAGGGCTCTCATCTCCTGCCTTTTGCTCTTCATTTAAAAGAATGTCAATCCTTGTTAAGTCCAGCAGAGAAAAAGGGAGTCAAGCAGAATCATCTCGTCCTTCCCTGAACACATCTCAGGGGACCACGAGAGGCAAACAGAACATGAACTAACTAGATCAACCCAGAAAGTGCGTGCACACTGGGGAGAGCGCTCCCCAGCCACTGGTGTCTTCCCTGGAGAGACATAAACGGCCATTAATGACATCTCCATCTAAGAAATCATCAGAGTGCATGTCATCACGAACCAGTGCTTCCCTGGGGCCCTGGTGGAAAATGACCCCAATGAGCTGCAGTTCTTGAATACACAGCTGCTACCTTGTGAATGCAAAGCGTCCCTCGCCAGAGATCTCAAAGCTCTCAGGGTTAAGCTTCACTGAACCCCTCTGACAGACCACGACTGCCATCCCTGCTCTGCACACAGGGGCCCCAAGAGGAGTAGGGAGGCCCACAAGCTCCTGGCACGATTCTTCAGGGCAGCGAGCTGGGACAAGATCCCTCACTGCACCTCTGAGAGGTTCAAAACCACCTTTGTGCTACTTGGATCTGTCCGGCCCTCTCACCTTCGTCTAGATGCTGCAATTAGAGCAACCTCTCCGGTTTGTCTGCAAAGTGTCACAGCACGTCCCTGGCTGTGCCCCGGGGTGGGCCCTCAGGAGACAGACCCTTGAAACTGTCTCCTGCATTTTGGCATGGGTGAATCCTGAGGCACCTGGATCCCTTTAACAGCCCTGGCTGTCCCACCCGAGCGGGACCAAAGGTCTCAGCCTGCCCAGTGAGACTGGAGCTGAGTCACTCCAGGGTGCCCCTGCCCTGTCCAGCCACAAGGAAGAATTCCTGGTGCAAAGCTGCTCCCCTCCTTCCTCCATTTCATTGTGTCTGGGGCTATGTCAGAAAGCAGCAACATGAGCTGGATTTTCTCTAAGCTCCACCTGCCCAGAAGCGCAGCCTGCGACCCAAGAATAACCACCCATCCCTGTCTGGGTAAAGAGGGAGAAGCCCCCAGGAGACCCATGTACTTCTCCAGAAAACAGCCTGTTCCAGGGAGCGGTTCACACCTCGGTGCCAGAACGACCCAGAGCTTCCAGGCAGACTGAATCTTCGTGGGTCCCGAAATAGCTGTTTCAACATCCCCCTGCGGGCCAGGGCCGAGCACCAGGCAGTTACTTACCATACCTGTGCCATCTTGAGGGAAGGGGAGGTGGGCAAGGGGGACGTGGTAGGGCCTGGAGTTTCTATTTTATCGGCTGCAAACCAAAGCTGGTGCGCCTGCCTGCCAGCGCCCCACCGCAGCAATATTCCCAGCCACGGCACACCCCAGCCCCTCCATGCAAATACTCGCAGTCTGAGAGCCGAGTTTCGCAATCCCTTCCCGGCAGCCAGCCTCTGCTTTCACTCTCTGAATTGCGAAGGGGAGTTTTCATTACATCACCAGAGGCTCTTCCTCCTCGAAGCCAGCGACAGAGCTGTCACTCTGCTCCGTGGGGGTTTTTGGGGTGTGGGTGGCTGGGGTATTTCTCTGGAAAGTAGCCCTGTGCCTCCCGAAAGCAGGTTCAGCCCAGCCCAGCCTGCCCGGCTGCTCGGTCCAGGCTGGGCACGGCACCGAGCAGTGCGGGTTGGCTCCAGCTGGAGCCAGGACAAAGCGTGCCCCACACCGCTGCTGGAAGCCTTCCTGGGAGATACAGCATTTTCAGGCGCCTTTAAAAGTTGCCTGTGCCAAATCCTGCTCTGATTTAAGCAGCGGGGTCGGAAGTCAGCAGTCTTCCAGCTTTCTGCCAGCGTAAGCAAGAGCAAATTTGCTTATCAGAGCTGGGATTTGCGGAGCCGTTCACTGAAGCGTTTGAATTCTCCTCCTATTTTTTTTTTCTTTTTGTTTATCTTTTCAAATATCCCCCAGTTGAACAGTCAGTCTGGTGACGGTTTCCCTGCAGCTCCAGGGAGGGGCTGATCTGATCTCACTCCCAATCCGGTGACTTTCCAACCAGCCTCCTTCCTCCCCTCCCTGGCAGCCTGCTTCCCAGCCCTCTCCTTCCCAGCCCCAGGTCCTGGCTGGGTTTGTTTTTTTTCCAGTTTGAATCAAAACAAACTACTGGGTTCAAACTGCTCCCTAGTAAGGAACATGCTGAGCAGGAACCTCTGCTCCTGGCAAGGGCTATGGAAACTCGCCATGAGAAACACCTCGGCCACAGAGAACTTGTTTTCAAGTAGATGGTCTATCTGGACCACAGCAGGGTCAGGACAATCAGAAGTCTGTCTCTGAGCTCCATAAAAGTACTGAATTCCCTTAAACATATAAAGACTGGCAAGAGGTCTGCGCAGCTCAGAGGCAGGGAAGATGGCTCTGAAGGCAGCGTGAGCCCCTCGGATTTACCCTGGCCTCCCCCAGCCCTGTTTGTATCGTGATTCCTCACACAAGGGAACGAAGAGTCTGTTTCCGCCCCATCAGCACGTTGGTAGCTGATGCCTTTCCCAGGGACTGCAGATGGTTTTGCTCTGTGTCTCTCTGTTAGTGTCTGCACTACTGGTAATTCAGGCCTGTCTCACATCAGCTTTTGAGGTGAAACCTTCCCACAATTACAGACTGCGCTCTTGCGCTGCAAAGGACGTAGGGCTGAGCTGTCAGAGCGCTGTCTGGGAGATCCGTCCCACACATAAGCCGTGTTAAAGTTTCTCTATTTCAGTCAGGGGTGTGATTTTTCTAGTGAAATCATCAAACCAAGACAGTCTCTGCCACAGATGGGCAGTGACAGCCATTTAAAGGTGCCTAACACCCAGCCCATCTCAGACAGGAACAGCTAATTTCAATATAATCTTGTTTTACACCAGCACAACTCCTTCTTTTCTTGGGCCTTCCTTTCCCACTAGGGAAATGGGGAGAGGATCCTTTCATCTGCCAGCGTGCTCCAGGAGCTTCACATCAGAAGTGTCAGAGAAATGCTAAGCGTTTCCATGCCTGCCCATGACCTGCCCGGGACCGCAGCCCAGTGACTCGCACTGCTCAGGGGCACTGCGCTCCACAGACATCCCCGTGCCATCTCGGGCTCTCTCGGAGCAGAATTGTTTGGCTCCCTTGCTAAATTAGCTCGCTAATAACAGGAATCTTGATCCCAGGCAGGAATTTAACACTCTGAGGCCAGTCCCAAGTGCGGTCCAAAACTTCTAGCTGGGCCAAAGCCATGTGCATCACAGCAGGAATGCCAGAGCGCAGCAGAGGTGACAGGGAGCTGACAAATACCTGGGGATCATAAGCTCTAGGGAAGGATTTGGGTGCAGCAGGCATCTGGGGATCTATGGCAGGCACAGAATTAATGAAGCACAGGGATGGTAACAGGAGAGCTGAAGGTATTAGGAGAGGAGGAAGCTTCATTTGTGTGCTCTTATGCAGGTGATTTACTCCCTCTGTGCTTTCATTCACCCGCCCATCAAATGAGGAAGCGTCATCATTATCTCCGCTGCACAGACAGGCACGGGGGCTTTGCCTACAGCAAGTCAGGCAGCGCGAGCACTGAAACCCAGGTGCTTTCAGCTGTCAGCCTGGGTTCAGTGCGCTAAACCTTGTTCTCCATCCCAGGGGCACTGAACAGGGCCTTCCGCAGCTGGGAAGAAGCCTGGTAATAATTATGCAAATAGGGTTTGCTGAGAGAAATGATTTCAGGAATGGCAGTACCTGGGAGACAGTGATGAAGCCACACTTGTCACATGAATAACTACAGCCTGTCCAGTCAGGAGCTGACAGGCTGCAGGGAAAGCAGCCCCTTCTGTGCCGATTTAACAGGCACTTCATAGACACAGCAGATCTTTCTGCTTCTCCTCCCCTGCATAGTAAGAGGCAGCGTCCTTCCCGTTAACTTACCTGTGCTTGGACGGGAGACGAGGCTGGCAGAGCCCTGTGGGCACGGGGGAACCCTGGAAGGCAACAGAGGCTTTATAAATTTCTGCCTGATTGCAGCAAGAACGTGGGTTGTAGTTTCAGTGCCTCTGGATCAAAGAGGCTCAGCCCTGTGCCCGGGGAGGAGCGGCCGGGTGAGTGAATCTCCACATGACTCTGTAAATATGACAGAGCAGGGACGAGCTGCCCCAGCAGGGCCAAGGCATTCAGAGGGGCTCCTGTGGTTACAGACCCCCCCTCTCCAACAAGAGACGCGTTAAAAAGCAAGCTGCCCGGGGGCACAGCCCTCCACCCGCCCCAGGGGAGCGCCGGGCCCCTTCACAACCCACCGTCAGCGCCAGGCCCGGGACGGGGTGGGGGGGGAGGCATGGGCGAGGCCCGCGGGCCGCGATGGCCCACGGCCGGGCGGGCAGCTGAGGAGGGGAACCGGGCTGCGGAGAGAGGGGCTGCCCCACGCCGCCGGGGTCCTCCGGGGCCGCCTGAGCCAGCGCCTCACCGGGGCCCGGGATAGGGACGGCCACCGCCTCACCGGGGATGAGGGCCCGCCTGAGGGCGCTGCCCGCAACTAAAATGGCGGCGGCGGGGGCGCGCCCGCTGGCGAGAGGGGCGGGGCGGGGGGGGCGCCTGCGCAGTGGGCGGGGCGGGCGCGGTGCCGCACTCACTCGGCTCCGGGTCGCTGTCGTTGCAGCGCGGCGGAGGCAGCGCTCGGAGCAGCACCACCCCCTATCCCACCCCCGGAACGACCCTCGCACGGCCCCGCCGCGACGCCCGGACCCCCGCCGCGGGCGGACAGCGCCGCCGGCCCGGCAGCCATGGGCTCCGAGCGGGACTCCGAGTCGCCGCGCTCCTCCTCCATCCACTCGGCCGCCGCCAAGTGCCCGAAGCCCGGCCGCCGCCGCCGCCTCTCCTTCCAGAGCGTCTTCTCCGCCGCCGCCGCCTCCGCCGCGGGCGGCCGCCGCCGCTCCAAGGCCGAGCCGCCTCCCGCCGCCCCGCCGGCCCCGCCGCCGCCTCCGCCGCCCCCCCCGCCGCCGCCTCCGCCGCCTCCCGAGGAAGCTCCGGTGGTCCCGGAGGGCGGCGGCGAAGAGGAGCTGGAATGCCCGCTGTGCCTGGTGCGGCAGCCGGCGGAGAACGCCCCGCGGCTGCTGTCGTGCCCGCACCGGTCGTGCGGGGCCTGCCTGCGGCAGTACCTCCGCATCGAGATCACCGAGTCCCGCGTCAACATCTGCTGCCCCGAGTGCAGCGAGCGGCTCAACCCCGCCGACATCCGCCGCCTGCTCCGGGACTCCCCGCACCTCGTCGCCAAGTACGAGGAGTTCATGCTGCGCCGCTGCCTCGCCGCCGACCCCGACTGCCGCTGGTGCCCGGCCCCCGACTGCGGGTGAGTGCGGGGGGCCCGCTACCCCCTCCATCCGTACGGGGACAGAATTGGGGGGGGGACGACACCTGTTGTCCCCATGGGGTGCTGCCCCCTCCATCCGTACTGGGACAGACTGGGGGAGGGGGGGACCTGCTGTCCCTGTGGGTGCTGCCCTCTCCATCCATACTGGGACAGACTGGGTGGGGGGGGACCTGCTGTCCCCATGGGGTGCTGCTCCCTCCATCCCTACTGGGACAGACTGGGGAGAGGGGACCTGCTGTCCCCGTGGGGTGCTGCGCTCTCTATCCGTACTGGGACAGACTGGGAAGGGATGGACCTGCTGTCCCCATGGGGTGCTGCCCCAGCTGCGCATTCTGGAATGGGCTGGGGAAGGGAGACCCCCACCCTGGTGGGGTGCTGCCCAGCCCCGGGAGGCTGTAGCATCACGGAATGGTTTGGGTTGGAAGGGCCTGTATAGCTCATCCAACTCCAACCCCCTGCTGTGGGCAGGGAGCCCTTCCTCCAGCCCAGGGTGCTCCGAGCCCCATCCAGCCTGGCCTTGAACCCCTCCAGGGAGGGGACACCCACAGCTTCTCTGGGCAGCCTGGGCCAGGGCCTCACCCCCCTCATAGTAAAGAATTTGTTACTTATATCTAGTCTAAATCTCCTCTGTTTCAGTTTAAAGCCATCACCCTTTGTGCTGTCACTACAGGCCTTTGTAAGAAGGCCCTGGGGCAGCTGGGTGAGGTGGGACCCGCTGTCACCACAGGGTGCTGCTTGTCCCCACCATGTCCTGGGACTGCAGGGGGTGGCGTCGCAGCTGGGATGGTCCTGGACTCACTGTCCCAGTGGGATGCAGCTTGTCCCCAGCAGGTCCTGGGGATGGCATCCCACCCACCATCCTGCCAGGGTGCTGTCTGTCCCCAGCCAGGTCCCAGGACAGGTCAGGGAGGGGTGGCTCACCCCCAGCAGGATGCTGCTGCTGGTGCACAGTTCTGGTCCTACCGAGTCCCGTGAAGAGCCCTCACTGCAGTGTTCTTTGCTTGCTTGGCAGCAGGCTCTTCAGGACAGTTGGTGGGCCTTGGGTGTCAAAGCGTCCCTCCCTCTGTCCCTGCTGCTCCGACCCAGCACCAGGATTTGACCTTGGGGGCTGTGGAAATCCAGACAAATTGGGTGCGAGTGGTGGGACTTGAAGGGGGTTTTAGCTGAGCCATCGTTTCTCTAATTTAAAAGAAAGCGCTTTTTTTCTGCACAAATGGGAAGCGTGGAGTTTCCCGGCCACGTGTATGGCCCTGAGCCGTGGGGACAGTGCGTCAGGACACCCTGCGGCTTCCACGGCGGGGAAGAAGGAACCGTAAACGGTCAGTTTTTCCCAGTGAGGATGTGAATGCATGGCACAGAGGAGTGATGTTGACTCATTATCCATTGCCTAAGTGAGGAAGTGTCTGTCCAGAAGCCAGCCCAGCCAAGCTCAATGACTTTACAGTTATCTGTGTGTTGCTTTCATTTTCTCTTCTCTTTTCCTTCAAACGGGCTCTGTTAGGTTTCTGTCTGAGCGTAAGCCAAAGCTGCCTGGAAAAGGGCTTTGTTCGGGAAACTTAGAGAAGTGCTGCAAAGTTTAGCTGGAACTCAGCTTGGATCGCAGTTCCGGGTGGCAAGAACATGAAAGGAAAGTCTGACCTAGTAGTCTTCAGGATGGAAAGCGTGGTGGGAGGGTTGTGAAGATTTAATCAGAGCTTTGTAATAGCCTTCCTATGCAAATCGGTTAACCTGGCTCGGGTTACCCATTTCACAGCCTCTGAGCATCGCTGTAGAAGGGCTTGTTTCTTCAGAGGGCAACGTTAATAGCGAACGACAGCTTTGCTCCCTTCGGAGGCAAAATTGAGTGCTAGATCTTGATATTTCTGTAGCGCTGGGGATAAGATCAGGGAGGTAGAGCAGGTCAGGCTGCCCACAGAGCAATACCAGGGGGAATGCCCCTGCTGTTAACCAGCTAGAGAAAATCCCGTACCTGCTCACCGAGTCTCAGCTTCTTGCCTGCTGTGGTGTTTATCTGTGCTGAGGATAAGGTGTAAACGCGATGTGCCTCACACCGGCTGTCTGGTTGGAGGGAGCCGGCCCCAGCGTGGCCTGGAGGGCATCGCCGCTTTGCCAGTGACCCAGCCTGAGTCTGATCCGGCCGTTGCTTTGGGGTTTTGGGCAGACTGGTGTCCCACACAGCTCTCTGTGCGAGCAGGGCCGCGTCCCTGGTTAGCCTGTTCGCAAGGTGAGCCAGACGACATGCACAGGCATCCTCCTCTGAGCTGCCCAGCAGAAGCAAGAAGCCACCCTGGGGCTGTGGGAGACCGGGCAGCTCTCGCAGACCGGTGCTGCTGGTGTGTCTGCAGCGCTCGAACAAAGGCTGTTGGGATCAGCGCTCCGGCAGGGAGAGGAATTAATCGCCCTGTTCATTCTTCCCAGCGAGCTTGTGTCGCTGCGCTTACGTGAAGTCAGGGTATGAATTATTTACAGCGGGCTTTCCCACCGTAGCAGTGCCGGTGTGCCGAGCGGGAGCGTCGGGCGGGGGGCACGGCGATGCTCGGGGGTCGCCCGCCGCCCAGCTGACGGCAGCGAGGGGCTGCTGGGCGACGGCCGACAGAACCCTGGGCGTGCGGCACGCAGCGTCCCGAGCCTGCCACGCGTACCGCAGTCTTTCGTAAATGAAAGAGCTTGACTGTGCTGCCGGGGAGGAGGAGGAGGAGGAGGGCCAACACAACACCGATGCGTGTTGCCGTGGAAACACCGGTCAACTGATGCGCCATCAATCGCAACACAAGTCATTTTCTATGTTTGCAGCTTTTTTTCTTTTTTTCCTTGCTACGATCAGGCGGCGTCGCAGTCTAGTGCTTGTCACGCTGCGTCTCTCCTAGGAGCTTGGGAGAATAACGAAACCTGTAAAGAAATGGAGCTGCGTAGGCTGGGCTTGGTGAATGAGACTGGAGGCAACTGGTGAGGCTTCGACTTCTGCGGAGCAGCGGGAGGAGGGACAGAGGCAACTCGTGGCCACCCAGGGAGCGGGCTGGGAGCGATGCTGTGCCACGGCTGGGGTCTTGGGAAGACATTCACTGCCATTGCTGTATAGGGGAAAGTCAGAATTTCCCTTTTCATCTGCTGGGGTTGAGCCTGGCAGCGGCTGTCGGACGCAGCAGTGTGTCCGAGGTCGGGTGAAGAGGCAGCGTGGCTTGGCCGTCCGGATCCTGCCGTGGCTAATCCTGGGCACGTCACCTCAGTGGCCTCTTCCTAGCTGACCTTGAATTTGGAGATCTGTTATTTCTTTCCCTAACAGACAGTCACATAGTTTGTTTCCCCGCAGCTGTGGGCTTGTTCATGATATTTGTCATTTCAGCTCTAGGAATAAAGTATAAATGGTGACGATATTCATTTCTCGTAGGATTTGTTTGAGAGTTTAGAAAAACCCTACGTCTCTAGGGAGGGGTTAATCTGGAGCATGGGGTTGCTCAATATATTCCACTGAGCTTTCCTAGCCCGCTGTTATGGTTTGAAGTAGCAGCGTGCCGTAACACAGCTGGGCAAATGAAGCCTTTTTGGTTTTTTTGCCAGGGGTTGGTCTTTGGCTGTGTGATAGTGGCAGGGTACGGATGCTTAGCGGGGTCTTCCCTAACCAAGCGGCGTAGGAGTCCATGTGGGTTGTTTGTCCCTCCCAAACCCCAAGGCTGTCTGTATCCCATCTCTCCTCCAGCACTGGCTTCACGTGCAGGCGTGCGCAGCCGTTGATGCACGCGGAGACTCGGTAGTCGTGCCTCCTGGCCCTGTGCTCGGCGTGGAGATGTTGTTTCTTTGGCGACTGTCGTACTCTGGCAGGATGAAGTTGCTCAAACTCCCACGGGATATGAATCATTGTGGTATGACACATTCAGCGGTTCTCACGCCGCTGCCTCTGCGAAGAGGCAATACAACTTGAGCTACACAAACTCTAAATATAAAACCTTAAATAGGAATTATTCTCCTCTGACTGCTAGCAAAAATACTGAGGATGATCAACAAAAATACTCTCTGCCGTACTGATGTTGCAGAACTGGGAGGCACTTCTGGAATTGCTCGTTTCAGCCCCTGCTAGTGGAAACAACCTCATCCTGGACGACTGTGAGTCCGCTCTCCTGTAGCGGTGCTTGGAGATGCTGCTTAGAGTTTTGCGTACGCAGCACGCTTCCTTCTGGAAGCGTCACGCTGCTATCAGAAAGAGAGCTGGATCAACCAGGCCTTCCTTTCTTGCACATTCAGTTGGTTTTACTCCAGTTTTGGCTTACTCCAGAGGCAGAGCGTTGTTCTTCACTGCTCTTTAAAAAAGGACGTTCTGTGGGGATGAACAAGATCTTAATCTCCCTGTGCAGCTATCTCGAGATAGTGGGAACCCCTGTTGATCCACTTGCTTAGGATCTGTCAGTTGGTAGAAGGGCCTGGGACAGCCTCAACTTTCCTGGGCTCCCCTGGGCTGGGTGGCATCCAGCTGGGTGGCATCCAGCAGGGTGGCATCCAGCCATACGCTGTCCTAAGGAAGCAGGGGGGGTGTTCAGCCACAGGTGCCCGGAAAGAGCAGCGTGAGCTGGAATTGGCAGAAGCAGCAAGCTGTTAGCCAGGCACACCGGGAAGACAGATCTGGTGCGAGTGAATTGACAGTGAGAACTGCCAGCAGTTATTGAGGAGACAATTCAATATTGTAAGCTGTCTGTATAAATGGCGATCTGCCCCAAGTAACCCAATTAGCACTGCTTAATTTCAGGCCCTGCAGTGCAAGCCACAGGACTGGAGAGAGCTGGAATTTGTCTAGTGTGCAGGCGGCTGTATGGCCAGCGATCAGGAATGAGCTGAAGGAAATGAGATGGGAGAGGTGGGCTGACCTGCCCCGCCCGGCGACGTTGCTGCGGGCTCCAGGGGTAAAAGGCCGCGTCGCTCGGCGTCGCGCTGCCTTCAGCCAGCTGCCTTGCGCAGAGCGGCTCAGGCAGCGACAGCCTCCCAGGCCGCCCCCGGGCAGGCTGAATTCAGAGGCTCGCTGGACTGTCGCTTGATAACTTTGTCTTTTACTAATGCACCCGGTGTCTTCCTTCTCCAGTTACGCGGTTATTGCCTACGGCTGTGCCAGCTGCCCCAAGCTGACCTGCGAGAGGGACGGCTGCCAGACGGAGTTCTGCTATCACTGCAAGCAGATATGGCATCCCAACCAAACCTGCGACATGGCCCGCCAGCAAAGGGCGCAGGCGCTCCGAGTACGGACCAAGCACACGTCGGGCCTCAGTTACGGACAGGAATCCGGGCCGGGTATGGATTCACGTGTTTTTTGGTTACTCGGTGCTGTCGTTATGCCTGTGAAGCTGAGAAAGAGCCACTTTCAAACCCCTCTCCTGTCAGAGCGGCCCTGCTGCTGCGTGGCACAGCAGAGGGTCTCCGGCAGCCGTGGGTGAGAGCAGCTGTGAAACTCCTTTCCCCTTCTCACGTGCATTCGAACAAATCCAGCTGGCTCCTCCAAGAATGCAAACCAGATCACGTAGGTGACCATGTGCTTTGGGTCCTTCCCCATCACAGCAGCTCCCCTCATCCGCCCCAGCTAGGCTTGTGGCTGTTTTGATCTTGGGTGTTCTCGCTTCTCATGAGCTGAACTCTGAGCAAATAGGCACTTCTTACCCCTGCAGCTTCAGATTTGCCTGCTGCAGTAGTAAAGAGCGGCATTCATGCCTAGCTGAGTGTGGGGAGCCTCACTCTGTGCGCTGTTAGGTGTTGGTAATGTCAGGTACAGAAAAATGCCAACCCACAGACTGCCTGGTAGTTGCTGCTGTGTCTACTGAGTTAGCATTCGTTAAAAATAACTGTATTGACTCTGGCAGTGGGCAGTAAGGCCACTGCATAATGTCCCACCCTACCCCCAAACAGAACACCCTGCTTTTCCTTCTGTGTCAGGAGTTTAAATGTTAGTACTCTTACTTAGAATGGAGCTGCCGTGGGTGGTTCAGAGGTGGCTTCATGGTATGTCGGGGTTCATCATGCCCCGGTTAGAGGGCCCTGGTAGTGGACAGCATAGATACTACCACAGCCTGCGGTACAAACCAGCAAGCAAAAAACAGTTTCTGAGTTTTTACACCCTTTTAAAAGAGATCTCTGCCAGGAAGAGCTTAGCACTTAGCCACTGAAAGAGAGGTTCTCGAGACAGCGGTTTTCCCCCACCACCTTCTTGCTGGATTCAGTGTTGTGATTAATTAGGTGTGAGCTGGTCTCAGCAGCTGGAGTTCGTGTTGTCGAGTGTTGCAGAGGCTGCCGGCAGAGCCCTGAACCCCGCTGCGCAGCCGTTGCGTAACCGCGATCGGGTGACGCGTGAATTAAGGAGGGGATGAAGGATCCTTGTCCTGCTCCGCCAGCAGCAAACTGGGGACTGGACAGCCTCTGCACCGGCCTCCGCTGTGCGGCTGCAGACCCCGTTCCCCTTTTGGCCAGGTTTGGAGTTTCTCCGAGGCTTTGTTCTCCCAGTTGTTCCGTGGTTCTCGGCCCATGAATCACCTCAGTGGAGCAATTTAGTGATAGCTCATTGTTACGCTGTTGCCTTGGCTGGCGCAGGGCGGGTATGACTTGTTCCCAGCGTTGTGTTCTGGAACGCATCCCGTGCAAGGCTAGGATAAGCCTTTTAAAGCCACTGCTGCTCTCAGTAGCTGCTCTTCAGGCAAATGGCTTTGGTGAGATCTGCCTCATAAATATTATCTTCTCGCTCTGATGATAACCTAAAGACACAACCACCCCCACTTTATCTGTGGTTAGCAAAGCTGTGCTGCCCTCACAGAAAACGAGGGTTTCGATCCGTAACGAGATCCCCCTCATTGATTCTCCGTACTCGCAGCAGAGTCCGACTCAATCCCATGCTTCCTCCCCATAGCTGATGACATCAAGCCGTGCCCGCGTTGCAGCGCCTACATCATCAAGATGAACGACGGGAGCTGTAACCACATGACGTGCGCGGTGTGCGGCTGCGAGTTCTGCTGGCTGTGTATGAAGGAGATCTCGGACCTGCATTACCTCAGGTGGGGAGGGGAGCAGCACGCCCGCGTTCATGCCTGCGGGGTAGCACGAGCTGCTCCGAGGCTGGCTGGAGGAGTTCAGGTCTTGCATTGGCCTTTTACCCTCCTGCCTCTCTGATTGCTCAGTAAAATTTTCTTCTTTCTGACCCAAAATTCTGAACTTTCTTCCCACATTACACTAAGGGGATGCTTTTCTACACCGAGAAAAGCTCCTCCTAATACAATTGCATTTGAGAGCTCTTAGCATACTGGATGTTAAACGTAGTCCCATTAAGGTGATAATCACCTTCATGAGCAAATTAATCTTGATGGGAGGAAAACAGGGAAACATTTTTTGCGTTGCCTACCCACTTCCTCAGTCTTGGGTTTTGTTCATGTGGAAGTTGCACATGGGGTTCTCGGGAACACTTAGGAATCGCTGTGGTGGTAATGTCAATTTTTTCCCTTCCGTTAAGCCCTTCTGGCTGTACGTTCTGGGGCAAAAAGCCATGGAGTCGTAAAAAGAAGATTCTCTGGCAGCTGGGCACGTTGATCGGCGCTCCTGTCGGCATTTCCCTCATTGCTGGCATTGCCATTCCTGCCATGGTCATTGGCATCCCGGTGTATGTCGGGAGGAAGGTACGTGTGGAGAGAACAAGGTTGGAGCTGAGGGATCTGGGGCGTTCTCTGTACTTAAGGCATCTGACCAGAAATTTCAAGCTGATATGAAGGGTGGATCTTGTCCTAGAACCAAAATTCAGTTGTCACTTCTAAACCTTGTCTTATGTTTTGGGCTTTGTGTGGGGAGAGGGAAGGTGGTGGCTGGTAGCCCTTCAGGCTGAAGTCGTCTCAGATGCATTTTGCATCACTCTCGTGCCTCTGCCTTGAACCAGGAGCACCCAAGGAGAAACGTGGTCCCTTTTTAACACATCCTGTGATGGTGGGCTCTATAGGACAGTGGCTGGGCCCTGAGCATCGCACTTTGGCTTGCAGAAGTCACTCGTGTTTTGATGCTGACCTGCGGCCCCAAACTGTGTGATACTGTTGTGTGTCTGTGCTGATGAAGAGGTGTTGAGAGGGGGCAAACAGCATGCCAGCAATGTATTTGTAGCTCTTCTTAAACACAGAGCCACCTGCTAGATCTGATCTGTGAGATCTGTGGTCAAGAGGAGGTTCTTCAAGGGCTAATACAGCTGGCAAGGCTGTAAAATCCCAAGCTTATTAATGTCTTCTGCTGGTGTTTGCTCATGGCCAGACTCTGTTCTGACCTGCTGCTTCCTCCATCAGATCCACAGCAGGTATGAGGGAAAGAAAACCTCTAAGCACAAGCGGAACTTGGCCATTACTGGTGGGGTCACCTTGTCTGTCATTGCCTCTCCGGTCATCGCTGCTGTCAGTGTTGGTGAGTGGGCGCCGTCCCTGTCCCTCCTGGTGGGCCAGCAGTCACCGAGACAGATGGGTAGCCCAGCCCGGTGAGGTGGGGGTGGCCGAAGGGCAGTTTGCAGGCTGCTGCTGTGTGCTCTGCTGGGCACATCCCTCCGATTCACGTCCAGGCTGCACGTCCTCGTGTGCTTGAGTTGGTCTGGAGCCAGCACGGCACTTGTCTGCAGCACCAGTTGCCCGGGCTGCAGCCTGTGGTGGAGTCCCTTGACCATGGAGCTGCCTCTTGCCCGTGGGCTGGTTTGGTGGCTGATGGCTTGGGGCTTCAGCTGAGGCTGGCTGTGCTTGCAGGGTTCCCTCATTCTGCACTGCAGCAGCACAGAGAGAGAGCTCCTCCTCTGTCTGCACAGTTGTGAACTAGGACCCTTAAAAGCAGTGTAAGCACAACAGAGGGAGTCCCTACCCCCAAGAGTCCTTTCTGTCTGCCCAACACAGCTCAGCCTTAAGCTCCTCTTAACTCGGCGCATCCTACTCTCCAGGTATTGGAGTCCCCATCATGCTGGCTTACGTCTACGGTGTTGTGCCGATCTCGCTGTGCCGAGGCGGTGGCTGTGGAGTTAGCACCGCCAATGGAAAGGGTGTGAAAATTGAGTTTGATGAAGATGATGGACCTATCACAGGTAATATATGTTAACTGGTGAAGGGAAGGGGGTGGAGCAAGACCCTGTCATTGCCTCTTGTGCTGAGATGGTAGGGGGTCTTAACGTTTTCCAGATCCAAACATCTCTTTCTGCCTGGGTTTGGCTGGAAGCAGTTATCTGCTTCGGTCTTCTGCTGGTGATCACTGTGAGCAACATCTCAGCACTTCCTGGCCCTGGAAGAGGCAGTCTGAGACGCACGCTGCCTGCTGTCTGACCCCCAGCTCTGCCAACTCCACCACAGCCGCGTGGTTCCCTTGCTGATCCCGATCCCTGCGCTCTTCTTCCCCGCAGTGGCTGATGCCTGGCGAGCCCTGAAGAACCCCAGCATTGGCGAGAGCAGCATTGAGGGCCTGACCAGCGTGCTGAGCACCAGCGGCAGCCCCACCGATGGGCTCAGCGTGATGCAGGGCAACTACAGCGAGACGGCCAGCTTCGCCGCGCTCTCGGGCGGCACCCTGAGTGGTGGTGTCCTCTCGGGAGGCAAGGGGAAGTACAGCAGGTAACTGATGGGCACAGCAAGAACGGGGCGGAGGCTGCCAAGGCCTGTGCTGGTTGAGCAGGTTGATTTTGGGGAGCACTTCAGGACTGTGAGCTTCTTCGACTTGAGAGTTGTGTCGTGGTATTTTTACTTCTTGGTCTGTTGTAAAATAACCGCTCCCAGCAGACCAGGCTACTTGTGGAGTCAGCGCCAGGCTGGTTCTTGCAAGGAGGACAGAAGATAAATGAGTTTCTGTCGCTGCTGAGCTGATGCTTCAGGTGAATTGGGAACAGCGCAGGTGCCTGCAGGAGAGATCTTCCAGTCCCCTGCTCCCAGCCTACAGGTTTTGATGTTTCCTGTTCCGCAGTGGCCCTGCTTGCTAAGTCGGGAGGTTACACTAACTCTAACCTTGCCTGTGAGTCAGTTTGCTGGGTAATTGCAGACACGTGTTGATACGGCAGCCAGGGATATAATCACAGCTGCGTGCTAGATCTGTGGAAATCTGTTCTTCGCAGGAATTGCGTGAGTCATAGATAGAAACCCAACTTTACCTTCGTCATGGAAAGCAGACTGGGTTTGCCTAAATGGAGCCAAAAATGAGACTAAATGAGAGGAACCATCGGGGTTAAACTCTGTCGTGCCGAGCTGGGCCGGCACAGAGGGCTTCTTGCGTTCCCGTGATGAACAGCGACTGTCTGGTGCCCCGCGGGGACCGTCCAAGGCGTTTCTGAGGAATCCTCTCTTTCCTGCAGGCTGGAAGTTCAGGCAGATGTCCAGAAGGAGATTTTCCCCAAAGACTCGGTCAGCTTGGGAGCTATCAGTGACAACGCCAGCACTCGAGCCATGGCTGGTTCCATCATCAGCTCCTACAACCCCCAGGACAGGTAGGAGGACGCGTGATGGCGAGAAGAGTGTTGGTAGTGGGGTGTTCTGGAGAAACCCGTGCTCTGCGAGGTGCTGCCGTGGGTGGTGAGATGACCATGGTTGCACCAGCCTGCTACCCTGTAGCTGGCAAGGGGATCGATCCTTTCACTTGCACGGGAGGAGGACTGGGGGCAACTTGGGAGCCGCTTTCATGCGTGATGTGGAGGCTGAGGAGGGGATCTGCAGCGCGGGACTCTCAGGGTCTGTTCCCGGCTGCTCGCAGGGACTCTGGTGCTTTCCCAGTTCGCTTCCTGGCTCGGCCTGGGGGTGATCTTGGCTGCCCTTAAGAGGACTGGAGGAGAGCAGCGAGTGCTGTTGTTTCCCAGGTGCCGTGGGGTGATGAGCAGCATCTTGCTCATGTCTGGGAACTGCGATCCTCCCAGCACGGTGACACAGTGCCTGGTGGTGACCCAGTCAAACCCAGTAACTGTACCCAGTAACGTGAGGGTGTTGTTTCTGCAGGGAGTGCAATAACATGGAGATCCAGGTGGACATCGAAGCCAAACCAAGTCACTACCAGCTGGCCAGCGGCAGCAGCACAGAGGACTCTCTGCACGTCCACACCCAAATGGCAGAGAATGAGGAAGAGGAGGAGGAGGAAGAGGACGGTGAGCAGGAGCAGACGTGCAAACACCAAAGCTGTGAGCAAAAGGACTGCGTTGCCAGCAAAACCTGGGACATCACCCTGGCCCAGCCTGAGAGCATACGGAGCGACCTGGAGAGCTCCGACAGCCAGTCGGACGACGTGCCAGACATCACCTCGGACGAGTGCGACTCCCCCCACTCTCAGACTGCGGCAGCCTGCCCACAGACCCCCAACACTCGAGGTGCCGAGAGCCCAAGTGCCCCCCTGAGCCACTGTGCCCAAGCCGAGGGCTGCAGGCTGGACGAAATGGTCAAACTGGAGTGCATCGAAGCCAGGGTATGAAGTGGCCTTGTGCTGAGGAGCACGCTCGCTGTCATCGCATCTTCTGGGGCAGGGTTGTGTCCGTGTTGGCTTCTGTTTGCAATTCTCCAGCCGGCTCCCCGCCCGCGCCTCGGGGAGTTGCTGTTTCTGACGTGACAAAAAAAGAAAAAGGAGAAGAAAAAAAAAAAAAAAAAAATCCCCCGCCCTCTTTTTGTTTTAATTTATTGGTTCAAGCTCTGTGAGGTGTGTAAGAGTGTAAATATGTACGTGTGTCTGTACGTCTGCAAACATCCCAAGGGGCTGTTGGAATAAAGACTCCGGTTGTCATTCGACTCGCATCCAGCTCCTCCTTTCCAATGTCCTACAGCGCAATCCTCTGGCTGCCCTTTGCTCAAGCGCTTGTAGACACTGCCCTAGCCCAGGGCACGGGGGGAAATGGGGGCATCTCCTCTTCTGCCTGGAGAAAGTGGGGTGTGACAGCCTCGTCCGGTCTGCAGCGGCGACGGGGACGGTGCGTGTGCCACCGGCGGCTGCAGCGGCCGGACCGGCGTTGTCCTGAAGCTGTAGCAGGGAGAGGTTTCCCTTCTCCCCCCGTCCTGTGCAGCAGGGCCGTGCGCCGGTCAAAAGAGGGGAAGGATGGGGACCAGTGCCGTGCTGAGCTCAGCTGCCAGCACTGCTGGGTGGGAGAGGGCTGGGGGGCTCGGGTGGGATGTTAGGGACGAGTGTCTGAGCTTCTGCCTGGACCGAGCCCTTCCCCAGACCAGTCCCAGGAGCCAGGGCCCCATTGCTGTCCCTGTAATTAAATTACTGGTGCATCATGTCTGTAATCAGCTTTGCGGAGAGCGTCGCTTAGCAGGGGTCTCCCACGAGCAAGGGAGGGCTCCCCAAAGCACCCCCGGTGTGGGCAGAGCTGGGTTGCCCTTCCCGCAGCCACCTTGGCCAGCTGTTGTCCCCAGCTGTCCCCAACTTCCCTGGAAGCTTCGTTAGGGTGATTGCCACCAAACTGGCTCCTCCCAGTCACCCTCTGGGAAGCCAGCACCAGCCCTGACCCCTCTGCTTTTCCCTCTCTGCAGGTCCATCCCTGGTACGTGACGGTGCTGGGCTCTGCCCCGCGGCCTGGCAGCATCCCACCCCAGGGGCTGCCCCTTCCCGGACCCTCAGCCCGTGGCCTTGGACCTGTCCAGCCGGATCCCAGCCCGCTGCCGTCGCTTTAGGGTGTCCTGGGGAGGTGGAGATGGCGGGGATGGATGGGGAAGTGGATGTGGTGGCACAGCATGGTGTACCAGCACGGCATGGCATGTCGGCATGGCACGGTGTATCAGCACAGCATGGCACAGCGTGCCACGGCGTGGCCGCCAGCTCAGCAGCACGGGGAGCACAGGGGTGGGGACAGGGCTGTGCTTCACCGCTGCGGAGACGGGCAAAGGTGGAGTTACCCCGTTGTTCATCCCGGGGAGCTGGTCCGACAGGAATAGGAGCAGCAGTGGGGTGCGGCTCGTGAGTGGCTCCGGTGGCCTGGTCCTGGCCCCGGTCCCAGCCCTCGTCCTGCCCGGGCGTGTGAGGACCCCAATGGATCCAGCTGCCAACCTGGGGGCATCGAGGGGCTCTCATGGCCTGATCCCGGCCCGCTGAAGATGTGCCAAGTGGGTGAGTCCGAGTCCGGCGTGGTGATCGTGACTTCAGGTTTCCCAGCACTGCCCTTCTGCAGGGGAAACTGAGGCAGGGAGGGAGGGGAGCCACGGGGCACAGAGCTGGGCTGAGCAGGGGGTAACGGTGGATGTGTCAGGAGAGCGGCCTCAGCGTGCGTCCCAACAGGGGACTCTTCAGTGGTGCCCAGCGACAGGGCAAGGGGCAACGGGCACAAACTGGAGCAGAGGAAGCTCCAGCTGAACCCGAGGAAGAACTTCTTCCCTCTGAGGGTGATGGAGCCCTGGCCCAGGCTGCCCAGAGGGGCTGTGCAGTCTCCTTCTCTGGAGATATTCCAGCCCCGCCTGGACGCGGTGCTGTGCCCCCTGCTCTGGGTGACCCTGCTTGGGCAGGGGGCTGGGCTGGGTGACCCACAGAGGGCCCTGCCAACCCCTGCCAGTCTGGGATTCTTTGGGGAAGCTGCTGCTGCGCTGGGTCTGATGCTCCTCAGACACTGCTCACAGCACCGGGTGCCGAAACCCTGCGCTGGAGCTGTCGGTGATGGCAGCTGCTCTCGCAGAGCTTCCTCATCGCTCTGGGGAGCCCCAGCCCTTCCCAGCCACACCAGGGACGCCGGTCCCCACGGCCACTGGCCCTGCGCCGCAGCGCTGGTCCCAGGAGAGCCGGCTGGAGCGGTGGTTTGCAGAGCTGGGCTGCCAGCAGTTGCCACCACGTTGCCTCCTGCCTCGTCCCCTCGCCAGCATGGGGCACCTCCTCGGGGCTGTCCCCAAATGCCCCAGGCCTGGGCTGAGTGCGGCCCCGGGGCAGGAGGGACAGCTCAGCGTTGGCCACCCTGCGCCTTGCTGCCTCCTCACCCAGCCCTCATCCCCGCTCCGTCTCAGGCCACCTCGATCCCAGCAGCCACCGAAGGCTCCTCATGAAAACAGGCCTCATCCTCCTCATCATCGGGCACCTCAACTTCATCACCAGCGCCCTCGTCCATGGCACCGTCCTCCGCTTCGTGGTCAACCCCCGGGACGCCATTTCCCTGCAGTACATGGTCGCCAATGCCACCTCCGTCATCTCCGCACTGCTGGTACCGCGGGGTGCGGGGTCAGAGGGTGCGGGGGGACGTGGAGGGGGTGTGGGGTGCATCTGGGGTGGGTGCGGGTGTATGCAGGGTGGGCAGGGGGCGGGATGCAGGAGGATGTGGGATGGATGAGCTGTGGGTGCAGGGTGGACAGGAGGACGTGGGATGCAGGAGGATGCGGGATGGATGAGCTGTGGGTGCAGGGTGGGCAGGATGTGGGATGCAGGAGGATGAGGGATGGATGAGCTATGGATGCAGGACGGGCAGGAGGATGCGGGATGCAGGAAGATGCGGGATGGACACTGCTCCATCTCCCCTTCCCCACCCTAAATAAGCCTTTCTAGCACAAAACCGGGGGGATTAAATGCACAAGGCATTGTTACTGGGTGGAGGCTGGGGGAGACGAAGCACTGACCCCCCCCGATACCGAATTGGCTGGGTGAGCTTTCAGGGGCAACGTCAGCAGGGAAAGGGGACCCGTGTCCCTGGGGCGGGTGGGTGCCGTGTGTCCCTGACCTCTCCTCGCTTCCTCGCAGACCGTCTCCTGTGGAACAGCCGCCCTCACGCTGTCCCGCTACCTCGCCCCCACCGCCCTCGTAAGCACCCCCGGCCCCGCACCCCTCGCCCAGCACCCAGCAGGCTGCAGCCGTCCCATGGAGCACGCACGGCCGCCGCGTCCCCTCGCTCGGGGACTGTCCCCGGGGAGGGGGCCGGGACAGGCGGCCGCGCACGGCCCTGGCTCGCCGCGCTGCCTCTTCTCTCCGCTCCCGCAGAAATGGGTGGTTTTCGCCCTGAGCGCCTGCAGCAGCCTGGGCTGCCTGTCCTGCCTGCTGGGGCTGGCCGTCTCCATCGGGCTGACGCTGGGCACCCAGGGCCGGGCACTGCTGGGCCCCTGCACTGTCACCAACGTCACCCTTGCCCCAGCCTCCCGCGAGTGCCCCTTCGATCCCACCCGTGTCTATGTGAGTCCCCAGCGGGCTGCGGGCTGGGGAGCGGGGAAGCGTGGGGACCTGACGCCTCCGTGTCCCCGCAGAGCTCCACGCTGTCCCTCTGGGCCATCTCCCTGCTGCTCGACGCACTGGAGATCGTCTTCGGCATCCGCTGCCTCCTGCTCGCCCTCGACCTCCTCCGCCTCGGCCGCTGCTGCCGTGGGGCACACCGGAGAAAGGTGACTCCCGGTCCCTGGGCTCAGCACCGACCCGCTCCCGTGCAGGGCTGGGACGGACCCGTCGGGGCTTGGGGGCTCGGGAGACAGGGGTCGGACGTGCCACCCGCAGCTCTCGACCCCCTGGCCCCGCTCTCAGCAGTCTCTCTGGCTCGCAGGTCTCCTTGCAGGCAGCCCCTGCGGAGAGCCCGGACCCTGGGCAGTGCCTGGGCTTGCTGGGGCTGGGTGACGAGGAAACCGCCCGGCTCTGAGCAGCTGCCGAGGGCTGATCCCGTGCATGTGCCCCGGCCAGCCCTGCCCCGTCCCAGCACCCACACAGCCCCGCAGCAGGCACCGGCTGCCCCCCAGCCCAGCAATCGGGCGGACACGTCCCCTGGATGCCACCAGCCAAGCCACACCAGCCCATCCCCGTGGCCTCGGGTCGCAGCGAGGGACGTGACCGGGCTGGATCCGGACCCTGCGGGGAGGAACTTTCCCCTGGGCATCGTCGGTCCCTCTCCCGCCGCAGACTGCACCGACACAAACTTTATTCTGCAGGTATTAAAAGACCAGAAGCGCGTCCCCTCCCCGCGGCCGCGGGGCTGTGGGGAAGGGGCTGGCCTGGCCCCGCTGCCATGGCAGTGTGTGCATGCGGGGAGGAGTGCTGGGGGGCCCCCCAGCCACCGGGTCGTCGTCCCCTGTGCCGTGTCCCCGCACCCACCGGGGATGCAGCGGTGGCTTCGCCGCCAGCCTTTCCCACCGGGCTGGGTCGTCTCCCTGCTCCGAGCCCCCGGCGCTGGGGGGGACCGTCCTCGCTCGGGGCAGCCCCTGCCGCAGCTGAGCCAGGGCAGGAGCCCCCCAAATGATGGGGACCATCCCCCCGGGCTCCCCCTTGCCCCATCCTCAGCTGGGATCCAGCTCTTTCCCCACGAGGGGCCGTGGGGGCACGGCGCTGGGGACCGCGGGGGCCGGGCAGGGGACAGTGGCAGTGGCCGGCTGCGGGGTCAGGGGTGGCGTGGGGCCGTGGGGGGCCGTGGGGGGCCGTGGGGGGCCATGGGGGTCCGCGGGGCTCAGAGCTGCGCGGCACCGCTGGGGTCACACTGCAGCAGGCGCACGATGGACGGGTCGCTCTTGGCGCCTTTGATGAACTCCTCCAGCGAGAGCTTCCCTGCAGGGGGGGGGGACACGGCTCAGCCCGGCGGCCACCGCCCCGGCCCGGGTGCGCACACGGGACTGGGGACCCCCCGGCACCGCTGACACCCACGCCCCCGGGGTGAGCACCCCCGGGCTGCGGAGCACACCGAGCCCCTCCGGCTGCCGGGGCTCCCCCCAGCCGCCCCGCCGGCCGCGAGCCATTTAATCAGCGTGCGTGCGGCTCCTTCTAAGACCCCCGGATTTAGCCATGAGACCTTTCCCTTAATCCCCTCCATCCCCTCTCATTTACCGTCGTTATTAGTATCCATCTGTCGGAAGATTTTTTCCGTTCTTTTCTCCGGAGTCGATTCATCTTCGGGCATGTTCATCACGGAGGAGACCATTTTGTAGATGGCCTGGGAGCGGGAGACGGGGATGAGGGTGGGTGCAAGGTGGGGCAGCTGCCATCGCCCACCATGGCGAGATGGCTTCGCTGCCCTGGGCGTGGGGCTGGCGTTCAGCCCCCTCCCCATGCGATCGGGCCGCGGGGGGCTTCAGCTCCCGGCACAGCCGGGGCGGACGCAGTCGGCAGCTCCAAGGGAACGACCCGGCTGCGGGAGGCGGGCGGGAGCTGCTCCCGCCAGGAGGAGATGCCCACCGAGGTGACACCGCGGTGCCCTCGCGAGTCACCTCCCGATGCCGGTGCCACCGGGCTGGGGTCCGGGCGAGGGGAGCGTCTCCTGTCAGCCCACTGACAACGCGTCCCTCCGCCCCGAGGTGCACGGGGACGGCTGCACCCAGCCCTCCCCGGGAGCACAGTGAGAGGAGCCCTGGGACGGGGGGACAGAGGGGTGTCCCCAGGACAGGGAAGGACCAGGGGATGCCCCGGGGTGGGCTGATCCCTGCCACTGCAGAGCTCGGCGAGCGGCTCTCCGCAGACAGCAACGGGCTTTGTCCCAGGCACTGCCAAGCCAACGCGGTGTGCGTGTCCCCAGCCCACCCGCATCCCGCAAGGGGACGGCCACCGTCACGCGAGGGTGACACACAGCGGGGCGAGGGAGCCCAGTACCTGTACGATCTCCAGCATCTCCTCCCGGCTGATGTAGCCGTTGCCGTCCAGGTCGTACATGCTGAAGGCCCACATGAGCTTCTGCTCCAGCTTCCCGCGGGAGGTGACGCTCAGGGCGATGATGAACTCTCGGAAGTCGATGGTGCCGTCGCCGTTGGTGTCGAAGGTGCGGAAGACGTGCTCAGCAAACTTGGAGGCATCGCCGTAGGGGAAGAAGTTGGCGTAGATCTTCTTGAACTCCTCCACGTTGAGGATGCCGGAGGGACAGTCCTTCAGGAACCCCTTGTACCAGCCCTGCAGCTCCAGGTCGGAGAACTCGGTGTTTTCCCGCAGGTCCTGGAGCATCTCCGGGCGCAGTTTGCTGTTCTGCTTCCCCATGCCGTCCCGGGGACGAGCGCTGCGGCGGGGCAGGCGCCTGGCCCGGCTCGGGGGTCCCTCTGCGCTACAGGAGGGGAGAGGGACGGGGCAGCGCTCCCTGGCAGCCCCCCGACACCCGGGCGGATGCCAACGCAGCCCCCTCCATCCCCGCTGCCCTCTCTGAGCCGTCGGGGCCAGCGCCAGGGACCACCCAGCACCGGGCAGCGCCAGCCCCCTTGTCTTTGCGTAATAAGCCCTTATAGCTCATTTGCATAATATATAGGCGATATCTAGCCGGCGTCGGGGGAGCAGAGCAGCCTGGAGGAGGGGAGGGGGCCGCGTTCGGCCCCCCGCCGCAGGCTGGCTGTGGGTCCAGCCCAGCTTTGGGGCTGGTGGGATCTGGGTCAGCTCCCTCGGAGCGAGGGTTATTTTCAGCTCCTCCGCCGCCTCCGTTAATATTTGATGCCTCCGGCTGGTGCGGGAGCCCCGGGGAGGGCCAGGGGCTGCGGGTGTCTCCTCGGGGCCCCCTCCCCACTTCAGGGTGCCCACACCCCTGGGGCACCCAGTGCACCCCATCCCGCTGGGGTTACTGGGAGCGCAGAGGGGCCGGGAGGAGGTCGGGGTGGGTGCCCAGCATCTGGCCACACACCCCAGGTCCCCACACCGGGGGGGGGTCTTGACCCGCTGCCCCCACCCCAAGCTGTGTTGTGACCCCTGTGTGGGGAGAGGATGGGCTCAGGGGGCTTCATGGGTGCTTGGGGGGGTTCAGTGCCTGGGGCACTCACTGTCTTACCTAAAGTGGGCAGGGGGGACGACACCCCCTAACCCTCCAAACCCCCCCAAATCCCCCATACTTCGGGATCGCTGGGCAACCAGGACTCCCCAGGAGCAGCAGCCCAGTAGGGCTGGACCCCCCATTTACAGGGGACTGGGACCCCACAGTGTCTCTCCATCACCCCCCACCCTGGCTCCGTCCCTACTCCAGCACCCCGGGGAAGGGGCTGTGCACCCCCACCCCGCTCAGGGGTCCCAGCTGGAGCCCCCCCGGAGGCTGGCACGACCCCCAGCCCTGCTGCCCGGGGTGGGGGGGAGGACGGACACTGTACCCCCTCCTCCCTGCCCGGGGCAGCTCCCTGCCATGGGAGGGGACCAGAGAGGGGTTTGCAAGGACCCCCCAAAGGGGGGACCTCCGGGGAGACCTCCGGGGGAGGTTTGACACCCCCAGGGAAGATGCTCCCGGGGCAAGGGGGGGCTACAGGAGGTTCCCCCCAAACCGGGCACCCCCGGAGAGAGAGGGGTCGCCGGGGACACACTCAAGGAAAGGTCCCCCCCAGAGCGGGGGGTGGATTCCACGTCCCCTCCGGCAAGATGTGGTGGCGCGGGGGGGGGGCTCTGCAGCCACCAGCGGGGAGGGACGTGCCCGGGGGCTGGGTCCGTGCCGGTGCCCCGGTCCCCCCGGTGCCCCCCTGTCCCCCCAGTCCCTCCAGTGCCCCCCGGTGTGTGTCCCCCCCCCGCTGTCACCTACCTGCCCGGGGACGAGCCGCAGCCGCCGCCGTGCGCCAGCGCAGCCCGGGAGCTCCCGCCGCAGCGCCGGGCTGCGGGGGGGCACCGGGGGCACCAGCACCCCCCCCCCCCCCCCCCCCGGGATCCCCCACCACGCACCGCCCCCCCCCCCGGGACACCGCCCCACGCAGCTCCCTGCCGTGCGGCTCGGGGTGCAGCCCCTGGTCCCCCCCCGGTCGGGGTGTGGGGTGAGGGGGGACACCCCCATGGCACTGGAAAAGGGCTCTGGGAGCACTGGGAGGTGTTGGGAGCACTGGGGGAACTGGGGGCACGCCAGCATTGCCAGCAGCCCCAGGCAGGCACAGCGTGCCCCCCCTCCCCCCCAATCCCGCACTGGGATGGGGGAGCAGGGGGGGTCTGTAACGCACACGCATGCACAGCCCAGTGCATGTCCCGAACTGGGGACCACTCTCCCCACCCGCCCCCCCTGCTGTCACACCCACCCGTCCCCAACCTGTCCCCTCGGAAAAAGCCGCAGGACAGGGGCCAGGGTGGTCCCCACAGGGACGGGGCGAGCCAGGGACCGCGGGGACCCCCAGCTCCCCGGCGTGGGCTTGGCCATCACCTTCCCGCTGGCCCAGGAAGGTGCCAAGCCGGGTGTTTTGGGGCTGGAAGGGGACATTTTGGGTGGGGTGTCCCCAAGCTGGCAGCACCCTCGCTTCTTCCAGGGGCTGGAGCAGAGGAGCTTTCAGCAGCCGCTCCCAGCACCGGGAAAAGGCTCCGGTGGGACAGATGCTCGCTGGCAGGAGGTGCCGTTCCCGGCAGGTTCTCCTGCTTTCCTGCACCAGCTCCGTCCATTCCCAAAGCCTGGGATTGTTCAGCAGCGCCGCGGGGAGCAGATGGCGGGGGCAGATGGGAGGAAGAGGCACTTTCCCCCGAATTACACAAATAAACATGCATAAAGTGATTAAACCCACAGCCCCGGCGCTGGTCTGGGGAGCGCAGGGAAGGGGCTGGGCTGGCCGCTGCGGAACGGGGAGCTGGGGGGAAGGACCCACCCGGATGGGGCTCATTCACCCCCAGATCTGCTGGGCACCGAGATCAACGAGGCTGCCGAGGGAGACCTGGCACCCCCAGGCCTAAAACGGGAACCTGAGGCCAGGCGGGAGATGGAGACCAACCCCATAAAGTGGCCAAAATCCACGGGCCCGTTTCGAAGCGTCGATGGGCAGGGCTTGCCCGAGCCGCTGCCGGCCCAGCGAGGGGGCCCAGCCCAGCCGTGAGGACCACCAGGACCTCGCTGCACCAGGGGAACAAGCACTTATTAATAATAAAGGCAATATTGGGCTCTCATTGTGGGTTTTTTCGCCCCCTTTTTAATAGCCTCGTGGTGGAACCGTTGCCCTGCCTGTTGCTGGAGGCTCCGGAGGAGCAGAGACCCTCACCAGCTCCTGCCTGCCCTTCGCCTGCACCTTTGGGTGCTGAGCCCCCTCCCCAGCGCTGCCGTCTCCCCACCGGTTCCTTCTCCCCCTCCACATCGCAGCAGCCGTGTCCGCACCCCGGTCTGCTCGAGGGGGCCGGAGCTCCACGGGGCTGGGAACCCCCCGTGGGGTCCGGGCAGGGGTCTCGCACAGGACCGGCACCGAGCCCGAGGGGCGTTTCGGGAGGGGGACTGGGCTGGGAGCGAGGGAAGCGGCGGTGAGAGCTGCGGCAGCGGGGTCTCCCCTCATCCCGTGTGGGAAAGGTGTTTGGGGAGGGGGACGGGTGGGGATGGGG
This sequence comes from Opisthocomus hoazin, assembly GCF_030867145.1. Taxonomy (NCBI): domain Eukaryota; kingdom Metazoa; phylum Chordata; class Aves; order Opisthocomiformes; family Opisthocomidae; genus Opisthocomus; species Opisthocomus hoazin. The sequence continues at coordinate 2,937,130 of NC_134430.1, read as the reverse complement.
CCTTGGGGCGAGCGGAAAGGCGAGGAAAAGGGAAAGGTTCACGCCCTGGGGGGTGAAGGTGTCCCGGGGGGCCGGAGCCAGGCAGCCCCCACGCTGGGCGACGGGGGCACCGGTGCTGGGGTTGGGGGGCAGCGCCGGGCCCCTGGGGTGCGGGTGCCCGTTCCCCTCTTATAATCTTCATATCTATCTTTAATCCCCTCTGCGTGAGCGACGGAGGGCACGGCTGACGCAGGCTGATTTGAAAGCATCCCATTTCCGACTCCAGCCCGGCCCTAAACCCACCTAATCCCCCGCGCTGGCGGGAGGGAGAGGGGGGATAATGCGGGGGGGCACGGGCAGGACCACGCTCCGCCGCCCAACACCAAGTGATTCACAGGGTCCCCCGGGCTGGGGGCAAATGGCCCCCGGTCCAGCCCCTCCGGCTCCTCATCCCCTCCACCCCACAGCCTGGTGGTTTTTTGGCTTCCAGTCCCCTCTGTCACCGCTTTCTCCTCGCAGCGGTGCGGGGACACGCCGGCTCGCGCTCCCGCTGGCGGGTCGGGGGGCTCATGGGGAGCAGGGCTGTCCCCTGGGGGGGTCCCCGCAGGGCTGGCTCGGGGCTGGCTCCCGCTGCGGAGATGCTGCTGGGATGATGGTGAAATGGCCGCGGCTGCCAGGCCCTTCCCCAGCGCCGGCGAGGAGAGACGTGGGGTGTTGGCTGGGAGATCCCCCCTCCTCTTCCTCCTCCTCCTTCTTCTCCTTCTTCTCCTTCTCCGAGCAGGGGATTTCTGTGGGAATTTCCTGCGTTGCCATAGCAGCCGTGATCCTGCGGCAGGGTGGGAGAGAGACCTCCCCCACCCCGACGGGGGACATCCCCGTGTCCCAGGGGTGCCCGGCTCCGCACACACGTGTGCACGCAGGGCAGCCCGTGTTGGCTTTGGCGTGGCCCCAGCTGCCGTCCCCAAGCCAGCGGGGCTCGGTGGTGCTCAGGGTGCCCAGGGCTTGGCGCACCACGGGGGGACCTTCAGGGGCTTTGGTGATCTGGGCCCCAGCATCGGCCACCCCAACATCACAGAATCACAGAATGGTCGGGGTTGGCAGGGACCTCTGTGGGTCCCCCAGCCCAACCCCCTGCCCAAGCAGGGTCACCCAGAGCAGGCTGCACAGCACCGCGTCCAGCCGGGGCTGGAATATCTCCAGAGAAGGAGACTCCCCAGCCCCTCTGGGCAGCCTGGGCCAGGGCTCCGTCACCCTCAGAGGGAAGAAGTTCTTCCTCGGGTTCAGCTGGAGCTTCCTCTGCTCCAGTTTGTGCCCGTTGCCCCTTGTCCTGTCGCTGGGCACCACTGGAAAGAGTCTGGCCCCATCCTCCTGACCCCCACCCTGCAGATATTTATAAGAATTTATTAGGTCCCCAATAAATGGGTTATAATATATATAATATTATGTCCCCACTTGTCCCCGGGAGCATCCTCACGTGCAACCCAGGCGTGGCCAGGGGGCTGTGGGTGCCCTACGGAGGGTCAGTGCCCGGCAGACAAACAGGCTCCGTCACCGCAGCCTGCTGGGGTACTGGAATGAGCTGGGAGGGGAGAGGGCACAGCAAGAGGGGGCTCGGGCTCTGCCCATACCAGCAAACCCACCCAGGGTCTCCCCGATACCCTGCAGACCCCTCCCGTGGGCCCACGCTGGCCCCGGGGCTTGTCCCTGTCCCCACGCCTGCAGGGCCCCGTGGAGGAGGACACAGGGAGGGGGGGCGCGGGGCAGGGGCTGCCGGAATAGCCGAGGATTAAGAGCAAATGCCCAGATAATGAGGATCTTTGGTAAAAAGCCCATTTGTATAATTTAAATCTCTAATAGGCTTCCTGGAATACAAAGCCCTTTGTGATGCCCGATCTCATCTGGATCAGGAGCCGCTCGCTCGCTAAATCTTGACGTGGCGCTGCGGGGATGCGGGGACGTTTCGTAACGGCGTGGCTGCGTCCCGCGTCCCCGCGGTGCCCGCACGCCCACCCTGCAGCACGCCCAGCTCCCCTCGCCCGCGCAGCCAAGGTCGGGGCTCCCGGGGACACGCGTCCTCGTGGGGCACAAGGCGCGTTGGCACCTGGACACGTGCGGTCAGCGGCGTCGTGACGCGGAGCTGGGACGTGTTTCGGGGCGGTTGAGCCACACGCGGGTTCCCGGCTGTAGAAATGGCGGCGGGGGGGGGGGTGGCTGCGGCGGGGCCGAGGGGAGGAAGGCTGCGGTGGGCATCTTGGTGCCCAGTTTTCCGTGCCACCTTCCCTGGCGGGGAGATTCTGCGGACCCCAAGGGGTTTCCCCGCCGTGGAGGCAGTTTGTCGCCGTGCTCCCAGAGCAGCGGTGATGATGGCCCGTGGCCGGGGTCTGCCCCAGCTCGCCCTGTCCGGGGGGTCGGGGGGGGTGGGCGGGGGGGCTGAGCTCTGCCAGGACGTGTCAGGGGCTGGCGGGGGGGCTGCAGCTCATCCCCACCGTGTCCCACCGCAGGGCTCAGGGCTGCAGAGGTGACATTGCCGTCTTGGGGGGTCGTGGCCCAGTTGGCGCAGGAATGGGGGAGACTGGGGGGGGGGGGGGGGTCTGGCGCTGGAGCCAGGGCGCCCAGAGGGGTCCGCACCCGGCCTCGGCCCTTGTCCCCCCGCCCTCCCAAGGACGGTGAAATGCCATCGCCACTGCCACCAGTGCCACCAGTGCCACCAGTGCCACCAGTGCCACCGCCACGCGCGAGCCCCGGGCTCCCTCTCGTGGCACCTGATGGGGCCCGGGGGGGGCAGCGGGTCCGGAGGGCTCCGAGCCGGGGGGGCGGAGCCCCGCGGCGGGACCTCCCGGGCGTGGGGCGGGGGTGGCGGGTCCCCCTCACGCCGGGGGGCCCGGATGGAATTGGGGGGGGGGGGGGGTCCCGGCTGCGGGGTGTCGGCAGGTGGCAGCAGCGGCCTTCGGCAGCGCCGGGCTGCGGGCGGCTCCCCCCCCGCCCCGCACCCTGCCAGCCGGGGACCCCGCACCCCCTGAACCCCCTGGAACGCCCCAGAACCCCGCATCACCCGGCCAGCTGGGCACCCCGCACCCCCTGAACCCACTGCACACCTCAACACCCCCCTTGCACCTTGCAGCACCCTGCCAGCCTAGCACCCCGCACCCCCAGCACCCCCGGAACACCCCAGCACTCCGCAGCACCCGGCCAGCTGGGCACCCCGCACCCCCCAGCACCACCTTGTACCCCTCAGCTCCCCCAGCACCCTGGCAGCCGGGGTCCCTGAACCCCCCAGCACCCCCCTACACCCTGCCATCCTGTACCCCTGCACAGCACCCCCTTGCACCCCACATCACCCTCAGCACCCAGACAGCAGCCCCCTGCACCCCACCACACCCCCTGCACCCCCCCAGCATCCTGCACAGCTCCCCCCGCCCAGCACCGCACCCTGGAAGCCCCCCATGCGGGACCCCCCCACACCCAGCACCCCACACAGCTCTGCCCCAGCCCCGAGCCCCCCCCCCAAGGCCTTGCTCCCCTTCGCGTGTGGCTGCTGCCATGTCCCCTCCGACAGGCAGTGTCCCCCTGCCACGCAGCATCCCCCGCGTGGGGACCCCCAGCTGGGCAGGAACCCCCAGGGGCTGGAGGGGGGGGTCAGAGGGCCCAGAGCAGGTCCTGGTGATGCACTGCCAGGTGAGCTCTGCGATGGGGTGCAGGGCACCTTCACCCCAAGGGCTCGGGGTGCTCCAGGGAGGGACAGGAGATGGTTGGGGGTGACTGAGCAGCTCCTGGGACGTGACTGCGGCTCTGGGGGCCACAGCTGGGCCAGGGTCTCCTGGGGAGCAGCAGCACATGGTCCTCATGGTCTGCCAACATCCCTCTGTCCTGCCATCGTCCCCCAGAGACCCTGGGGCTGGGTCAGGGTCTCCTGGGGAGCAGCAGCACGTGGTCCTCATGGTCTGCCAACATCTCCCACCATCGTCCCCTGGAGACCCCAGGGCCGGGACTGTCCCTCGCTGGGGACATCTGGAGCGTCTCACCACACTGCACCAATTTTCCTCACGGGCTGCGCTTGCGGGAGCCTGGCCCAGAAATGGCCCCTCGCAACGGCCTGGACCCCACAGCGCTGGTTTAGGGACAGTTTTCTGTGTCACGGGGACGTGGTCTCGGTGCTCAGCTCCTGCCAGAGCCTGGCCCAGCACATTTAGGGTGAGGTGGGACAGGCCAGGAGCTGGGTGTGAGGAGGGGGACGGCTGGTGGCCTCCCGGGTGTCGGTGAGGGAAGAGGAGCGACTGGTGAGCCAGAGTGCATAATTAGAGCTGTGGCTTAATTGGCACACGGGGAACGCGCAATCCGTGTCGCGTGACTCGAATAGCGACGTGCTGGCACGGGCTGGGGAGGCAGAGGAGGCTCCGCACCTCCCGGGGACGCAACAGGGGACCAGAGGGGACCAGAGGGGCCAAGACACCCCGAAAGGCTTTGCCCGACGGTGGGAAAGGAGAGGGGAGAGGGGAGGGATGAGCGCAGCATGGGCTGCCCCACGCACCCGGGGGCAGCTGGGACCTGAGCCCCCGGAGGGGACCCCAGCGCGGTGGTGATGTCCCAGGGAACCTGCTGAGGACGGCAGACATCACAGGGCTGGAAAAGAACAAATGTTTCCCCTTGATTTGAAATGGGGGGAAGTAAAAACCAGGGAATGATGGTGTTAACTGTGTTCAGCCTCTGGAAAAATATCAGGACACATCAAAAACCTCCTTGTGGGAGCTTGGGAGGTGTCGAGGCGATGGGGACCTCCTGCATCTGCCACCAGCAACCAGGGCAGAACACCGGCCATCCAGCGGGCTGGGGCCCGGCCGCGGCTCGCTGCCGGCACAGGATGGGCTCCAGCCCAGGGAGCTGCAGTTTGGTGTGACAACCCCTCCACCTCGCAGCTGCCGGGGAATTTGGGGCTCCCTCCGTGGAGGCAGGGGAACCCCCCCTGCCAGCAGCATGCGGGCGCGTCCCGCTGCGACCTCGGCTCTGCATTTCTGCCCGTGGCTGGAGCCGGTTTGGCTCCATCCACCTTGGAGCCGAGGACTCGTGGTCCCGCTCCGGGTGCACAGCCCTCGGAGGAGGCACCCGCAGGAGCCCGGCGTGCGGCGGGGTCTCCTGCGCAGCCTCGTGCTCCGGCAAGGGAAGGCCCAGGGGAAGCAGGAGCCCGGCCTGCAGCCAGCCCCGCACAGCCGTGCCCAAAGCCCCGCTCCGTCAGCGGAGCTTGCCCGGCCCAGCCACACGCGGACGGATTTGGAGTGGGCACCGAGCTCAGCGCAGGCTGCTCCGGCGAGGGGCTGAGCCCTCCCCCACCAGCCTGGGGCTCCTGCTCCTCCCTGGCACCTTCTCCGCCGCTGAAGTGATGAAATTTTAATCTGCTGCCGGGCAGGCGATGAAAGGGCGGCACCGCAGGCGCTTCCCCGGGAAGCAGACGGCTGCGGCCAAGCGGCCGGCACGGCGATGGGGCGCGGCACGGCCACGGCCCCGGTGCCACGACGCAGACACTGTGCCGGGAATTATCATCTGCTCCGGCTGAGGAAAGAGAGTTTGGCAGGACAGGGTCGTCTCCTGGCTCTGGCAGAGGATTTTTGGGTCTTTCTTGGGCGATGGGTGCCTGTCGCTTCTCCGGGAAGGGGCTTTGGTCCATGGGGAGACACTGGGAGCTCTGCGGGATCTCCCTACGTGAGGGGACCCCTCAGAGGAGGCATCTCTTGCTTGTGATCTGCAAACCACAGGGACCAGGTTTGGTGTAACCGAGAGGACCCTGCTGATGCTCCCGGGACCCCCCAGGGCACTCTGTGCTCCCTGGCAGGTGGCAGCAAACAAACCCCCAGGCCAGCCGGACAGCGAGTGAGCGATGCTGCCCAGACACACGGCCCAGAGCCCGCTGCCTCCCACCCATGGCATGGCTGGGTGCTCCCAGCCAGACCCCCTGGCCACCCCACACCATCACAGCCAGACCCCCTGGCCACCCCACGCCATCAAAGCCAGACCCTTCGGCCACCCCACACCACCACAGCCGGACCCTCCGGCCACCCCACACCATCACAGCCAGACCTTCTGGCCACCCCACACCATCACAGCCAGACCCCCTGGCCACCCCACACCACTGCAGCCGGACCCTCTGGCAGGGCGCAGCGGAGGGGCTTGGCGGAGGCTGCGGTGGCCGGAGCAGGGTCCCCCCACCCAGCGTCACACGGGTTGGCAACCGGTCGCTGAGCTGAGAAACAGCTTCTGTTCCCTTCGACTAGTTACCATAAATCAGAGCGGTGCCGGCTTAATTAACCTGGAGGCACGGCTAATTCCAGAAGCTCATCTAATCCTCATTACCTCGGAATTTAGAGCCCGGTGATAGCGAAACCCCGGCGGTAAAATCTCACCGGTGCTGCGCACGGGGGGATGGGGGGGGCTCGGTTCGGGGGGAGAACCCGCCGCCTCCTCCCGGTGGGGGCCCGGCGAGGAGCAGCCCCCGGGAGCGCTGGGCCGGGGGTGTGCCGGGACCCCGGCGGGGTCGGGAGAGGTGGGAAGGGGGAAACTGAGGCAGGCGGCGGGGCCGGGCTGGGCGGAAGGAGGGGGGGTGGGATTTGGGGGGGGTGGCCGAGCCCCCCCCCCCCGTCCCGCCGCCCCCGGGGCCCGGGGGAGGGACCGGAGCGGGGCTGCCCGGCGCTGCGGCGGGCGGAGCCGGGGTTCGGCGGGGCCTCTCCCGCTCCCGCCTCCCGGCCGAGCCCAGCCGAGCCGTACGGTACCGAGCCGAACCGAGCCGTACGGTACCGAACCGAGCCGTACCGAGCCGTACCGAGCCGTACGGTACCGAACCGAGCTGCACGGTACCGCACCGAGCCGCACCGAGCCGCGCCGGGCGGTACCGGGCGGTACCGGGTCTCGGCGCTGTCCGCGGTGCTGAACGGCGCCGCCGGTGGGGCCCGGCCTGGCCCGGCCCGGAGCGGCTCGGCCCGGCGCCGGGGATGGAGCCCTTCCTCGGCTGCACCGGCGCCGCGCTCCTCCTCTGCCTCAGCTCCGCCGGTCTGCGCCCGGTGGAGGCAGGTAAGGGGCCGCCGGGACCGCGGGAGGGGCTGCCCGGGGGTGGGGGGGGTCCCTCGGGGGGGCACGGGGGGATGGAGTCCGCGGGCAGCGCCGGACGGGACTTTGTCGGTAACCGGGTTGGGAAGGGACCGGTGGGTTCGGCGGCGAAGCGTTGGGCTCTCGGCCCCGCCGGTGTCTCGCAGCCGGCCGTCCCCGGGGAAGGCGGCTCCTAGGGAGGTGGCGTGGACGCGGGGGCTGGGGGTGAGCAGCCAGAGCCCCTTTGCCCGGAGAGGCGAAGGCTCCCCTGCCCCCGAGCAGCCGTGCCTGCTCCTGTCGCGGTGGACTAGAGTGGAGGAGGCACAACCGGATCTGCCGTGCCAACGCCAGGGTGCGGGAGCCTTGGCGATCCCTCTCCCGGCTCCTGCTCACCCCAGGCTGCTCACCACGGAGCCGTTGCGCCGTGGGACGCAGCACGTCCCGGCCACGTCAAGCCAGGCCCCTTCGAGCCGAGCAGGTCTTCTGAAGTGGGGGATCTTTCCTGTCTTTCCATGAGCTAGCTCTAATTTCAGACATCCTCAGGTCCGCTCTTCTCCACCGCGTCGGCCAGGCCGAGCCTTCACCCAAGCATGGGTGCCCATCTCGGTGGGTGCTCCCCAGCCCCAGCCAGCCGCCCTCCCCGGCGCCGTGGAGTCAGCCAAGGGCTGTCTCCCTCGCAAGATGTTGGTGGAACAGCTGCTTTGATTTGCAAAACGCCGGTTGCCGGAATATCTTGCATTCCAGGAGGCTGGGGGTGACTATCAGGGACCAAGAGCTCCAGGGAGCAGAAATTCCTGTGCCCGAGCCAGCCCCAGGAGCTGCTGGAGTTACATTCGCCCCTGTCCTGCCGGCGCCGGGGCTGCAGCAGCCACCCGAGTGCCTTCGGATCCGACTCACGGCTCCTTGGCCAGACATCGGCACTCTGAAGTTGCTGTTTCACAACTGACAGATGCGGGGAGATAAATGAAACGTCCCCAAAAGGAGGGAGCGGTGGGGCAAGCACCGCAGCACAACCGAGGCGTCGGAAACTCCAACAGCCCTCCCGATTTTCTGTAAACCAGGCCACGTCCCCTGCTCTTCGTTATCCTTGGATCACCTCAGCCAGTGCCTGAGAGTAAACATGGAGTTGTGTCCCTGTCCGTAACGCCTTCTGCTCCGGCCTCACAGCCGGCGCGAGGTGCCCATGCCGCGTTACGAGCCGGGCAGCTCTGTAAACACGGGCACCCACCCTGCCTCGCGGCTGCGGCACGCGGTGGGGAGGCCGGAGACTCGGCTCTGGGCTCTGACGAAGCAGCGTGACCTTGGTGCTGAGCCATGCACCCCGACTGCCTCCTCCTTCCGTGGTCTCCGTCACCAAGGGCTGGGGCTGCTCTCCCCGCACCCCGGCGAGGCAGTGAACCTGTGCTGTCCCTGCTTTTCGGAGAGGGAAGAGAGGAAGGAGGGTACGGGGTGGTTTTACCAAGGTCACACAGAGGCAGCAGCAGCATCACCACCAGCTCTGTGTCCCTGTCCCACCTGACAATGTGGCCACAAGGCCACCAAGGCGGGCAAGCCGAGAGTCACTGGAGAAGCCCGTGGGGATGAAACCGTCCCCAGCAGGGTCAGGCAGGGATGGAAGCTCGGCGGTCCCTCCCCTTTGGCCCCAGAGCTCAGGCAAGTGGGTTTACAATAATGTCTCTTGGGAAAATTGAAGCTGCTGTCCCTGGGAGAGGAACGGTGCAAATGGCCCTCGGCTGACACCGTGGTGAGGGCTGGCGAGTGAGCGGCACCGAGCACAGGCCCTGCTCTGAAGGGGGGTTTGGCCAGTCAGGACCGCTTTGTGCAAGGTGATTCCAAGGTGAGCGAGAAGGGGAGGCAGGGCCAGGAGGACAAGGTAGCTGAGAAATCACCCCCACGCTAACGCTCTCTAATAGCCCTCAGCATCCCACCAGCGCCACGAGGGTGAAGCCCTCCAGCTCCTTCCCACTGCTGCCCGCTCGAGTGGGTCCCCGAGAAAACATTCGGGATGGCTGGCAGCTCAGAAATACAACTTAATTTTGCCACAGCACTTGCTCTGGAAGTGGGCTGGCCCATCCTGCTCAGCCTGCATGGTCTGGGCTGCCAGCAGCCCCCTCCTCGTTAGGCAGAGCTAATGAAGAGGGGGGTGAGCTGTGCTGGGCTCGGCTGGGCTGCTGGTAAGGGCTGTAAGAGCAGCAGGGTGATGCTGCCAGCGACGGTGAAAGACCCCAAAATAGGCCACGGCCCCTGGAACTTGCTAGGGCAAACGGCACCCCTGCAAGGTTCCTGCCCGCAGAGCCACTCGAGTCACGTTGAGTTCTGGGAGATGGAGGGGAGGAGCAGCACGCTGCTGGGGCAGGGGCAGAACTCACCCCCAGCACAGCTTGGGGCCCGTCCAGCTCTCAGCCTTCCCAGGACCTGGAGGGTCTCTGATCCCAGGAGCCACTTAACAGCTCCTCCACCTCCCCAAAAAGGGGCCCAAACCTGTCTGGGTTCTGCTGGCTGCTCAGCTTTAAAGCATGTTCTCCCCCCCGAGCCACTCTGCCAAGCAGGCTCCTCTTCCTCTGCTGAGGTGGATCTCCATCCTCACGTCCTCCCCAGAGCCCCGCCAGCTGCAGGGGGGATGGCGAACAAAGCCAAGGTCGTGGCGGGACTGCAGATGCTGTCCCCTGACTGGTGTCTGGCTGGGCACGCTCACCTACTCCTCCAGGCCGGGGAACTGAGCTCCCCACGGTCTGGCAGGATCAGAGCCAGCAGCGAGCGCTAAGCTCAGCACGCACGAGGAAGCAGCCATCAGTCTGACGGCTGTTTGGAGGCGGCAAACCGACCCACTCCGGCCCCTTCCCGTCTCACGGAGGCCACGGAGATTCCTGGCCAGCTGAAGGATGGTGTAAGCACTTTATTGATTTCTGCATTCAGCGTAGGAGAGATTTAATTGAAATATGGAGGTTCCTAACCTCAGTGTCAGCTTCTCAGCAGGGATGTTGCTGCGCAAAGCAGCCAAGGTTGTGCCATCCTCTTCCGAACACCATCTCCTGCTGGGAACGCACATGTGGAAAAGGGAGATCCCTCCTGGGGAGGGCCATGCTCGCTCACATTAACCATGCACAGCATGGTAGGATCTAAAGCAGCCTTCACGGAGCAGTACCCATGTATTGGTACTGAATATGGCCTCATCCTTTTGGCATTTATTGTTAGATTAACCCCTCCCAGTTCACGTAGTACCCAGAGGCCAAACTAAGGCCTGACTTGAGTATAATTCAGTTAAAAGCAGAAATGTATTGAGCAGCGAAGCATGCAAATCTTTCTGTGTGCAGGGCTGGGTTGGGAGCAGCCAGCAAGCTCCTGGGAGAGGTCTGGGTACCGGCATCCAGCAGCTGGCCGGGAAGCGCCAGGGCTTGCTCAGTCTCGCTGCCTCCGACAGCTTTCTCTCTCTTTTTTTGCTAAATATTACATAGGTGTAGGCTGAGAAGAGCTAGAAAGACCGTGGCACGCAGTCCTCCCCGCACATTCAGGTCCTGGATAAAGCGTGCCAGGGCAAGGACTCTGTTCTGGGCTGGCAGCGTTAAAACCCAAGTCGTGGCATTGGCGAGACCCAAATGCATCCTGCCCGGCTTCGGGACTCGCAGGGTCGGAGGTCTGGCAGCACGGGATGTTCTCCGAAGTAGAAACCCACCCTCCTCCTGCCCCAAGGAACTCCTGATAGCTGGGTTGGACGCAGTGGGCATCTCTGTCCATCCTCCCTGACGGCATTTCCACCCGCACGCGTGGGCACCCACTCGCTGCGGGATCGGCGGTGGGGCCGGGGGGTCAGGGGGCTGGCCTCTCACCGTCCCGCTTGTAGAGGGGAGTGCACTGGCAGCAGGGAATCATCGCCTCTTTCCCAGACCGAAGAACCACCGCTTGGTCTTTCTGCTCTCCGAAATTCTCTGAGTTTAGCAAACAGCCCCGCTTCCCAGGCGGCCGGGAGCAGCGGTGGGCCCTGCTCCCTCCCACTCCCCCGCTGCTCTCTTCATTAAAACACTCAGGGAAGCCGAACGGCGCGTCAGCCCTTCCTACATAGCCCATAAAGCTGACAAGCAATTATATCCACTGAAGGGAGCCATGCTGGGAGAGCAAAGAAAGGCTCAGAAAGGCAGGAAAAGCAAGGCTTTCTGTACCCAGGCTCAGAGCGGGCAGCAGTGCTTCAGAGAGAACATCACGCGGGACCTTACGGGACGCTGCTTCCCCTTGCAGATCGTGTCCTTCCACCTCCCGCGTCCGCAGGGAAGCTTGCGGTGCAGGAACAAAGAGCTGCTGGGATTTAAGGCTGACATTCGCTGCTTCCCGCAGGAAAGGGCATGCAGCTTGCAGGTGGATGGCACTGAACGAGCCGCTTCAGAGCCTCGGCAGGCACTCTGCTCGCCGGACCGTGTCCTAGGGCTCTGAGGCAGCCCAGCCTTTCACAGCAGGAAAGGAGCTGCTTGTGGGAGCGGAGCTGACGGAATTGGAAAATGCCGTGACTACAGCATAGCCTGGCCCATGGAGGAAGAAACTGCACCTCACTCCAGGCACTTCCAAGTGGCTGGAGTTTCCAGGACAGTAGGTCTCAGAAGGAGCAGATCTAGGGGGACCCTGGGCCGCTTGGCTGTGGAGGTAAATCCAGGAACAGGCTCCATTTCCAGACCCCTAGCCTCACCACAGGATTCGGCCGGCAGAGGTGACCTCCCAGGGCGTGGTATTTCCACAGAGTCTTCCTTTCCCTCCAAGCAGTGGTTCCTCCAGCAGCTTGCATGGCTAAAGGCAGCAAGCCGGCTCTCGCCCCTAGCCCCACCACAAGAGCTCACAGCAGAAGGTGCAAATTGAGAGTGCCTTCAAAAGAGAGAGACACAACAGCAAGGAGAGGGAGCACGACAGAGGAGCCAGGAGCTCCGAGCCTCTCCCAGCGATGTCTTTGTGGCCTAGGTACCTCCCCGATGCTAGAGGTGCCGGGCATGACACCCTGGTGTCTTGGACACCCCCTTTGCTCACCCCACCACCCTCAGCCCGCAGCCCCCCTTCCACAGGTGATCGCAGCAGTGGGATGGAGACAAACCTCCCCTCTCATTTTCCCTCCCTGTCTCGTCCGCGCTACAGCTCCAACGGTGAAGTCAACATAAGGGGCAGGCGGGTGGTTTCCTCTTCCTTGTGCCAGCAGCCGCTGCGCCGACAATGAAAAAACAGGGAGGAATCAGCCCAAAGCTGTAAAGTGTGGGCTGTTTTTTTTCTCTCTCTCAAATAAAAGTCCATTAATAATCAGCAAAGCATTTAATGAGAGGCTAGAAGGAGTTCTCAGCATTAAGAGCGGATTAAGCGTAATCATCATCGCTCATGCCTCCTTGCTGTGCGGAGGCGGTTCTGACCTGCTCTTGCCAGAAGGGCCCAAGGTGGGTAGGAGCAAGGCAGGGCTGGGACCCACCGCCCCGGGGAATGTAGGACTGCGCCTCACCCGAGGAAGGGTCCCTGTGGGAAGGAGACAAGACACGGGTTAAACGTGATCAGTCTCAAAGCAGCCATTCACATTTAAAAATCATCATCATTTCCTCTTAAATAATTTGGGTTCCCCCTTAAAGAGGGGGCTGCAAGTTCTGCTGACATGAAAACGAGAGCATCTTTTCATCCGCGCAATTCAAATTTGGCCAAACAGATCCTCTGCCCGCTTGCAATGCGTGATTTGCTCCGGCAGGCACCGCAGCCTCGGCGCTGTGATGAAGCTAAACCGCTGCGCCAGAAATCTCGCACCGTACGGGGCCCTTACAGACCGGCCAGGGGATGTGCTGGCCTCAGCGTCTCTGGAGTAACAGGGCATGAAGAAGGCTTCCTGCACAGCGCGTTCCTTGCTGTCCTGCCCACAGCAGGGAAGGAGCAGCCCCCAGGGCCATCCCACCCTCTGTGCCTGCTCCAGGCACACCAGCAGCTTCCCCGGCCGCCGCAGGCACAGAAGCAAAGTTTCCAGGAGTTGCATCTGACTCTAGAAGGACCCAAACATTTGGATTTGGCACCTCAAGGTCCTGCTAGAGATGCTGACCCCCTACTGCCAGCCAGGAAACAGAAATTACATCTTCTCCACCTGACCTCAGCCAGCCTGGCACTACAAAGAGCCGCAACTGGCCCAGGGAGCCAAAAGCGGTGTGGAATATCTTGGAACAGTGATTAGATTTTAGAAAGTCATGATCTCATCATGCATCTCCTGGGAGAAAAGCATCCTCACGGATTAAAATTTTGGTTCCAAATTATTCACTCAGCCCTGGGAGCAGGAAAGTAATTTTCCTGGCTTTGTATTTCTGTCAAACACCGTGCTTAATTCTCTTTTCATATTGCTTTTATACTGGTTTGACACCACTGATTTATGTGTAGCTACTCTCAGTCTGTTGTAGTAAAAGGAAAGGCACACTCAGATCTGCTGTCCCAGATTTCACCCTATTATCTGCTGACTTCAGCGACCCCATCTCTCTGGTACTAGGACGAAGGGGGTTTTCTAGAGTGCTCCCGACCACCCACACCACCGGATTTCTCCCCCGCCCACATTCAGAGTCCTGTTTTGCAAGCTCCGAGCCCGGGGTTGCAGCTTTGCCGAGCGCTTCCCTTCTGCCTCGCAGCCCTCCACCCTCTCTCACCAGTTCCCAGAGAGGTTGTTTGCTCTTCTCCAGCTCTACTCGGTCTTCCCAACTCCCCCACATTTTATGGCATCAGCAAACTTAGATGCTATTTACGCTATGCCTCCCTCAAGGTGACAAACTTCAAAGGGTACTGGGGCACCAAGTGCGGCGTGCTGTACCTTCCCTTTTCCCAGCCTGAAGCTTTTCCCCTCACACTCTCCTCTCTGTTCCCCGTAGGGTCAATTCATCTCTTTTTCAAAGGCCTCCTCAGCCTAAGCTGGGTAAATCAGTGGTAGGTCCTAAAAAAATCTTAGCTCCTAAAAATATCCAGCAAAGACAACCGTGCCGGGATTTAACTGTACAGCTGCACTTCGAGAAGGGCGAAGTGCCTGGCTGCAGCTGGAGACTGTTTTGTCTCCCGTCTCTCGACTCTGTCGTGTCCTCTGTATGTGCTAGCAAATTCATCAGCCATGACTCACAGACCTTCCCTGTACGCATTCCCATCTGCTGACTGCCCCTTCCTAAAATTAGACCCTGCTCTGGGTGGCACACGGGTTCAGTCACGGGGGAAGGTGAGGAGGAGCAGACCCACGTCCCTGCCTCGTGTCAGAGCAGGGAGCTGAGTGCTGCCTGGTGTTCAGGCCGAGGAGGACGATCCGTCTGCCCTGTTCAGCGTGTCCTTGGCCCTGCTGCTGCAGTGGAGGGTGAGGACGATAAATGTTTCCATTCTCTAAGAGCTGGCTGGAGACCACTGCATCATTTCAAGAAGGCCAGCCCTTGAGGGACAAGAATGCTCTGAGTCAATGCTGACTGGATCATCTACTCCAGAGAGGAAGGACACCTTCCCCTGTGAAATCCTGGAGACCACGGTTGCTTGCTGCTCCTCCTTCTGAAGTCCCAAATCCGTGTGAACTTAGCCATGCACCTTTCAGCGTCCTTTTTGCTCGCTGAAGGACTCCCCAGAATCAGTCTGGGTCCGAGCGGCTTGTCCAGACATCCTATTCCTAAAGGTCTCCCTGGTGGCTGTGGGTCTCCCACCTGCTAGCAAGAGGAGCTCGAGGGCTGGACTCTGGGTGTTGTCTGGGGAGAAGAGAAAGGAATAAGCTCATTGCTCTGCTACGTGTAGAGCAGCACTGACCTTCAGCTGGGGAATTTTGGGCTCCCGTTATTGTCTCTGCTCCCGGGGGAACATTCACCGGGAGTGAAGTCAGTTGTTAGGAGACACTGACACTACAGCTAGAATATTTTCGGACACTTTCAGGCGGCTGGGACTGACTGTAAATCCAACAAGTGTTACTGGAGACGCGCACACGTGTCCTCCTTTTACTGCTGACCTCGGCCCCAGCCCCAGAAGGGCAGTGTTGTGCAATGTTACAAAGCAATAAAAGCATTATTTGATGAGAGTCAGAAAAGAATAACTCCTCCTCACCCTACTGACCTCCAGGAGGGAATCAGAGCCCTAGCAGTCCGTTAACATTTACTGCCTTTGGGTTCGGGGCACAAGCTGGAGACTGTGAATTAAATTTGACTCAAGGAGAGGGAACAGGAGTCCAACCTGCTGCACTGAGCACTGGAAGGACTACGCCAAGCCTACGAGGTAAAACCTCCCCCTTGAGATGCCAAGGAGGGCTTTGCACCGTGCAGCTCCCTCGGGGAGATGCTCCCCGCGCGGGTGCGAGGAGGGCAGGAGCCCAGCTGGTGCAGCAGAGCCCAGCTCCGCTTGGCAAGGCCGGCAGCTACACAGATCCACTCTGCAGTTGGAAATTCAGCTGCGCTCCAGAGTTGGGAACAAACACTAAACACGGAGCCTCGGGCTACGGCTTTCATGGCCTGCCCTTTTCACTTTACAATGGTCCATCGGTGCTGTTCAGCGTGTTCTGTCCTGTTGGCTGTAAGCGGATGGTTGCTGGACGTCCTCCGACCATCCGAGAAACAGCCCATCAGCCGCAAAACATGTACAAAAAATTTTCTAACTAACAGGTTTTCCCTGCAAAAGAAACACTGCCATTTACTACTCCTGAATTCCAACCCCCCAGAGTGCTCACTGAAGCATTCAGTTTTCATACTTCCAAGGCAGATTTTGCATTTCCTCCCAGCTGTCACTGTCAGACCGTAATAGGAAACAACAGAGAAAACGTGGTACGCAGCTGGGAAGGAGGAGATGAATGAGCTACTCGGAGGTCTGCTCTGCTGTCAAAAGAAACTCCAAGGGTCAGTTATTTCACACATCTAACGCAACTCGTATTCTCAGCAGAGATCTCCTAGTACCTCTCTAGCAATTGAGACGTGGAGTACCTGCAACTTCCAGGTCCCAGACCCAGACCAGACCTGGAACAAGGTCCTTTCCCACTCCCCTCCTTGCCCGTGCTCTGTCTCCCGCCTGCGGCTGTGACTTTGCCTCTGTAAAGGCTCTGCTCTCCCTCCTTGCAGACAGCCCGTCGGCTCCAGTAAATGTCACAGTCAAACACCTGAAAGCCAACTCAGCCGTTGTGACTTGGGATGTTCTGGAAGATGAAGTTGTCATTGGATTTGCAATATCCCAGCAGGTACGGTGCCTACAGTTACCCAGTTTCGGTCATGTTCATCTTCACCCCAGGTCCCCTCCGTTTCCAAATTCTCTTGCTGCAGTTTAAGCCCATTCCTTCTTGTCCTGTCCCTCATGGTCTGGGAGGGGACTTGGCTTCCCGTCCTCTTTGCAGCGGCGCTTCATGTATTGGTAGCTGCAGAGAGGGAAGGGTCTGGCGGTCTCCACATCCGTGGTGGCCAGGGCAGGAAGCAGTGGTCTTAGACGACAGCAGCGCACACGGGAGGCCTCTCCACCACTCTGTGCTCTCCTCTCTCGGCTTCCAGAAGAAGGACGTGCGGATGCTGCGCTTCATCCAGGAGGTGAACACCACCACCCGCTCCTGTGCCCTCTGGGACCTAGAGGAGGACACTGAGTACATTGTGCATGTCCAGTCCATCAGCATCCAAGGCCAGAGCCCTGCCAGTGAGCCAGTCCTCTTCAAGACCCCCAGGGAAGCTGAGAAACTAGCCTCTAAAAATAAAGGCAAGTGTGGGTGAGTTCCTGTGTGGCCCCTGGGACGCCCAGGCAGTGCAGGGCTCTGCAGAGAGGAAAGCAGTATCCTGCGCAGTGAGAACAGCTGGGTTAAACACACGCAGGGCTGAGTGCCCTCGCCCAGCCCCACGTGGACAAGCGGGATGCCCTGAGTTTGCCCAGTGGACAAAATGATAGGGAGATACTGACAAAGGCTGGCTCTTCATTTCTCCCGTTTCAGATGAGGTTTAACAGGCAAAGTGAGGAGGAGAAGGCTTCCAGCCTGGGAGCAGTGTGTCCAACATCCTTGCAAGTAGAGAATGCCAAGCGAGCAGCCTGGGAACTCATGTGGAACTAGAATCCTGGACGGCACTGGGCACAACACTGCTGTGCTCACTGGGCACTTGGGGGGATCTGCTGAGCCTCCTGCACTTGGATTCCAGGACAGCAGGGAAAAAAAATACCCAGAGACTCCCACTTCTCTTACATTTCAAATATTTCTGCCAAATCAGAGTGTCACAGAAAGCTGATGTTAGAAGGGACCTCTTGCGATCACCTAGTCCAAACCCCTGCTCCAGCAGGGTCAGCTAGAGCAGGTCAGCCAGCATCATGTCCAGCTGGGTTTTGAACATCTCCATAGAGGAAATCAGGCACGTCCTACTGGCAGCTCCTTCACTTGTTCCTCTTAAGCCAAACCAGATTGTTAAAGGTTTCCTGTCAGCAAGAATCTCTGCTACAAAAAGGGCTAGGGGAGTACCGGGGTCTGGGATCTAAAGGCTTGCTGCCTGCCTACTGAGGACGCAGCCTGTCGCAGGGCTTTTGGCCGTGGTTCCTAGGATGTTGTGAGTTCTCGACTCTTTCTGCTAAAATGATTTAGTGTCTGTAAATACTGAATTGCCGTTCATCTGAAAGCACTAAGAGGAGCACTGCTTCCCTCCCTGGAGCCCTGAACTGTAATCTTCTTAGTGCTTTGAAGCCAAGGAGGCGCATTACGCCCCGCAAAAAGGCTCTACTCGTTTCTGAATCCCATGGCTCCACTGAAAAATATCATGCCAGGCTCCACGCTCCTGAGCTGGGCGAGGAACTGCTGAAGCATGTGAGGCTTTGCGACAGGCGCAGGCAGCGCTTACAGAGACTGGAGGCAGAGCAGAGGGAGCTGCCACGGGGCCAGACAACACGCGGACTCACCCCACGGCCGCTCCTCTGCGGCAACCGCCTGTTGATCCCGTCCCACCGCTCCTCCCTCGCCCCGTCTCCTGCGGGTCTCAGGGGCAGTTGCTACAGAGCAGCTGATGCTCTGCAAGTCCAAAGCGCAGCTCAGGCTGCTGGTGTGACTGACGGGCGAGGACACTCTCCCTGCTAGCTCTGACCCTGACGCACTGATGATTTGAGTCAAGGGCACTGTTCAACCAGTGTCTAGTGCAGCCTGAGCCTTGCGGTTAGGTTTCACGATCTCTCTTTCCCCTTGTGCAGATGAGGTGACAATGCAGGAGATGGCGAAGAAAAACCAACAGCTGCGAGCAGGGGAAATTCTCATCATCGTTGTGGTCTTGTTTATGTGGGCAGGTCAGTTCAACCTTTCCGACAAAAGCACGTAATACCCCTAGGGCCCGCTGGCTTGCTCGGTTTGCATGTGTAATCATGTAAGACCTGAAAAGAAACCCCTTTCCCATAAAGAGTACTGCGTATCCATCTGTAAGGGCACCTCGGTTCCCTCTGCAGCATCACAAGTTGGGCCAGGCCAAAAGCAGGTAAATCAGCGGTCTGATCCGGTGCAGCAGGAAGAACCAATTGCCTAATTCCCCATGGCTAATCCTGTAATCTCAATTTTTCCAGAATGCACCGATGGTAATGCCCCCAGCCATCCAACAGGATGCCTCGAGCCCTTCAAATGATACAGGTCACTGTAATTATCTGGCTATTATCTGACTCCAACTCTCATGCAAAACAGAAATGTAAGAGTCTCTCTCTCTCTCTCATTACCCACTGTTATGTATACACTAAAACCTGCTTCAAAATCAATGAAAATAATGGAAGCATTGAAAGAACAAATGGCCCCAAACATCAAAACACCAGTAAACCTCTCAACATCCGCTATTAAAATGCAAAGGAGAGTTCTTAATCGGAGGAGGAGGGATGTTAGCAGAAACATATTAACTGAAAGGAAGGACAAGTCTACTGGAGCTCGAGACGGTGGGAGGATGAAGGACTAGCATTAGCTGAAATCTACTATCCAAAAGGGTGCTTTGGAGCTAAACTTTTGGCAATCTTTTGAAATTCCACCCTAGTCCTCCTTACACCTTGCACCCAGTAATCCTTTTAATCCAAGCAAGAGGCTCTGCTACACGATGGCTGCTGCAGTATATGATTTTATAAGCAAGACCACATGCCCAGCTGCAGCTGAGAGCACCCAGTGCTGCGGAAAGCGCAGTAAAATAATCCTAGGACCACTTTGCTGTGGGATGCGATGGGCACAGCTAGGTGCATACCTTAACACAGCCTCCAACGGAGCTGCAGACAAATGTGCTCCTTTAATGCAAAGATCCCTCACTATGACTTTCTTTAATATGTACAAATATATAAACTAAATTTCCAAAGAGAACCAATAGTTTTCCAACATGAGTTTGGGACCACGTTTCAAGAGAGCTTACAGCAAATTGTACCTAGGACAGACCTCGCTCATATGTTTTAAGCTAGCAAACAGGGAGAGGAAAATGCCTCCGATTCCTGCTCCGTCAGCTTAGTGTGTCTGAAGTGGTCACAGCCAGCCCTTCAGCTTGTTCAGTTTGGAAATTACATGCATGAGTTAATGGGAAATAAAGTTTGCACATGTTTGTTTTCTATTTAGAGCCCTAGCCTCCCCTGGCTTCCAGTCAGCTGCTGCTCCTGCTGCAACATAAAACATTCATGAAACATGTGCTCCCTGCGAGCCACAGAGCACGTTGCCCGGGCGGGAATGGTTCAGGTGACCCAAGGAATTTGGCAGGAAGCGAAATTAGCACTACGGCAAAGCTCTGATCCGTAAAAGATAACCTTTGCCACTCAGTATTTAGTATTTAGTCCTCCTGTCCCAGTCAAACCACTTTTCCACACACTGTGCGTGTAAACAGTCGCACAGAGAATTTTCCTTGGTGAGGAGAGAAACCCACCCCACCAGTACTGCACGGCTGACGGCTTTGACAACTTGCTGTTTCGGCAGTAGAGCATCACGCTATGTCCCTTAAAGGCAGCGGTCTGTCAGCTCTGCTGCTGAAAACTGTAACAAGCCTGAATTGACAGGTTTGTACCAGTTTATGCCAGCAGAGGATTTGGCCCATTTATACCAGACTCTGCTGAGATACCTCCAGGGAGAGATGGAAAGAGGAAACCAGTCACTGATCTGAGATCTGTCACAAAAGAGAGGCATGGAGGGATTAACCGTGTCCTGTACAGTTCTGCAAGGTTTCTTACAGGAGAAGCCAGGTGACACCGAATCAGATCCACATATAATATTTTCTTGCCCTGTAAAGTCCACCGTGCGTTATTTGCATTTCCAGAGACTGGACAGCAATTGTCACTGAAGATAACCAAACGAAAACCTAAAATAAATTAAAAGGTTTTCAAAGCCTCTAGTCCATGATCTTTCCAGCATTTATGTCAAGTTTTAGTTGTGCACATTCAAATTTAAATGCCCTGCCAGTAAAAACAATCACGAATAATTACATGCAGTGACTGAACAACTGATTCATCTCCCACTGTAGTATAATCTACAACTCAGATCAGCGTCAGAACAAAGAATTTGCCAATACCACAATTTCCCTTCTAGACAAATGACTTACATTTAAAAAGGGAAGTGGGTGGGGGGAAAAAAATCTCTCTACATCTAGTGGGTTCTTTACAAGTCTCGATATACAAAAGCCTCTTTCCAGCTCTTAACCTGGCCTGGCCGTAACCTGAGTGTATGACGACATTTCAGCAAATGTGAACTGGAACCGGTCTGTGCCCAGGGCTCTGAACTGAGACAAGACCCAAGCTCTGGTGCTGTCTGTCTTTCTGGTATTGATAACAGCACTTTGCTTCTTTGTGCCTCAGCTTTACCATCAGAAATCACAGAAGGTGCGACTGTGGCAGATGTTAACCTATTCTCCTAGGATCAGCCATTTGTTCACACACGCAAGAAAGAATCTGGACCGCGGTGTTTATCAGCAGCACCCGGGGGCAGCTGCCATAACAGCACCTTGCTTTATAAAGCAGTTTGTGATGACCTGGTGAAAGCTTCACGTATGTTTTGCTATTAGGAGAGCTGGAATATTTTTCATTAAGGGAGAAGCAGCACCTGCCTGGGTCTGCTTAACCTCTGTGTTTGGAATCTGCAGGCAGAGAAGTTATTTGGTCAAACTGTCACATAAAAGCTTCTGAGAAAGACATTTGCAGTCTTCTTACGTGTCATAGCTGCCCCTGCTTTTCTCTTCATGTGCTGCGTGTGTGGGAGGAAATTTCCACTGGCAGTTCTTGCTGCCGTCACTATTGCATATTTGCAGATGTTGTCCTGCTGCTCAAAAGGCCTTGGCTTGTATCACACGCAGGCAGGTACGGCACCTGCCTCTCATCTGCCAGCTCCAGCTCCTTCTTTTCACCCCAGAGGAGAAAGATCAGAGGACACATTCTCACTAACCAGAAATTCCAGGACCTCCTGTGTTTGCAAAGCAAAGATCCCATTTAACCACACAGTTGTTGTTGATCGCTATCCAAACGTAGGGCTTAAAACATTTGTCCCATTTAATGACAGCAGAGTTGGAATATAATTAATCTTCTGTCCGTCTAACCAGTTTTGCATGGAACTAGGCATCAGGAAGAAACAGCCGGAGGGCTGACTAGCTGTGTTAGAAAATGATCCTTAGGAGCAATTGCTCTCTACCAGAAGGCACAAAGCCGGCTGGCAAGCAAGGGATCTCTGATCTCTGCAGGCTCCAGGGGCTGTGCTCGTTTGTGTGATCACTAATGCTTTTTCCTGTTAGGGGTGATCGCCCTGTTTTGCAGGCAGTACGATATCATCAAAGATAATGAGCCAAATAACAGCAAGGAGAAAGTCAAGAGCGCCTCGGAGAACAGCACTCCCGAGCACCAGAGCGGAGGGCTCCTCCGCAGCAAGGTGAGATGCTGCTGGCACGCAGTGGGGGACGGGGCAGACAATCAACTCCCAGCTGGGCCTCAGCTAAATAACCCAAAAAGCAGCCCCTGTTAAACACCCTCCCTCCAGCCGGGATGCAGAAAGGAAACACCCCTTCACATCCACACACGCCGCTTCCACGCCTGCGTGAGCGGTCTGAGCCTCCCAGACGCAGCGGGACACCAGCACGTCACTCCCACCTCTGGATTAGCCTGCACGTCCATCAGCAAAACAGATTTCAATCCATATTTCTGAAATACCTGAATATCTCTGGAAAAGAAACGCACCAAGCGATGCTGCAGTCCCTGAGCTGCTTGGGTCCTTATCCCCACAGCAGCACTCAGGCAGCATGTGGTAAAGGGGATATTACTTTCACAATTAACTGCAGAGCTGATCAGCAGGAGCATGGCTGGTAATACACATGATGTTAAACGTATGCCATATCCATAATGCAAGCAGACTCAAGCCTATAATTTACACCAATTTATTTCAATTAATTTAACTTTCTTGTGTTTCTGTTCACACCTTGCACTCAGGCACATCCCCACCACTTCTCATTTACTTATCATTTGAAATAGTCTGCTAATTCATGCTCATTCAGAAGCAGACAGTGACGAACCACACAACCCTAAAGCCTCAGCTCCGGCCCTTTTTCATTTTCCTGAGAGGACAGGAACAAGAACTTTTACAAAACCAAAAACCAACCAGCACACTGCACTCATCTCTGACACAGGTTTTTTTTTCCTCTCTAGCAATTCCTATACATCCTTTCCTCCTCTGTCTCCTCTTCTCTTCTAGTTCCCAAAAAACAAGCCCTCAGTGAACATCATTGAAGCGTGACAGCCTGCCATCTGATCGATGGACTCCATTCCTCACTCACTTTCTGCCTCTGAGCCTTGATGACGAGGGAGGTGAAATATTGTTGGAGCAATCTGGAAAGAGACCTAGCGATTGTCACTTGCTGGCATACACCTCCTTGTCTGTGTTCTGCAAAACATCTGGCCAGAAAGAAAAATCCTGGAAAAAACCCCTGAAACCCAGGCAAACAAATGAAGATGGAAAAGCACCAGTGAGGCAGCTGCTGCCGGTGATCCCGTACTGGACTCATGAATCACCTGGGCTGGAGCAGCTTCTCACGCACTCCTCTCCACCCTCACACTCCGTCTTCTGGAACAATTTTCCTGCCTTTGGAAACGTACAAGGTTTTGCTGTATCTTTATTTTGCCTCACTGTCACTACATCTTGACAGTACTAACGCAAGCTCAGGCATCAGTCACTGTCACTTCTCTCCAAGCAAGAAAGGGGGGAAGCTCACCACAGACACGACTAGAGACCAGGTTCCGGCTGCTGTGTGTTCTCGGCTTGCTTTGCTCCATTGATGTGTGTTGTGTAACACATCTTGCAGGTGGGTTCTTAAAACGAAAAAAAAGGCATACCCCAGTTTCCATTCCCACTGCGAGAACTTCCCTGGTTGTTCTCCAGTGAAGCTGCAGCACGTCTCCACCGCTGCTGTCTCTCCTATCTCGCACTGGTGCTCTTCAGCTCAGATAATCAGGGCACGCCGAACACTGAGGCACAGACCAATACGGGGGGACACCAGAAGCCGTTATTTAACTTCTGGGATAATTTCAACCATTTTCTTCATGGTATTTTCAGCTGGGCCTGGGTCCACCAACAGTGTGATAAAAGGTCCACAAAAATGTAGCCAGTCAGCAAAAAAAAAAGAAAAAACTCATGATACCGGTTGCTATGCAAGGTTTCCAGTGGCAATAGCTATTTATTACGAAAGGCTCTTGCCTAAGGGACCTTTTTCTGAGGGCTTAAGTTCTTAAATTGCTTCTTTTAGTAGGTTTCCTGTGGGAAGGTCTGGTTCTCCTTACACGTCCTGTCTGCACTATTTTTGTGACGTTGTAATGCCAAGTATCTGCTGGAGGCAGTCCTCCGTAAAAAGGATGACAACAAATGAGAAAGGGGTTGGGGTTCTCCTCTCTCAAGTGCTTGCTGTTTGTAAGCCGACAGGATCCCTGGGATTGCTGGTGCTCTGGAAGCTGGTAGATGCAAGTCCATCACATGGAAAAGATTTACTCTTTGTAGTGTGCCATGGGGTATCTGTATTTACTTAATTAATCCACCAGACCACTCCATATGCACTAGGGGATGAGGCAAGATCCTACCCGCTCCATCAAATATCAAGACAGGTTGGCCTGAGTAGGGTCCAAATCTCATTACAACAACCCTGCACTCAGATGAGCCTGGTTTAAATGTCCCTGCAAAGAAACAGGCTAGCAGTAACAGACTTCAGCCATCTCTCCTCTCCCACTGTCACCAGCCTTGCCAAAACAGTTGATCTGGGAGAAAGGCACTAGGAAGTCCGCTTGCAGATGTGTTGGTGAACAAGCGAGGGCTTCCCTTGTGCCGGCTTCAGCAGGCAGGCCAACCCCAAAGGTCTCTTCAGTGGATCCTTTGCCAGAACATACTCCTCCATCACCAAGAGGAAGAGGTCAACACCTCTGATACAGATAGAGCAATAAACATTTTATAATGTACAATAAAAGATTAAAGGAATATCTTGTGTCCTTGTAATGTCTGGATTTAGTAATATTTCATCTTCACCTGCTTTGAGCAGAACACACTCAACAGAACCGAGGGATTTTCTCTGTATTTCCCAGGGGCTACAGCATAAACTGTTTTCTCAGTGTCCGGGCGTAGAAAACCAAAGAGGTTCACCAGAGCTCACTCTGACTGCAGGACAAGCGGAAAAAAACTTGCAACGTAAATAGCACTACAGCCATACCTAGCAAGATTCTTCAGACGTGTCCGCTATCTCCGAAGAAAGAAATGTCATTTGGAATCCATGCCCCTGCAAAGGGAGATCTAGGACAGATGGTACAGCATGTGCAAAATGATAAGGGCGATGCTCTCTCATAATCCTAGAGCAGACAGCCAAGCAAGCAGCCCTCAAACCTGCTAGTGAGAAAATTCAGCCTCATAATTTGGCAGGTTTGGGAGGTGGGGGGGGTTATGTGTCTGTTTTAAACAGTCATCCCTGGGAAATCAGACCATATCCCCTTTTTTTACAGCTGTTGTTGTTCCCTGGTGACAGGTTCAAACTGTTTCTTTCCAAACAGAGATGTGCTGCCTCCTTGTTTGGTAGGAAAGAGGAACTAAAAGGTAAAGCATCAGTGTTTGCTCAGAGTTCAGTATTTGCACCATAATGTGGCAGGAGGTAAAAGGTTTGTCATTATGTTCCGTAACTGCATGCTTTAAAGGTAAAGCAATAAAGCTGTTAGTGAAAAGAAACAAATGTAGGCTGGCAGCAACTCAACCCATCAGAGAGGGACTCCAAGCTATCCAGTTCAAGGGATTCTCTTAAAGGAAATGTTTTCAGCAACTATGAATTGATGTGGCAAGTCCACACTTAAGTAACTTCTCACTTTTCCTGAAGATCCTCCTTTTCTGAGGGTCACAACTACCAAAGCTTTAACTGCTCTTTCGGTATCAGCTCCCACTGTAACCTATGAGAGTTTGATATCATGAAGGCTCTGGGCCCGTGTGACTTCAAGCCTAAGCCCATCTTTGGAAGCTATACCTCATTCTCGTCAACAGCTGCAAAAAGGTACTCCTGAGGTGTTTTACAGTCAATAAATGGAAGAGAGCAAGAACAAAAAACACCAAGATGGCGCTGAGGAAAGTCATGTTGGGCCACAGAAGAATGCACCCTGAAGGCTTCCCACATTTCCCTGCACGTTTTTGCCTGACTGCTGGTTTTGACTGGTTGTTGGAAGCAGGAGCTAGAAAAGGGAGGTTTCAGTAAATGCTAAAAAGCAGCAAGTGGGAGTGGGCTGGCATGACGGGGATCCCAGGGAGCTCTGCACGAACCAGTTCCCCACTGAACTCCAAAGCAAAGCAGCCCTCCAGCTGGCTCTGCCGCTGCCGTGCAGCCCCGGAGGATTAATCCCGTCGATTTGAAGAATCAACTGAGCAAAGACTACGCACAACAAGGAGCACGAAGCCGAAAACAGAACCCTTTGCCAATATACACAGCGCGTGTTTGAAGTTAAGCACCACTTGCACTCATCCTTTCGAGCACTGTAATATTATGCCTACAAGCACAATTTAGCCAATCTATTCCTCCCCCACGAGTTTAGCAAAACGGGGCTGCAGGAGGCGGTGTGGAGCAAACAATCCCGCACAGCGTGTCCTTCCAACTCACAACACGCAGCCACACGCTTCCCACCACCTCCCTCCGTACAACAAGCAGCACCACAAGCTCTGTTCTCTGTCTCCTCGGAGGAAAATGAGAACATTAGGCATCTTATTCCCCGACAGTTCAATAGCATCAGAGGAGGAAACACCCACATGACAGAAAGTGTTAGTATAATCTCAGCTGGAAATGACTTTCTGGAGGAGATGTAAAAGGAGAGCAACAGACTGCTAATGCCAGTGTTTGCCAAAGACATTAAAGGTTACATCACTCAAAAGCATACGTGACAGCTGCACATCCATTTTGCTGATAAAAATATAGCAATTCATTGACTGAGTAGTCAGACTTCACTTCCCGAGGAGAGAGCTGAAGATTATACCATATGTTATACCAAATGTAATTTCCCCAGATTTGCAGAAAAGCTTCCTAACGGCATGTAATGAGCTATTACTGGCCAGTCTGGAAGCAGAAGCCTAGCTGACCAAATTCAATCAGCTTTCTAGCGTTTGTTAAAAAGCTGTATGATCAACGTGCTTGTTATGCTAAAATATCTTCTGTTTCCTCCACAAATCTGGTGTCTATTAAATCATCTGATGACCTTATAGATTAAAATGATTATGTTCCTACTTGTTAGTGCTTTAGCCCACACGTCTCGAGGAAAGCGAGCTGGATTCTCTTTCAGCTCATGCACCAGCATCAATTTTGTTTAACTAAGTTCCAAATGAAGAATCTTTATTATTAATGACAGAGCCAGGAAAGACACAGCTTGAATTTTAGATCCCAGATGGAGTCAGCAAAGTTGGCAGCCAGAAAAGCCATCTTTTTCCTCGCTATCTGAACACACTGGATGCAGAGTCATTCAGTGGCAATAATGACACAGCCCCACGATGCCATTTGACACTTTCCAGCACAGCGCTGTCCTTTTTCACTGACAAAAAACCCCCACATTTAGTGCCACCGACTGCTAAATATAACCTGTTTATACCACCCAGACACGTTCTGCAGAGGATGCAACCAGCACAGTAGCAGACATCCTCTCAAACCAAAGGGAGAATATTATCAGCTTCTAATATTGTTTCACCTTTCAGGACAGAGTTTCTTCCTCCCATTTAGAATTACCTTACAGCACAAAAGTCGGGAAGAATTGGTTAGCTTTCGCAAGGACAGCAGAAAACGCCACGCAGTAATTTAATTTGTCTCACTGATTTCTAGCTGCTGCTGTTAAGACTGCGATACATTGAGGAATTTCTTAAATTTTTAATTGTAAGACATTTCATCACAGAGCTCAGGCAAGGCTTGCATAAAACAGTCTTTTCCAGTCTTGGCTGGTGTTGCTGGATCCTATCACAGCAAAAATGATAAACAGAGCCCTTGGCTACACTCTAGCAGCCAACGTGCAGTGCATCCTTCCACAAAGGCTTAATACACAATCTCGCCTTCCCCTTGCAGCATCTCTGCCATTCAGCATATATGAATCACGGTTGCAATGTCAAAGAATGAAATCTTCAGCAATAAGACTGTCCAGAAGCCTAAAGCCTTTACAGCAATAAGACTGTCCAGAAGCCTAAAGCTTTTACAAAGTGCAGAGCTCCTCCATGGCAGAGTTCATTCACGGAAGAGATTTGCATTCACAAAGACCACAAAACACACATCCAGGAGGCGGCACCCGCTTCTGCCCGATGTCCTCCAGCACAGGGAAGCCAGTCTTAGACACAGCACACGTACAGACAGCATCATCTTGCTGTCACGGTAAGGTGCTGTCTCTTCAGAATAATTTCATTTTCTCAGCACGGCTGAACCGGCAGCAGAATGCCTGCTTTAAGAGAAGGCTAATATAAATAACATCCTGACTGCTATGCATCGCTTCATAATAATCTCATAAAGAGATACATAACAAAATGAAGACAGCTAGCACGGAAATCTCTGAACACATGAACAGCAACGCCTCAGCACGCACAGCAAAGGGAGCAGATTGCCTGTGGTCTTCCTACCGCTCTGTTCCTGCTCCGTTATATCACGGCTGATCAGCAGCAACCATCGATCACTGGTTGAGACAGAGCTTCACCACCCCAGCAGTATGCGAATGCACCAGCGGCCGCCAGGCCTGCATTGCTTCTGGACCTTCAAAGAGCTGGTCTGTTGGCAGTTTAATATCAGATAAGCCCTCCAGCAGGCAAGCTAGTCTATTTTCGCAAGGGGAGGGGGGGAAATAGGCACTGCAGTCAGACTACTATCCTTCTTGCCTTCTCAAAAGGCCTGGAACAAGCAGATTTGAAGCACACTCTACGTGTGTTAGGAGGAGGTGGACTTTACAGATATGACAACTACCTGGACAGCATGTGTAACTGCCCTCAGGAACATAAGTAAACTATTCCTTTTTCAGAGAAGTCTCTTCAATTTACTATGTGGGATTCACTGGTTTAAAAGACAACAGCCACCCTGTGCTAATAATCCCCACCCTACTAAATCAATAGCTGCCAAGGGATGTTACTGTCTCCTTCCATGCAAGGCTCTCTATGAGAAGAATTTACAGCGGTGAAAGTCCCGTGAGAGGCTGTGCTGGCATCATGAACATGTTAGTAACTGGAGAAGATCAGTTCTTGACACAAAGCCCTAATACTGGGCATGCACCACCCATGCCTGTACAACCCATCACAAAAAAAAGACATTCCTGCCCCACAAAACTGCTGTACATGGATTACTTCGTTAGTGGAGGCAGCATTATCTGGAGTTAATGCAGTCAGGCAATACCAGGCTCTGTTCCAAGCTTCACTGCTTATCCTTTGGACAAATTACTTCGATCCGCTGTGCCTCAGTCACTGCACATCTAGGACAGTGACAAACTTTGCCCGCTTTTTAAAGCCACTTCCTCCTCTCCCACTCCGGATTTGAAAGGTGCTACAGGAGGGCGAAATAAAATATATGAACCACAACATTGAAAAACATTAGTACTGTACCTAAATTTTATTTCTTTAAGATCACGTTAGCCAAAAGTGTCACCAAAATAATTCAAATCACTATAACAAAAATATAGTACAACTTCCCCCATTAACAAACCTGATTTGCTCTCCAAATTTCACCTGAACACTTTAGGTGCACAAGGCCTGTGCAGGCCCTGCTAGCACCCCTGGGAAGGGCACTTTGCAGAAGATTAACCTATCTCTGTTTTACAAGTCCTCCGAATAATCTGGAGTTTCTATGCCCTGTTAGGGAAGGAGACGGAGGCAGCACAGAGACCAGTGGTTGCTGCTGGACTGTGTAAAACATGAGGTCACACTCCTCCGGGCAGTCCAGCAAGCAGGCAAGTGAAAGGGGAGAGCCTCACCATAACACAGCAGAAGAGAAAACTCCATCCAACAGATGCAAAATATTTACAAACTGAAGTGCAATATCATTAAATATTTTTACAAGAAAAGTTACAACTCAAACAAACAATCAAAAAAGGCAAACTTTTCAGGGACAGAAAGAACAACTCAACATGAGACATAACCAAACCAGGTAAACCAACAGCTGCTCCTGAGTTTACTGTAAACTAGCAGAACTTTGTCTTTGTCAAATGGAGTGGGACAGCAGCCACAAGCTGTTTTTACAATTTAAAACCTTAACGTTATTCAAAGTGAGCCCAGTCAACACTGGAGATTTAATGCCAAGGTTTAGGACCAAGCTTTAAAGAAAGGTTTTTCCACTTCCAAGCACATTTTCCAGTTTCCATCACAGAAACATCACATCCTCACCCCCACCAGGCAATCTGGCCTCTTGAACAGCAGCTACATTTGTTACCTCCTCTGTGAGGACGTTGTTTTCAGTTCAAAGCATAACACTGATGCAAAACACAGAATTCCGTTACCTACACAAAACATCAATCACATGTAAACTGCATTTCAAAATCAGTTCCAAATGTTTCTAAAACATAGAAACTTCCACCAGCCTTATTAAAAACAGATCATAAAACAACTCAAAAATACAAACCACTCAAAACCAGAACAATTAAGAACAACTCTAAATGCAGAACGAGAACCAGCACAGTCCCTCGGCAGAAAAATCAAACATTAGAAAAGGCTGTGACCGGGCTACGCTGGAAGTGGTCAGGAACACTCTGGAAATAGTGGTGTTTGGCCAAGTTCTTGTCCATCCACTGTGTAAGGCTGTACCTTTGGGTAGGTTTCTTGTTGGACCTTGGATTATTTCTGCAAAAGTAAGTAAAATAGTTAAAACAAACACAAGAGAAGCCTATGTACAAGAGGCTGGAACAGCATCTTCTCTGATAAAACCTTCCCTGCTCCTTGGGGCTTGCAGCTGGTACCTAATTTTCTTGTTTTTGAAGGGAAACCATATTCTAAGCAGGCACCTTGGTAAGTAACAACATGAAAGTTCAAAGACTGTCCTTTCAGAAACACTGCCTTGTGCGTTATTACCTTCTTTGCAAAGCTCTTTCTCCCTGGCCCAGCAGAGAAGGCTGAAGGTTCAACTACACAGCAGTGTAAACCACAAGCAAGTTCTCTTCACAATGTGCTGCACACGTTAAATACTCTTATTTGCTACATCTAAGCACGTAAAACCCCACAAATTTTAAGCAGTCTTATAGGAGCAAGATTAAAAAACAAATGACATTTCAACAAGCTTTGCTATCTCCAGACCCAGTGTTACTTTTCCACATCATTAGAGGCTGCTTTGCCCCTTCCACATTTTGAAAAAAGCCAACTCTGCTACCTTATTTTCTTCTTGTTTGTGCACAGGCATCAGCATAACTCAGGAAATAGCATTTATAAACTGCAGAACCATCTGAAGGAGCACAAACCACCATAGGGGTCAGTCCTGCAAAAACACTATAAGAAGAGTCGGTCTGGAGAAGGAGCCTCTGGCTGGCACCGGGCTGTCGCATCTACAACACAGAGTTTCATTTCTGCAGCAGTTGCTGCCTGCACACACAGAACAAGCCCCTCTATTCAAAAGAGCAGATCTGAAGGCCTCGCACAGTGATGGCAAGAGATGGTCGAGCAGAATGCAAGAACCCCTGAATTTGTGTCACAAAACATGAAGCGACCAGTAACTCCAGCCTTGCCGTGGCGTTTGCCCTTCTGCTCACTGAGAACGGGTACTACAGCCCAGCAAAGAGCGACTTCCTCGGAATACTGCCCTTGCTGAAGTTCACTGTTTTGAGGTGCTTTCAGTACAGTCCTTGCCCAGTCGAAACTCGAAGGTCTTTCCATCCTGCCACTGCAGCCATGTGATTACTGTTTCAGGTAACATTTCTTCCTTTCCAGGGAACACAGCATCTCCTGAGCAAATCCAAGTCTCCTTCATAAACTGCAGTATCAGCTTTTATTTACCCAAAGGAATAACTTCTTGTCAAAAAGATACTTCTAGAAAAGATTTCAGAAATGTTCTTGAAAGAAATCCATGTTTTTAGGCTGCGTTGTCTAAGAAGGAGGGAGGCACTCCAGGACAGCTAACAGAACGCGAACTCTCACCGTCACACAGCAGTTCATATCGCCTGCAATAAGCTGATGCAAGACGTGTACGTGACCAGAACGAATCAGAACTTCTCACAAATTCCTAGCCTTCCCACATGGAAGTCCCCCTCCCTTGGTCATTCTGATTCACAGTCAAAATGGGCGACAGAAGCAGGGGAGTCCTTTCCCACTGCCGGGGTGCACCCTTCGCCCCCGCGCCTGAGGGGAGACAAGAGGTTGGGCAAACTACCACCGTGACTCGTGAGTGCTTCTCACCAGCAAGAGGTTCGAGCTCCTCTGCAAGAGGCGAAGACGCAGAAGCAGACTGACCCCATCAGATATTTGGGGAGAGCTATGATCTCAGTGCCTCACCTAACTATCTAACCCAGCGCTCAGGGTAAGAATCCTTAAAACATTTTAATTTCCTTCTCCTCAGGCACAGTCCACTCCCCATCCTTCCACAACAGCTGAGACCAAACTACAGATTTGGGATGAGATTTTCAGGCAAGTTCCACCCTCACTTAGAAACCAGGAGCTCTGATTATCTCAGCAGAAGTACCTGCAAACCCAAGCCATGTGGTTTGCCACGAGAGAAGCCCCTGGACCAGTCCTGCAGACCAGGGAGGCTCACACTCCGCTAAGCACAGCTCACTGCTCCCCTCCTCCCCGCAATCTGCTTTATCAGTTCCTACCCCATCCCCTAACTCCAACCCCCATCTCACATCCCTCTTGAAATTTAGGGTTTGTAGGTGGATTTCATTTCCTTTGAAGTGAAATCTCCCTCCGAGGCCTTGCCGTAAATGTAATTCCTCCTTTACATCAGCATAGCCCAAGTCCTGTACCCTCCCCGCATGCTTTCCATTGAAGAAAAACGGGTTTGGGCCGGTAAGAACTGTTTCAAGATAAAAGCCTTTTCCTCAGTACCAGCCAACAGACCAGACTTTCAAGGCAGAGTCTGCTAGCACAGCATTCATTTGTATTTCACAGATTTGTTTCTCCATATGTTCCCTTATACTATTCTCCCTTTCCATCACCTTAAACCTGGGGTGGCTGTTTTTTGAAGATACTGATATTTGTTATTACAGTAAGACCAGATGGCCTGTGACTCTTTGTAAGGTATTTCCTCCTCCTCTCCCTTTCATTCAAGAGAGATCCAAGAAAATTATTTATCAGGTTTCTCCCAGGTTGCAAGAAGTCTGACAAAACTGCTAAGCATTATAAACCTCTACCAAACCAAGCCTCGAGGAGAACTCCTGGGGGAGTTCTGTTAGCAGAAGCATTCAGAGCAAGCCGTAGCTGGAGGTCAGACAGGAGCTAGCTCAGCTTCCCAGGTACGCAGGGGTGCATGACTCCGCCGAGAGCGATCCCTTTCCAAACAACGTGGGAATACTTCTCTGAGCAGCAGGTGGTGCAAGCACTATGCCATATGCACAATTGCAATGTTAATGACCTGTGAAAGCAGTTCTCCTGAAGTACAGATGTTTGGGTGGAAATCAAGAGAAAGCTATGTTTAGAGAGGGAAATGCTTTTCCTGTTAAGTTTGTCCTTCCCCTGTCCATTTAAAAATAGGCCTACTCAACTACGTACACTGCTGAGGATGAGACTAGGCAGCAGCGTGCTAAGATTCAGTGCCAAGAGTCACAGTTATAAAAGCAGGAGCCTCATTACTTTGGTAGACTGACACAGAACCAACCAGAACTGCCGAAGGAGGATCTTAGAGAAGAATCTCATTCTATTTACTGTTGAATAAAGGGCAATAATGAAGCGTGAATACTAACAAATGGTCAGCTGGCGTAAATCTTTTGTGGCCAATTATCAGTTTCAGCCACCCACTTCCAAGCAGATGTTCAAATCACATCTCATTTTTACATCTGCTACAAGGCAGCCTCAACGGCATTTAGATTCCTACAGGAAGCTGCAAATAAATTTATCTATCCAGACTGAATAACCTCTAGAAACTAGAATGAGAGGAAGAACAACCAGAACCACGGGTTATCTCCCATCTCACTTGAGGTGGCTAGATGTGAAAAGCTTACTCTGAATACAGAAGGATTTCTTCTAAATAGTCCCAAGTCTGCACATGTGGTAGCCAGCGCAATTTTTAGCACACAATCACCCAACATGGATATAAGAAAATTTTATTTATAGAGAACCTGCAAGTGCAAGACACCACACAGATAAGTGAAAAGATAAAGCCTCTGCTGTAGCCAGCCTGTAATTCACCCAAACATACGAGCAAGGAGCAAGAGACAGGACACGAGGAAGAGCAGACAGATTATGTAGAAGAGGGGACAGCAAAGTCAAACACTACCATAAGACAAATGCCAGGAGCTGTGCAACACAACAGAGCTAAAGATCTGCAGCAGCAATATATTAGTTACTGCTTCCCAAAGGGAATTCCCTTGCTGGCTTTGAAACCTGCTAATTTCCCTTTAGGAATTCCTTGGGATCATTCTGTATTTCTGCATCGCCTACGCAAAGATACACAAGACATTGCTGCAGATCCAGGTGCACACAAGTACCACACAGGTCAAAGTCAGCCCACTGAGAAGGATCTTCTGTGACAACTGGGAAAGCCCACGCCGTCTGTCGGGCTGAATTCCAAGCCTACAGCTATTTGGAATAAGAGAGGTTTGCACTAATAAGAAAATCAAATTGCGTGCATCACAAACAATGTTCTTCCCCAGCAAAATAGATCTCTCTTTCACTCACCAGCCTTACTCATTTGGAGCTCCTGCCTGATTTTCTGTGACTCAGAACATACGTCTTGCATTTTTAATTTGAAGGGAAGAGAAAACAGGTCATTTTAGCTTTCCTTGCATAGTCCCCTCTGCATTACTTATGCTGCATTCATACGCTGGAAAGCAGCCCTGTGGCTATGCAGCTGTTCGTGCTGCCCAGATAAGTGCAGGCTCCATGCAATGAGCCACAAAACTGTCAGTTTCTTGTAACTCCCAAGAAATGACAATTATTACACCCATGAATACTCAGAATAACCACAGTGGGAGGCCATCTCTGGAAGCTACCAGAACACTCTTTGCCCTTCAGAACATCCCAGTCCTACCCATCAGATACTGCTCTTCAGCTGATATCCATACCTGCTCTTTACAGACGCCTTCCTTTAAACCTCCGCCGTTGATAGCTCTTGAGGGACACCATTGAGAGAGGCAATGTGTAGAAGGTGTGGATAGTAAATCCAAATCTCAGTGCTGAAGCTAAAGAGTCTCCAAGTCTGGGTTCATAGTTGTGGACTGACCAGAACAAGTTACCTCCCAACACAATCCAGAGCTCAGCTCTGCTCTTCCCAAGTAACATGGGACTGTTTTGGGAGCAGCCCTGAGTTACTGCAGCAAGTCCCCTGTATAATGTTTCCCAGGTATCCCAAACTAGGAAACCCATCTGAACCAGTCCTGGAACAAGGCTGGGTGCTGTGTGGGAACTCTGCGCACGGCAGTGCTAACAAGTGCAGCAGGAATTTTGTATTTCCTTCTGAAAAACAAGCACATTCAAAAGGGCAAAGAATACCAGTCCAGCACGCCAGGCCTCCTGCTGGGATACCAATCCTCCAGTCTGCCCTCCCCACCAGGACAGCCTCACCCCACCCCATCCAGGGGTTACCTGGTGTAGCAGCTACAGTTTTCTCCATAGGGATGTGCACACTCTGGATATAAATGTTTCTTTTGCTCAAGCTCCGCTTCCGAAATGCACATCCGTTGATTCAGTCTTTAAAATAAAAGACAGCATTAATTTTTTGTTAGACAACTTGTCAAATTAGGTTACAGGAGACAGGGGGGACAAAGTGTCCTACAGAACTAGTACAGACGTGAACTTCTTTTAGTATTATAGTACGACTGCAAAAATAAAATATTTATTTAAATAAAGCTGCAGAGCTAGCACACCGAGAGCAAAGAGGAGAGAGCATCAGCTAAGTGAACCAGCAAGTCACTGTCCTGATGAACAAGCCAGGCACCTGCAGC
Organism: Opisthocomus hoazin; assembly: GCF_030867145.1. Classification (NCBI taxonomy): domain Eukaryota; kingdom Metazoa; phylum Chordata; class Aves; order Opisthocomiformes; family Opisthocomidae; genus Opisthocomus; species Opisthocomus hoazin. The sequence goes on along the minus strand of NC_134430.1, from coordinate 2,901,646 downwards.
GAGCCCTCACAAGCAGCAGATTTTTCATGTTACTCAAGGCCACACCAGGAACAGCAACAAACAGAACATCTGAGAGCAGCAGGTCTGCAGCAGCCGCAGGCAAGAACCCCGGACCTGCCCACTCCCGGCCCAGGAGCCCCGGAGAGCAGCAGGCAGCCATCCCCGCGCAGCGCCCGGCGCCGCTCTGCTGCTGCCATCTGCCGGAACGCGCTCCAGGAGAGCAGCCACCAAGCCAAGCCAGCACCAACATCCCCTCTTCTGCCCCGCAGACCACCGCCCAGCGCTGTCTTCGCAACCTTCTTTCCCATTTGGACCAGCCCTATATTCCTTCTCCTCTTACAGGGTAAAATATTAAGTACTTCTCCCACTATTTCAGTGCACCTTCAGAAAAAATAAAACCAGCAGCACATGGCCAATCAAACTGGTTTGGGAAACTGCTGGGACATGTTTCAGAGTGCAAAGGCATTTAGAGGCATCTAAGAACTTACTTTTCCTCCTCCTGTGGCACAGGAATAACTTTGTCAGGCTTCTTCCCACCAGCTGTTTCTTCCTGGCCAGTCTGGCCTTCACTTAACTACAAAGATAAGGAAAAGGGGAATTAACACCTAATGGAAAATCATTTCATGTAAGTCTTGCTTATACAGTTGTACAAAAATCACACTTTCATCCAACTGAAAAACCTTCCCTTGCCCTGTAAAAATGCACACTTGTGTGCAGCTGGACATTACTGCCAGTACAAATCAAAAGCAACGGAATTAAAAACACGTTAGTTACAAGAATGAAGATCTGTGTTTACTTTAATGCTGCTTGATGGCTGTTTCGCTTCTGCAGATTCCCCCTTTTCATCCTCTGGAGAGTCTAATTTCCTTGAAAAACAGCTCATTGTTGCTTCGGAAAGTTCTGGGTTTCTGGACCCAGAAGGTGGTGTGGGACAGCTCGGCAACACAGGTGCTGAACTCTGGCCACAGACACGGTCGGAAGCGGGCATGGATTTGCCCACACGATCACCACGGAAGTCAGGCACATCTCTGCTTGCAAAGGGAGTCTTTCCCAGGTAATCCACACCCAGGCTTTGCCGGCCATTTGACATCAGCCCCTCTGAGGATTCTTCAAGAACGCAGCTACTAGCGTTTTTATCATACTCTAGGCAATCATTTCTGATTACTTCTGAAGCTTCTTTTTCGGCTTCCTCCAAACAACTCTCCTCCAGAGGCCGATCTACATAGTCAGCATCAATCGGGCTAAGGCTCAGAAGCTCCTGAATGTCAAGGTCAAACAGCATGCGAGTGACTTGGGCTGACTGCAGACGGTTCTCGTCCAAACTAGCACTTTCATTCGAAAGGCTAAAATAACATTCAGAACTGACTGAAGGACACTCTCTGGACAGAGGTACATTTGGTTTCGCTGCAGTCTCTGAGGCTACGCTGGCATCTCCACTGATGACTGATAACCCAGTGCAGCTGCTGCTCTCGTCCTCTTCACTCTCTCCATTTACATTTTGGCTCAGAGCGCTTTTTCTAGTTGGGTACCGCTCAGATTCCACACAATCATCTGCCAATATTTCCTGGATCTCTTCCTCAGTGTAACTGAAAGCAGAATTCCCTCCTTCGCTATCTGACAGTTCCAACAAGGCGTCATCTGGCTCGCTATCACCAAAACATCTGGATGTATCTAGAGAAATGGCTACATCATTGTATTTCGACGCAGAAGAACTGGCAACAAGGTCGTCATGGCCAGTATCATCCAGAAAATGAGAGGATCCTTGAAAGCAGGCAGAATCTGTGGAACAGAGCAGCGCTTCCTCTGACCGACGCGGAGTGCTACAGCGATGACCCAACACGCAAGCTTTCTTAGCTGACTGCAAGGCCTGAACCTGCTCTGCAGAATCCAACAGCCTTTTGGCCCCAGGAACTGTATTAAGAACAGTAGGTTTAAATTCCTGACAAAGGAAATGCCCAAAGGCGTGAAGGGAACCGTCGGCCATGCTGCTGTCGGTTCCTCTACCTCAGTGACCCTGTGCCTCCTGCTTAGAGCTCTACGAAGCCTGTTCTGAGGTTCATCTGATCCTGGTGCCCTTCGAGCAGCCCTTTCAGAAAAGAAACCAGCAAGAGTCAGCTCCAATCTGCCAGCAAAAGACAACATCTTAAATAAAGAAACTCATCTGTTTTCCGAAGACGCAGTAATGTAACAGGGAAGGCAAAAACACTCGCTGAGGCACAGCAGGCACAATTAACTCCCTGGCCTCCCTTACCTCTGCTCCTCACCATTTTAGGTCTTAACAACAACCAGTCCCTCATTCCAGGAGCGGTCTCAGATTGTTCAGCTTTATCCAGCAGGACTAATACAAGCCCAAATCACCACTGCAGTCTGCACCACCTCCTCCAAAGCTGCTGTAAATCAGTCGTTCTGACATCAGATAACACTATTCACAAATTATACTCTTTAAGACCTTAAAGTACAGAGCACACTTCAGGAATTAAATATAGCCTCACAGACCCTCCCTGTCTCCCAACCCCCACCTCTGTCCTTCAGAGGTACCAAACAAATAAAAAGTTTTTTCCAGGTTAGGAAAAACTGAGCAATGGAAGATTAACTCTGCCAGGGAGCCAAGAGGACATTCAGCAGAGTATTAGTCACGAACACATTTGAGCAAAACACAGATTATCATGAAAGATCAGAAGATAAAGATTCTTCCCATAAAATTCCACAGTTTAAAGGTATTCACAAACAAAACCTGTTTACCTCTTGGTGAGGACTCAGACTAACACGAATCTTTTGACTTGAAAGCCCTGCATTTGACTCTCACCCAGCAGGAGAATTTTGGCTAAGGAAAGGTATTTCCTGTCCTCTTTGAGCAGGAGATGTAAAGGAATACCTTTTGTCTTCCCACTGGTTTGACTACTTCTTTGAGAAAGAGGGGGCTACCTACTCCAGGAATAAAACCCAGGTAGTTCTGCTGCTTTCTCTTGTCATTCTGTCCAAATAACAAAAATCAGCACTCTCAGAATGATGCTATGACCACACCGCAGGAAGAAAAATCCTCGAGAATCAGCTGTGTACACACAAAGCCTATACAAGCACATACAGAGTCACGGGCAGCCCTCACTAGACAGTACTTGCCTGGAGTTCTGCAATTTGGCTACAAGTGCTCAAGTGTTTCAGAGAGAAACAAGAGGCAAATAAAGGCAAATTAAACAGGGATTTAGTCCTGCAGAGCGCAGCATTCTGATAATCTAGCTCCTAATAAATAGGGTCTTGAAAGAGAACCAAACATTTTAAGCCTTTTTGCTGGTACTGGTGTACAAGAAGTACATTTGGAGATGTTTACATGCTCAGCTTCCAGACAAGGAAATGGTTTCTTTACTGCCGTGACCTTCCCAATTCACCTAGCTGCAATCTGTGCTGGGTCTGTACTTTCAGCCCTGCATCAACCGATTCTGGAAGCAGAACTTGGGTAACCACGCACGAACCCAGAGTCCCCTGCCACTCCCCATAAAAATGTGTTCAATTCAGTGGCTGTTCAAGGATTTACACCAGGGTAATGCTCCGTAACAGTTTTAAACGGCTCAAACTGCTGCAAGACCAGGCTGCCTGCTGCTCTCACTGATGCTTGAAATGGTCTTGGTCAGACCACGCTGGAGCCAGCTCACCCCCAGTTGCCGAAGCACCAGCACCGGATCAGCAGTGGGCAAGTCAACGAAGGCTTTTCGGAGAGTTACACGGGCTTTATGCGGGTTTTTAGGGTGGCTTCTGTAAACGGTGAGAGCAGAAGGGAAGACCACCGAGAAACACAGCCCGGCCACCTTGCCTGCCCCGCTCCCCGCGGCCCCGGGATCAGCTCCCTCCTGAGGCAGCCAGGAGCGAGGGGCACCTGCGGGAGAACACCCCCGTGGGCCGGCGGGTAACGGTCCCCGCAGCCCCGCGACTGCCCACCGGCAGGCCTCGCCTCCAGCACCCCCAGACGCGGGGAGCCTGCTCTCCTCTCACCCGAGAGCGCGCAGCCGCCGCCGCTCCCGGACCTCGCCCTCTGCCACGGGCCCGGCCCCACCAGCCCGGGGCCGCCCCGAGGGAGGGGCCCGGCCGTCCCCGGCTCCTCCTCCCGGCCAGGCCCGGGTGACTCCCCCCGAAACCCGACCTCGAAAAAGGAGTAAAAAAACCCCGAAATAAATAAACGAAAAGCTCCAGTGAGACCAGGGAACAGCCCAGCCCCGCGCCGGGCCTGGCGGCGCAACAGACCCCGACCTGCTCACCCGCCGCCATCTTAACGGCGCGGTCAACCCCGCCCACCCCCGCGCGAGACGACGCCTCATTGGCGGAGCGCGGCCGGCCCCGCCCCGACGCCCGGCGCGCCCCGCCCTTTCCTCATCGGCAGCTCGGCGCTCGGGCGGCGGAAGTGACATCCAGGCGCGGTATGCGAGCGCCGAGCGGAGCTGATGCAACCCGGGGGAGGTCGGTGGGGCTGGGCCGGGGGCTGCGGGGCGGCCTCGGGAGCGGGCAAGGCCGCGGGGGGCTCCCGGGGGGGCCGGCGCCTCCGGTAACGTGGTCTCCCTCTCTTCAGCCGCTGCCATGGAGCCCGCGGCCGGCCCGCAGGAGAAGTATCACCTCATCACCCGCAACCTGCAGGTACCGGGGAGGGGGGATCGGGGCCGGGGTGGGCCGGGGAGAGGGGATCGGGGCCGGGGCAAGCCGGGGAGGGGGGATCGGGACCGGGGCAGGCCGGGGCGGGGGTATCGGTGCCGGGGAGGGGGGTATCGGGGCCGGGAAGGGGGTATTGGGGCCGGGGAGGGGGAGATCGGGGCCGGGGAGGGAGTATCGGGGCCGGGGCAGGCCCTGGACGTAGCGGAGCGGGCCCGGATCAGCCTCCGGACCCGGCAGGAGCCCCGGGGAGACGCTGCATGCAGGGCTGGCACGGCTCGGGGCTCGGCTCTTCGGCGGGACGCTGTCCTGCCCACGGTCTCCCTCCCCTGGGCACCCCAGCATGCGCCCGGGGAGGCTCAGCCATGCCGGGTGCGTGTCTTGGTCCTCCACAGGAGGTGCTGGGGGAGGATAAGCTCATGGCCATCCTGAAGGAGCGAGAGCTGAAGATCTACTGGGGCACCGCCACCACGGGCAAGCCGCACGTGGCCTACTTCGTGCCCATGTCCAAGATTGCAGATTTCCTGAAGGCAGGGTGCGAGGTGGGTGGCCGAGCCGGGACCCAGCGGGACTTTGTCACCGTGCCAGTGGGTGGGAACGTGCCGCTCCCCTGAGCAGCGCGGCACTGACTCCGTCCCCCTCCGTACTAGGTGATGATACTCTTTGCTGACCTTCATGCTTACCTGGACAACATGAAGGCTCCCTGGGAGCTGCTGGAGTTGCGCACCCGTTATTACGAGAACGTGATCAAAGCCATGCTGGAGAGCATCGGGGTGCCCCTGGAAAAGTTGAAGTTCGTCCGGGGCACTGACTACCAGCTCAGCAAGTGAGTCCTGGGACACCCAGCCCCCTCGGGAGGGGAGAGCCTGACCTGGGGCCAGGAGTGGCTGGAGAGCTGCAAGGAGGAGCAGGAGCTGGGGGTGCTGCTGGGCGACAGCTGGCCAGACACGGGCCAGCAGTGTGCCCGGGTGGGCAAGGAGGCCAACGGCACCCTGGCTTGGGTCAGGAATGGTGTGGCCAGCGGGAGCAGGGAGGGGATCGGGCCCCTGTGCTCGGCACTGGTGAGGCCGCACCTCGAGTGCTGTGCTCGGCTTTGGGCCCCTCGCTCCAAGAAGGACACTGAGGGGCTGGAGCTTGTCCAGAGAAGGGCAGCGAGGCTGGTGAAGGGTCTGGAGAACAAGTCTGATGGGGAGCGGCTGAGGGAGCTGGGGCTGTTCAGTCTGGAGAAGGAGAGGCTGAGGGGGGACCTTCTCACTCTCTGCAGCTCCCTGACAGGAGGGTGTAGTGAGGAGGGGGTTGGTCTCTTCTCCCAAGTAACCAGCGATAGGACGAGAGGCAATGGTCTCAAGTTGCGTCAGGGGAGGTTTAGATTGGATATTGGGAAAAATTTCTTTACTGGAAGAGTTGTCAGGCATTGGATCAGGCTGCCCAGGGCAGTGGTGGAGTCCGCATCCCTGGAGGGGTTCAAAAACCGTGTGGATGTGGCACTTGGGGACATGGTTTAGCAGGCATGGGGGTGTTGGGGTGACGGTTGGACTTGATGATCTGAGAGGTCTTTTCCAACCTTTTTGATTCTGCGATCCTGTTCCTGAGCTTGCCCTGTTCGTGAGGCGCCATCACTCAGGGAACAAAGTGAAGGTGCCTCCAGGCCTTGGCCCCTCTCGATGTGGCCAGGCCCCGCGTCTGCGTGAAGCGGCTCTAGAAGCCGTCCCCCTGCCCGGTGCCACCCGCGCTGTCCCTTCCGGCAGGGAGTACACGCTGGACGTGTACCGCCTCTCGTCCGTGGTGACGCAGCACGACGCCAAGAAGGCGGGAGCGGAGGTGGTGAAGCAGGTGGAGCACCCCTTGCTGAGCGGTTTGCTCTACCCAGGCCTGCAGGTTCGTCGCGGCGAGGCGGCGGCCGGGGAGGTGCTGGGCGAAGCGGGGACTGCGGGGCCGGGTGAGGCGGGGTGCCGAGGTCGCTGTGCTCCACCCCAGCATTACACCTGGCAGCAGCACAAAGCGTAACGCAATCCCAGAGCAGCTTTTGCAGCGACTCCAGCCAGCCGCGGGGCAGCAGGCGATGGGGAGGGCTCCCGTCCCTCCCGGGGCAGGAGCGCGTGCCCCGGCAGAGGCTGGGCAGGTCTGGGGGACGGGCAGGACCTCGAAGGCTGGGCACGGCCGGAGCGCGGAGCCTCAGGGTCCATCTCAGGGCTGTGTGTGTGTCTCTGCAGGCGCTGGATGAGGAGTACCTCAAGGTCGACGCGCAGTTCGGAGGGGTTGATCAGAGGAAGATATTCACCTTCGCAGAGAAGGTGAGGAGCAGGGGTGTTTCTGAGCCCCCTGCGGTGCTGACGCCCGTCTCCAGGCCCGAACACTCGTTAATCCGTTGGGAGAAGCGTGTCTGTGGTTTCGGTTGGCACCGCAGTGCCCTTCGCAGCTCCCGCTGCTGCTCTCGTGGTCTGCAGGGCGCTGGTGTGCTGCCACGCAGCCCTGGCTGTGGCTGTCCACGCCTTGTGACTTCGCGGTAGCTTTCTGGGTCCCCAAGTTACCTGGAGCCTCACAGGGATTGTGAGTTAAAGCTTGGTCTTCAGAAGAGGACTGGCCATGACTTGCCTCCGTGCTTTTTCCCAGTACCTTCCTTCCCTGGGCTACACCAAGCGCGTCCATTTGATGAACCCGATGGTTCCTGGTCTGACAGGCAGCAAAATGAGCTCGTCGGAAGAGGTTGGTCCCTGGACGGTGGCTGCGGTCCGGGGTGCTGCGGGGGGCGGGTTAATGGCTGGGGGCAGAGAGGCTGCACCCCGAGACGAGGTGCCTTCTCTCTCCGCTCACCCTGGGGGCTGAGAAGAAGTTGCAGCTACTCCAACGTGAATTGTCTTTTGGGCGAGAGCATTGGGTGAAGGGCTGCGGAAATCTTTCCCTGCAGGACTCAAAGATTGACCTTCTGGACCGCAAGGAGGACGTGAAGAAGAAGTTGAAGAAGGCTTTCTGTGAGCCAGGGAACGTGGAGAACAACGGTGTCCTCTCCTTCATCAAGCACGTTCTCTTTCCCCTCAAGTCAGGTGAGGGGCTCGGGCGCTGGACCTGGTGTTTCCTGTGGGTGAGAGGAAGGGACGGGCGCGTGCCCCCCCTGAAGCAGGCTGCCCCTGAGTGCCCCCTCCCCAGCCCCCGCTCTCGGGCAAAGCGGGACGGGGGGTTTATGTGGCTGAGCAGGGCGCGAGGCTCTGCATGGGTTAATCTGTGCCTTAAAATCTGTGTGTCGCAGAGTTTGTGATTCTGCGAGAAGAAAAGTGGGGAGGAAACAAAACCTACACAGCCTACGAGGCCCTGGAGAAGGACTTCGCTGAGCAGGTGAGTGCCGGGAGGGATGGGACCCTCTTCCCGTCCTTGAGGCTCCTCAGCTCAGTCCGGGGGCTCTGAGCAGCAGCGGGAGATGGGAGTCTGCACCAGGCAGAGCGTGGAGCAGAGCGTGGAGCAGGCTGTGGGGTGGCAGGGTGCTTCCAGCCTGGAGAGCCCGAAGGCGAGAGGGAGGGGGAAGGATGTGGGGACACGAGCTCTCCTGGTGCAGGGCGGGACCACGTCGGCCACGTCCTGGAGCAGAGCAGCAGCTGAACTGTTCTCAGCTCTTCCTGGCTGGGGCTGCAAGCGAAAGCGTCCAGAAGAGGGGCCCTGTTGTCCATGGGGGAATCGGTCCCGGTGCTGGGGTTCATCTCCCCGCCCTGCATGGCCTCCGGTTCCGGCCTCTCTGGACTCGGACCCGTGACTCGGATTCCACCGCTGCCCGGAGGGAAGCCACGCAGGATCCCGTCTGTTTGTCGCGACGCAGGTTGTGCATCCCGGAGACTTGAAGAACTCGGTGGAAGTGGCCCTGAACAAACTGCTTGACCCCATCAGAGAGAAGTTCAACAGCCCGGAACTGAAGAAGCTGACCAGCGCAGCGTATCCCGACCCATCCAGAGCCAGTAAGGAGCCGCTGGGAGCTCGGGGAAGGGGGGCCCTGGCCACACAGGGCTGGGTGGGAGAGAGTCCCTGCAGGGCTGAGGTTACAAGTTCTGAAACTTCAGTCCTGGGGGCAGCGCCGGGGAGCGTTAGGAAGGGTGAGGAAAGGCCAGCACCAGGGGTGTTTGCTGGCCGCGGAGAGGACAGATGCCGGCCTGCTGCTCCGGTGCTGGAGAGGCCGGCAGGGCAGAGGAGGGGCTGTGGTCTGTGGTGCAGACACAAGCAGGGAATTCAGCGGGCCTCAGGGCCAGCGTTTGGGGGTCACCATGTGCTCCCCAGGGCCAGTGTTTGGGGGTCACCGTGTGCTCCCCAGGGCCAGCGTTTGGGGGTCACTGTGTGCTCCCTGGGGCCTGGCCAGCTCCCTGGGTTTATGCTGAGCAACACAACTGTTCTCTTTGCACTGCAGAGCCTGCAGAGAAGAGCACCAAGAACTCGGAGCCAGAGAACGTGGTCCCATCCCGGCTGGACATCCGTGTGGGCAAAGTGATCAGTGTGGAAAAGGTGCGGGCACAACGGGGAGAGGGGAGTAACCTTTCCACATGGTGCTGTGGGCACTCAGGGGGTGTGGGGGGATCTGCCCCGTCCTCTACCACCCCAGTCCCCTTCCCTGCTCCTCACCTTGCTTCTGCTTGCCAGCACCCGGACGCCGACAGCCTGTACGTGGAGAAGATCGACGTGGGCGAGCCCGAGCCCCGCACCGTGGTCAGCGGCCTGGTGCAGTTCGTCCCCAAGGAGCAGCTGCAGGACAGGCTGGTGGTGCTGCTCTGCAACCTCAAGCCCCAGAAGATGAGGGGTGTGGAGTCGCAGGGCATGGTGCTGTGTGCCTCCAGGTGAGGGAGGGCGCATCGGGGCCGTACCCCTCCCGGGGAGCAGTCCAGACCCCCCTGTCCCGGAGCCCGGCGGTGCTGGGGGGCAGGCGGTGCCTCCTCGGGGTGACTCCGCTTCCTCCGTGCCCCTCGGCAGCGTGGGGGAGCCGCGGCAGGTGGAGCCCCTGGACCCACCGGCCGGGTGCTGCGCCGGGGAGCGCGTCTACGTGGAGGGCTACGAGGGTGGGGAGCCCGACGACGAGCTCAAGCCGAAGAAGAAGGTCTTTGAGAAGCTGCAGGTGAGGGGCTGGGGTTCCAGGCGTCGAGTGGGGCACGCAGACGCTGCTGTCCCCGCCTCTGGGTGACTCCAGATGAGCTGTTTGCTGCTCAGCGCTCGTGTTTGCGACCGTCAGCAAAGCTGTGGAGGAAAGAAACCTCCCCACGGGCTGAGTGAGGTGCTGCTGCCCCGCTGGCAGCCCCGACCTGACCCTGCCTCCCCTGCTCTGCTCCCCAGGCCGACTTCCGCGTCTCCGAGGACTGTGTGGCCCAGTGGAAGCAGAGAAACTTCCTGACCAAGCTGGGGAGAGTCTCCTGTAAAAGCCTGAAGGGAGGGAGCATCAGCTAACAAGCGCCGGAGCCGCAGCTCGTGCCTCCCGCCTGGCCCCCTCCGCCACCTCAGCCAGGCTTCTCCTCCCCGGTCTCTGCCATCTCCTCCCAGTTCCCTGCGCTGGGGGCTCAGCCCTGTGGGACTTGGGGGCTCCGGGACTGAACCTGCAGCCCCTCCCGATGTCACCAGCGCCCCAGGCCTGCTCCGCCATCATCCATGCCCTGGCTCTGGGCCCTGCCAGTGGCACCACACCCCAGGGACCTGCCCGTGGCCTCGGGCTCGGCGCTGGGGCCACCGGCTCGCTCCCAGATGTGCCATAGACTGGATGCCCTGTGCCCCGCTGGTCCCGACTGGGATGGCGTGCGCGGGTGCTGCGGTGAGGGCAGAAGGGAAGGCTGCTCGCTCAGAGCGGTGTTGCTGCTAACGGAGCTGGGGGCAGCTGCCTGGCAGCGTGGCGGGCCCCGTCCCCGGCTCTGCCCGGGCACCCCCGCGCAGCCCACCCACTCGTGGGTCTGTCCTGCACCCGTGAGGGGCCGTGGGGGGCGCGGGCCTTCAACACCGGCTCGGGAACCATCTGTCTTGTCGTAAACCCAAATAAAATGTTGCGCTGGCTGCCGCGGGGTGTGCCCGTCTGTCCGGGGAGAGGTGGCTGAGCCGGCAGCCAGCCCTGCTCCGGTGTTGTGGTGCCAGCCCGCTCGGGGTCCGCGCCTGCCCCGGAGCTGCGGGGAGGGCAGCTGCCACGCGTGGCAAGACCGTGACCACAAGCCAGGAAGCACAGGAGGCGGCAAGCTTCGGTCATCATCTTTACCAGCCAGGTACAGAGCTCTGAGCAGCTACTCGGCGGCGGAGGGTTGGTTGCTTTTGCTTTGGGTTTTTTTTTTTTACAATCAAAGAATTCAAAATCTGACCCGAGTTTACAGAAACAGGAATCGGGGCTCTACCCCAGGGCCTGAAGAGCCGCTCGTGGGGCAGCCGGGCTGGCCAAGAGCCCCCTCTCGCCTCTCCACCACAGACCAAGGCCCCCGCGCCCTCCCAGCCGGCGTCTCCGTCCAGTCCTGCTGCTCCTGCCCGCGTCCCCCGGGCGCTGCCGTGGCCGAAGCCTTCCTCTGTCCCCATCCAAAGTGCTTCGATTCCGCGCGGGCCCGGCTGGCCGGGAGCGGAGCGGCTCCGGCTCCAGCGTCTTCGCCCCCGCGCTCCTCTCCGCGCGGCTGCTCTGCTCCGCACACACAGACCCAAACGGCGGGAGGTGCTGGCTCCAGGCACAGGCCTCGAGTCCAGTAAAAAAAAAAAAAACGAAGCAAAATAAAGCTGTAGTACTTAGGAAAAGTGAAACCAACACCATTTTTGCATAAATATCATAAAGGCCGTGGAGGCTAAGGCTGTTTGCTTCCGTATTAAGTTAGTTGCCAGTTCCACACTCATCCGCTGACCTGCCCAGGTCCCTGAGAGATTTGGATTCCTGTCCGCGGGGGCACCAGTCCGGCAGCTTCGTCTTCAGGCCGTCTCTCCCCGCCCGTCTGCAAGGCAGGAGGGAAGCGCCCATCAGCCACCCTGCGCCCGGCTCCCCCTGCCCTGCCCCAAGTCTGGGCTCCCCTGGCCGTTCCGGTGCTACCCCGGCCCCGACGCGGCCCGTGTGCTGCGCTGGGAGCCTATAGCTTGGGAGCTGATAGCTTGGGAGCTGATAGCTCAGGAGCCTATAGATCAGGAGTCTATAGATCAGGAACCTATAGCTCAGGAGCCTATAGCTTGGGAGCTGACAGATCAGGAGCCTATAGCTCAAGAACCTATATATCAGGAGCCTATAGATCAGCAGCCTAGAGCTCAGGAACCTGTAGCTCAGGAGCCTATAGCTCAGGAGCCTATAGATCGGGAGCCTATAACTCAAGAACCTATAGATCAGGAGCCTAGAGCTCAGGAGCCTGTAGCTCAGGAGCCTATAGATCAGGAGTCTATAGCTTGGGAACCTATAGATCAGGAGCCTATAGCTTGGGAGCTGACAGATCAGGAGCCTATAGCTCAAGAACCTATAGATCAGAAGCCTACAGCTCGGGAGCCTACAGATCAGGAGCCTATAGCTCAGGAACCTGTATCTCAGGAACCTATATCTCAGGAGCCTGTAGCTCAGGAGCCTATAGATCAGGAGCCTTAGATCAGGAGCCTATAGATCAGGAGCCTATAGCTCGGGAGCCGATAGATCAGGAACTTATAGCTCAGGAGCCTATAGCTCCGGACCCCGAGCACCTAGAGCAGCCTCCCGCGGCAGGGCTGACGCGGGCGCCCGCCCCACGTACCTTGTGCAGGGAGGCTCTGTGCCGGCGGCTCCGCGGTGCTCCTGCCCTCCGTCCCCGAGGCCGCCGTCCCCGCCGGCTCGCTCTTAGTCCTGCTCTCGTCCGCCGGCACTGCCTTGGCCTTCCCGTCCGGCACGGGCGAGCCCAGCGCCTCCGCTCCCGGCGTCTTTGGGCTCAGGGGGGAAGGAGCCGGCCCCAGGCCAAGAGAAGGCTTCTTGGCTACAGGAGGGGGGATCTTGCCGGGTTTTCGGTGGGCTTGCGCCTTGCCAGGGCCCGGCTGGGCAGCAGCCGGGGCTGCCGAGCGCTGACCCGAGAGATTCCTCAGCTCGGCCACCAAGTTCCTCTTCAGGTCAGCCTGCGCCTCGGGAGACGAGGCCGTCTCGATCACCAGCTTCCTGGAGCTCTTGGCGAAGATGAAGCTGGCGGTGGAGGCCGGTGACTTGTGCCGGGGGGAGAGCTGGCCGTCCCCGGGGAGCCCCTCGGAGCCGGGCAGAGCCGCTCTGCTGCCCGGCGGCTTCTCCGCAGCCTCGCCGGAGGCCAGGGCAGCAGCCTTGAGGTGCACGGCGTGGTGGAGCTGGTTCGAAGGCACCGCGTCTTTGGCAGGAGGGGGCTGCCGCGTCGACAGGGACCGGCGGACGGGCTTCTGGGGTGCCAGCCGCTCCTCGGCCCCGGCCCCGGCCCCAGCGGGCGGCTCCACGCTGACGGAACGCAGCCGCACCATCTGCAGCAGCGACGGCGTGACGATGGGCAGGCTGGCGTCCTCCTTGGGCACCGCGCCGCTCTTGCTCCGCGACGCCGGCTCCTTCTTGGCGTCTGCCCGGGGACCGTTGGCCGCCTTCTTAAGGCTGGTTTGGGGCGGCAGAGCCGGAGCCGAGGGCAGGGGGAGAGGCGGCGGCGGGGGCACGGCGGCCTCGGGAGGGGGCTCGGCAGGGGAAGGCGGCTGCGGTGCCCCGGCCGGCGGGCTGTGCGAGGAGCCGGCGTCCGAGACCGAGGAAGGCGCAGCCCCCAGGCTGGGTGCTGCTTTCTGCCCGGCCGCTGGAGCCGGCGCAGCGTCGGGCAGGCTGGAGAAATAGGCTTCGTCCGGAGGGGGGAAGTCGGCCATGGACAGGTCGTGCTCCTCGGGAGCTGGCGGGGGTGGCGGGGGCCAGGCGGCGTCGGCCGGGGTCTCGCTGGGGGCCTGGGGGCTCCCCTCCGCCCTCTTGGCCGGCGGGGGAGGCGGGTGGTAAGCCGGCGGCGGCGATGGCGGTGGGGACTTGCCGCTGGGCTTGGCCGAGGGCTCCTGGCCGGCAGCGCTGGGCACCGGCGGGTCTGGAGAGGGGAGCAGGGGGCCGGCGGGGGCTGCGGGCTGCTGGGGCTCGGTGGGCGGCGGGGAGAAGGGCGCGGGCACCTTGGGGTGCGGCGGGATGATGAACCGGTCCGAGCGACCGGGCAGCGTCTCGGGGGCGGCCGGGTCCGAAGCCGAGGAGGAGATGGAGGTGAGGGAGGAGGACACGGAGAGCGCGGGCGACTGCAGGGAGCAGACCCGGTCCGGCTTCTGGGGCTGAGCCCTGCCCGGGGACACGGACGGGGGTCCCAGCCCCTTGGCGGGCAGCGTGGGCGTCCCGCTCTGGCTGGAGTAGCCGCTGGAGGGGGACATGGTGCGGTCAGACCCATCGGGGCAGCTCCACTTGGGCTGAGCCTGGGGCTCCCTCAGCACCACGGTCACGCCGGGGCTGCCCCGCGAGGCCTCGGGGGAGCTGGTGCCGGCCAGGCTCTCGGAGCGGAGGCTGCTGGTCTCGCTCAGCGACGACGGGGAGAAAACCTCATCCTCGGCCGTGGGGCTGAAGGGCTCGGGGCGTGGGGACCAGGGCATGCTGCTCTCCCGCTGGGACCGCCGGTCGGGCTTTGGGGGCAGCCCCAGCACCTTGGGCTCGCCCTCGGCCTTCTGGTGCAGCGAGTAGGTCCTGCGAGGGGGGGCCGGGGGCTTCTTCATCTTCCTGAGGGAGACGCTGCGGGCGGAGGAGCGCTCGCTGGCCAGGCTGCCCGTGTCCGAGCCCTCCGCCTGGCTGCTCGTGCTGTAGGCGGGGGACGCCCGGCCGCTGCCGCTCCCCACGGCAAGGAGCCCAGGGGCTGCGGCTGCGGGGCCGGCGGGGGGCTTGGAGCGGGAGCTGATGAAGCTGGCGGAGCTGTAGACGCTGAGCTGGTCGGCGTCGGAGCGAGCCGCGGCATCTGCCTCGCCACGCGGCCCTGGCTCGGGCTGCCGGCGGTCGGAGCCGCCCTGGGAGGAGATGGTGGAGCTGTTGGAGACGATGGTCTCCGTGGACTGCGAGTGGCTCCAGTTGTCGCTGGAGGAGGAGGGCTCGCGGCTGCGGGCACTGTGCTCCGAGAAGCGGGCGAGCGAGCGCACCGAGGCCGGGCTGGACGACACCAGGCTGCAGCGGCTCAGCGTCCGCACGCTGCTCCGCGTCAGGGCCACCACGTCCACCATGGGCGGCAGGATGGCGTTGGGGATGATCTTGGACATGTAGGTGCCTTGGGGTGAGATGGACATGACGGGGCTCAGCAGCTCCGGAGGGCTGGCGTTGGTGGTCATGCCCGGCACAGCCAGTGACTTTGGCCTCGCCATGGGTGATAGCTTGGCCGCTGTCTTCCTCCCCAGCAACGTGTCGTCGTAGTAAACCCGGTCGATGTGCTTCTGCAGGGCCACGTCCGCCTCCTCCAAGGCTCCCAGGCGGACGCGGGCACCGCCGGGGACAGCCAGCGGCGGCAGCTTCCCGTCGATGGTGGGGATGCGGACGGCGTCGCCGGAGACCTGCCCGCCGTTCAGCAAGAGCTGCGGCACCCGGCTGCCCCCGCACCCCGCCTGTCCTCGCCCATCGGCCTCAGGGGGTCCCGTGCCTTCCTGGCCGTTCCTGAGACCTGGGAGCAGGGAGAGACGAACCCGGCGTGATCCCAAGGCAGACACACCGAGCCAAGGCAAACGGAGCGCAGGGGACAGGACCAGACCCTAAAAATTCCCCCCTTGCCCCCGACGCTTACCCAGCTCCTTCTGGACATGCTGGGGGATGCCCAGCACCGTCGTCCTCCTCTCCTTCCTCTTCTTGCCAGCCCTCTCCGAGGATTTGGGAAAGGAGTCGTGCGGTCGGAAGGTGGAACCTGCGAGAGGTGTGAGGGGAGCTCTGGCCAGGGCGTCCCCAGTGTCCCCAGTACCCCCCCACTGCCGGAGATGCTTCAGAACAAGCCGGGCTCAGGCACCCAGCACAGCCCAGTGAGGCACCAGCAGCTGCTGAAGAGCTGCCCAGTCTGAGCAGGGAGGAGACAGACTCCGTCCGGCTGTCCCCCCTCGCCCAGCCCCAGCCCTCTGACTCAGCCAGAGTTGCTCTCTTTTCTCCAAGGGCCCCCAAATCCCCACGCTGGCTCGTGGCCACACCAGCGCAGAGCCCAGCTTCCCTGCCACGTGCCCCGGCCCCCCTCGCACCCCCTCGGCTCACGTCCCCCAGCCCCTCAGCCCGGTACCTTTCCGCTGGATCATCTCGGAGCGGATGGAGAGGGCGTCCTCGGAGGTGCTGTCGGTGGCACAGGAGGCCGCCCGGCTCCGGAAGGACACGCTGTCATCCTCCGAGGATGCGCAGGACTGCGTGGGCAGAGAGCGGGCTCAGGCGGACCCCCGGGCTGCGGGGACGGAGCCGCCCCGGCCCCCGCCAGGTCCCTTCTCCGCCGCAAACTGACTCCGCAGCCCAGCGCTGCCGAGACAAAAGCTTCTCCGAGGGCCAAAGACTGAGTCAGCCACGCCGGCATCCAGAGTCCTCCCACCAGGAGCGGGGCCGGGAGCAGCCCCAGGGACCCCGCGTGGCCCCCCAGCCCCCCGGAGAGCCGGCGAGCCAGGGTCCAGCCCGCTGGAGGAGCACCCGAGGGAACCACTGCGATCAGCACCGTGCCAAGCCCAAAATGGCCCCACGGCTGCGCCCAGCCCTGCTGTGCCCCGGAGCCCGGGGCTGGAGGGCTGCCATGGCTGGGAGCGGGGCGTGGGGCCGCGGCCGGGGTGGGGACGGGGACAGCGGTGGGCCGTGACGGGTGGTCTGCAGCACGCTGTGCCCCCCTGGGCACGGCCGGCGGCACGGCCCCATGCCAGGCACGGCTTTCGGTGTCCCCCATCCCTCCAACGCACCTCTTGGCGCAGGCGGAGGTTGGGACGAGACCCATCAGCATGAGCCACCCCCCAAGCCCTCCACCACCCTGCCCGGAGCCGGGCTCCCGGCCCCCCGCTGCCAAGGGGTTAAGGGGGCCGAGAGCCAGCGGGACGCAGCGGCTTGAGCAAACACGGGTGCTGGCAGCGGGGTCAGGGCCCCGGGAAGCGGCAAAGCCCAGCTCGGCCAAGGGAGTGGGAGTTTCTCCTCGTCAGCAGCCAGGGAGGGGCCTGGATATGGCCCCGTCACGCCGCCCCGTCACCCCACCTCGCTCCCCGTCACCCCACCTCGCTTGGGGCTCCCAGAGGGGCGGGAGGGGGGGATGGAGGCATGGTGGGGGTCCCCGGGCAGAGCCCCACAAGGCAGGGCAGGACGTGCCGAGGCTGAGGACGGCGACAGGGACAAAGGGGGTGACACTAGGACGAACAGTCCCTGCCCGCTCCACAAACCCCCCCCAGCCACGGCACTGCAGCCCCAGCCTCAGCCAGCTCCCCACCTGCTCCCAGTCCCCAGACAGCACCCAGGGGGGACGGAGGGGCCACCCCGTGTCCCCTCACCCGCCCCCAGCACCCCGAGAGTGCTGCGAGGCAGAGCCGGCTCCTCGGCGGGGCTCACCTGGAGGCTGCTGCTGTCCCCGTGGTCCCAGGCACTTTTGGTCTGCTTCTGCTTCTCTGCGGAGGGAAGGCAGGGGGTAAATCCCTCCGGGGCTCGGCCAGCCAGCGGAACGGCCGCCGAGCCCGGCCGAGCCGCCCGCACACCCCAACCACCGCCGCCAGCCCCGGCGTTGGACTCCGGTCAGCCCCATCGCGCCGCCCACCCAGCCCGGAGCCGGGGCTGGCTGGCTGCACCCCTCCGCCACGTCCCCGGGTCACCCCGGGGCTGGGGTCACCTACCCTGGTGCTGCAGGGACTTCAGTCCCTCCCGGGCCTGGTTGTGGAGCTCCTCCAGGTGCGGTGGCCGCGTGCTGGGGAAGAAGACGTTGTCGGGGCATTCCTCGCCCGGCGCGTACTGCACGCTCAGCCGCTTCTCGGCCTCGCCCTTGGCAGCGCCTGCGGAGACAGAGGGGTCAGCCCGGCCGGGGGGACACAGCCGAGCTGCCACCGACGCACCCCCCACCCATGGGACCCCAAGCCGGGCGACGACAGCCGGCGCGGGATGACGCTACCCGGCTCAACTCCGAACCGGGCGCTGGAAACGCCGTGCAAGAAGTCATCACCTCCCGCGGCGCTGCCCGGCGGTCCATACGCCGGAGCCGGGCTGTCTCTGCCGTGAAGCCGCAGGGGTTCTCCCCGCTGGCCCGAACAGAGCTGGGGCATGGCAGCACCCCCCTCCCCGGCACCTTCGTTAGGAGCAAACGAGGCAGCGAGGCGTGCGGGGCCGTGGGCAGCTGAGCGGAGAAGGGGCAGCACGGGGGGGATTAAACGAGGACAGGGAGGTGAGGACGTTCCCCTTGGAGGGTTGCATCATCCCCAGGCCTTGCAAAGCAGGGACCCACCCTGTGCCTAGGCAGGCTGGGAACTGCGCCGACGAGGGAAACTGAGGCACAGCCTGGTACGGAGACTCCAGAGGACCCAACCCCCCGCTCCGAGCCCCTCGGGTGCTGCAGACCCCACATCCCACCCTGCACGCCCCGTCTCGCAGCCCCCTCCCTGCAAACCACCCCCAGCACCCTGGGGTGCCCACGACCAGCTCGGGACCCTTGCCGGGGGCTGGGGTACCACAGGCAGAGCCCTGCCTGCTCCCGCCTGCCCGCCGCTGCCCGCCGCAACGCCTCCAACTCTTCCTTCCCGGAAAAAAAAACAACTTCGGGCTGAGGAAGGGAAAGGGGAGCACAGGAAGCCGGCGGGGCTGGCAGCAGCACCCCGGGGACACTGGTACCCGCTGCTCAGCATCGCCGGCGCCACGCGCCCATCCCCTGTCCCCCGTGTCCCCCGTGTCCCCCGTGTCCCCCGTGCCCCCCGTGTCCCCCGTGCCCTCCCAGCCAGCCCGGGCAGGCAGCGAGGCGGCCGCGCTCCGGCTCCGGCGCACAAAGGAGCAGGCCCCGAACAATGGAGCCGGCCCTCGCCGCCCCGCCATGCTGCCCTGCTGAGCACGGCGAGCGGGCAGCGGGGCCACGGCCGGGCCGGGGGAACGGGCGCAGGGGACACGAAACACCCACAGCCCCCCCCCACCATCACGTTCCCCTTCCCCTAAGCCCTTATCTCCCGCGGTTTCTGCAGCCCCTTGCCCGATCGCCCCCCCCCAGCACGTTCAGAGCTCCCTTCTGGCGAGCAGACCGCAGTGATTTATTCCATAGACGAGGCCAGGGCTGGGGTGACCTTCCCTGCCCTCCCCGGGGGTGACAGCCCCCCTGCCCGCTGCGGGTGGGCGAGCGGCCGGTGCCGGGCAGACAGGGGGTCCAGGGGTTGTGTAAGGACACGGCGCCGCTCCCCCCGCTCCCCTCTCACTCACCCTTCTTCTTGAAGAAAGCCAGAAGCGAGGAGAGGTTCCTGCCCATGAAAACCACCATGGTGGCCGGGGAGAGGGTCCGGCCCCGCGGCAGCGGGGGCTCCGCCGCCCCCCACCAAGGCTCTGCCTATTGCGCCGGGTTGGCTCTCGCCCGGGCGGGTGTCGGCGAGGCGGGTGCCCACAGCCCCCCGCTCCCTCCCTCCGTCCCCATCCGCGGGACCGGAGGGTGCTCGGCCAGGCTGCGCCCACCGCGCTCCTCGGTCACGGGAGAAGGAGAGCGGGGGCCCCTCCTCTGGCCTCCCCGCTCGCCCCCAGCCCTCCCGCCTCCTCCCGCGCACGGCACAGCCGGCAGCGAGCCGTCCTGCCGGGCTCCGGGCCAGCATCTCCCCAGCTCCCTCCTCTTGCACCCCTGGGACCCCCCCCCAGGATCCTCCTCGCCTGCTCCCCGCTGGGCACAGCATCCCTGCAAACCAGTTGCTCGCTTCCACAACAGCACGGTGAACTGGGAGGAGCTGGGAGGCTTTTCCTCTGGCAAGCACCAGCCCTTGGGACACGGCACAGCCAAGGGTGCGGGTGTTCCCCCTCCTCGGCCGTCCCCGCTGCCCCCTGGGACCCAGCGCCCACCGCAGCCCCCCCAGCCCTGCCAGGGAGAGCCCGGCTCCCGGCACAGCGGGCCACGAAGCCATCGCAGGGCGAAGAGCATTTGTCCTTAGGGACGGGGCATCCAGCACGGCTACGTCACCGTCACAAGAGCCGGCGGCACCGGTGGAGAACGAGGTCTCGGACCAGTCTAACCAGTAGCTCCAGCTGCTGGCACGGGGGCACGTGAAGGCAGGGGCAGAAATGCCGGGCGGTCAGGCACCGGCACAGCCCGTGGCACCGACAGCCGCCCGTCCCCAGCGCACGAGGAGCCGCGTGCTGCCGGGGCACTGGGTGCTGGGGAGCCCCGCGCCGTCTGCCAGGGGAGTTCGCCAGTTCCCAGCCGCCCGTCCACCAGCCCTGGGTGCCCAACACCTCCCATCTCCAGGCATTTTCCCCCAAAAAGGCAAAGAGCTCCCAGTATTCACCCAGCGGGCAGGGCCATCCTGACGCCACGCAGCCAAAGCCTCCCCCCCCTGCCCTGCCAGCTCCCCAGGGGCTGCGCCCGGGGTCTGCTGCGGCAGGACAGAGGTCTGGCTGTGTCACCCAAAGCAGAGAGCGAGGGTCCCGCTGGACCCCAGGCACCGAACCGCAGCCCGAGGGACAGTTTGACCTTGCACAGGGCACCTCTGTGTCCCCGCCCGGGCAGCTCCGGGCTTAGGGAGGGATTTCTTCCCTGCATCTCCTACCCGGCTGTAACAGCAAACACAAGGAGCACGCTGCAGCCCTCGCCACACGTAACCCAGCACCCTGCCTGTGGCACGGGCAGGATCGGCCCCGCTGCCCACACGCTGACAGAAGGTGCCGGCGGCTGCAGGCGGACGCTCCCCGGCTCTTTTCACAGCGCGAGTGGAAAAAGGGACATAATTAAAGGGCTGAGGATGCACAAAGCGGGCGGCCACGTGCTGCGCTGAACGCTGCCCTCTCCTCCCCGGGCAGCCCGTCACGAGCCGCGGCGAGAGCCACGGCCAACGGCAGGCAAACACAGCCGGGAGCGACGCCGGGTCCGGCCCTCCGGGATGGCAGGGATGGGGCTGAGCCGGGACTGGGACCCCCCGCCCAGCACCGGCAGCTCTGCGAGCCCCCGTGGGTGACAGGGGACAGCCCCCCCGGTGCTGCCAGTCCGGGGTCCAGGCACAGCTGGGCTTCAGCCCTGTGGGTCTGCTGACGGCAGCACGCGTGGAAGCTGCTGCCCAGGGCTCCGAGGACATCCCCAGACAGCCAGTCCCCACTCCTCCGCTCCGTACGTGCCCCATTGCCTGCGAGGACCCAAAGGGCCTCGAGACTGTCCCTTGCTGACGGGGACACGCGTCCCTCTCCCGAGCGTGCCACCCCTGCGGCTCGGGGCAGGAGGAGCTCAGCATCGCTGGCTGCCATCACCCAAAGGACAATCCTGGTGGACAACAGGGTGACCATGAGCCAGCAGTGTGCCCTGGGTGCCCAGAAGGCCAATGGGATCCTGGGGTGCATTAGGAGGAGTGTGGGCAGCAGGGCAAGGGAGGTTCTCCTCCCCCTCTGCTCTGCCCTGGGGAGGCCCCATCTGCAGTGCTGTGTCCAGTGCTGGGCTCCCCAGTTCAAGAAAGACGAGGAGCTACTGGAGAGAGTCCAGCGGAGGGCTACGAGGATGAGGAGGGGACTGGAGCATCTCTCCTACGAGGAGAGGCTGAGGGAGCTGGGCTTGTTCAGCCTGGAGAAGAGAAGGCTGCGAGGGGACCTTCGAAATGCCTCTAAATATCTGCAGGGTGGGGGTCAGGAGGACGGGGCCAGACTCTTTCCAGTGGTGCCCAGCGACAGGACAAGGGGCAACGGGCACAAACTGAAGCAGAGGAAGCTCCAGCTGAACCCGAGGAAGAACTTCTTCCCTCTGAGGGTGCCGGAGCCCTGGCCCAGGCTGCCCAGGGAGGCTGTGGAGTCTCCTTCTCTGGAGATATTCCAGCCCCGCCTGGCCGCGGTGCTGTGCAGCCTGCTCTGGGTGACCCTGCTTGGGCAGGGGTTGGGCTGGGGGACCCACAGAGGTCCCTGCCAACCCCTGCCAGGCTGGGATGCTGTGATTCTGTAATCCGGGCAGGATGCTGCGGGCGCTGCCCAGCCCTGGAGCAGCCCCGTGCCGAGGGCTGACGCTGGGGAGCGTGGCAGCGTGCGAAGAGCAGCCTCCGCTTCTCCTCCCACTCCCTGTGACCTTCGCTACCGCGTCCTCCTCGCCTGGACGGCCTCGCCCGGGCTCTGTCAACACATGGCGAAACCGGCTGTAAAGGG
This sequence comes from Opisthocomus hoazin, assembly GCF_030867145.1. NCBI lineage: Eukaryota > Metazoa > Chordata > Aves > Opisthocomiformes > Opisthocomidae > Opisthocomus > Opisthocomus hoazin. Next base: position 2,879,820 of record NC_134430.1, on the reverse strand, counting down.
GACGGGAAAAGGGGGGGAAGCTGGGAGGGAGAGAAGCGTGATCCTGCGGCAGAGGCTGCGGATCTCGGTGGGCTGAGGGAGCTGCTGCAGCTGCAGCCGGTGCCGGTAGCAACACGCCCAGTCGAAGCTGGCATCCCATCCCTCGTGCCTTGTGACGCTCCCCGGATCGCCCCGTCCCCTCCAGGCTGGGCGGCATTGATCTGACACACGTGCCTCGTCCGCACGTGGCAGCGGGATCATCCCGGAGAAGGAGCCGGAGGCCTCTCGGGGCTGGACACTCTCTCAAGGATGGTCTCCCTGCCTCGGAGCCCGTCCCTGCCGCTACCGGTGCCAGGGATGGAGCAAAGCTTGGGAACGGCTGCACAAGGCAGAGACCGGAGCTGAGACCCCGAAGGAACACGGCCGGGGCCGTACGGCCCTGAACCAGCGATGCTGCAAGCGGGATGCGGCGCCGGCCCAGCTCCCTCCCGGAGCTGGCTTTGCCATGATGCTGCTCGTCACTCGGGAAGAGCCAGAGGAGGAAATCCTGGCTCCTGTCCTGCTCCTCGCCAAGCCTCTGCCTCCTGCAAGCAGCAGGTTTGGCCGGACTCCGCTTCAAACCTCCATCTCTGCCCCGACTTGCCTTCTCCCTGCGCCGGGAACCAGCTCCCTGCCCACCGCTTCCACCACCACTGACTCACCGGAGAAAAATGGGGAGGAGAGGGGAGCTGGCGGGAGGGAGGGGAAGGGCTGCGAGGTCCCCAGAGGAGGAAGACGAGGAGAACCTGCCTGCCTGTGTCCTCCTGCTCGGTGGGATGGAGACCTTGTCTCCCCTCTCCTGGCAGCAGGGATGGTGCAGAAGGCAGCGAGAAGGCAGCAAGAAGACCTCCTGCCCCAAGGGGTTGATGCTCTCCCACCATTTTGGGGCTCCTTCCCACCACGCTGCTCCCAGGCATCAGCCAGCACCATCCAGGCGTGCACCCAGACCCTGGGACCACTCTGTTCCCTGTGCCGGAGAGGGGGCAAAGCGGCACTCGCCTGCAGATGCCGTAAGCGTGGATAACGCCAACGGGGTACACCATGAACCCGGCCCCAGGAGCCCCAGAGAGCAGCCAGCACGTGGACCCTGCCACGAGAGCCCCTGTGCTCTGCTCCAGCACCCAGCACCCATCCCCTCTGCTCCAGACCCATCCCCTCTGCTCCAGCACCCATCCTCTCTGCTCCAGCACCCAACCTCTCTGCTCCAGACCCATCCCCTCTGCTCCAGACCCATCCCCTCTGCTCCAGACCCAGCCCCTCTGCTCCAGCACCCATCCTCTCTGCTCCAGCACCCAACCTCTCTGCTCCAGACCCATCCCCTCTGCTCCAGCACCATCCCCTCTGCTCCAGACCCATCCCCTCTGCTCCAGCACCCATCCCCTCTGCTCCAGACCCAGCCCCTCTGCTCCAGCACCCAGCACCCACCCCCTCTGCTCCAGCACCCATCCCCTCTGCTCCAGACCCGGCCCCTCTGCTCCAGACCCAGCCCCTCTGCTCCAGCACCCAGCCCCTCTGCTCCAGACCCAGCCCCTCTGCTCCAGCACCCATCCCCTCTGCTCCAGACCCAGCCCCTCTGCTCCAGACCCATCCCCTCTGCTCCAGCACCCAGCACCCACCCCCTCTGCTCCAGCACCCATCCCCTCTGCTCCAGCACCCATCCCCTCTGCTCCAGACCCAGCCCCTCTGCTCCAGACCCATCCCCTCTGCTCCAGCACCCATCCCCTCTGCTCCAGCACCATCCCCTCTGCTCCAGACCCATCCCCTCTGCTCCAGACCCAGCCCCTCTGCTCCAGACCCAGCCTCTCTGCTCCAGCACCCAGCACCCATCCCCTCTGCTCCAGACCCAGCCCCTCTGCTCCAGCACCTATCCCCTCTGCTCCAGCACCCAGCACCCACCCCCTCTGCTCCAGCACCCATCCCCTCTGCTCCAGACCCAGCCCCTCTGCTCCAGACCCAGCCCCTCTGCTCCAGCACCCAGCCCCCCTGCTCTAGCACCCAGCCACCAGCCCCCAGCCCCCCTGCTCCCTCCAGACCAGTCTCTCCCACTGCAGCACGGCCAGCCGGTTCCCCCGCCAGCGGGGTGGTGCAGGCAGCCCTGCCAGCATCTCCCTGCCTCTTCACGAGCCCGAGCGTGTCCACCTCTCCCCTGGGCCCATCAACTCCGCTCGGGCAGCTCCGTGGCACCCGCCTGTGCCACCCTCCCCCATCTCCACGTCTCAACCTTCAGCTGACGAGGGAGACCGAGGGGCCGGGGGCCACAGCCCCACTGGAGGCAACCAGCCCAGCCGCCCTCGTCGCCCCAGCCCTCGCTGTCTCTGCACAGGGTCCGTGCCCTGGGACACGCCGCGGGACTGTGCTCCCTCCAGGCAGGGCGAGAGCACAATAATATTTACCGTGGCTCCAGCCATGCAGCCCCCCGCCGCCAGCCCGGGGGCTGCACCCTGCCCTTGGCCTTAGGTGGGGGCTGCTGCTCCGGCCGGGAAAACATCTCCGCCAAGCAAATAAACACGACCCAATCTGCACTGCTGGCTCGACTCTCAAACACGATCCCACGCGGAGGCAGGAATAAAATTAATATCAAATTGGAAAACAAACTTGGGGCGGTTTCTTCCTCTAAATCTGCCCCGCATCGCCCCGGTGAGCCAACGGGCCACGGCGAAGGAGCCAGGGCAGGGTGCAGCCCGCTCGGAGGAGAGCCACGGCCTCGCCAGCCCGGCCAGCCGCCATGGAGGGAGCACACGCGGTTGTGCAACGAGGCTGCATCGCAGCCAGCTCGGCCCTGACCTCGCTGCTGCCCCGCGCGTGCCCCACAGGCAGCCCATGCGGTGACACGCAATGCCTCCCGCTCCGTGTGCCACCACGGACCCCGGAGGGGGTCTGGCAGCGGTCTACAGCAGGGGTCCCGGCACCACGGAGGGAGACAGGACCACCCCGATGCCCGACCGTGCCTGGCTCCCGTCCCCGGCCCCCGTCCCAGCTCAGCGAGGCTCCGTCCCACCGCATCCCCACCCCGCACCCGTCCCCTCCCCAGAGAAGCCACCAAACAGGTTTGAAGGTAAATAACAGCCTTCCCCGGCCAGGAGCCGGATCCGGGCGGGAACGGCCCAGACGGGGAGCGCGGGGCGGGAGAGGGCGGCGGGCAGAGCCTCGACGGCGACGCCGGGCTACGGAGGCAACGCCGGTGGCACACACGGTCGGGGACGAGCCACCGGCAGCGTCCTCGCTCCGCGGAGCTGTGCCAAAGTCCAAGGCTTTATTGCAGCTCTGCTTCCCCTGCCCTCAGCATCCTCTCCTCCGCCTCCCGTGCCCGCCGCCGCGGCGCCTGCGCCGTTCCCCGCCGCGGTGCTCGGAGCTGGCCGCGTCCCCGCGGCGCGTGCCGTCATGCCCGGCGCGTTCGCAAGGTACCGAGGGTGCTCTGTACACGGCGGGCGTGCCTGTCACGGCAGGTCCTCGGCTCCGCGCGGGAGCAAATCCAGGAGGCGGATTAGGGACAAGACCTCGCAGGTTTTTCCGTGCAGGGATCCACCGTCGGGCGGGCAGCGCCAAACCCGCTCCCGCCTGCAGATCGCTCGCTCGGCAGCGCCGAGGAGTTGCCGGTCCTCTGTTGGGGACGGAGACGGACATGGCGGTGTGGGATGAGAGGAGATGGGAGACGCGGACGGGGCTGGGGCGATGACCGGCAGCAGAAGGGCAGGTCCCGTCCCTGCCTGCCAAGCGGGCACAGCCCGGCATGCCAGGGCCGAGCGCTGGAGGCAGCGGGGATGTCCTCCCCACATCCATCGCCTTGGTCCGACTCCGCTCCAGGAGCAGGAGAGGGCACCGGGCAGGGCTCAGCCCACCCAGCCGGGTGCCGGCCGGCGAGTCGGGCAGCCCAGCACGCCGGGCTGGTGGTGCCTGGAGAAAGCGCCCGGGTAAATCTCGGCGCGTCCCCCGCCGGGGCGGGCCCCTGCCCTTATCTGCTCCCCCGGCTGTTTGCGGAGCTGGCCCAGCGTGGGTCTGGCACGAGGAGCGGCTGCTAAGGAGAAAGCTGCCCAGAGCTGCTCAGCCCACCCCAGAGCCGCGCGGCAAGAGCCGGGGGCTCCCGAGGGGCTTCACCGCCGGCCCCCCACCCAGGGCAGGCATTGATGCCCGCTACCGGGGAGCTCTGCAGCCATGGGTCACCTTGCCCCAAACCTTCCTCCCCCCAGGGTATCTGCCCCTGCAACCTGCGCCGGTGCCCAGCGATGGGGACGCGGGTGCCAGGGGACCCCAGACCCAGGGACCCCCACGCCGGCTGCGGCCCCAGCCCCGCTGACTCTGCGGGGCGCAGCCTGGCCGCCCGCCACGTTCCTCCTCCCTGACTCAGCGGGGCCCGGCGGGGCCGGCCTGATAAGGAGCCGATAAGGGGCTTCGGGCTCCCCGGCGCTCAAGGACCTTCCCCAGCAGCTCCAGATGGAGATGAGCCCGGGGAGGAGAGGCTGGGGATGAAACCCAGAGCGACTCGGGCTCCGCTCCGGCACGGGGATGGGGACACGCGGGTTTGGCACTGGGGAAGCAGAGTGGGGGGACCAAGGTGGGGAGCAGGGTGCAGGCAGCTGGCAGAGGGACCCCGGCAGCCCCTGGCTGCACCCTGAAGGTTTCTGCCCAGCCAGCCCCATCCCCGGGGACCACCGCTCCGGCCCTTCAGGATGGAAAGGCTGTGGGTGCCCACGCTGCCCACGCATGGCAGAACCACGAAGGCGGCTGCCGGTGCCTGCCCGGGCCTGACCTGCCGTCAGTGCGCACGGCGGGGCCAAACCGGTGCCCCCACGGAGCCGGGGATGGAGCGACGGGAACTGGGGGTACTGGTCCAGTTGCCTGCGATACGCAATTAGCCTCTGACCCAAAATCCCGAAGCACCCAGGGTCTCCCGAGGTCTGGGTGAGGGGCAGCGGCGAGATCCCCAGAGCTCCCCCGGCACCGACCGTGGGGACCCGTCCGGCGGGTGCCGGCGCACCCTGCCCCCAGCCCGTGATCCCATCTGCGCCCTCCGAAATGCTGAAGCGACACAATGCAAATTCTTTTGCTTTGTGGCCGCCTCGCCGTTGCCATGGAGCCGCCGCAGAGAACAAACACAACTCGCCCCATGTTTTCTCAGCACCTTCCACCCCATGGCCTTCGGCCCCAGCGCCAGCCCTCGCCTCGCAGGATCGGCCCCGGCCGCGTTGCACGGTCCCACGTTGCACCCATTCCAGGGCATCCCAAACGGAGCAGGGCTTCTCCCGGCCAGCCCTGGGAAGGGCAGCGGCGGCGGGACGCATTCGCCGGCACCCCACGGTCCTGGTTCGGGGACGGGCAAGGAGCACCCAAGCCTGGTGGGGGGACGGAGAGGAGATGGAGGTCTGGACGGGGACGGCACAAGGAACGGGAAAGGACTGCGCCAGGGATGTTCGCAGGAACCCCCAAACCATCCCCAAAACCACCTCTCCCACGGACGCAGCTCGGCCCATCACCTGGTGGTGCAGGGCAGAGGCACAGGGACGGCGTCGGGCAGAGCCAGAGAAGAGCAGGAGCCCGGCTACGACGCAGCTCCCAGCCCTTCCGACACGGAGACCACGGCTTCGGCGGAGAGGAGACCGCAGCCAGCCGGCGAGGAGAAGGGTACGGCAGGCGAAGGAGCTGCCATCCCCGCACCGCCACGGGCGACCGGTGTAACCACCCCTGCCTCAGTTTCCCCAGGTGCTGAGCGGATGCTGCCGGCCAGGGCGTTTCGGCAGCCTCTCCCCGTGCGCCCACAGGGTCTCCCTGCCCCAGTGCCCACCTCTCCGGGCAGCTCCGCTTGGCGTGCCCACGAGGGGTTGGCTCCGGACGCCGTTCACCCTGCGGGCAGCTCGGCTCGCCGCACCCGGGCAGCTGTGGACTGTAAGGACCGATGGAAACGGGACAGCCAAGGGCAGGAGGGACGGCCGGGCTGGGGAGCCGCAGGGCTGGCAGGAGAAAACCGCCCGGTTCCCACCACCCTGGACCCTCCATAACTCTGCTCCTACCAATCCCGGACCCATCCAGTCCCCTCCCTGACTCAAGCCGGGACGGGGACGCGGGGACAGTTTAACGACATCAGCGGGGAAATCAGCAGCCCCGGGACAGGGACGACGTTACCGTGAGCGACCTTTCCCGCTCGCATCGCCCCATCCCGACAGATAAACTGCGGAGGGAGCTCGCCGGGACCAGGCACCTCCCGGGGTTGATGGTCCCAGCTGTGGGTCCAGACTGGCGTGGGACCCTTTCCCCTGCTCCCCTTCCCCGCGGAGAAGATCTCGCTGCCCCACGCCTCCTCCTGAGCTTTTCAGCTGCACCCCCAGAGCCGGACCATAACGAAGCGGAGCGATGGGCGCGCGGACGGACGGACAGACGAGGCGGATGAGCGGTGCAGGAAGCACGCAGCCGGCAGCAAACCCACCCGCATCCCCGGGGAGGGGAAACTGAGGCAGGGGACAGGAGCAGAGACGCGTGCGACAGCGCTTATTAAAACAAAATCGGTAATTAATCCAGCGGACGGTCTCCTATCCCAGCCGACGGCTGCTCCCCGCACCCAGCCGGGGGTTCTACCCCAGGAGGGCCCGATCCTGTCCCCCCCACACCCCCCAGCACGGGGAGGGGACAGCGAATCCCCCCCGGGGCAGGGCAGAAGCAGCAAACTCTCCCGCAGAAGGCACCGAGCCGGGACACCCCCCTTCCCCCCGCCCCGGACAGCCCCATGGTTCCTACCTGCCCCCCCCCCGGGCTCCTACCTGCCCCCCCCATGGTTCCTACCTGCCCTCCCCCCCGCAGCCCCGTGGTTCCTACCTGCCCCCCACCCCGGGCAGCCCCATGGTTCCTACCTAGCCCCCCCCCCCCCGCAGCCCCATGGTTCCTACCTGCCCCCCCCCCCCCCCCGGGCAGCCCCATGGTTCCTACCTGCCCCCCCCGCCCCGGGCAGCCCCATGGTTCCTACCTGCCCCCGGCTTCCCGGCGCGGCCGAAGGGCCAGGAGGGGCCGGCCCTAGCGCCCGCCGGGCCCCGCTTGCGGTGCGCGTTGCCCATGAGGCCGCTCCCGCCTCCCCCCCCACCCCGGGCCGGGTGGAGGAGGCCGAGCCCCCGCTACATGGCGGAGCCCTCAGCCCTCGGCTCCCATCGCGGCGGCCCGGGCGGCGCCGGGCTCGGGCGGGCGGCGGTGGCGGAGCCAATGGTGCGGGCGGAGAGGAGGGGCCTGTCCGGCTCCCCCCCCATCCACCCACTCCGCGGGGGACGCAGCCAGGCCCGGGGGGACCCCCCCTCCGACCCCCCGACCAGCCCCGGGGGAGCCCAGCCCCGCTCCGCCATCCCTGCCCGGCTCCGACACACACCGCGACCCCCTCCCCGGGGCTGGGGGGGGCGTTGGGGGGTCCTGGCCCCACGGGAGACCCCCACCAGGCTGGAACAGGGCTGCCAAGGCCGGTGGGGGACGCGGGCTGGGTCCGGCCGTTGGCCAACTTCGGGGCGAGCACCCACACGCCGGCGGGGGGACACACGCCGACCCCCTGCCACCCTCCCCACTGCCGCTCGCGTCCCCCACGCCAGCTCCCACCACCGGCATCGCCTTCCCATGCCCTCCCCGGGGGGATTGACCCCGCTCTGGACCCCGCTCCGGACCCCACTCCAGAACCCCCCTCCAGACCGCGCTCCAGACCCCACTCCAGAACCCCCCTCTGGACCCCACTCCGGACCCCTCTCCAGACCCCGCTCCAGACCCTACTACGGACCCCCCTCCGGACCCCACTCCGGACCCCATTCCGGACCCCGCTCCAGACGCCACTCCAGAACCCCACTCCAGACCCCTCTCCGGACCCCACTCCAGACCCCGCTCCGGACCCCACTCCAGACCCCTCTCCGGACCCCGCTCCGGACCCCGCTCCAGACCCCTCTCCAGACCCCGCTCCAGACCCCTCTCCGGACCCCGCTCCAGACCCCGCTCCGGACCCCTCTCCGGACCCCGCTCCGGACCCCTCTCCAGACCCCTCTCCAGACCCCTCTCCAGACCCCTCTCTGGACCCCGCTCCGGACCCCTCTCCAGCTGCGCGGGGCTTCGGCGGCAGCTCGGCGCGTGGGCAGCGCGGCGCGAGCCTCGCCGTTGCCCGTTCCGAAACACCTACGCCAGCCCGCGCCCGCCGAAGCCCCGCTCTCCCCTCCGGATTTTTAATTAGAACATTAAACGCCGCGAGGGCAGGGAGGGGTCAGCCAGGCAGGCAGTGGGCAATTCCTGCTGGCAATGTTTATGTTCCTTAGGTGATTCATCAAAGGCTGAGGAGAAGTAGGAAGGAGGGTTTTTGTGGGAAAGGCACAAAACTGGGGAAATAATGGGAAAAAGAAAAAAAAAAAAAAAGGAAAAATTAAAAATCAACCGGCAGCTCGGTCCTGACCTCCCAAGGCGACCAGCAACAAATTAACCTTTGGACTTCAGCCTCCTTCTCCGCGATGGAAATACTGGTGGTTCCGTTTCTCACCGGCCCGTTCGACTGCCCAGCAGCCACGCTCGGCGGGGCAGAGACCGACTGGTGCCACCGGCTGTGCCTGGCACCGGGGCGGCTGCACCCACCTCCCCACGCATTTGCTGCCCCGTCTGCTGTGGGAGCTGTTAAGGGAAATGGGGGATCCAGCGGGAAGCTATTCCCTGTTTCCCATTACTGGCTGTACCCACAGAATCACAGCATGGTGGGGTTGGCAGGGCCCTCTGTGGGTCACCCAGCCCAACCCCCTGCCCAAGCAGGGTCACCCAGAGCAGGCTGCACAGCACCGCGTCCAGCCGGGGCTGGAATATCTCCAGAGAAGGAGACTCCACAGCCCCTCTGGGCAGCCTGGGCCAGGGCTCCGTCACCCTCAGAGGGAAGAAGTTCTTCCTCGGGTTCAGCTGGAGCTTCCTCTGCTTCAGTTTGTGCCCGTTGCCCCTTGTCCTGTCGCTGGGCACCACTGGAAAGAGTCTGGCCCCATCCTCCTGACCCCCACCCTGCAGATATTTAGAGGCATTTCGAAGGTCCCCTCGCAGCCTTCTCTTCTCCAGGCTGAACAAGCCCAGCTCCCTCAGCCTTTCAAGGCATGGCCTTTCCGTCTCGGGGCAGCTGGGATTAAACAAGGTCATGGTCACACGTGCAACAGAGCGAGAGGTCTCTGCCCAGTGACGGAGGGAGATGATTTTTCTGAGTTGGGTTGGCCGGGGGCATCTCCAGCCTGGGACAAGGCTTCCTCCCACTGCCCAGCACCTCCTGGGCCTCCCCGGGATGTACACCCGCTCGCAGAGGCTCCAAAACAGGGTGCACAGACCCCCCCCTGTGCTGCTCAGTCCCCTCCCCGGTGACGCAGGTGGCTCCTCCGCAGCCACACGCAACAGCTTTCCCAGCCAAGCACTTTTATTTCTCTCCCTGCAAAAAAAAGAGAGGCTGGAGCCCGCTGCTGCCCCAGATACAGCGAGACACTTCCCCCTCCGCTCCCAAAACAGACGCCCTCCGTGCCAGCACCCGCCTCGCCACCATGGCCACCGCCAGCACCGCAGCTCCGCCGGCCCAACCGCAGCAAGCCCCGGCCTCGGAGGTGTTGTGGGGGCTGTGAGAGGGAGCCGAGCCCCAGGAACCCCGCAAAGCCCACGCGTGCCATAAATATCACGGGGCTAACACGCAGCCAGCTGGCACCCAGCTCCTGCTGGGTCCCACGTCTCAGTCCCTGCCGAAGCTGGGGGGCTGGGAGCAGCACGGGCAGCTCCAGCGTCCCCGCAGACCCCACTGACCCGCGTCGCGGCCCCATCGCTGCTTCGGGACCCAAACCCTGAGGGTGACGGAGCCCTGGCCCAGGCTGCCCAGAGGGGCTGTGGAGTCTCCTTCTCTGGAGCTATTCCAGCCCCGCCTGGACGCGGTGCTGTGCAGCCTGCTCTGGGTGACTCTGCTTGAGCAGGGGTTGGGCTGGGTGACCCACAGAGGTCCCTGCCAACCCTGACCATTCTGTGATTCTGTGAACGCCTCTGAAACCCAGGGACAGGCTGCGCCGCCAGCCAGCTGCCCTCATCCCTCCTCCCAGACCTGGGTTTCAACCGCTGCGCCCAGAAATCCGCTCGGAAAGCGCAGCAGGGGAGGGGACGCATTTGCAGCTTCCCTGGCGCGACATTCCCAGCGCAGCCGACATGTTACAAAACCCCGTTGTGGAGCGGCTGGTGAGAATGAGGAACTGGGAGCGAGTGATGCCGACTCCCGGCGGTCCCTTCTGCGGGCCAGAAACCGCCGGTTTTTATTCACGGAGAAGACTCTGATAACAGCGAGGAGCTGGGGCGGGGAGGGGGGGGAAGCTGCTCATGAGATGCGGATCTTGTCATCGCGGCGTGACCGCTCCCAGCACACCCGCTCGTCCCGAAGTCACACGCTCCTCGGTCACAGCGGCCAGCCCGAGCACGGGGACCCCTCTGCGCTGGCCCAGGGGAAGGAGCCGTCCCTCCTGGGGTTTTCTAACCCTGATCCCGCTGCCGAGCAAACGCGGGAGCCGAGCCGCCCGCGTGAGAAAGGAATTCAGCCCTTGTTCCCTTCACGGGGAAGTAAAGCTCGGCGAGGCAAAGGTAACACAGAAACCCCACTTGAGATCCCCAATCATTAACAGAAATACATAACCAGACGGGTTTCACACGATTTCCTGCTGAAGCCGGAGTCCAGGCCGGCCCTGCCGATGACAGCTCCAGCTCCAGCCCGCGGGAGCGGAGGGAGCTCAGCTCCCTGCTCCGGGCGAGGTGTTTTTTATCCCTGCACAGCGGGAGCCACGGGGACCAGCCCAGGGCTCCGGCTCCCTCTTGGCAGGGAAATGCTTTTTCACTTCATCGTTGCCCAGCTCTTCACCTTCCGACGGCTTACGTTCCCAGCGCCGCCGGAGTCAAAGTCAATGATGATATTGTTTTATGAAATCAGACCTTCCTTCTAAAGAGAAATACGACGCCGGTGAAATAGTTTTATCGGATCTTATGGAACGTTATTTGCCAGGGCAGTTCTCCCAGCTGTCTCCAGGTGGAATAGCTGCGGTTGCAGACACACCTCTCTTTGTTCGCTCGTGGAGCCGCTCACCCTCGCCGGCCCGGGCCAGCCAGGGGATTCCTGCTGCTCACATGCTCTGAAGTGTCACTCTTTGCCCTTCGTGGATTAACAAATCCATTCCCACACGGGCACGGGAACAGCCCCGGGGAGCGGGAGGCGCGGGGGCTCCAGCGCCCACCCCTCTCCTCCCTCCGCAGCGCTGGGAAGCCCAGGGCCAAACCACCGAGCCCGTGTTCACACCAACCCCCGTGCAGAGGACGGAGGAAACCAAGCGTCCGGGGAGATTTCACACCTCGGTTATCAGCGGAGCAACGCGCGGAACAGCCCAGCCCCAGACCACCTCGAGGACTCACGTGCGGCTCCATCACCCCGCGGCCCCTGCCCCTCGCTGCTCACCACGCCGGCTCCTCACGCGCGCGGCGAGGCCACCCCGCACCGCCAGCGACGAGAGCTTCCTAACGTTACCCAGCAGCTGTGCGCGTTTAAAGCTTTATTTTTAACAGCACAGCGTCCCTTCCCAGCCAGGAAACCTGTTGCTGCCGGACCAAGCTGGCATCAAAAGGGGGGAAAAAAAAAAAAGCCAAGCCTAATTTAATATTTCTGCAACATCGATTCCTTCACTTCATCAGGGAATTAAGGAGAATATTGCGAAACCTGGATAAAGCAGTAGCCAAAAAATGGACTAAAACCTCTCGCAGGCTCCAACGCCGCTCGCTCGGGGAGCCCGGGGAGCCGCTCGCTGCTGCCGAGGGTTAGCAGCCTTCATCCCTGCTCCCGGCAGCGCTCACGAGGAGGGGGAAAAGCTTTCAGCCTCTTGCTCCCAGCTTCCACTGGGAAAAAGCAGCCGCACGGAGCAAACCGGAGCGAGCCCAGCACCCCAATTCCTTGCTTCGCATTAGACCCTGGGCACAGCCCACCCGCCCTCCTCGCCTCGGTTCCCATCCCAGGGGTTCATCGCTCCTCTGCCTCCGGAGGTTATTGTGGAAATAAACACGCTGGGAATCGCGAGGTGCTCGGATACCACGAGGACGGGGCCGCGGAGGGGCTCCAAGCCGGCGGGCTGTGTACAGGCAAAACAGCCTGGGGCTGGCAGCACCCCAGCAGCCACCGCACACCCCGGGACGGGGCGTTACAGCTCGCAGCAGGAATCAAAAGAGTTGCCCCAGCATAAACAGGGGATGCTGCAGCCAACAGGTCCCGTTCGCACAAACAGGGCAGAGCATCCAGCTGGGAAACCGGAGAGGACTCAGCTTCCAGCTGGGATGGAGCCGTCCCCGCTCGGCAGGAAGCCGCCGGCGTCCCCCCCGGGGAGGTGGCCTGAGACTCGCCCAGGAGTGGGATCGCTGCGTCTTTCCTCTACACAGCCCAGCTGTCCGAGCGGCCAGAGATGGCATCTCCGATCAGACAGACCCATAGGTTTGATCCGAAGTGGAAACGCTCTCATCCCCCTGCTCCCGTGATTTCAGTGCTGAGCAATTCCCACCTCGCCGATGCCCAGGTCGGGAACAGGCAGGTGCCCAGGCTGAGGAACTAGTCCTGACCCACGTCTCCCCGGGACGGCTTCCCTCCCTCCCGAGCCATCCCGAGACCCTGCGCAGCCCCTTCCCGCTGCCCCGCGGCCGGGATGCTCCGGGGATGGTCGGACGCACCCTGTCCCCCCTCCATGACCAAAGCCACCTGCGGGAACGGTGGGATGACGGGGAGCTGACCCAAACCACCCCCCAGCACCGCGCAGACACAGGGGGAAAGCCGAGGGCACCCAGAGCCTACAAGGAGCTGTGAAGACCTCCCCTCTCCCCCTCCCATAGCTCCCAGCTGGTGTTTGGAAAAATTCCCAGCTGGGGCAGGGCCCGGCCGGCTCCGGCTGCGCAAGGGCTCACGGTGTCGGCAGTGACGCCGACGCAGCCGCCAGGCAGCCAGCCCCCAGGGTCAGGGTCCCGCAGCCCCAGGGCCGGCTGTGGCACGGAGCAGCCCCGCCATCGCGGACCACGGGCAGGCGGGCACTCAGTGCAGCTCTCCTGGGCACGGGGACATCAAACCGATCGGCACGGCGGCAGCGCGGTGACGGAACCTCGGCCGGTGCCAGCAGCGGGATGCTTCGGCAGGGCCGTGCTCGCGAGGGACAGCGTGGCGAGCGGGCTGGAGGTCCCCGAGCTACGACCCTGACGGGCAGTGACTCTGCATTTCGAGCGTCGGCTGGCGAACGGTAAAACTTTATGGAGGGGGGGGAAAAAAAAAGAAAAGAGAAGGGCTGGCAGAGCTGCCGGGGGCGTTTCTGCGCTGCGAAGAGGAACATCACATGCTCCAGCACATCTCATTTTTTCTGCTCAGGTTTCAGCGTCGGGCCGTGGCAGCGGCATCCACGCGCGGCGGGGCCGGGAGGGAGGCACCGGCGGCATCCGATGGAGCGGCCGAGCAGAGAGCTCGGCCTCTTCCCCAGAGCTTTTCGCCTTTCCACCGCCACTCCTCTCCTATCGCAGATCTCCCCGCGCTTCTCCAAGCGGCAGACGTGCCTGCGCGCCGTCCTGGATGCCTGGAAATTCACTCCCCAGGGCAAACTGAGGAAGAAAAGTCCCAGGCGACGGCATCCGGCTGCGTTTGGGTGCCGCGGAAGCGGCCTCACCCTCGGCAAGAGCGCGGTGACGTCCCCGCCGGAGGTGCCCCGCGGCGAGGGCAGCGGCGTGACGCAGACGGTGTCCCCGGGGTGGGAGAGACCGGGCGCTTCTCCGCTGCATGGGGCGATGCCTCCAGAGCCTGCTGCCTCGCCGGGACACCTACTACTGCCAAACAACCACAAGCATGACCAGGCACGCCACCAGCCATCGCTCTGCCGAAGGTCCCGGCGGAGCCCACGGATCCCCATAACACGGCCCCGGGGCAGCGAGGGCAGCCACAGCGTCACCAGCTGCGGGATTGTCCTGGTCGAGGTGGCAGGGACGTGGCCGGGCTAGAGGCAGCACCCTGCAAACGGGCCTGGGTGAGGGCCATATCTGGGACAGGAAGGGCCACACCTGGAGCACGCAAACACCCTGCCCAGGAGGAGGAGGAGGAGGAGGAGGAGGAGGAGGAGGAGGAGGCAGTGGCTGGCGTCCCTCCAGGTTTCCCTCAGCCCCAGTGACCTTCTGACTCAGCGGAGAGAGAACCTACCCAGTGAACCGGCACCGGCCCTCAAGGCAGGGGCGAGATTGCACCGGGGACTGCCGGATCCAGCCTGCTGCCGTGGCTCCCGCAGCGGTGGCACCACGGCCACCGTGGCCACCGCCACAGCCACCACCACCACGGCCACCAACTCCTTCACCCCTCTCCTGCCACTTCTGCAGCCACCACGGCCAGCACCTGCACCCTCCTGGCCGCCACCGTGACCCCTCTTTGGCCACCTCCATGGCCACCACCTCCACCCCTCCTCAGCCACCACCATGACACCCCTTTGCCCACCTCCATGGCCACCACCACGACTCCTTTTCAGCAACCACTCTGATCTCGCTTTGGCCACCTCCTTGGCCAGCACCTCCACCCCTCCTCGACCACCACCGAGACCCCTCTTTGGCCACCTCCACAGCCACCACCCCGACCCTCCCTGCCTTCCACCGTGACCCCTCCTTGCTCACCTCCTTGAGCTCTCCTTGGCCACCTCCATGGCCACCACCATGACCCCTCCTCAGCCACCGCCCTGAGCCCTCCACAGCCACCACCCCAAGCCCTCCACAGCCACCACCTTGAGTCCTGCATGGCCACCACCATGACCCCTCCTCAGCCACCATCCTGAGTCCTCCATGGCCACCACCCTGAGTCCTCCTCGGCCATCACCTTGAGCCCTCCATGGCCGCCTCTGTGACCCCTCCATGACCACCACCCCAAGTCCTCCGTGGCCACCACCCCGAGTCCTCCTCGGCCACCACCCCGAGCCCTCCATGCCCACCACTGTGACCCCTCCACGGCCACCACCCCGAGCCCCCCCTGCCCACCCCGCCGCCCCTCGCCCCTCACCTCGTCCCTCGGCCCCGGCCGGGTCGCTCCCCTCCTTTCTCCTCCGCCGCCGGCTGCGGAACCAGCTGAGAGCCCTCCGCAGCGAGCCGGCCCGGGCCTTCCTCCGCCGGGGGGGTGCGGGGGGGGTCCCCGCCGCCCCCGAGCCGCCGCCGCCCCGCTCCGGCTCCCGCTCGCCGCCCGCCACAGGTGCAGCCCCGGCCGACATGGCCGCGGCGGGCAGCGCCCCGCACCGCCCCGCACCGCCCCGCACCGCGCCGCCGGCAGCCGCTGCCCATAGGGCCGGGCCCGCCCGGCTCCCGCTGCAGCCCCGGCCCCGCTCCGGGCTCCCGCCGAGCGCCCGGCGCCGACGGAAAGTTTCTGCGGGGCGGGGCCGGGCTGCGGGAGGCCCCGCCCGCACCGGTCCCCGCCCCCCCGCAACCCCCCCCCGCACGCCGCAGGTGGCCCCGGTGGCGCGGGGCGGGGGGGGGGGAAAGGCACCGACCCCCTCCCCTTGATGCCGCCGAGGTGTCTGCGGGGCTGCCGGGGGTCCCCAAGCTGTGCCCCCCCCCCCCCCCCCCAGTGGGTCTCGGCTTTGTCCCCTCGGGACCCGCACTCTGCGTGGGGGGGGGCGCCGTGCGGGGACGGCCGCGGGCTGCTCTCCCCCCTTGGGACCCGCAATTTCCCCCCTCTCCACGCCCTTTGCGTGGTGCTGAGCATCAGCGGGAGAGAACTGGAGCAAGCGATGACAGCCTTGTGTCCCCACCCCCCCCCCCGAGCAGCATCCCGCAGAGCGGCTGTCCCTGTCCCCAGGGTGGCTGTCCCTGTCCCCAGAGCGGCTGTCCCTGTCCCTAGAGTGGCTTTCCTTGTCCCCAGGGTGGCTGTCCCTGTCCCCAGAGCGGCTTTCCCTGTCCCCAGGGGTGGCTGTCCCTGTCCCCAGAGCAGCTGTCCCTGTCCCCAGAGTGGCTGTCCCTGTCCCCAGAGTGGCTTTCCTTGTCCCCAGGGTGGCTGTCCCTGTCCCCAGGAGAGGACCCGGGGCCAGACGCCGTGCCCTGCCCTCACCCCACAGCCACCCCCGGTTCCTCACCTGCCGGGCCCGCGGGTGCCGGTGGCCGCGTCACCGCCGACGGCAGCACCCATGGGGACGCGGGGCTCCCGAGCAGCGGCCGGTCTGGCCGTCCCGCAGGCCACGCTCCTGCCAAATGCCCTGTGCCGCGCTGCTGCTCGTCGCTAATAATAAATCAAAACAAACAAAAATGAAAGGACAAAGCGGTGGGGGGGAGTTCAGCCGCTCGGCGTGGCTCTGCCAGCCTCTGCCCGCAGCCGAGAGCGCGCTGGCAGCTGGCGCGGGGACAGCAGCGGCTCCCATAAAGGATTTCTTCGCTGGGGAGCGTGACCGCGCGGATCCGGCTGCGAGGGGGTGACGGGACGCACAAGAGCCTTGGCCGGAGCGGCGACGCGTCCCGGTGGCAAGCGGGTCGGTGGCAGGACACGCGGCAAAGCCGGGGACCGCGAGCCTGGCAACGAAATGAGCGGTTTCTGCCGCGTTTCCCCGCTCTCATCTCAGCCGGGTGCGGATGCGTTTCCTGATGTGAGAAGCTGCAGCGCGGCATCTCAGCCGCATCCTTCCCGAAGGCTCGCAAGGGCCTGGCCGCACGCCCGGAGGAGTTTGCCAGCCGCTGGAAATGACTAGAAGAATTTATAAAGCAAGAAGCCTGTCCGTGCGACCGGCTTCCCGGCGCCTTGCCACCTCCCGTGGGATTCGGGCGCCGGCACCGTGTGTCTCGCGGGCTGTGCGATCCCGAACATCCTGCTCCGTGGAACCGGCGATGGGGGACGGGGACGCAGCGCCCGGGGCGATGCCTGCAGGAGGGCTGGGGCTCGCTGCGCTTTTGTGGCTCAGCCTCTCGTCCCCCCCCTTCACCCTCCTGAACCCGGACTCGAGACCTAAACGAGCGCTGGTCGAGTTGGGTAGTGGTTTTCCAGCTCCCCCCGCCTCGCCGTGATCCCGGGGGAACGGCTCCTTCCCAGGGCGAGGGCTGAGCGTCCCGCTGCCCTCCGAGGCTTCGCTGACCCACGTCGGGGTGACCTGTGCTGGGGAAAAGCTAATCCCCAGTCAGGGCATTCGTGTTGACTGCCAAGTCATTAGCCTCCAAAAGATCCCAGTTTTCACATCTGGCCCCTCCTCGTGTGGCAGCAGAACCAGTTTGAAAAATGTATTTGCACACAGTTGTGGGGCGTCGTCCAAATGATCACAGCGAGAGGGAGAGTGTCCGTTACCCTCCGGGGAGACCTCTCCTCAGATGGGCAAGGAAAATAGAAGAGGAAGGTGAAGAGGAAGGTCGTCCTCAGCTTTCCCTCTGTTACAGTCCCGGTCCTGGCAGAGCAGGAAAGTCCAGGAGCTCCCTGAAGCACCAGCCCCTTGTGCAGAGCCCCAGCAAGCTTCACCCCCTCCCCAGAGAGCTCCAGCACCCGCGGAGTGCCGGACTACCCAGCTGGATAACTCATTTTCCGCTCGCACGGCCAAGATGGTCACAAGGATGCCGGGCGCCTCGGGGGGAGAGCAGCCGGCTGGAGCTCAGCTCCGGCGAGGCCAAGGCAGCGGCAGGCGGGAGGGGAGGCAGAGAGGCGAGGGGCTGCCACACACCCCAAGAGCCCCCCGTGCCTAGTCCCCGGGAGGTTGGAGCCCAAATGACACCTTAGGGTGCCAAAACACCTCGGCCGCCGGCCATGGCATCACACGCTTCATCAGCTGCCGAAGCTCGGTGCAGCCGGGTGTGCTCAGCCCGTCCTCTGCCCCCGCTTCCTTCCCCTCGCCGGGGCAGCGGGAGGGATGGCTGCTCCCTCGTTACTCATTAACGCCTCTGGGACAAGGTCCTCGTGCAGCCTCCCCGGCCCCAGCGAGCCCCACGGGTGCTGCTTCCCACCCTGCTGAGACCCCAGACAGGAGCCGCTTGCTCCAAATCCCCCCGGGATTCCCGAAGCCGCTGCTCCCCGTCACTTGCCCCGGGATATGGAAAAACCCAGCGAGGAGCCCTCTCGGCCGGCACGCGGGCAGCAGTGACGCTGCGAGCGATCGTTGGGACGCGGGGACTGCTGGCTGCGGCGCTGGAGATCAGCACTGCGCTCGCTGTTTTAAAAATGGGGTTTATGAAAGGGCGCCTGGGCCGTAAATGTGATGGGGAGGGGGAGTGCAGGCGGCTCCTTGCTCGGGTGCGGTGCACGTGGAGATGGCGATGAATAAATAGTGGTTGTTGCCTACCCACGTCTGCAGTGCCGGGAAGGGACGGCTCCGTCACAGCCACCCAGGAATCACAGGATCACAGACTGGCAGGGGTTGGCAGGGACCTCTGTGGGTCCCCCAGCCCAACCCCCTGCCCAAGCAGGGTCACCCAGAGCAGGCTGCACAGCACCGCGTCCAGCCGGGGCTGGAATATCTCCAGAGAAGGAGACTCCACAGCCCCTCTGGGCAGCCTGGGCCAGGGCTCCGTCACCCTCAGAGGGAAGAAGTTCTTCCTCGGGTTCAGCTGGAGCTTCCTCTGCTTCCGTTTGTGCCCGTTGCCCCTTGTCCTGTTGCTGGGCACCACTGGAAAGAGTCTGGCCCCGTCCTCCTGACCCCCACCCTGCAGATATTTAGAGGCATTTCGAAGGTCCCCAAAGCGTCACCCGTGCCTGTGGCACCTCGGCCGGGTGGCTGCAAGAGGCAGCTCCCGCTCTTGTGCGAGGATCTGGATTCAGCGCAACGGGAAAACCTGCGGGCAGGTCAGCAGAGCCTTGGTGCCTGACGGGCACAGGGTGCTGTGCAGGATGTCACCGACACAGCGGCTGACTGACCCCGTGAGCGCCCTGCGGGCTGGCAGCAGCCCCACACTCGGGGTATGAAACCCCCCAGCACGGCCGGAGCGTGGCTGGCAGCCAGCGGCTCCGGGAGGGACCCGGGGGAAGAGGGGGACGTCACCAGAACCAGGTGTCCCTCACCACTGCTTCAAAGGTGCCTTCAGACCCGGCACGATGCACACGCACACGGACACATGTGTGCACACACGGACACACAGACACACAGGGACACACAGACACACAGGGACACACAGACACACGCACGAGCCCGTGGCACGGGGCGGCAAACAGCTGTGGGAGCTGCCGGGACAGGCAGCCTTGGTGCAAATATTTAAAGCCCGGTGTCTGCAAGCGTTTGAAGCCTGGCGTCCGGGCTGAGCGAAGAGAAAGCCGGAGGAGCCCGACGTGGGGGTGGCCGTGCTGGTGGGGGCTCCGGTGCTCGGTCCCCGCAGCCGGACCCCCCACGCGTCCCCGCTCCGCTCCCTCGGCTGGGCTGGCGTCTCCGTCGGGAGCAGCCGCGGCAGGAATGGTGCTTCCCTCGTCCCTCCTCGCCGCGGGCAGAGCGGGACCCGGCACCCAGATAAGCAGGAGCCGCCGGCGCCTGTGGCCTGCGGGCAGGGTCCGGCCGCGCTCCGTGGAGCTCCCAAGGTCGGTGCCTTTCATCTCTGCCCCAGCTGGGCCCATGCCCACGCTGCCCTCCTCTTCCTCCCCCTCCTCCTCTTCCTCCAGCCCTGCTGGGTGACCTTGCCTCCGTCTCGCAGGATCTGCCCCAAGCGTCTTTGTCCAGGCCAGGGCACCGGGAGTTTTGAGACGGGGCCAGCGTCTCCGTGGCGGGTACGGGGTGAGCCCTCGGGTGCCAGCTCCTGGGGCACAGCCCTGTGCCGGCTCCCACAGTGGCATTCCCCCGGCACCCCCGCATCAACGCTGGTGGACCCCAATGGGGACCACCCGCAGGTCTCAGCTGGGGAAACTGAGGCAGGAGGCGAAGTGAGCCAAGCTGCTCCCAAGGGGCCTGTGCCTTCCAGCCTCCCTGGCTTGGGCCAATGTCCCCGGGTGCCATCCCACGCTGCCAGGGCCACGACGGCTTCGTCTGGGGACCCCCACCCGCCCAGGGCCACCTTCTGAGGGCAGGGCAGGAGCAGGCGCACAGCCCCACTGCCCTCCAAGCCAGGATCTGTCCCTGGAAGCGCTCCCGGCTCTGACAATGAATCACACTTTCCCCCTGAGATCAGATTGCAGCTCCTGCACACGGGGAGCAGGATCCAGCACCGCAGCCGGACCCCCCTCCTCGCGCCCTCGGCAAACGGAGCCAGGGTGAGACGCGTGCGGAGGGCACCGGGCTGGCAGCATCGCCCGGGTTCGCCGCCACTAAATCCCGTGGGTGCTGGGGTTCGGGTGGGCTGGGGGTGGTTTGGATCAGCCCCCCGTGGTGCTGCCCCACGGTCCTGCCGGAGCCTCTGGCAGAGGAGCCCCCAAAGCTGGGCAATCCTCCCCGGTGCATCAAGCCTATCCCTAAAGACTGCGTGGGGACAGCACGGGGACAGAGGCAGGGCTGCCGCGGCGGTGCCGGGGTGGTGGTGCCAAGGCGGCGGTGCCAGGGTGGCGAGGCTGCGGTGCCAGCTCCGTCCCTGCCCTCGGGGCAGATCCGCGGTGCGTGACGGAAAGGAAAAATCCACCGGGAAGGGGGACGGCAGCACCAGCACTGGGTCACCGGAGGGGGGGAAAAGTGACCCACAGCTCCTCTTTGCTCCCCATGACCCCCTTCAGCCTCTCGCTGGGTCCGTGCCAGGGACACCGCGGCGGCGGGGCAGGGCAGCGACCGGGAGCCGCCGCCATTTATTCTAACAGCCAGAACATTCCGACTCTCAAATACTCCCCTGCCTTTTGCCTTCCCCTCCGGCAGCGCCGCCGAGAACTCCCCGCCAGCCCTGTTTACCGGAGCAAAGTCCACGCCGGTTCACACACGACGACGTCGCTCCGTGCCGGCCGGACCCAAACGCGTGCGTGCGGCCGGCTGGGCTCGGCCGAGCGCGTCGGGGTCCGGCCGCTGACACCCGAGCCGGCGGTTGCCTGGTTATATCCACAAAACAGCCCCGCGCCGGGGCCGGGGTATCCTCTTTCGGAGCAGAGAACAGCTGAGCCTTTTCAATCCCCACCCTGCCCTTGGCAGCTCATCAGATAAACCCCAGCCCGGGCTCGCCATCGTCGCCTCCATCCCCTACAAGGGCTGCTTGGACCCAGCCCGTACGACCCGCGGGTTTCTCCCCTTGGCAGTTTCAGCTGCAGATATATATTTATACGCTCAAGTTGTGTGAATTAGCAGCATTCCTCTCCTATTGAGTCAAAACTCGGCACAAATAGAGGCGCTTCATGGAAAAAAAGAGAGAAAAAGAAGGTGGGTCGTGCTGGAAACAGCAACGGGATCCAAAAAAAAAAAAAAGAAAAAAAACCCACCCAAATCTCCCTTTTCCTTTTAAAGCTCTGTTCCCAGGGGATGGACAGGCGCAGTGATTTTAAACCTGATTTCGCCAGTCCGGCAGAGAGCGAGGCATGGGCAAGGTGGCGGTGACGGTGCCGGTGACGCGGGGACGGGGTGGCACCGGGCGATGCTGCAAGCTGCGGTGCGCGTTGCTGGGCGATTTTGGGGCGCGTAAGCTGGCGACTTCCTGAGCGGCGAGTGCCGACTTCCTGAGCCGCGGCGGCAGCGGGCGGCACCGGGCCCTGGCGGAGGTAGGCTCGGTGGGCTCTAACGCCGCGGGGGGCATCGGGGCCCTGACCCCGGGCTGTTGCGCCCATGCCAATGCGGCGATGTATCTAAAATATCAATTTTATATAAATATATGCTAATAATATGACCACTGAAGCGTTGGTAGGGTGCTGGGGTGGGGGTGGGCACCGTGGGAAAGCGGGGACGGTGGGTGAGCAGAGGTGGAGAACCCTGTCTGTGGGCGGCGAGGGCAGCAGCGAGGGCAGCAGCGAGGGCAGCGTCACTGCCAGGCGCCCGGGACTGCGACCACGGCCACCACGGGGCTTTGCAGAGCAAAATGGCCCCGTCTCCACCCCGACACCGAGCGGAAAGGGGAGGCAGGGACCGGCTGATGGGTGGAAGTGTGGGCAGAGGCTGAGCTCTGCCATCACTGGGGTGTTCGCAGGGCCGACCTGGGGCACCCAAAGACCTCTGAGATATTGGTATTCAGCACCCTCTGTGCGCAGGATGAGGCCGCTGCATTTGGCAGCCATGTGCTGCCTCCTCCCGCGTTTCCCCTCCCGGCCCCCTGCCTCAGAGACGAAGCCCGCGCAGCCCCAGGAGCACCCCCCGGGCACCCCGCTGTCCCCATCCCGGCCCCCCACGCCCCCCGGGAAGGATGAGATCCCCGGGAAGGACGGTTTGAGGCTGCACAGAGCAAATCTCCCGCTTAAATCCCGAGTGGGAAGAGGCGGAGCGGGACGGGGGGGCTGCGGGGATGCTCCCCAGGGATGCGGGCTGGCTGCAGCCAGCCCCTGCGGCTGCCTCTGCTAGGGATGCAGACAGCTTGGCCTTCCCCGCCCTCCTCCTCCTCCTCCTCCTCCTCCTCCTCCCGGGGCGGAGGGAGGCAGCCGCCCGAGCTGGCACTGCAGGCAGCGGCGGGCGAAGCGGCTGCTCCGGGGAGTCTGATTTCCAGCCCTGTTTATTAATAACCCCCCCCCGCCCCATGCCAAGCCCATGTGCAGCGCAGAGCCGGAGGCGCTGGGCTCCGGGGGAGGAAGGTAAGAGCCCAGGAGGGAGAGCAGGGGGGAGCGGGGAAGGGGCTGGTGTCTGCCGGGGGGGTCCCGTGGGTGCGGGAGCCTCGGTGAGGTGCGGGGGTATGGGGCTGGCCAAAGCCTGGGGTGCGGGGATGGGGTGGGGGGATCTGAGGTTCAGCGCCTGGGGAGCATCCCTGGACCCTCAGGAGTGACCAGGGTGGGGAGGTGGGGGGAGGAACAGCCCCTCCGGGGTACCTGCGAGTGTTGGGGGGCTCCGGGACGAGGGGTGGTGGGTGGGAGCGAGCCCCCGCGCCCCGCTGCGAGGGCAGGACGGCCATCCTTCCCTCCCACCCTGCCGACGCAAAGCGGAGCCGAGAACTTTGAAAAATAAGTGCTGGCACTGGAGGAGGGCAAGGAAAAAAGAAGCAGAGCCCTTTGCCCACCTCCCCGGGCGCTGCCCCCTCTCCGGCGGCCGGGCCGTTGGGTCCGAAGCCGCGATGTGTCATCGCCGCCGAAAACTACCTTATTAGGAGAGAAAGTATCGGTGAAAATCAGTTCTTTCCTTGAAGCCGTTGCTGCGAGCCGAGGGCTGCCTGCGAGTGCCAGCCTGTGCTCATTCCTCGGGGGATGACTAGACATGAGCTCAGCGGCGTGGCCGGGAGGTGAGAGCATCCTCCCGTCAAACCCACCGGCCCCGGCTCCTGGAAGCGGCAAGGAAAAGCTCCGGCTCGTCCCCGAGGGTTGTCCTCTCCATCCCACCCCAAATAGCAGCCAGACAAATGTGAGACGCGAGGATTTTGTGGTGGCAGCTGCAGGTAGCGGGACTGGGGATAACGATGGGATCGGATGACTCTGCAAAGCGGAGCTCGCTGGGCTCCCGCTGCAGAAGCCGCCGCTCGCTCGGGTGCTTCCCTCCGTCTCAGCCACCCCGGAGCCCGCCTGCGCTTGAGCAGCGCATTCCCACGCTGTGAGGTTATGCCACATGGTTAAAATCCCAGCAAGCTTTACTGGAAGTGCCCGCGCTGGTGGTGCCGGTGTCAGGTGCGAGGTTTTGGCACGGGCGCAGCAGCTCCCCGCTGGTCCTGCTGGTCACACTGGTGCTGCTGGGGGAGGTCGGCCACAACGTGGTGGGCAGTTCCCGTTGGCACTGGAGTAGCTCTTGGTTTTGGGGTCTGAGTTTCCGTCCCTCGCTCTTCCTCCGTCAGTCAGTCACTTTTACAGGGTTTTCTTCCCTTGTTTGGCCCATGCCAAAGCTGACAGTGTGGGTCAAAGCTGTCCTCAGAGCGTGCAAGGGCAGCCCTGCCTGGCTTGCACAAGCCCTGGGTGACATGGGGACATGGCAGCGGGGCCACAGCGAGCACACCCCCAGCTCAGCCTGCTGTGGGCACCCGCATCTCGCAGGGCAGAGAGGAACGGCTGGGGTCTGTGACACTCATTGCTCTGCTTCACGTGTCCTCTCCTCTCCAGGAACCTGATGGCTGAGCCCAAGCCCCCTCCAGAGCTGCAGCTGGATGAAGCCAGAGCATCCTCAGCCTGTCAGGGAGCGGCCGCAGGCGCTGCTCCGCACCCGGACCTGTCGCACAGCCCGTTAGACCCCGCAGCGGGTGTGGGGGTGACACCCCCGCATGGGGACAGCCCAGACACCTGCCCGGAGCTGCACGCAGACGGCGGGGAAGCTTCTGCAGAGCTGAACATGCCAGGGCCCCAGCTGGATGAGGATGCAGCCGGGACTGGGATCCCGCTGGACGTGGATGTGGCAGGAATCCCGCTGGATGTGGATACAGAGGGAGTAGAGATCCCACTGGACGTGGATGGGGCAGGGATCCCACTGGTTGTGGATGGGGCAGGGATCCCGCTGGATGTGGATACAGAGGGAGTAGAGATCCTGCTGGACGTGGATGGGGCAGGGATCTCGCTGGATGTGGATGGGGCAGGGATCCCACTGGTTGTGGATGGGGCAGGGATCCCACTGGACATGGATGCAGGTGGAGCAGGGATCCCGTTGTACATGGACACAGATGGGGCAGGGATCCCAGCCGACGTGGACACAGATGAGGCAGGGATCCTGCTGGATATGGACGCAGAGGGAGCAGGGATCCCGCTGGATATGGATGCGGAGGGGGCAGGCAGCCCCCTGGACGCGGCTGGTGCGGAGCATCAGTGCCTGACCCTCGAAGAGCTGGGGGACTACTTCCAAGAGTGCATCGAAGCTGTCGAGCAGCTGGAGAAAGAGAGAGACAGCCTGATCGCGGAGCTCGCCCAGCTCCGGGAGCCGGCGCTGCAGGAGATCCGTCATGCCCACGAGGAGATCCAGGCAGCTTGCCGGCTGCTGGCCAAGGTGGAGCTGGAGAGGGACAACCTGAAGGATGAGATCCGGCAGATCAAGCAGAAGCTGTTCAAGGTGACGAAGGAGTGCGTGGCTTGCCAGTACCAGCTGGAGAGCCGGCGGCACGACCTCTCCCAGCACACCGCTTACCAGGGTGAGCTGGAGACCCAGGCCGGGCAGCTCTCCGGCGAACTGTCCCGGCTGAAGGAGACCTGCGAGAAGGAGAAGGAGGTTTTGAGGCAACAGCTGGAGATGCCGCCGTGTCGGCAGGATAACCTGTACCTGCAGGAGAGCCGCCGGCTTTCCATGGAGTTCGAGAGCTTCGTGGCGGAGAGCCGGCGGGGTCTGGAGGAGCACTACGAGCCCCAGCTTCTGCGGCTGCTGGAGAGACGCGAGGCGGGGGCAAAGGCGCTGCAGGAGATGCAGGGGGAGATCCAGGGGATGAAGGAAGCCCTGCGGCCCTTGCAGGGGGAGGTCAGCCGGCTGCGGCTGCAGAACCGGAGCCTGGAGGAGCAGATCGTCCTCGTCAAGCAGAAGCGGGATGAAGAGGTCGGGCAGTACCGGGTACGCGCCCCGGCTGGGCACCGCGCATTTAGAGAGCGGGAGTCGTTCTGTGCAGCCGGCGAAATGTGGATGCTGAGGGTCTTGCTCGTTCGTAGGGCCAAGGGGTGGATGAGGAGGGTGAGGAGGGCGAAAATCTCCTGCTGGTCGGAGTCAAATGCATCCCCTGCCCTGGCCTGGCCCAGGCGCAGCAGCAGCCCCTGGGCGTTGGGCAGACCGGAGGTTACAGGAATGCGGTGGGAACCCGATGAGCTGCCAGAAAAAACCCTTCTCCAGGCTATATTTTTGCTTGGTTTTGACCTGCCCCTCGGAGATGGCCCCAGCAAGCAGGGATGAGGCAGAGGGGATGGGGGAGTTTCCTTCCCTGCACGGGCTGGCCGCAGAGCAGAGCAATGCTGCTGAGCACAGGCACCACACGTCCCCCACAGCTTGTGCTGGCGTGGAAGCCAAGCTAAGGCATTTGGAAAAGTCAGTTTTAAATCAAGGTGGCTTTTCTTTAAAAGCCCAGCCCTGGCGGGGCAGATCCTGCCCTTCCCACTGCCGGGAAGGGCCTCCCGTCCTGTGCCCGCAGCCCAGGGAGGGGGCTCAGCCTCCCGAGAGGGTTATTTCTGGCTGCGCCAGGCAGCTCCCCCCTGGCACCTTGTCCTGAGGGACAACGCAATTCAATATCTGTAAGAGCACATTTGGCAAAGAGGCTCCACAATTAATCTCCCCCCTTTCAACACTCCTTTTCTCAGCTCGTAAGCACTGCCGGCTCCCAGCCTGGCTCTGGGCAGCTTCTGGAAGCTGGTGTCTCCCCTCCATCACTTCTCCTCCCTGCTGAGCTGGAGACCAAGTCACCAGCGCCCGCGACGCTGCTCGGCTTGGACTTCGGGGTCTGCTCTCCCTTGGAGGACAGGACTCGAGGCATCCCTGATGTGCCTCCACATTTTCTTTTTCCCAAACTCCGTGTTTATCTTCTCCTGCCTCGTGGGTTTACACAGCTCTGACAGCTTCTCAAAACACACACAAAGCAGTCTAGGGGACAAAACCAACCAGCCAAGAGAAGCCTAAGGACCCAACACATCACATCCCAGCCTGAGCTCCCACCTTTGTAATAAAACAAAGCTTTTTTGCAGAGATTTTTAAAGACAGTGGTTGGCCAGCCATCAGCCTGGCTTTGCTTGTCCAGACCAACACCATCACCAGGCAGATCCCCCCAGGAGAGCGTGGGCAGCAGCTGAGTGTGGGCCGCGAGACAGCCTTCCTCCCCCAGCTAATCCACTCCTGCCTTCTCACTCCCCAGGAACAGGTCGAGGAGCTGGAAGACAGGCTGAAGGAGCTGAAGAACGGGGTCCAGCTCCAGCAGCGCAAGAATCAGGAGCTGGAGGAGCTGAGGACCAGCCTCCACCGGGAGCTCTCCATCTACAAGTCCGTTTGTGTCCCGTCCCTGTGGCGCGGCGGGGATGGGTAGGGGCTGGGAGGAGGAGGATGGTGGAGAAGAGCCTGGTGGTCATGCACCTTTTGGACACCGTGGGCGTTTGCTCCTGGTCCCTGGGCACGTGGCTGAGGTGTGAGCAAGGGGTCTGGTGGGCAGCACAGCAGGAGCTCCAGACCCCTTGCCGAGCAAATAGGGATTTGCTGGAAATTCCTGTACACAAGGAGTGGTGGTTGCTTTCCAAGAAGCAGGTGTGACAACTTAAACAGGCTGGTTTCCTTAGGAATACGTGGAAAGGAGCTGAGGTTTAGGTTTGGGAAACACTGCTGTGGATGCTCTTCAACGAGAGCGCGCTATCTTCTGCTTGTAACGCTCCATGGCTGGTTTCACTCTGGTCTTCTTTATTACACAGGACTTTTTAAAGCTCTAGAAAACGTCTGTAAGCTTGTGGACTCACCAGACTTTGTGTTGTTGTGTGTTACTCCAGTCTCAGCTGTACACACTCAACCATTTTCTGTAGCTTCACTGTTACTTCAGTGGGTTTTTTTCCCCTTCTCCACCCAAACCTCCTCATGCAAGCACACCACGGGAGGATACTCCCTACCACAAATAGCTATGGTTTTCTTTTATCCAGGTAAGACTTTAGCGTGGAAAGCACTGGGGAAGAGATCTGTTTCAGCCCGTCATGTCACCAGCCATTCTGAGGTGTCTTAATGAGAGTAACTGCACTTACGGTTCACACCAGATCCCAGCAACCCTGTGTCTTTGCTGCTTGTGGTCCTTCTAAATCACACGTCTAAATCACAGACCTGTATTTAACCCGGGTGCAGCAGCGCAGCCGCTTAACTCCTGGCAATCTGCACGTCGCCATTGCTGGCAGCGACAGCGTGCAAGGCTTCTCGTACGCCAGGGCACCTCATTTTCACGTTTGCACCGGGGACCTCGGAGTTCAGCACGGCTCCGAGCTGCCGTATCCCATAGCTCACACCAAAAACGACCTTCCCTGCTGCTAAAGCTGGTTTGTTTGCCCAGGGCTCTGAAGGGCTGGGCTGGGTCTGCACACCCACAAGGCCAGGTACAGAGCCAGTGCAAGTGTTGCCCAATAATTTTTCTTCCATACTGCGAAAAGAATGTTTCTCAGGAATAGCATCTGTCCCCCCTCCCCATTTTCTCCAGCCAGAGTACTTTATGTAAATATTCAGTAGCCTAAATTTACTTTCTACCTGTACAGGGGCTGCTTAGAAATCTACGGACACCTTTGCAAATCGGAAGAAAAAGCAGACCAGGACTCTTAGGAGCAATGGACTTTTCCTCGTTGTAGCAAAAGGCCAGAGGCAGCTGCAGGGGACGTCTCCTGTCGCTGCTCACCCTGCCGGACGCACAGCAGCTGCCCAAAGTCGGCAATACCAGACGGTCGTTTGCTCGTGTTTCTCAAGGTGCTGCTGTTCATCGTGTAGTAAAACTGCTTTTCCACAGAGGAGCAGAGAAAATAGTACTTGCACTGAACAACGGACATATACGAAGAGTAACAAACGTATGTTTTGCTGTGTTTGGAAAAATGTATCTTGTCTTCTTCCATAGGTGGATTGTGTAAGCCTGCGCAGAAGATACTGTTCTGGAAGCCATGTTAGGGGGGCCGATTTTTAAAGTTTACATGCAAGAGAAGCTTTATCCTTTTAACGGGATTTTCTTTTGTATTTCAAGGGTCTCTGCTGTCTTGTGACATGCTCCACTGTGGGCCACAGCAACTGGTTTGGGGAGAATAGGTTTCCACTTTATATAAAAGTCTCACACTGAAAATAAAGGTTGGAGTTTCAGGATCCTTTTAACTCTCAAAGCTGTGTCTCAAAGAGAAAGTAACAAGCTCGCGTGTCAAACTAAGGTGCTTGTAATGGATCAGACCATTCATGCTGCGGACTAACAAAAAAGGGCTGAAGGCAGGCCCAAAGCCCAGGCGGCAGCACGCTTCGGGTGGAAGGCGCGCTTCAGAGCTCGGCTGCCTGGGGACAGTCACTGCTCAGGTAGTCATTTCACAAAATTAGCAGCAGAAACGAGAAGGGGAGAAGCGTCCACACGTTACCAACTAAGGAGTATCTCCACCAGCGCCTTGTCTGGCAGGACACACAGGCACAGGCTAGGCCCTTGCTCTCTCTGCTTTCTGAGGAGGCACAGCCTACCCTCGAGAAAGCACAGTCAATGCAGGAGGAGAACACCGACGCAAAAACCACAAAGCCACACAGCATTTACGTAGAAAAAATTTATTCCATCTGAAGCACTTACAGGCAGTTAGTCATGAGGAGCATGGAGAGGAACAGGTTGCTGGTGGAACAGGACACCCTAGTGGAAGATGGGCAGGAACTAGTGGTCAAGGACTAACTCCTAAAAAAAGTCGTTCATCCACACTTAATTTCCTTTACAGATACCAGCTACCAATACTGCTTTAGGTTACCGGGCTCGCCATCTGTGGTACATCAGTTGGTAAAAACATACACCTTTACAACTTGGTGGCCCCAAGTCTTAAAAACCATTTCACAGAAAGGAAAGAAATATGTGAAAACACAGCTCCAGAAACACACAATAGAGCAAAAGACATGGAAGGTGAGCAGTGCTCTGCAGGAATAGCTAATGAATCCAAACCGCTGTTGCCCAGCAGACGAGAGAAAGGGAAGGGAAGGAAGGAATGAAAAACCCACAATTACCAACAGAGACAAAAAATATAGAAAGAAATTTATTTGCAGTTGAAGTCAGAATCTGCAAGTCTGCTTTCTATCTGCAGAGGCAGAAACATCCACGAGGTACAGAGTAACTAGGGGAATCCCAAGACTTCCAAATTGTACTGAAGAGGACGAGACCTTCCACACTCCATTTCTGAACCGCCAGTGGATTAACACTTGTATCATCTCCATTGGCTCAGGCGTACTCTGGCAGCTCTACCGATTTAACTTTTCTTTAAATTAGGCAAAAGCCCACAGCTGTAGCAAGCTAAAGACAGAAGAAGAAAAAGCAACAAACCCAAGTTTGCTCTGTGTGATGAAGGCAGCTAGAACGGGACAGCCAGCCCTACGCGCAAGAGGTTGCCGTAGACAACGTGACCCAGAGCTACAGCACGGTACCGGCTGAGCTGGGCTAAGCCCTGCTCTTAGGGAGGACTCGCTGTCCGGGTCAAAGCGCCTGTTGGTGGGATCTACAGAGGGATGGCTGAACACAAAGTCTACGTGTGTCTCAAAACCAGTGTTAAGTCAATATCAGGGTTGAAAGGGAAGAGAAGGAAAAAGACTAAAAAACAGGAAAAGGTTGTCATCTAGGATCCTTGACCTTCTGGATCCACACTTCCTTCAGGGTCTTCATCGTTATATATGTTCTCTGCCTGCAAGACAGAGACGGAGGCACTGAAGCATCAGTCACCACCACACTGAACACGATCCCATCTGCCAGAACACTTCAAGAACTTGTGGCAGTTTTTCACCTGCAGATACACATTACCCATCCCTGATCCCTCCAGGCCATTTAACATTAAAGCAGCAATGCAAATGACCTTTTTCGTAATAACCATGTCTCCGAAACATTTCATAAGAACCCTGTAAGTTACTCTAGCTTATGGGAACCTGCCTTCTTAAAGTAGAGACCGCTCCAAGACTTGCTTCAATTAACAGACTATTGCGCAGGCCTTTAGTAGCTCCTCTTACTGGGCAGCGGCGCGTTCCAGAAGAACTACATGGAAGGCTGCCAAGATCAAAGCCCCCGTGAACCGATTTATAGATAAACAAGAATTAGGAGTATGGCCTTGTCAAATGTTATTCGAACTATAGAAGTTTGTTTTCCCAAACCTTCAGTAGCTGGTAATTTAGGGCCAGCAAACTTTTCCTATTCACTGCCACTCCTCTCCATCCTCTGGAGAACATTTGTATCATTTGCAGAGATTTCATTAAGACAGTAACTAACAGAAACCTCAATTTCTTCTTTGGATCTCACACATATTGTTCTCATTGAAACATACAAGGGGAAAAAAAAAAAAAAAAAAGTACTTTATTTTTTTTTAAACCATAAGAAACACAAAACAGCTTCTGAGTATTTGTAAACCATTGTTCCGACCAAACCTAATGTGGATTGTACCATGCCTTTGAGATTTCGGCAGTGCCACAAAGCAAGTCACGCTGAGAGCGGTAAATAGAACCAGGAATGCTGAAATCCAGGCAGCTCAACACCATCTCTCATCTGCCCCTTCCCGCACCTTCCCAAACAACTTACCATTTGCCAGACTTGCATGATATTATCTTCTGATACAGAACAAATTACCCAGGGCTCATTGGGATTCCAGGAGAAATCGGATATCTTTGCAGTATGACCACCATGAATAAACTAGTATTGGGGAAACAAAAAGGGGAATGTTTTCAGATCTACACCACAGAGATGAGTAAAAGGACAAAACAATCCATGGGATTCAGAGGACTTGCCAACAGCTCGGGCGGACCATCCTCAGCATCTTCAGGGGATTGCTCTTCTCCAATTTTACTGTATTAAAAAAAAGAGGAAAAATGAACAGGTGGGGATTTTGTTTATTTGTTTTTTGAAGTGCGATGTAATTCATCAATACTATTTTGTCAGGACAAGGTGACTCATTTGGGATTTACCTCAAGTCCCAAACGTTTAGCCGGCGGTCAGTGCCACTGGAGGCCAGTATAGTTTCGTTATGGGGAGACCACTGAACCTACAGACAAGGATGAATTTCGAAAGTTAGTTAGTTTTAAAGAAGCTGCAACATGACAGACATTCACATCTAACACTACTGTGTTTCGTATCATGAAAGCCCTATGAGAATTCACACTGATATTAACTTGAAATATGAATATGCCCAATAATAACGTCCTAACATAGGAAACAGGTTTGTGAACGTTCATACACTAATGAGGCATTTGAGCACCAACAAGGTACCACAGGTAACCTGTCCTCCAACAAAAACCACGTGCTATGAAGTGCAAACAGCTCTCAAGGGTATTAGCTGCTCCTTGCCTGAATAAGGATTGCACAAATGTAAACTGTGGATTCCTTAAGTAGTAGGTACGGTATACACACAAAAAGAAAACACTGTAATTAAGCTTAACTGCCCAAAAGCTCCCATTTACTACTTGTGCTGGAGAGAAATCTCTCCAAAGCACGCTACTTAATAGGATCACAGGATTAGAAAAGAACACGTAATTCTGCACACTAACCCAACATTTCAAGATTCCATGTGTAATTTTATTTTGATGTAACTACAGTGTTAAGTAGTAACGCTTCTACAAAAAAATCTCGACATATTTTTCTTCTGAGTAAGGGATGAGTTGGAGATGGAAATATTGCATCGACTGAGCTCATGCTACTCCTAATGTTAACATTCTATATTTACACCAGCAAAATTAGCAATTGTTGGTTGTCACAGAATGTTCCGGCGAGACCCTTTAACAGGTACCGGCTCAAGACTTCCTACCGGACCAGGCTGAGAAGACGAACACACTGCAGCCATTTCATTGTGCCTCCCTGCTTCAATCTGCTGCCATGAATAATTTACAATTCCTCTGTACTGCTAGCATTCCACCCTTATGTTGTGGTTAAAGCTCTTGGCCATTTGTTTGTTACACTCTGTCCCTGGCTTTCTGGACACTCTTATCTGTACTGGAGCTCTACCCCACACAGAGCGCTACACAGCTCCACAACAATAAGCCAGAAAACGATCAGCAGATGAAAGAACAGAATATACAAGTTTTTAAGTGCAAGCACATTTAATAAAAACGTAGAGTGGAATGTTTTTCATTTCTTCCAGACAGATAAGTAGAATTAAATCTATGTGCATAGAAGATAAAGACATTTTCTTATACCTGAAATATTTCATCTTTATGAGATTCAAAGGAGTGCAACTTCAGTTTCAGGTTTCTCAAGTCCCATAGAGCAACAGTCTAGTAAAAAAAACAGCCACAAAAAAACCACATTTTTTGTTGAAGTAACCAATATCTACATCCACATTCACACATCAGAAACTGAGCAAGCATATTCCAAGTTCAAGGTAGACGTACCTTATCAGCTGATCCTGTAGCCAGAATAAACTCACTGTAGGGATTGAACGAGAGGCAGTTGACTTCAGCGGTGTGAGCATCCACTGAATGACTGGGTTTGGAGGTGTTGTTTGACCGAGTATCCCAGCTGTAAACGGAAAACATGGAATTGAACCACAGGTTTATATCCCATTTTACTGAGGGTCGAAGCAGCAGACAGGAAAGCAAGAGGGACAGAGCACTCAGTTTCCAAAGACATTAGCCCACTTACATCATGAGCTTCTGATCATCAGCAACAGATCCAAAGAGAGACTCATGGAGCAGGTGCCAAGATACATCTTCCACCACTGCTGTATGCCCCGTGAAGATGGTCTTTGCATCCACCACTTTGCCTTCTTTTGGAACAGCACTAATATCCCACAAGCAAATGGTCTTTGAAAAAAATAAAATTTTTTAAAATTGCATCTTTAGGCAGATGTTCTCTTTACCTCCCCTACTTCCCCCCCCTCAAAAAATCCCAGTATCTTTGACCTTTGCCAAGATACACAACGTGCAGATTGCACCCCAGCGATATTTAAAGTACTCACATGATCATCAGAAGCACTAAGCAAATGCCCACTCAGGTTTGGGTTCCATGACAGCCCATAACCTTCCTTCTGGTGTCCACGAAGACGCAGATCAGGGTTACACTCTCCAGAAGGGTCTGTAAAAAGGCAGCGTAAGAACTCCAGTGCCTGGTACCATTTCCAGTGCATCCTGGAATACCTGGCATTAAGTTTTACCGTGCTTTACTAAACTTTGCTTTGACATTTTCAACAGGATCCCTCTCTGTCCTTTTGAGCATTTTCCCCAACTCTTCGAAGAATCACCTCATTAAAACAGAATGCACTGAGACAACACAGAGCAGCGTGTCTCCTCAGCTTAATAAAAGCACATCACACATTTTTCCAATCTGCTTTTTTTTTTTCTTTTTTCATCTGGATGGCCTGGCAGTGGTCCATTCTAAATTCGTGCTATAGTACCTGCGGTATTTTTTCTTTCTCTCATCATCTCCAACCACACTCTGAAAGTGAGAAAGGCACTTCTGATCCTCCCCACAAGTGGCAGAACCAGCTACTCTGTATGATCTTGACGAGTTCATCAGGAAATGACTGTTAATATTCTTCCAAGATACCAGGACAAACAGCTTAGCTACCCAGCAAATCGTACCGTTTCCAAAAAGCCACCTTCCACCAACCCAAATACCAACACATACAGTAACACGACAAAGGCTGCAGTAAAACAGCAAAAGGAGAAAAGCATACCTTTCTACCAATAACTATTGGATGCATACGTTTAAGCTTTGTATAAAATAACCTTTTACACTAAATATCTATTTTCTCCTCAAATCACAAATGATATACGATGCACAAAACTTTTTAACCTCTTTTTCGCTATATCAGCCCTTTCTTAAGGAGGGGCTGGCTGATCTCTGAAGCGCAGACATAGCAAAGGAGCAGACACCTGGTTTAGAAGGGTGTTTGGTGTAATCAAAGACAAGGACATCACTGGACGGAGTCTTCGTAGCGATGATACATGGGTTCTGTGGCATGTAACGTGCTCTGTTCACTTCTCCCTCGTGATTTATCTTGATTTCAATTTCAATTTTTCCACTAACTGACCCAAAGCCTCCAAACTCTGGAAGTAAGAATTGAGTAGTTTTAAATAACAAGCCAGTTTCAGATCAAGACACAAAGATACAGACTCAGTTCCTGGAACTACCAAACACTTCTTTGGAAAGATAGCCACAAGAACAACTGTAACTGAAAGAATCCAGTTTTCAAATAGCATGTTGTTTTAAACATCTGTATTTGTAACATCAAAATATCAGGACTTTGGCTAAGTTAAAGACGATTTCTTACCAAAAATTTTTTGCTATTTCAAATTTAACAACACAAGTCCCAAATTTACCATACCTAAAACCCTTGTCTGTAATGAAGATGTGTTGTACATTTGAAACAGATGTGCTGTAACTGCACTTTCGTATAATAAAAATCAGCATTGCAGAATTGACAAAGTTCTGGTAAAAACAAATTGCTGCACCGTGTTTAAGATACACAACTGTACTACATCTTGCTAAAACTACCTTATCTTTATAAGTAAAGTCACAGTAACTTTCACAAAACTGCACAGCACTGCTCTGGCAAAAAGAGCAGGGGGTTTTGTTTGTTTTAAATTGGAGTAGCATATTTTTAGAAACACTAACATAGAGCAGAAACAAACTGTTTATTAGACAACATTGTGTTCATGCGTAACTCTCAGAATCCAAAGATCAAAATACTAATTGCACAATCCAGGCTTCCGGCAAAAAGAAGAGCAAACATTGGATCACCAAGGACTTTCACCAGGTAGGAGGATTGATTCAACAAGTAAAAATGAGAAATGTCTAACTTGTAGCAATGCTGACAGCCAACTTCAGATTACAGAACGCATCGAATTCAAGTCTGATATACTGAACAAAATACAATACTCTTTTTATCCAAGAGGGGCTGGCACAGCTAACAGGCAGCAGAACTCAGACAAGGCAAGAACATTTGAAATGTTACACTCCTCTGAAATAAAACATTCCTTTACATAAGTGACTTTCTCACTGGAAAAGTTTAAGTAATGCAAAAGTGATAATAAAAATACCAATAAGCAGTACTCCATGAAATTCAATATCAATTCCTGATGAGAAATAGGGAGGGGTGAGGTTTTCCCACACACACATGCTTTTGCCACAAGCCACCTTCTTTTTACATCATTATATTAACACATTATGTGCACTCAAAAAACATAGCATTTGTCTATTAAGTAAGGGTACGACTTAGAAATAAATTGATTAATTAAGAAGTAATATCTGAATTTTGCTGCCTGACCTTTAAGGAAAGACAAAAATGGTCAAACCTCCCCCTGGTCCACAGCTTTGGTCCCTTACCTCCTTTCTCACTGTCATAGTGTGAAGCATCAAACTGTGCATCATCGTTAGGCAACTGCACGCTGGCTATCACAAGATGATTTTGCTCATCCGAAGTATGGGTCCCCAGGACTAACCGGTGAATACTGAAATCTTTGCCTTCAGGTCTGTAAGAGGAGAGAGTTACATGAGAAACAAAAGAAGGGGTTTACACAAATACCAAGCTGATTACAAGACTTTCTGATGACCACTTCTAACACTAATAACACTCTTTAGGTTATCACCGTTCTCCTGCTCCAACATGAAACTTGCTTCCTCCAGAGGAAATCATTGATCGTAACTCAAGATCTCAACCTAAAATTCTCGCAGCACAACACTCTGGCAGACCACCATTCCCATGCCTTCCTTGACGAGAGCTTAGCAGCTCCTCCCGAACATAACTCTTGCAGGGCATAAACATTCACTGCAAGCAGAACATTGCTATGGAAGCTTAGGACAAATTGGTGGTTATTCAGAAATCATACCTAGCTCTATCTTTGAGTAGATAATTGCTTATTAAGGGGAGGGTGAAAGTGGAAGAAGGAAAACACAGAAATCAAATGCATGAAAATATCTTCTCAGTAACAGAAAACATTTTCCCAAATTAAGAGTGTCTGTACTGATTATCTCTCTAGTGTTCATTGTCCTCACCCTGCTGTTGGCAAGGCAAGGGTACAAAAAGTGATAAAGACAACAGAATCACATACTGTCCAACCTTAACAAACAGTGATCCTAGATTTACTATTCATTCAGCTTTAAAAGAAAAAAAAAAAAAAAGGCAAAAGGATCCATTTACCTCGTTACATCAGGAAGCCACTGAGCGGTCAAGCTGGGCCATTCCAGAGCATGGGTCATTACCAAGTCATACAAGAAGGGAGTATTCTTTTTCCATATTTTATACTCTTCATTGATCACACGTTCTTCCACCGCATCGTCAAAGGCTGCTAAAGTTTTTTTAAAAACAAGCATACCATTAGCCTTTATCACTATATTTACAATGTACACACAACACTGAGGGGGCAATTAGTTAAAGAGCCAACTCCATCACCCCCGGTCTGCTGCTAGACTACTCCAACAGAGCAGTTGCTAGATGATTAAAAATCCTCCAGTGCACGTGCTAATCGTTGTTTCTGGACGTAAGGCTTGGAATTAATGTCAAATTTCACCATCTCAACAGAAGCAGCACAAGAAAATCCTGAAGCTTGGTGGCACAGGATACCGCGGAGGCGAGAAACCAGAACTGTGCCGATGTCTGAAGGCGGGAGGTCGAGCGCTGCTGCTCAACAGGCCGGTCCAGGAGCAGCCCAGCGCTAGCAGTTCCCCAAATCCAGTTTTCCGAGGCTCCTTCCGTCGCCTCGTTCCTCCGAAGCGCTTTCTCACCCCATCTGCCACCGGCCTCGGCTGGAGGAGGGACCCAGGCGCCCCAGGCCCACCCAGGAGCGCGGCGGCCCGGCTCTGCCGGCCCCTCGCAGCGCACGGCCGCTCCCCCCGCCAGCCCCCCCGGCTCCCCGCGCACCGGCCTCTACCCGGGAAACACAAACCCCCTCCCCGGGGCGTGGAGACGGATCAGGAGACTGGGGGGGGCGGCGGGACCCGGCCCCAGGCAGGGCCCCCCCCGCTCCCGGGCGGCCTCGCCGCGCCGGTCCGCAGCCTTCCCTCCGCGGCGGGGCCCGGGGGCGAGGGGAGGCGCGGCCCGGGGGAGGCCGGCGGGCCCCGCCCCGGCTCGCCTCAGACCGGCGGCCGTAGCTGGGCGGGGGGGTACCCCGCGCCTCACGGAGCCCGGAGAGGAGGAGGCCGCACCGCGGGGCCTGCGCAACGCCACGCCGCGCCGCGAGCCCTACCTTCCTTGTCCGCCATGGCGGGGCGGGGGGAGCGGAGGGGCGGCGGCGGGGCGGGCTGGGCTGGGCGAGGCGGGCGGGCGGCTCCTCCGCTCCCTGCTCGGACCCCTCCGGCCGCGGCTCTATTGTTTCCTGCCCCCGCTGCGTGCCGCTCCGGCGCCGCGCACCCCTTCGCGCGCCAACGCCAGCCAATCGCCGCCCGCCGCCGGGCCGCGGCCGCCAATCGACGTGGGGCAAGGGGCGGGGACGCGGGGCAGGCGAGCGCGCGGCGGCGGTCACGTGGGAGTGCGGCCGGGAAGAAGGCGGGGGGAGGGGAGGTGCTGCTGAAGCTCCCCCGGGAGCCGCCATTTTCCGGAGGGGAAGGGGCGGGCGGCGCGGGGCCCTCGCTCAGCTCTTAAAGCGGCAGCGGCCGGCGCTGAGGGGCGGCACCGGGGCCGGGCCCTGGGTTGGGAGCGGGAACGGCTGTGGGTACGGTTTCCTCCGGTTGCCAAAGCCGTGGGCGGACCGCGTGGGACCGGGCCGGTGCGTGTGTGGGGCCGAGGCCTGGCCCGCCCTCCCTCCTCACAGGGCTGCCTAGAAACCTTCGCAGCAAACTCTTGGGTTATTAATTGCCTAAAATCACTAATAACTTCCCTTTTTCCCTAATTCAGTGCAGCGGTGAGCTCTGCTTGGTGTACGTGGTCCTGGTCGGCCTGTGTGGGATCAGCCGTGGATGTGACCGACCGCAGTCAAGTCTTAACAGGTTTAAATGTGAAATTGCAAACAGGTTTAAAATTTATGTTCATCTGGGTTTATTTCAGATGTTTTATATCAGAGGAGCACTGGCTTCTCCATTTCAGACTTCTCTTTGCAACATACTTAGATGCTTAACTGAAAATAGAAACTAGAAATCCCGCGTAGTCTTGTTTCTAAGCCTCAGAGTAAGAACCGCTCCTGTTTAGAAGTAGGCTTGGTGATGTGTGCTGTCTATAAATCTAGCATTTGCGTTATTTAGGGAAGTCTTGGGCTTGGCTGTAGATGAATCTTACCATTTACAAAAATATTAAGAAAGCGTGAGAATGGTTATTGTATCTGGAAATCTGCGGAGGTCTTGCCTGAGGAAACTTTATTAACCTGAAGTCAATCAGGTTCTCCAATTTGTTTCTATTAGATTTACAAATTGAAACCTTGCATGAAACTGAGAAACTACTCAGACTACAGTTCTTGCTTTAAAAATTTTTTTTAAAAGACATTCTGCAAGAAAAGAAACATGAGGAAACCCCTGCACTTGTGTGACAGGTCATGCTTGCCATGCATGTGTTTCTAGGATTGAAGCCTTGAATGCAGTCCCTGTCCTAAGAGAAAACTAGACTTTTTTTCTGAAAGAAAAATCGCATGTAAGGCCACAGGTCTTCCTTCCTGTCACGTCTTGGGGTTTGGAGCCAATGCATGTTTCAGCTTGCTGCGTAATGTATCAGTGGGCTCATTATGATATTTTATTATTTGAGGATTAATGAACTGCTTGGTGTTGTACAAAACAGGGAGGAAGAAACATGGTTCTTCCCAGCGAAGGCCAAAGTCCACATTTTCTGTAAGGACTGTAATCCCTTGGCTTTGCTCACTGAGCATACCTCATATTGGTTAATGAGGTAAGGGCTGTAGGACTGAACTCCGAACTTCCCCTGTCTCCCAGTGACAATTTTGACAGCAAACAACTTAAATGACATGCATCTAGCATCATGTTTTAAATACCTGAGTCTGTCTGCAACTGTTACCAAACTGCTATCAGGTGAAAAACTGAACTGAGAGGCAATTCTCCCTTTCCTAGCACAGAGTCACGGGGAAGCGTGGCAGGGCTGAAGCCTGCGTGGGGGTGGCCATGTTTCCCACCACCAGGAAGTGAGCGAGCCTTGTTTGAGCCTAGCAGTGATGGCAGCCGATGAGAGGGACTACAACCTGACAGAGGAGCAGAAGGCTGTCAAAGCCAAATACCCACCCCTCAACAAGAAATATGAATGTGAGTGCTTTTAATGCTGTCCTGATGCAGCATAGGTGTGACAGTACGGTCATCAGGGGGAGGGAGGGGACGGAAGATAGTAGGATATGCTTTTTAGGGATGTGGGGTTTCTTAATGTGCCAGTATCGTGTGTGTTTAGACTGTGGGATGCATCTGTAGTTCAGTTAACAGAAGTGAGATCTGTAATTTTATTTATGACAGATAAATGCCTTTGTTGTTATAGGTACTAAAGAAATCATGATAGAAATAAATTAGTTAAGTCTCACCTTGAAAACTTTCCCCTTTCGAGCTGTTTCATAGCAAGGCAGTGCATTTTCTACCTCTCTTACATAGGAACAGATATTCAAGAGTGTGTTAGTCTTACGTGTGGTGGTTTTTCTCCTACACGAAGTGCTTAGAGATCATTATCTCTCCCTTTCCCCACCCCTGGACTAACTTCTAAGAACACACCAAGCAAGTGGCTGGCAGCCCAAGGGCTAGCTTAAGGCACTTGCAGTGTCTGACTGTTTTCTATATGAGCCCCGTTTGTCTGGAGGGACAGTATCTATTACTCTGTTAGAATATATATTTTTAGGATGTGTTCAGATATTTATTTGATAGCAGTGCAGAAATATGGTGACATATTACAATAGTCATGCGGTTTCCATAACTGGAAGAGGTTTTATTCTTCTTTTACATCCACTGGAATTTGTTTGCTTTAGAGACCGTTGTTGAGAATCCATTAATAGCGTGTGAACTATCAAAACAGCATCAGAACAATCTTTCGGTTAGTGATCACGGTGTGGCATTTATTTCACATCCCAAGCTAGCTCTGTTTCTCCCAACATGGTACAATTTTGCATTTCTCTGATTCCTCTAAATTAATATAAATTATGTTTATGTAAAACTTAACTTTATACAAGTTTGGATGCTAATCCTACCTTATTAGCGAAGATTGCCTTCTATTTTCTATTACAGTTAAAAAAAAAAATCTCCTTTTTGCATAATGGCTGTTTTTGGGTGTAGACAGGTATATTTCTTCACTGAGCTGGAAATATTTGCAAATCTCATTCTTTGCGTGAATAATTTTCAGTCCTGCAGACTTCATCAAAAAACTCTTTACTCCTGGTTAAAGTTTCTTTTTAATGCAGTTAGCTTGTAGAAGCCTGTTGCGTTACAACAGCCGTACCTTGCACAGTGCTGCACACGTAGGGCACTGACATAATTACATTAAACACCACTCTTCTGCTTGGCAGAAATAATCCAAGATTCCACCTGGGCTAACTTTTTCTAATATACTGGAAAATAGATTATCACTGTTTCACATCTGAAAATGAATGCAGAAAGTTCTTGTTATAACAACGATATCTGATACTCTTTTTTTTTAATCCTAGTTTTTTAAATGTTTGATGATGTCATGCCTTTTCTTTTTCCTTCCCCCTTAGATTTGGATCACACGGCAGATGTGCAGTAAGTATGGGCAGCTGAAACTTTTCAGTATGACAGATTGATTATTTCTTACACTGATGTGAATCTGGAATACCTGTCAAAGACTGGTTGCAGGTGTACACCTTATGGAGCTATGAAATGCCACACACTGGGGTTTTTGATGGCCAGTTTTG
This sequence comes from Opisthocomus hoazin, assembly GCF_030867145.1. NCBI lineage: Eukaryota > Metazoa > Chordata > Aves > Opisthocomiformes > Opisthocomidae > Opisthocomus > Opisthocomus hoazin. The sequence goes on along the minus strand of NC_134430.1, from coordinate 2,838,502 downwards.
TTTCTGCTCTTGGGAGAGCATAAAATTGCATTTGGTTTCTTTTCTAATGTAATAATCCCATGATGCTGCTGATTAAGCCTCTGTTATTTGGAGATGTCTTTTGAAATCTCCTTTTAATCTCTTCATCTTAAACCAAATTTTTTCTGAGTAGTTTGCTTTTATAGACATCAGGTAGCTATATTAGGAAAGAACTTTCTTGTTGTCTGGTAAAACATTTCTTACCCCTATTCTCCCAAGAAACTCTTCTCATAAACTGCAAGAAGGAAAATCTCTGTAATCTGCCTAAATGCATAGGTGCAGAAAAGCAAGTATTTTTGTTCATGCTCTTCTTGTTTCTTGTGTTCCCATTTCTCACCTGCATAATACTTTGGGATTTTTTTTTTTCTTTTGTTACGGTCCAGTAAATTATCTCATGTCTTTTTAGGCTGCACGCCTGGGGAGACACTTTGGAAGAAGCATTTGAGCAGTGTGTTATGGCCATGTTTGGGTACATGACCGATACGGAGACCGTGGAACCTGTGGACACAGTAGAGGTAGAGGCAGAAGGTAAGGCTGTGTTGACTCTTTGTATCGGAACTGTGAGAACCCTGTGGGAGGAGGGTACCAGAATTTTGAATCTTTAGGTGTAGTTTTGTTGCATTTAATTAAAACCTAATTAAGCATCACTAATCTGAGTCTTCTAATAGTGCAGAAGCTGTACATCTGATGTACTCTTAAAAACGTTTGGGTGTTCTTGCTGAGACAATCAACTGACTGTCTTCTCTGCTTCAACCGTACAGGCCATGACATGTTGTCTCTTCTTTTCCACTTCTTGGATGAGTGGCTGTATAAATTCAGTGCCAATGAGTTCTTTATACCCAGGGTAAGCATTCTGTTTTGATCTTTTTTCCATTTGTAGGTCGAGGCTGTTCTCTGGTAATACCGGCTCTGAATGCAATGTTACTTTAGGAAAAAAAAGGGACACAACAGATCACTTAGGCACAACACATGGAGAACTGAAATTGCTAGGGCAGAAAGACTTGAGAAACAAATTGATAAGCTTTGTTACCACAAAAAACAATTATTAGCTGCTGTTCTGTGGTAGGGGCAGCTCTGCTGCCTTCATGTTCCAAGTAGCAGTGTATCTCTTTGAGGCTGCTCGGATTCTCTGGTTTTAGATTCCATCTAAACAATGGAATATAACCCTTGTAAATGGGATTTACTGAGAATTTCTGCCAGAAGACAGAAGATATTACTGACGTATTTCTCCTCTCGCTTTCTCTGCAGGAGGTGAAAGTGCTTTACATTGACCGAATGCAATTCAAGATAAGATCAATTGGGTGAGCTTAAATGATCAGTTGAGTAATGATTATCTACTGAAAACGCACATATTGCCTCAGAGTCACCACTCTGCAATACCATGATGTGCTGGAGATCACTGCTGCTTTCTGAAAAGGGGATTGTGGACTTCCTTTTTTTTCTTCCTTTGAGGTGTTAAATGAAAACCTAGCTGTCCTACGCTCATCAGTGAAACTAATTGTAACATCTGATAAAATAGTAACAGAATTCCAACCACCTCTCTTCTTTTTGCCTTCAAAGGTGGGGAGAAGAGTTTTCTCTACCCAAACACCCTCAGGTACGCAGTGGTTCATCTGTGCATCTTTTACCTTCTAGGGGTAGGATGGGGAGGGTGGTGTCTTTTAAATAAAACTTCCGAGTTCTCCAGAGATCCAAGTATAAACACATCCGAGTGGTATCACAGGCACTAAACTTAAGATCTTGTTTTCTGCCCGTATTGTTCTTGTGAATGCATTCTTGAAACTGTTGACCTGAGCATCTGATGCTTCCTCAGCACTAGCAAAACTCAACAGTTGGCTTCCTTTTTTGTGATGCTGAGAACGCAGTAAACCAGTCTACATTCAGAATGCGTACATGGGTTTGGTTTCCACACTATCACCACAGCTTTTTGCTTAGTCAGTTATTGCCTTTTTTTTTTTCCTTCCTAAAGAATTACTAGAAGCAAATCCTGATCTCCCTGCCAGCTCTTTAGCTGGATCAGTATTAGCAAAGCAAACGCTGATGTTCTTTCACAGGGAAGAGGAGGAATTTGTAGTATTTGAGAGGCAATAAATTAAGGGAAGAGTTAGTTACTCACTATTTGGCCTAGACAAGTCTTTGCTGTTAGTATACCAACTTTCTTATTCATTGGAACAAATACAGCTTTTGGGGGAGAAAAACTGTTAAACTGGATAGCATTTGTAAAAGGTGATAAATACTTTGTATGATTAGGAGCTGCTACAAGAGACATCATGTAGAAAACCCATGTTTTTGTGTCATTTCTCTCTAGGGCACAGAGGTCAAAGCCATAACTTACTCGGCAATGCAGATCTGTGAAGACGAGAAGCCAGAAGTCTTTGTCATCATTGATATTTAAAGCCAGAAAAGTGTGGTCGAGTGGACACGTGTCATTGGCTGGCAAAAGTCTCTTGAAAACTGTAATCCCCGTGGAAGGAACTAAGGAATTGCCCAATTCAAGTCATATGTTGAAGGGAGTAATTGCGGGGAATGTCAGCCTGTGTTTTGGCTTGAGGATGGTGAGACAGAAGTGCCTGCATGCCAGGAAAAAAGATCTCGTTGGGGTTTGGGGGGTGTTGAGAAGAAGGAAGAGAGTTGTAGGGGTTGAAAGTCTCCCAGGAATGCTAGTAGTCTGCTTTTGAGGCTGATAAATGTGTTAGGTGCGATATGAATGAAATAAGTAAATTAGTGGAGCTGCTGGCTAAAACACTATCTTTTTGTAGAGTGGCAGGAGATAATGTTAATCTACATGATTTCATTTGCAGATTTAAATACTCTAATTCTGAGGTGACATCCCTCCTCCAAATTATCTAAAGGGTCCAAAATATCTGCAGTGGGTCAGATTTAATGCAGAAAAATTTCTGACTGTTTGAAGGACACTTGAAGTATATGAATTATGAAAACAAACCAGCACACCTTCTAGAGTACTTTCAAAAATAAAAAAAGTCATGCCAGCAGGTGGTGCTGAATTGCTGTAAATAAATTTCCACGTGCAGTCCTAAAGCATGTAACTGTGTACATGGAATCCTAATAGCACCTATTTTCACCCTAAAAATAGGCAGCTTTCCTGCCGTGGTAGAAAGGGATGCACCGGATTCTCTGCGCGTTCCCTCCCAACCACGTCTGCGAAAGCTGATTCTCTTCTTTTAAAAAGCGTGTGACTGGGATCAGCTTCCCTGCCTTCCTCTAGAAAGGACGATACAGCCAGCCCGTCCGTGTCGAAGGGTTATGGACTTCACTGAATCAAAATTAAATCAAAAAAATAATCAACAGTGTGCTTTGTTTTAAATCACGGGGCAGCAAATGCACGCGAGCCGCTCTTGGTGTTTGAGCAGGGTAGGGTAGGGGACGGCCCGTGCTGGCCTGAGCTGCTCGTTTTATTGTGAATGCTACACGTGCCTGGCCTCTGGAGGTGGCATCTCATCTTCATTGTGTTGTAAAATCGTCTTAAATAGATCTGGTTTTATTTTCATATTGTGAAGATTTAGGGATAAAATCCCTCTGTATTTTTTGAGAAAGCTTCAATGCTGAAATAAAACTTGGACTGAAAGATTTAATGGATTTGTGTGTGAACTTTGGCCAGTTGGATTTCCAACACCGATGAATTACATTGGTGCTTTGTTCTTGGCTAAGGTGAGCAGACTTTTTTGTAAATAAGAATGACGATGGCACAAAAATAAGCATGGTTTTCACATGCTGGGTTTTCTTCCCCCCTCAGGAGGAGCCTGGGCCCGCCTGCTGGCGCTCAGAACGAACAGCTCCAGGCCTCCTGTCGGCACGGCGAACGGCCTGAGCCGGCCGAGCGGTGAGGCCCATGGCAGGCAGGCGCGGCGGGAGCTGAGGGCCGTGGCGGGCGGGCACGGCCGCGGCCCCTCACCCGGGCGGAGCGCGGCTCCCACCCCTCAGTAGCGGCTTTGACACCTCATTGGCTGGTTGCGTCAGGCGACGAGGATTAGCCAATCAGGCGTCGAGTTGCCGGTGCTTTGTTCTCCACAGAGCCTGAGGAGATGGGCGGCGGGGTTGAAGGGTGGTGGCTAGGGAAGGGTTTCTGTTTGCCTCAGCCTTCTAAAATGGGAAAAGAGGGATTTATGTAATTAAAATTTAACTTTGTACAAGCGCTGCGATGCCCTGTGTATACCGTCAGTCACAGGCTCTAGTAGCACGGTAAAGTGCTCTGCTCTTAGAAATGGTGACAGGAATTTGCAAGAGAAACCTTCAGAATTAACTAAGTAAGTGTTAGTTGTCTATTTTTTTTCAATATTTATTAAGTACTTACTATAAAATGTGCCTTAAATTCACCTTGTTCCATTTCCAGAGGTGTGGGAGTGACCAGTTTCAGCTAGCAGCCTGTTACCTGGGAGAAGTCCTATTCTGCTGCGTTACAGGAGCCCCATGGCAGCTATTGTCTCTCACTGAGCTGGGGCCTGCTGAGGCAATTAACTACCTGAAGTGGTTAATTCAGGAACATACTGCAAACCCTTCTTTTCTTGCTGTTGGTTGAACAAGCTCCGTAGGCTTGCCCTCTTCTCACTTTTCCCTAGGTATCTGTTAATGGCAACTGTTGGCGACAGGGAGAACCTTGATGTCAATCAATATGGCTGCTCTCAGATTCTCTACAGGGAATTTTTGCTTGCTTGGCAGTAACCTCAGACTACAGATTCTGCTAACAGGAAAGGAAACATAGCATAAAATGAGACATGAGACCAAACAGTGGCTCTTTATCAAGAGAACCTGCTGTGAGTGCCATTCTCTGCTTTCAGTCAGAATGTTTCTTATATACATTCTCTCTTGAGACTTTTATCATGTTAGTACTAAGCATTTCCAATTTCTCTAGCAAATGGAGATTCTCTGACCCAAATGACCGTGAAAAAAAAATATGATTACTAAAAGAGCTGAAGAGACTCCAGAATTACGAAGTTTGCTGAAACCAAGGGAAATTGTCCTTACAAACAAATGTTTTTATGCTGACTGTCAAGCAGCCTTAAGCATCCGAAATCTATACAAGCAGGGAAGCCTTTCTAAAGTAGCTCCATGATCTAAGTCACAAGTGTCCCACAGAAGTTAAAGGGACTTGTCTACTTTATTATCTTAGCACAAGATAGTAAGCAAATCTTGCACCAATCCTGAAAAAAATGGAAAAAAACCCCTGACAACTGTACTTCCAGTGACTGTGCTTTTATTTCCTTGGAACCATGTTAGTCTATCTTTGTTTAAACTTCACCATACAAAATCACTGCATATCTGAAAAGGCAAACTTACATTATCTAAGTGCCCTATAAATGCTCTGTTCGTTATTCCACTCTGCATGGTTGTGCGTATGCTTTAAAACTAATCATGCTTTTCTGAACTGTAAGAAGCTGTAAGCTCACTCAGAAAACAAAACTCTCGTAAATCAGTTCTTCAGCAGGAAGAATTCCACTTGTTTTCTTTACTCCTTTCTTACAAAGTTTCTGAAGTGTATATACATGTTAATTACAGTGTCAACAAAAATGTGGTTTACATTTCTTAGCTGCATACTTTAGTAAGACTTTTTCAAAGCAAATTCTCAAATTTGTTTTTTAAAAATCTGTATCGTATAGAATCTTTGTAGAACTGTAAAATGGTTCATACTTTCATTATGAACAGGAGCTCTGACCAAGTCTTTGATAAAATATAAACCAATTCTCCTAAATAGTTTCCAGATAAATACTTTCTGGAAGATATTTAGAAGCAGTTACAATGTTGCACATCTGTAAGTACAAAACAACTTGTTTGTAGTCCATATTTTGCTTCTCAAAATTTTAGCAATATTTAATTTTAATGGAAGTAATAAACCAGCGTTAGTTGGTAGGACACAAGTAATTTAATCTTGAATACAACAGTAACAAATACACGAATATATCTACCTAAGATTTGGTTTCACCTTTTCATCTGCCTCATCTGGAATATCATTATTAACATGTCGGACAACCAAATTATACGGTTCCTCCTCCATTGTCTCTTCATCGGATTTCTGTTCCTCCTCCAAAGCCCATTTGGAATGTTTGTTTCCTGTGGAGGAGATGGGAGAATGTTCTGCATCTAAATCGTCAGGGACGCTGTCAAAATTAGCTTCTACCAGACACTTATGGCACAGTCTGTAGCGTCTTGTTCCCTGCTGAACAACACATCCTGTTAGGTCGGTTACGTGACGCTTGCATTTTCTGCAGATCAGTTTGCCAGCTTGATGTATCTAAAGAGATGTAAAATTTGAAAATGTCAGTGTTCATCCAAAAGCAGATTTTAAATTATTTTTTTAGAAACAAAAAATTCACTGCATCATTCTAAAAAATGAAATTAAAATTATAATTTGGCAATTTAAATAATGAATAATTGAAGTTGATGTGCAGCTAGGAATCTTTTCTAGTTTTAGTTCTGGAAATGACTGAACAGCCGGTACCAATGACATCTTGTGGGTTTTTTCCTAGGCTGAATCTCCGACTGAAATGGCGTACCGTTTGGAAGTGGTTGCGTAAATGCTCTAGTCGGGTGAACCTTTTCCCACACGCTTCGCATGGGTACGGTCGCTCCCCTGTGTGACACCGAAGGTGCCGCTTCAGGTCTGCGCGTCGTTTCACTGTGTGCGTACAGAAGGGGCATTTGAATCGCATCCGAGGTAAGTCATCTGTGACAGAGAAATACAGGTAAAATGTCAAATATCAGTAGTCTATGTAGTAGTTTGATTATTTTTCAGCTTAAATAAGCAGCAATTCATTTTTCCTCTGGTCTGTCACTAAACAGGAAAAATCCCAAAATATAATCCCCCAAACCCGGTATTTCTTATTGAACACGTTAAATGGCTATTTGATACTGTACTCTTTCTTACTCAGGGTATTTTTTTAGACCTACAGATTATATAAATACATAGGTATTATATATAGTCGTCATACCTGTCTCTTCTATCAGCTAACAGTTCATAGCTTTGACATTTATAATCTCTATGTAATACACCAGGATGCCTGAAGTCTTAAAAATATGCAATCATAATAAAATATAGGTACACTAGCTTCCAAAGGAATGCACCTAGGAATACACTTCCCAACCTTATTCCCCCATCTAAGGCATACAGTGCCAGTCCATCCAGAGCTCAGATGCTTTATGCAGTGCGGCCCAGCACTCCTCAAGTTTGGGCTGGTTTGGACCTTAATGCAAAGGCAGCGTCCTGCCAATGGCATGAGCTTCTCTTGTGAAGGACTTAGGCTGGATTTAGGTTGAATGCCTCTATTACTGCCAGGTATTGAGGACATTACAAGAGAAATCCAGTCCTTCGGGTCCCCAAGTCAATTACAGCTCTGTAGGCTTCATTGAACTCCATGTGGGTCCAAATAATCTGGCATGTACTGTTTTGACTTTACAGAATAGCTGGGTCAAGCTGTCCGATTCTAATTCTCATGCCCTGTTCTGGCTTCAAAGTCTCTCATTCTATTAGGCACTAGAATCAAGCAGATCATGAAAATAATTTGCAACTCTAGGCATCACTTTGATTTGCATGCTGCTATACAGATTCTCTCCAAAGATCATCTGAATTCTTCCAAATAAATACAAACTTTTCAAAATGCTATCTATTTTTTACCTTCATTCCAACTACTCATTACACCTAAAATTGTGGGCATTGAGGTGTACAGTTCCTCTGCTTTTAATTCCATGAACTCAGGAGTTCTTGAAAGTTCTTGTTCTAGCTGAGCAACAGACCACCTCTTCGGTATCACTTCTGATTCGTGGTTGTATCCATAATCATTGTGATCAGCATCATTCTCGGCATCAAATCCAGCCTCCTCTCTAACGCGAGAGACGTGGCTGGAATCTGATGCACTGCCTCCTCCACTGGCCCGCTCGGCTTTGCTCAATTTACACGGCACAAGCTCGCGGGTCTGTGACAGTCCGAGGTGCTTTCGGCGCTTTCGCGTTGAGCCCTGCTTTCTGCCCCTTTTCGATAGCTGTGTTTCTGCCTGCCGGAGAATCACCTGGGAGGACAGGTAGCTGCTGTAACCGCTCCAGGAATTTTCATTCACCGTGCTAGTCTTTTCATCCGGGATGGAAAAGGAACGCCTCGGGTTGCTCTTTGCTTTCCTTCTGGAGCGATAGAGAGATGGACGGGCAGGTTCACTGTTTGTACTTTTGGCCGAAAGGCTGAGGTAATGATCCTTCTCCTTTTCGTTAATATCCAGCGAGGACTTAATGAATGTCTTACAGACATTCAGAATCTCCGTCATCTGCAGATAGCTAGCAGCTGACATGACTTCGATCACATTCTGACCGGTCAAAGACAATATGCCTGAATACACAAAGTCCAGGATAACCATAAATGTCTCTGGAGAGAAGACCTCAAAAGTCGCTATTGTCGGCTGGCTCGTCTCCTTCGAGCTCTGCGAAAGCAGCATTTTGAAATAGCCGCTGCTGGCAAACAGCACATTGCGATGTGCTTTGAAGACCTTTCCCTCGACCAGGATATTGCAGTCGCAGAACAAGTCTTGCTTCCGCTGTTCGTTTAGCTGCTCGAGGAGGTGAAACTGGTGGGAAGAGATCTCCATCCCAGTCGGGGAGTAACGGGGGAGGCTTGATCTGAAGTCAAAAGCAAGTATAATCATGACAATCTAAACCAATGTTGCAGAATCCTACTTTAAAGAGATGAGCTCTATTTTTAAAAACATGAACATCGTGCGAGTTCTCACGCTCCCAGTATAGCCCCAACCTCCCCGCACAGCGACAGGAGTGAGGAGACCAAACAGCTCGAGAAGAGGCGGCAAGCTGCCTCCGCGGGACTACTGCACAGCCCAAAGGAAGCGGGATTACACCCGTGAACGGCTCACAGACCGAGATAAAGAACTTGGCCGTTCTGCCGCGGGCAGTGCCATGGCTGAAGAGGGTCCCGCCGCAAACCGGCCAGCTGCGGGCGCAGCCCCGGCACCACGCGTCGGGGCCGCACAGGGAGGCGGCGGCAGAGCCCGGGCGGCCGCAGCCCTCCCGGCCCGGGCTCCCCCGGCATTGGCGGAGGCCGCCGTCACTCACCTGCCCGCCCGGCCGAATTGGTCGCTCGACCGCGGGGAGCCCGGCACGCCCGACGGCGCCGGACCCGCCCGCCACAGCGCGGAGGCCCCCGCTCCCGCCACTCGCCACCGCTCCGGGCGGTTGCGCGCTCCCCCCCGCCCCGCTCCTCCGCCGGGCCGGGCGCGCAGCCCCCGCCGCCACTCCGCCGCCTTCCCGGCAGCTCCCCGCCACGCTGCCGCCGCCCGGTGCCTCCCGCCCGGCGTGGCCCGAGCCGCTCCCGCCCGGCCGCCCGCAGCCTCCCGCGCGGGCAGCGCCCCCGCCCGCCCCCACTCCCGCGCAGCCCCTTTGTTGCCGCGCCTGGGGCTGCAAATGGCGCCCGCGTAGGACACGGGGCAGCCCCAGGAGCGACCGGCTCCCGGGGGCAGCTGCCCGCGGGCCGCCGCACACCGACCCCAGGGCCGCCCTTGCAGCAGCCTGCTCCTCGCCGCCTTCAGCCCCGACGCCCGGTCCGACCTCTCGGTGTACAGCACCACCGTCACTCACCGGCTGGGTCCTGCGGGCGGCGGCCGCCGAGCCGAGGGGAGGGGAGCGGGCGGAGGATGCGGGGTCCCCGGCCCCGCGTCGGGGCTCGCCGTGGCTGGAGGCGACGCGCCGGTCCCGCAGCCCCGAGCCCTGGCAGCCCGAACGTGAGAGAAACAAAAGGTATTTGCTGACGTGGGCGTTGGACAGAGACGCCCGAGGGCTGGGGACACAATTAAAGGGGCAACGCACCGACTGCAAGCGCAGCCCAGCGGCTGCCTGCGCCTGCTCGCCCCGCAGCCGGGACTGCTCGCCCCTTCCCACACCCCCAGGCAGCCCGGGAGGCCCACTGCCTTACCGCAGACAATGCGTTGTTAAAGGCCGGTCTGGATATCTTTGTATGGGGAAGGAAGGCGCCACCCCAGTGGGAAATATCTGTAGTTCTGTGGTGTAGGATATATTACATTACTGAATACAGCAGCGTTTTTATAACAGGGAAGTTTTGTATTCAAACAAAGGAGTAAAATCTAAATCAAATTACTCAAGTGGGAGTGCAATACTACAGATTGTCTGCTTTTTTCCCTTCTGTGTGGAAAAAAAATCAAACCAGGATGCCCGTTAGAAAACGAGACACTTTCAATCTTGTGCCTGTTAGAAAATGAGACACTTCCAGTCTCGTTCCTCGAGATCTTTGAATAATTTCGAGAAGGAACCTCTGCAGATCATCTGGTACAGTCACCTCTTCAAAGGGGGCTCCGTTAGAACACGCTAAAAGAGCAGTTCCCATTTTCACAGAGAAATGTCAGCTTGGAGTTGGCAGAGATCTTCATTAGCATTTAATTTAGTACCACAGCTAAACCAAGATACAGAAATCCTTTTCTTTCCACTCCTCCCAGTTTTTCCTTACACAGTTTTTTGTTCTGTGTTGCTACTGTGTTTAAAATTCTTGATGCTCCAAATGAGACGCCTCTCTGCATTTCAAGAGCTAAATACAATGAAAGGTTATGCCATCTCCAATATGGGAGGTATTTTAAGTTAAATAGTATAGAAAATATTTCTTAACTAAATGGCATTATAAGCTTTTCTTACTAGCTTATGGAATTATACCCGTCACTCAACAGACATACAGACTGTTGGTACAGATTTATACCTAACAGGAAAAGTACACTGAAAGTCTGGAGGCAAGGACTGGATGATTCTAAGATCCTTTCCTTCAAAACTCAACCTTTTGTCCAGAACTAGAGATTTTTTTTCTGTTTCATTCTTGTACATGTTGCCTTCCAACTAATAGTAACCTTCTAATTGACTTCTGACTTACCTGAGATGTTCCAGAAAAATCAAGCAGCAAGTGTTGGAAAGCCTGTACTAGAATATTGAAGTGCTCTTACAATTCTGCTGTACTTGTTCATGTAGAAACCATAAAAGGAATATAGAATTAACTATCTGAACTCTATTGAGATTATAGTTTACATTTCTCTTATCTTGCAAATGGTTAGAAGTCCCTGGTGCCAGCTTGACCAGATCACATAAATAATGGCCTCAGCAGTCCACTGAAGGAGTTCCTTACGAATTTGTAAACTCATTAAATAAACCCTAAAGGTATGTGCTTATTCCAGCCTGACTGCTCCTTCTCTAGACTTAAGGCTTTGATTGAAATATAATTTGTAAAAGCCTTTGTAGGATAAATTCAACTAAACAAGTTTAGTTTAGCTGTAATCCTCACTTAACGCAAATCTTGACTCTGCTAGCCCTCAGCAGTTAAGGTTTTAGAAGACACTCAGCTATACAGCATTGTTGTTATGCGGACAGATGCTCATGATTGTCAGAGGGAGATCCTGGGATACAGGCACAGCCATTGACTCAGCTGTAGCCAGATGGTAGTTCAGGCATTTTTCAGCTAAATCAAGGTCCATTTAAATAATAAACAGGGCTGATGATAGTGCTCTTAGCCCCTGTGCAGGCTACCTGAAGTTCAAAGCCAAGTATTTCTGCAGACCAAGAGACTAAAACATAAGAAAGGTGGACACTGGCATGGCTAGGTAATGGGATAACCTCCAACAGTAACCAGATGCTTCAGGGAAGAAATGTAGTATGTTCCATAATTTTATGTCCAAAAGAGATTTTTTTTTTTTCTAAGTTATCATCGAAAAATTGAGAGGGATCCCAAAATGCTGGAGACTAGCATTGCTTCTAAAGAGCCAGGAGTAAAGGATGATACACGTAGCGGTCAGTGTCAGTCCTCCGCTAATCTGTGGGCTTATAGATATTTTCAAAGCTTGCACTAAATCAGTGTTTTTGCAATTTTTTTTCCATCTCAGTTCTTTAGAGCTGGAATAGAATATATACCAAAAGGTTGGAAAGGGAGATTCATTCTGAGGTTGTTGGGGGGGGGGGGGTGTCCTGCCTTTTTTTAAAAATTAATTTTGAAAAAAAACCCCCAAAACCCACCCCAACAGCTGAACTTTTAAGATAAAGACAAATGTCAATTTTTGGGATAGTAAATATAAAAGTTTAGATAATTTAATGGAAAACAAAAAAAAAAAAAAAAGAGATATGATGTGAAGGAGAAAAACTAATCAAGTACCAGACAATTCACAGGTTTATGTGGCGGGTAGAATTCTGTAAGAAATACCTGAACGGGGGGAAAGAGAAATGTTGCCAAGCAAAAAGCGGCAGGCTTTCAGTGACACAGGACAGACAGAGGAGAGAAAAGGACAAAGACACTAGGATTGCACTGAAAGCAGAAGCATAGAAGAGGACTGTCTCTTGAAGTGGACATCCCTGCAATGTTAGTCAGATGACATGGGGAATGGTAAAGCAAGTGACAAGAGAATGACGTATTGAAAACCAGGGAGTAATCAAAACATGCAATAAGAAGTAGTATTTAAGAGCATTTAAAGCAACATGAAGAAGATGAAAGAAGTACAAGGGAAAAAAAAAAAAAAGACAAGCAAAAACCAGTCTGAGAAGACTCATAGAACTGTTGGTCACAGGTGAGCTGTGAACGCCTCTAGTCCCACCTCCCACAGGGAGAAGGCCAGCACCAAGACCACATCAGGATCAGATCAGCCATGGCTTTGTCTAGCCAAGTCTTGAACACTTTTAAGGACAACCACCTCCGAAGCTGCTTTCTGAACAGCCCATTCCAATGCTGCACCACAGTTTACACCTCTCAGACTGCGATTTGGATGAACAGAGGCAAGATAGAAACAATCTGAACAGATCAATATTAGCAGAATGCAGTACAGTTCTATACAACCATCTCTAGCATTTAAAGATACAATCAGGTGTCTTACTTGTGACTTGCCAAAGTTCGAAAAGCAACACATTCAAATCAGTTATTGTTAAGTCAATTAAATTCTGTGGGAACAACCCTATATGGTCTTTGCCTTCCCCCTCGAAAAGAACGAAAATGTTACTTCTGTTAATGAGTGGTATGTGATCCTAACAGGAGCATGAAGAGGATGGTCATTAGAGGCAATGCAAGGAGATGAAAAGAAAACAAACAGGATTACTTTCACTTAGAGAAAAACAAGCAAAATATATGACTGGCTATGCAAAATGAAGGACATAGAAAATATAAGGCACTTAATATTTATCTTGTCTTGCAATACAAAAGTAAGGGAACAGCAACTGAAATTAAGGCAACGAATGTAAAAATGGCAACCTTTTTAAAACACAAACCGTAACTGACCCGTGGGAATTGCAGTCTTGAGCTAAAACTCCAAGCTTAATAGGAGACTTTAAAAATTACTACAGATACCTACTTATGCTACTAAGGATAACAATAACGTATAAAAACAGTAAAACCCCTTGTTTGCCAGGCAAATCAACAATTAATCTGCCTATATTTAAAAAGTAAATGTCTTCATATGTATAGATTGTTCCATTTGCTTATTATAGCCCCTTCACATCTTTTTCTGAAGCATCTGGTCCTCAGTATTCCTAGATTTACAGTATCTAATTAGGTTGAGTATTGATCCAAAAATCCCTTTGCTTCTAAAAACGCCCCCAAGTACACAGAAACACTTAATAGTCTCACCTTTACAGTTAGCAGTTACGATTTCAGGCCTAGAGTGACACTTTTCCCCTCCCCTTAATCCATCCCCAAACACGCACACAGACAAATCCCAGCCACTTTGTATTCTGGGACAGCAGGCACTGATACCTAAAATTTATTGCGCATACTGTTTAATGTAAAGGGAAACGGAAAAACCTATTCAATTTGATTTCAACAAGCATTTTCTCTTGAAATTTGACCAAAGTCATTCCATATTCTTTTATAGATTTCTTTGTTCTGTATTTCATTTAGTTAAGGTTGTTCAGGAATACTTCTTAGCCATTTAATAATACACATTTCAGGAGTAATAAGCTCCAAGGAAATAACCAGCTATTTTCACATGAAGTCCATTTTGTGGACTGCTGACCAAAGTGTAACATAAAATCAAGGCAAGTATAAGTCTTGTTTGGAAAACACATTTTCATAAGGGTCATCAGAAAGGTTTGTAAGTTCCCCCCTTACGGCCCCCTCCCCAAGCCTAAGCCAACGGACGATAATTTTTGTAGGGGCAACAGAATACCACTTGTTGTCTCCTTAGAACATACAAGCAGGCTGCTTCTTGACAGCTCGAGGGGAAGGGCGCTTAATGCTTACACTGTGAACTTAGCAGGAAGCGCTTGAGCTGTCATTAAGGGACCTGTAGGCTGGCCATCTGCAGCCTGGAATGAAAACGCTGCGCTCTCTGGCAATGATGATACTAATAAGGCTATACAGTTTTTACACAAATAAAAATAAGATAGTGACTTTTTAGCTGTCCCTGGGAAAGAGATTATATAGTATATATATGGGATTGTTCTGTAATTAATCCCGGGTTTCAGCCAAACATGCTTACAAAGTTGTAAAAAAAAAAAAAAAAAAAATTTCTAAGCCTATACCCATTGAGTTCGATGATCATAGGATGAAGACTCTATTAGTACTCAGGTCTGTCCAAGAAAATGCAGAATAAAAGCACCCCAGGAGCATACCTCTGCTCCTCTCTGTTTACAGTGCTGGTTAAGATAAACTCACTAAGTAACAAAGAAAAATGGCTTATTTTTTCACAGAAGTAAACTTTCTTCACCTTTAGTCATCCCTTGCAGTCTAATTGTAGGTAAAATTACATAAATATGATGTCTAGTACATCTTGTTCTCATTGGCATAGAGTACAGACTGAAAAAGGTTAAAGTATGTTCTCTTGGTGACCAACTGACTTTGGGAATATATAAATTGATGATGACTCCATCTTAAACTCATCCGTTTCAACTGAGTACAGGTCAATACAAACAAGAGTCGTCAATGGTTTCAGATGGAAAATCTCATCAGTTCCATTTCTAATGATATAGTATATATACTGTACAAACTGTTCTGCCACTGTTATTGGCAAATAAACAGGGGACAAAGAGAGAAAACAACAGCTAAAGTAACCTTTTAAGGATTGTTTCCTTCACATTGGCATGGAGAAGCTGACACTGCCATTGGCAATGCTGCAGACGCAGGGCTACCAGTCACATCAGTCTTTTGAGAGGGTTTTTTAAAAAAAGACAGTATTTTACTAGGGCTTATTAAAACATAGCCCAGTCTAAGTTCCCAATTTTCAGAATGAATAAAAGAACTACTGGCATCAATTAATGATCCATATTTGTAATAATTTTCTCTCTGCTGTGTTGACTAGGACTAGCATTCACGTGTTTATTTTCTTGCAAAGAAATAGGTCTTGAATGAATAATCTGCTAAAGATTCTCCTTATTCTAATAAGAAAGTGCTTTTCCAGACAAATGTGCTAAAACATTTTATATGCTTTTCCTTAATTAGCTGCCTTTTTTCCTTACCATATTATGAAGACTTCATGAAATTTCATGGAAGATTATCTTCATTTCTGAACACTGAAGAGAGGTTTTCTTTATGTTCTGGTGTGTGGGGTATTTATACTTTGTTTATCACTAGATGGTATTACATATAAACCCCACATCTCTACAAGTTTAAAAAGTTCACAATTGACAGTGCTGTGTGACTTTTTTTTTTTAATATTTAGACCTTACTCCATTGAAGGAGGTTTTGAGAAGTGACCCATTGTGCACTATAAAAAGTTATCCATGTAGTACTTCAGTTTCCTTGTTCATCCACTACTTCATTTAAGGATGGATTATTTCTAACGAAGCAAAGTATGGGTATTCAGATAACAAAACTCAGAATGTACTCAACGGCAGGTCCATAAATACATGCAAGTCTGGACCTGTTCAAGAGAAACCAGTATGTTTCTATACAGTAACAACAGGCTGGTGGAGGGCTTATGGTCAAGACAGTACGTTCTCCCTCTTACGTGGAATTCCTAATCCTTGTCTTGCAACTACCTAATATTTGGTTTTACTTCCTTTTCGTCTGCTTCATCCTCACTGTCATCAACCTGCTGAATGACCAAGTCGCTTGACCCATCCTCCACAATCTCCACATCAGATCTGTTGTCTTCCCCATAGTGCCACCTGGAATCCTTATCCCCATCTTGTGGAAATTCAAGGGGTGCTTCAGCCTCCAAGTCAATGCGAATACTGTCTATGCCAGCTTCAGCCAAACACTCATTACAGAGTCTGTAACGTCTTGTCCCCTCTTGGACCACTTGTCCCGTTAGCTCAGTCACGTGGCGTTTACACTTTCTGCAGATAGGCTTACAAGCCTGATGAATCTAGGAAAATTAAAAAGGGTAAGTTTGATAACGTATCCACAAAGAAGTGTTTTTTAAGATGATAAAAAATAGGGCTGGAGTAGCGTCAAGTGGTACTGTTAACTCATTTTGAAAGACAGTCAAACACTAAAAATTAAACCATCACAGGTGCTGTAATTGCCCACTTAAGCTCTGTTACAGGACTTGCATAGAACAGTACCTTTGCGAGCCATCAATTAACAAAGAAATTCACTCCCTTTCACACAAATTATGCTTCAAATTGACTTCAGCAAAACCACATTAATTATCTATTACCTCTTCTTTAGAGAAGTCAATATATCAACTAGATACATTTGTACTGTGTTTAATTATGCTGAGACATATTTACACATGAAACAAATCATGCAGTTACTAAAATACATACTGTTCGAAAATGGCTACTTAGGTGATCTAGCCTGCTAAACCTTTTCCCACATGCCTCACAAGGGTAAGGACGCTCTCCTGTGTGACAGCGAAGGTGACGCTTTAGGTCTGCTTTTCTTTTCACCACATGAGTGCAGAATGGGCACTTGAACCTCATCCTGGGCAGGTCATCTGTTGGAAAATAACGGGATTAAAGAAATTAAGTCATGACATGTCTAGTCATGTAATGCTCTAGGAAAAGGCATTCTATGGGGAGAGTAACATCACTTCTATTAAAAAAAAATATGATCATAGGTCTTTTCAGGCACAAAGATCTTGTGTTTTCCTGTAAATTACACAGGAGTGCAACAAAGGAAAAGAAGTGGACTGAGCGCTATATTAAAATGAGCCTAAAAATATCCCAGATCATGACTTAAATTTGCGAAATGAAGCTGTAGACACACCAAAGATGATGTCTTTTGAAAGGCTGGTTTTAATAAACTTGGTACTTCAGTCATTCACCATTATTAAAAAACCAGAGGAGTTAAAATTTCCAAAACTTACATTTCCGGACAATACAGATGTCTTTTTTGCAATTGTACACTCGCTCAGTAAAGCCCATTTTCTCACGGACAGGACAGCTCACAGACAACTGTGTACCCACAGCATGAAAACCAACTCTTACCTTCAGCCCAGCTTCCCATGACACCCAGAATGGAGGGCATACTCGCGTACTGCTCGTCTGCTTTTGCAGACTTCGATTTACTGGACGAACGGGGTGATTCACGCTCCTGCTGCGACACAGCCAAGCTCCTCGGTATCACGTCAGACCCCTGGCCATACTGGTATCCCACGTGAGGAGATTCAACTTCGCTTTCAATCTGCACTTGCTCCTCAGACGGAGCAATATGGCCAGTGGGCTCGGCAGCCCTGTCCTCCAGCTTGCTTGATTTATAGTGAGGAATGTCAGAAGGTTGCTGCAGTCCCAGGTGCCGGGATTTCTTCATGGAATCCTGCCTTTGCTCGTGTTTGGACAGCTGTTGCTGGGCATTTCTTTGCGAAGTTGGATAGTAGCTGAAGTTGCTCCAAGCATTTCCACCCATCATACATGTCCCTTGATCTGGACTTAAGTGCGAATGCGGGGGGCTGTTTTCTGCCCTCCAGCCTGCGCTGTACAAGCAGGACCGGTCCACGCCGTTTGAATTCACGTCTTTGTCCGACAGACTGAAGTAGCGATCCTTCTCCTTCTCACTGATGTCCAGCGATGACTTAATGAACGTTTTACACACACTGATAACATCGGTCATCTGCAGATAGCTAGCAGCCGACATGACTTCGATCACATTCTGACCGGTGAGAGACAGTTTGCCTGAATACACAAAATCTAGAATAACTGTAAATGTGTCAGGAGAAAATGCCTGGAAAGTAGCTGTCGTCGGCTGGCTCGTCTCCTTCGAGCTCTGCGAAAGCAGCATTTTGAAATAGCCGCTGCTGGCAAACAGCACATTGCGATGTGCTTTGAACACCTTTCCCTCGACCAGGATATTGCAGTCGCAGAACAAGTCTTGCCTGCGCTGCTCATTTAGTTGCTGCAAGAGGTGAAACTGATGGGAAGAAATCTCCATTCCAGAAACGATGAAATGAAGCGTCGCTCTAGAAAAGAACAGAATTAGACTCTTGACTTCAGCGTCGTGCAACTCTGCCAAAGATATCAGACCCGATTTTCAGATATTCTTACAAATAGTCTTATTTAAATCTATAAATATATTTAAAATGCGATATGCACAACCGTGCATTCTTCTTCCAAGAAGAAAAAGGTGATGGAGAAGGCGGATAAAGCAGCACGCGTTATTTGGCAGAGCCGTGCGGGCGGCAGCCGGGAGCATCTCCTTCCCGGGGATCTGCGCACCCCGCAGGCAGCTGCACGGCCCGCAGGCGTTCCCCAAGGAGACGAGGAGCCCTGCAGCAGCGGCGGCTGAGGACCGCGGCCGGGCCTTGAGCCGACGGCGCCGCACGCCCGCTCCGCCCGGGCTCCGGCCCTCGCCGCCGAAGGGACCAGGAACGGGACGCGGCGGCGGCAGAGCCCGGGCGGCCGCAGCCCTCCCGGCCCGGGCTCCCCCGGCATTGGCGGAGGCCGCCGTCACTCACCCGCCCGCCCGGCCGAATTGGTCGCTCGACCGCGGGGAGCCCGGCACGCCCGACGGCGCCGGACCCGCCCGCCACAGCGCGGAGGCCCCCGCTCCCGCCGCGGGGCCCGCAGCCCCGGCGCCCGCCACCGCTCCGGGCGGTTGCGCGCTACCCCCCGCCCCGCTCCTCCGCCGGGCCAGGCGCGCAGCCCGGAGCCGCCCGCCTGAGCGCGGCCCCCCGCCGCCGCTCCGCCGCCTTCCCGGCAGCTCCCCGCCACGCTGCCGCCGCCCTGTGCCGGGCGCCCGGCGTGGCCCGAGCCGCTCCCGCCCGGCCGCCCGCAGCCTCCCGCGCCGGCAGCGCCCCCGCCGCCCCCTCGCCCGCCCGCGCTCGCCGCCCGCCCGCCGCCCGCTCCTGCTCCCGCGCAGCCCCTTTGTTGCCGCGCCCGGCTCCTCGCAGCCGCGCCCGGGGCTGCAAATGGCGCCCGCGTAGGACGCCGGGCAGCCCGAGGAGCGACCGGCTCCCGGGGGCAGCTGCCCGCGGGCCGCCGCACACCGACCCCGGCGCCCGCGGAGACTGCGGAGCCCGGGGCCGCCTCCCGCTGCCCCTCAGAGCAGGGCTCGCTCCGGGGCCGTGTCCGCCCCCCAGTCCCAACGCCCAGCCCGGCCTGCCGAGCCGCCACTCACCGGCTGGGTCCTGCGGGCGGCGGCCGCCGAGCCGAGGGGAGGGGAGCGGGCGGAGGATGCGGGGTCCCCGGCCCCGCGTCGGGGCTCGCCGTGGCTGGAGGCGACGCGCCGGTCCCGCAGCCCCGAGCCCTGGCAGCCCGAACGTGAGAGAAACAAAAGGTATTTGCTGACGTGGGCGTTGGACAGAGACGCCCGAGGGCTGGGGACACAATTAAAGGGGCAACGCACCGACTGCAAGCGCAGCCCAGCGGCTGCCTGCGCCTGCTCGCCCCGCAGCCGGGGCTGCTCGCCCCTTTCCACTCCCCCAGGCAGCCCGGGAGGGGATGGGATGCCCTAGATGCTGCCTTCTCACGCCTTTATGTATAGCTGGGGCCTTGGTGACCCAAATCCTTCTTTAACGTGCTTGCAGCTTCCTCGAAGGGAGATGCAAGATGTTTTTTTTCTGTTCATATGTGTTACCTTCTGAAAAAAAACAAGTCTGAAATCCTGTTACCTGAACCTCTCGCCTTCTCTTACTGGACGTTTGGGATCTTTCTCCTTCCTCTTCTTATGACCAGGGTCTTTCCTGTGCTCTTGACACCCCAGTTATTTCTCATAAATATTTGTTTTCCCATGGGAGCCATTCTGCCTTAGCCATATCCTTTGTGCCCTTTTTAGCTTTCCCTTCCATAAACTTAAGACATTCCATCTTGAAACAACTTATGTTCCTTTCCCTGCTATGGCAGAATGAGAAAGACATCTAAAGACTCTTTCCTCTGACAGAAACATTCTTCCAGTATATCACATACATCCATTCATATTGGATTTTTATCGTTTTATATGTTGCAAAATATATTCCATTTGTATTTTTCGCCAGCTTAATTCTCCCTTTTTAATAAACATCCGTAGTTTTGTAAATTCCTTCTTTCAAATGCAGGCCACACTTTTACAATCTTTCATAAGAGCCATTCTGCTTGTGTAAGACTCCACTCTGTACCTGACCAGCTTAAATTAATCGTTCTTGAACATGACAGTGATTGGAGTTTACACAGTATTTTGTGTGAATCTTTTGAGTCCACTGGGCAATGGTGTTAATCATCAACGGAAAAGTTTTCGATGTTATGTACCTACAGCTGACCAGCCTTTTCCAGCCACGTCACATTGCCGCTCCGTAGTCACCCTCTGATCGGGTGCAAATTTCATGTTGTTTATCTTGGTTTTACACTCAAGTCTAAAGAGTGTATCAGCAGGACTGATTCAAAGCCAGCCCAGAGGACCAGGAGCATCTTTGTCCTCGTTGTTCCCCTTTCAGGGTAACACAACGCAACCCTAGCATCCCAGCTTCTCACAGCTCTTCCTGTGAATTAATAGTGCATGCCTGCACGCTGAATCCTGTATGAGCCCTGGGTCCCTCGTGTTGAAGAGTGGATACAGGAACCTGAAGCGGTTCGGAGCGGGAAAAGGGAAACGATAAAATCTGGCACAGCTTTGTACAAATGTCTGTGGAGTGGAAGATAGCCAATCTAGGAAAAACATGAAGCAGGTGAGATAGATGGAAATCTATAAAATCATAAGAAGATCAACAGACACGGTTCACTGCTTATTCCAGTGTAAGAGGAAGGCAGATGAAGCTCGCAGGTGGCAGGGTCGCAGCAGACCAGAGGATGTGGTTCTGTGCATAACTGGAACGGCTCGCCACGGGCTCTTGCGGGTGTGAAATGCCTGTCAGGGTCACAGGGACATACCGGACACGGTCATGGGACAGACTCGAGAGCTATGTACAGAAATGTCCTGTGCCTTCAGAATTCCCCAAGTCACAAATTGTAGGAGACTGGAGGAGTATTCAGGTAAAAATACTGCTTGGTGTGTTCTTCCATAGAGCAACTGATTTTGACTCAAAAGTCTCGAGTTGGGGGAATTTCACAGAACTTAGTCTATTGCCAGCTAACATAAACTTTCAATTACTGATTCTGGTATGGAGAAATGAAGATGACAAACAATAAAACAATCGCTTAGGTTGTTTAATATAAACCAGAAAATTTATTTGCAGGATCAGGTTTTAATACTGCTTGAATTCATTCCTCTAAAGTTTGATTTTGACTGTCAATTCAACTAGGTAGCACCTCTTTTTATATAACATTCTACATACTTTTTCGGATCCATGCCCAAATTATTTCAGCTGCTGAAAACTTCCTTTTGAAAAGAATTATTTGTAGCTATTTGTTCTGTTTGACTTAGCTGACTTTTCGGGTAATCAGTACTTTCATTTGTGTGTTGCAGAGTGCTCTGCGTTGTAGTTTGTATCAATATTAATGGGACCTCAAGGGTTCTCCATCTGCTAGGAACAGATAATAGAATTTAAAAAGTAGGGAAAAAATGCAGTGGTATCTAGAGTAGCTTAATTAGAATTTTTAAAGCTGTTGGAAGTGCTTTACTCGGAATACTTCAGAAACCTTGCCCAAGAGTCTGCGCAGTGCAGCTAGGGATGGCCAGGGAACAGACTTTGGTTTTCTCATGCATAGGGACTGATTTCGTCCTGTTTTGCACAATAATACATCACAAACAATCCACTGATTCTGGAAATGGATTTAGTTGTTTAATCTACTCCTTTGGTTTGTATTTCTCACTTTTAGAGTAACTGTTTCTAGCCGAGAAAGTTCCAATTGAAGCTGAGATATTGTTTGGAGCGTTTATCCGATGGGAATAAACTCGGCAACTATGTGGAGGCAGTGGTTCTCACAGCAACAGGAGGAGTGTTGCACAGCAAGACTAATAGTCTGCTTTTTAGAGAGCAAGTTACAAATTACTTTTAAAAAATTACTATTCTAGTGCTGATACAAAAATTATTAACATAAATTTTGCATTGTCTTATTCAGGTTTTGGTAACCAAATATAGTTAACAGTAACACCAGTTAAAATATTTCAGTTTTCTTTAAAATAAATGTTTCTGAAAAATCACAGACTTCAGTTATGATATATTTTCTGACTTTAAATGTACAGTGATATGTCTTGCCAAAGAAAATTCAAGAGCTTATACCAGAACAACTGAAGTACCATAGTTCAAAGGCTGACATGCATTGATTCATGAGATTAATTAGCTGGAGTTGCAATGGATTTTTCACAAATGTGTGAGTAAAGTAATATGCATTTAACAAGGGTTTTATTTTTAATTTTGAAGATACAAGTAAAATTGCCTAGAACCTTGGGCTAAAGCAACACAATTTCTTTCATTTTTCTACCACTGAAGAAATAGCTGCAATTTTTTTCTGATGAATCAGAAACGTACCATACTTGGGGAATTAATTAGCTGCCTTTTTTTTTTCCACATTGGATCTAAAAATGCATTTAATGAGAAAATGTGAACAGCAGGAATTTTAATCCATGCTCTTGCAAAAATTGTTGCTTTTAAAATAGTGTTCTACGTCTTAAAGGAAAAGTAATTTTCTGATAACATTTTGTTTGTTTAAAAGCTTTTGAGAAAATTTATGTGGCTTAAAAATGTATTTTTTTTTTAGTAGTTCATAGATGAGTTGCTAATTGTTCCATGTCAGGAAACTTCTCAGTGTTACAGGACGTAATGCCTTGAGGAATACAAATTATGCAAGGTAAGACCACGTCACCATGTGGTGGTGCAGCCACCGGGCCACTCTGAGACGTCAGGATAAGCCCCATTGTGCTGTTATTTTGGATGCAGTGCGGTGATCTGGGCGTCAGGCACCCCTGGGCCATCCGCTGCCTCAACTGCCGACCGGAAGGACTGAGCAGGAGTTGTGGCCAGAATGGAGAGTACTGACCGAAGCCAGGCATCTCGGGATCCTACAAACAGCGATCCGAAGGTGAGACCCTTGGAGCACTCCGGGACTGCAGCGGGCTGTGAGACAGGATCTGCCCTGAGCTGGGACGCCTCTGAGTGGATTTTGTGAGGACTGAAAGATCATCTGTCGACGATTTCACAAGGACTCAAAGGCCTGATTCCACGAGGTGCACCCACCGTCTGTTGATGAATGCCAGCACATAAAAGTGAGTAATCCATGAAACTCATGAAAAGGGAAACTCTAATCACAGGTTAACCTCTGGCTGTGTGAGTGGGTGGGTGGGTGCCATTTGGTTCAGAACGACTTGCCTGCCTGTGTGCGATTTGATTCAGAATTATTTGTCTGCCTGTAAGTGTGATTTGATTTAACCTTCCTCTGCGTGTGCAACCCTGCCGGAAGCTTCGGGTGACTCTTGGGATTCTTGAATCTTTAGCTAAGTCACTAGTCACTATTTTGGTTGTAACAAATTCCATTGAATCTCTCTGCTAGATTGGCTAATGACTAAGTGCTGTTAATAATTATACAACCTAATCTTGTGATCTATCTCAAAAATATTAGTAAATCCTAAATTGCTGCTAAACCAAAGCTGTGTAACAAAATCCTATTTGTAAGACACCAGAATGAAAGAGCTTTTAAAGTTACACAGACATGGTATGGAGATAGGGGAACCGCAAGCAAGACACCAGAAATGAATGAAGAATGAGATTACAGTTTTCATCTAATACACTGCCAGCTTATATTTGGCTTTAGTTTATTTGCCTCGGCATCACCTTCACTGTTATCAGCTTTCCATGCGATGAAGCCAGTAGACTCAGCCACGGTTTCTGTAGTTGTCTTCACGCAGATCCTGAGCCGCATCCTTGTTGTCTTCTACTACAAATGCTTGTTCAGCTTCCAGGTCACCAGGAGATCCCTTCATTTTCCAAAATGAAGAGGAAATCATAACACACCGTCCTAAAATACTGAGTACAGGGAGGAATCGTGGATCTGCCAGTACGCCTCACAGAAACTGAACAGGCTATCTTGTGAACAAAGTTTACAGCTTGGGACAAGGCCGATATTTGATGGCAGTGCTAGCAGAGGCAGCAGCTGTACAAGCATCTTAGCATAACTGGTCAGTAGCTTCTTCTCTACTCAGAACCCCAATTCATAATTCTGCACCAGTAGAATTAAATCAAATACTTGATCGGCATATTCTTAGCTTCAGCACAGCTTCCCTTAACACCTAAAACTGTGAGCATATTTGCATACAGCTCATCTATGTTAATCTAAATATGATGTATGTTCTCATCTATATATTATATGTTAATATATTATATGTTCTCATCTGTGTCATCTAAACAATTCATTCTCCCCAAATCATTAGCAAGGTCTTTGACAACCTCTCCTCCCCTTTGATTGCCCTGCACCCCTGCTTTCCTTCTCCCACACCCAGGTTTGGGGGAAAGAACCATTTACACCTGACGATAGCCCTCACCCCACAGCGAAAGAGTCCTTTTCACCAAGGATAGTCACAGCTCGGTGGCCTTCAGAGCCAGGGAGACAAGAGTGGGTGAGTGCTTCAGCACCCTACATCTTTCATGTCAAAAATGAAAAAATGTGTCCTTACTGTGAGATTAGTATTTGTTTAATGTTTTCTGTTCAACTAGAAAAGAACCACGCTACATACAACAATATAAACATATATAGTACATACACAATTTAACATACAATAAAGACAAATTCAGTAATCCACCCCTGTAGAAAAAAGTTACAAAAAGCACTTAAAGATTTGATCCCCACCCCTTGAAAAGTGTAAATTGCCTATATGGTGTTGATGCACATTAATTCTCAACGCTGGTTCAATTTGTTTTTCTCCCTCCCGCCCTGATACATACGCTCACAGACATCTCGGCATCAGGACAGGCACACTCGGAGATCTGGCAGCTTGAGGTAAAACATCAGTGCAACTTTTCTGTTACCGACCTGCAGAAAACGTCCAGTTATTAAGTCTGGAAAGGTCGGCTGGGTTTGCACTGCCGCCTGGGTGGGACTCTGGGTTGTCTGTGAAGGCTGCAAAGCTTTTGTAAAACACTGTAAAGACTCACCATACAGAACTTTACGTGATCTTTTTCCCATATAGAACTATTGATCCCAAATACCTGTGGAAGCAGAGCACCAGATGTCAGTCCCTTCTTTCACTCCCTAGCACCATCTTTCTTATCAAAATAATCTGCTTAATGTTGGATACTGTTTCTTCTTTGTGTTTTTTTTTAAAAGTACCCTTATTTTGCTTGTACTAGAGCAGTTTTTAAGAAGTCATAATCTGCTATGTTTAAAAATTCAGTTAACAAGAAAAGAAGAGTTAAAACAGTGAAAAATGTAAAAAAATTATGGACATTCAGAGAAAGCTGGGGTAACTGAATTTCACATACATCAGATTCAGATGACATTTTCATTTGTACCGGTTGGTGTTTTAGGACAATTTACTTTTGATTGAACTACTCCACTGATCTGTCTAGAGATACTGCATTAACTGGCAACATTCGCACGCTAGTTTTCAAAAGTGAAAATCTTCCTCTCCTGCCTCAACAAATATACAGCATCTTGTTTAATAATCCAGTGCTATTACTGTACTGGTTTTCACTTGAACAGATCCTGGAATGGGCTTGGAGATTTACGAAGGTCCATGAATTTACCCATAAATCCATCTGCATGATGGTATCTAAAATAAGCAGGCTCTAAAATCAGGGCATCTTCCCAAAGTGTTAACTCTTGTTTAGTTTTGTGAGTATTCTAGTTTTCAGTTTCCTGCAGGAGGAGAGAAGAATCCGCCAAGTCTCCGAAGACCAAGGTATTCAAAAGTTTTTGTGATCTAGAAATAGCTGTTACCGTTACCAACAACTATTATTTAACAACAAAATATGTCTGTCTTGTATTAGAAAGACAAACAACTACAAGAAGAAAGCCATTTCAAAGCAAGCTTCCTATTTTTGTTTGAGTGATATACACTGGTTTTGGTCAGAACCCACATACCTTAGTTATTAACAAGCAAACAAGACAGAATTTGAGAAATCAGTAGCACAGTTATTGGCTCCAAAATTAAATTTGCGTTCATATAATTCCCCTCCAACCCAAAAAGAAGTCTGCAGCTAAAAATTAAAATAAGCCTTGCCACTGAAGAACTTTAAGAATTTCTAAGAGCTGAATTGGTTTCTAATTCTGCAAAACTGTCAGTGTATGCTTAAATTTTACCCTTGTAACTAGTCTTGTGATCAGTGTGAGTCTAAGCCTTCACAGGTTATGCTAAAGGCATTTTTTTCTTTTTAATTTACTAGTATCCAGACATCTGCCTATAACCATTTAATAAAAACCAAAAAGGTGTTATATTCACTGGTTGTGTTTTAGTAAAACTGCTCTGCTGACCTTCATGGCAGAGATGATGACATCCTAACTGTAACTCCAGACCTAAAAGCAGCTCTGTGTGGGCACGCACACCACGCATACGTGTATAAATGGAGCCGCTAGCAAGGTCTGAACAACTTCATGCCCTTTATACTCTCATACAGGTTGCTAATAGTTCTAGACATGCAGGAAATCTGAATTTCAAACAATCCAACAAAAGGCAAGCCAAACTGTCTTCAGTTATTTGGCTGACATGTCAACAGTGGCCTTTAAGAGAAGAAATGCAATCTCTATGGTCATGTTAAAGGGCACTGTCAACTTAAGTTGGATCAAAATATCTTTAATACTAACAAAAATGCCTTAATGATTAAAAAAAAACCAAAACCAACAAGTTTCAAAATATGAAAAATTCCCAGGCATTTCTGAAACAAAAATGTATAAAGCTAAAGATCCCAACAAAATAAAACTGAACAGATTTCACTGTTTGAATGAAAACAGTGAAAAGAAAGAAGGGGTTATTGCATTTTTCATTGATTCAGAATATTCTAGATCAACAGGTAAATACAGGTTTTAAATATGATAGTCTGTAAAAGCAGGTTTAAAGAATTCCACTTGTGAAATATCCAATAGCATTAAAAATTATCTGCAAAGAATATTTGGGAGTCTGTTCCCCCCGCATGTATTTTACTGTAGGCATCTGACAGCATTTTCTTCTAGCTAGGATCAGGGACTGCTTCCCAGTTGCATGGATTTTTCTCACCCAGCATGAAAAATTAAAAGCTTTAAAAAGAGTTTAAAAAGTTAAGATGATTATAAAATGACAAAAAAATGGTAAGGAAACAAAGTCAGTGTTAATAATATACAAGATTTTCTAAAAAAACCCCACAAAAAACAGCTAGCTGGGTTTTAAGTTGACAGCATACTTTTAATCCTTTCCTACCAAGAATCCGATTCTTGCTAGCAAAGTGTCTATCACCAGAAATGGATATATTAATTTGCAATTCCCAGAAATCGAAATATGAGCCTTAATCTAGACACTCCCAGGTTTACTCAGTCAACTTTTGAACAGTAAAAAATTCAGAGCAACCCTCTCAGAGAGTTTTATTTTCTAGACAATCAAAAAACTCCAGAATGCTCCAAGATCCACAAATATAGTTAAGTCACTTCTACAAATAAGGTTCGGTTTATAAGAATTTGTCATTTAAACTAGACTAAAGGACTTCAGTTATGAAACTGCCTTACAAAACATCAGTAAATTAAATAACCACATTTGGAAGATTTACAAGGTCTTGCACCAAGAGGTTAAATGCACTATGAATACCAGTGCAACATGTATTCCTTTAGTGAAATACAGTGCAATTATGTGCAAAAGTATGTTAAAACGTATACTCCTAAACAAAGTCAATTACGTAGAGCTAAGACTTTAAAATATGTAGTCTGCATAGCCTTCAAAAAACTTTGAGAAAGAGATTATATTAGAAATAACTTTCCTAAGAACATTATTTTTGATTCTTCACTAAGCACCATATGAATATTTTAAAACAGCTACATCATTTTCTCAAAGCTCGTAGAGGCTGGATCCACAATGGAAGATTTCAGGAAAAACATCCAAAAACTAGGTGGAAAGCACAGCAAACAGATTTACATGAACCTCTGGTCACAAGAATGTGGATAAACTACATCCTCCTCTAAATACAAAGGTTGAAAGACTCCACTGAAACAACGCAGCACAATGTGACAGATCCACAGGAAACATCGATTTTGGTGGTCACCTTCAAGCCGGAATGTGAATGGCGCACCCCCCGCCCGCACCCCTCACCCAGCGCTACACAGACCTTAACACAGCTCCGTTCTCTACGCACAAGACACACAAGAACACAATCTCTAAGACCAAAGAAAGCAGGCTGAAGTAAAATCGCTGAAGGTCTCTGCAGTGATTCCTGCAGCTCATACTACATGCAGACTTTTGCAAGAGGTGAATTTTCCCAACTCTGAATATCTTCACAGTTTCAGAGTTAGCTGGCCCGCACCTCAGCACAGCTCAGCCGTGCGGGAAGCTACATCTTCTGGCAGTTTAATTGTGGCACCCTAGCCAGAACCATGCTCAGCTGATATTCCCTGTCTAGCGGCCTCTACCAATATTTACAATGAGGTGGCATCTTCATGCTAGAATGACCAGAGATGGGGCTGCCTGGTCACTGAATATCATCTTGGATCCCTGTTTACATTCTTATCTCACTTTCATTAGCAAGTTAGTCTCCCCACAGACACAGATATCGTGTCTCTTTTTCACGTATTCTCATATGCAGAAGTCCTTCCTTTATCACATACAAGAAAATACCCTCTTGGATGGGCTCAACAAAAAGAGAGTAGTAGTCCAAAAGACTAGCCCCAGTAGCTTGGAGGTGTCATTTTCAAATGTGCTAAGATGATTTACAAGCCCACGTTTTGCTCAGATTTTCCAAAGTGCTAAGGACCCAAAACCACAGCAGGATTTTCAAAGGAGCTCAGCTCCAAATCTGGAATCTACGTGAGTTGTCTCTTCAATGGTCTTCATTTAGAGGACTCAGATAGGGATACAGAGCCCTGAATTTCTCAAAGATCTTTTCCCAGAGAGATTTTTCCATGATGATGTGTGTCACTATGATACTGTTCAGCAATTAGAAACTCAAATTTACAGATGACCTGGAGTAGGGACTACTGAAAGCTTATGCAACTGAAGTCACAGAAAATAAACGTAGCGAGTGATGCCAGTATCTTCTTGCGAAGGTGGCACTCATCAAGAACTCAGACCAGAGAGACGTTTCAAAACAAGTCTCTCTACCTTCTGCTGTTTTCAGGAATCACTAGTAAAGTGACTTGTTTAAAAAGAAGGTTGTTTCTTCTTTCCTCATCCTACTTGATCTGCCAATGAATTCTTAACTGCATCTGTGACCTCAGGATCACCTCTCACAGGTAAATTGTGACATCACTCTAAGACGACTGTTTCACTGTAGGATGAAGCAGAGAAGCTGAAGTGTTCTTTTTCAGTATGTAAACTAAAAGCATAAGGTATGCAAAAAAAACCCTGGTTAAATCAGAGGGCTCTTTGGTTTTCAGGTCCCATCTACTATCTACCAAGTGTAAAGTCTTTACACTAAAACCCTCAAGAAGCACTGTCTTAAGTGGGAGGAACTGCTCATTCTTTGTCAGCCACGACCGTCTACAGGCTTGTGAGCTAGCACTTACTCCAGCTAGAAAGACTCGTACAATTTGCCTTTTCATGAAACATTCACAAACATAGTAAAGAAGCATTAACAGTCTTATTTCACAGTATTTTTCAGTTTTGTCTCTTCATTAGGAAACAGTAGGTTACCCATAAGCAACAAGGCTTTCTGTTGGTGGTGCGTTTTCTTCTAAAGCTTCCCAGCTTGATTTTTGATAGCTTATATCAACTTGGTACTGGAAAGGTAAAAAAATCTCACCCCCTTTGAAAGCCAACCTATCTATCCCAGCAAAGAAACATGAGGTCCACACTGAAGTTTGTTTTTTTGTTCTTTAAAAAAAAAACAACAGTACTTGGATAAATTCACACAACAACAGAAACCATGAGAAAGATCACCAAAGACTAGAAGGAGATATAGTGAAAGAAAAGGAATTGCATACAAAGAGGCTAGTAAAAATTTCTGAGATTTCCTACCCAACCGCTTCAAAAAGGGTATTCAGAGCTCTTTTATATGCATAGCTCAGATATTCATATTTATAACTGCTCCTAAGCTACACCTGCTGTGAATCTGGCTATTTAATCTACCAGAATCAGAATTCTCAAGTAACCGGACTGACAGCTTTTAACTTTCACTGAAAAAAGCTGAAGAGAATTGGGCAGTTCACTTAGTCTGAGAGACCAGGACACTAGACACCATAATGTGGGCTCAGTATTTCTTAAGCCAATACTACTAATGTCTAAATGACATTAGAGACACATCTGAAGATCTGTAGTCTGAGCTCTTGAGAGAGGAAGATGCAGTAAAAACAATTCAGAAAGAGAAGCTTGCTCTCTCAATACCTATAATTAAGGACACGTGAAAAATATTTATTCTTACTGTCTATGCTTTCATCAGCAGCATATTTTTGTTATCCTGGTTTGTCTGCCCTGGTTTCCAGGTCAAATCCAGTCTAAGCAAACACTTAAAGTTTACAATTTAGATAATACTGTCCTAACACAGGAGGATCACAACTTAGTGTAGAAAAGTCCCAGGTAATGGATGAAAACTGCATTTCTTTAACGGAACCATCAGAGAGAAGACGGTGCCCCTTTTAGATCAGGGACTAAGGACCATGACAGCATTATTGGAAGAAACTCGTTATCAAAACAAACCAGAGATGTTCCACCTACAAAATCAAAACTAGGAGGCAGAGACACCACTGGGAATTGCTCAAGTAGAACCTCTGTGAACCCCGACAGAAGATTCTTCACAGATTTCTGGTGCGCAGCACTGAAAACTTAAAGGTATTAAAAATTCCAATTCTCCCTGCTCTTCTATTAAAAAATGGAATAATAAAACCCAGCACTGTCTCACTAGCTGGGCAAATACGCAGTTTTCTGTTGCTGACCAACCACTGTGAGGGAGACACTTCAAACGCTCCCACTCTCCTCTCACTGCTACATAAGTGTTTCTCGGTCTGATAAACTCCTGTGGATTTCCTGCTTGTCATCACCGTCAGCATCATCATCATCAGCTGGATCGTTTTCCTCTCCAGACTCCACATATATGGGCCAGTCGTTATCGGCATCACCCTTCTCTTGGCCTTCTGATGGAGGTTCCATTAGGCTGAGGTTAATGGGCATCGAGTCCTCGTGGGTGGTGGTCACGCACGTGCAGCTGTCGCACAAGCCAAAGCGGCGTAATCCTTGAGACAGGCTACTCGTGAACGTTCTCCTGCAACCTTTACAGATAATTGGCTTGTTTGATCGATGCACCTGAAGTTAAAAACAAAACACTATGGTAAAAAAAAAAAGGCAATCTGCCTTCTTGCTTTAGCTCTTTCTGGGGTGCTGGTTTGCATATATTCCCAGAACGGAAAAACATCTTAAGCTGGAAAAATAGCTTAAGCTACAGGGCAGATGATCCCATCACATTTCCAGCAACAAAGATTGGGGGCTACATTAAGTACTAACGATCCAACTATCAGTGGCTTAAACTTGTTATTGGAAAAGTTTTGTCTCACATTCACAACAATGATTTTGTCCAACGTATTTTGGGAAACACTATCGGGAAACGCCAAGAACTTTTATAAATTTCCTGATACACATAATCTTTCAAACTTACACTTAGAGCATGGCTCCGAAGGTGTTCCTGCCGAGTGAAACGTTTCCCACACGTCTCACAGGGGTAGGGTCTCTCACCTGTGTGAGAGCGAATGTGCCGCTTCAGTATTCCTTTCTGTTTAGCCGTGTAGGGGCAGAATGGACATTTGTGAAGCTTGATGGGCACAACTAAGACATCACCTTTTGGGGAGAAAACACAACGTATTAGGTTAGGCAGTTCACCAGCGTTAGCTGTGTTGGCTTCTTACCCTCCGTGCTGCACATCTGAGTCAGGATGGTTGCACTTTCCCCTCTTGTTGTATTTGGCTTACCTGGAATTTCCATAGGCTGTGCAGTTGCAGAAGACGTTCATGCAGCTGCAGATGGCCCAGTCCCTTGAAAATCAGCCTGCCTGTACTGACACAGCTGATACTCCAAGGGAGTTGGCTCACAACAGAAAAACAATTTTATTTTAAGAAGCCATTTAATTAGGTGCCAAAATTTTGCTTTTAGTGCAGTGGAGCCTCTGCACTATCTCAGCCATAGAAAGTCTCCTGTTTTGTTTTTTTTTTTAAGATACCATTAGCATTAAACAGCATTAAAAATTAAAATCTTTAACGCAAACTACAGGTAGAAGTAGTCCAATGTTTCCCATGTGCTTTTACAAAGTGCATAAATTTAGATGTGGGGAACCCATCTAAAAATATGAATGCTTGTTTCTGCTGCCATTCACATTAGCCATTCAGTCGGTAATAACAAGATGAAGGACTCCAATACATTTGCTGATAATATTTTACTACTCCGAAAATCAAACTATATGTACACAAGTAATATGTAATTTGTGAAGTCATATGCAAAAAGAGAATTAAATTTGAAGATCACATTATAGAAAAACGTGGGTATTGCTAAGTTTTTCGGCATCAGCCCAGATAGGAGCTTCCTTTCCAGCACGAAGGCTGACATGTTATACTAAAAGATTCGTTTTCCCTGTTCCAGGTACTGATTGAGCAAAGTGCTTGCGTATCAAGCCTTGAGCTCTGCAACAGTTCCACCAACGCAGGTGGGGCTGTAGAACATTCCTTGTGCTATTGTCCAGCCCAGGCTCAAAAAAAGGAGTGTCCAGTGTTACCGTGTGGCTATCAAGGGAAATTCATCTCACCCGATTTTGGACCTTCACAAGGTATTGCTAATTCCTGCTGCACATTCAGAGCTCTGTTTGAAAACAGAAAACCAGTTCTTAGGCCTGCCTTGCTTCCAGGCTCTCCAGACCTGCCCGTTTACCCTCCGTCAGCTGCGAAGGGGACCAGGAGGACTGGACAGATGCAGACACTTGCAGTAAGGGGCATTTATCTCATCTGTCACCCCAAATGCGCAAGAGCACCGTTCTTTTATCAGGACTTTGCATTTCTCATTCCTTGTGCCTCGTGAAAATTGAAAGATAGCAGGACCATTAAAAGCTGAGAAGAGATACTTCCATTCTACTAAATGCTTACGATGTTTGGTTTTAGCAGAGAAACACAACTGAATGCAAGGTCTGGGTTTTTTTCCCCACTCCTATTTAAAGCACATCTACCATTAACATTCCTAATATGTTGTCACAACACCCGATGTTCTCCATCACATTCTAGCAGCATTTCCCTTTTAATGATTCATTAACAGTCTGAAGATTTTAAGAGGGAAAAAAAGCGAGCAAAGTTTGTGTGCATGTTAGATGCTCTTGCCTTGCTACACGTCAAAAACCACAGGCAAGGCCTGGTGGCAGCACTCTGTTCTGAGAACTTCAGTCTTCTGGTGACTGTATGACTGGATTTGTAATTTTTCTCAGAGTCCTTATTTTAAAGCAGTGAGAGACAATATTGGTTTTATTGGCTTTAAGATCACACGTCCATGCTTGAGCTGGAAATGACATGAATGTGAGCTTGCTATCTGGAGTCAATATTCAGTCTGCTGCCCGCACCATTATCGCATTTGTCACATCCTAAACAGTGATGGCACTCGCAGCGCCTGTCGGAGCCGCCTCCCCTCGTCATAAGGCAGCTTGGACAAGGCAAGCTGTGCACCAACATTACCGTGAGCAGATAAAATGCTCAAATCCTTATTTTCCACTTCAGAAGAGATGAATATGGACATGACCTTCTCTTCTCCAAGTCCCTGACATTGCTGCTAGGAGATATTCCTGCTGGCGGGAGACATCCCAACAGGCGCTGGGCTTGGGAAAGCAGTGGAACCTGGGTGACCAGCAGCTGCAAAGCGCGTCTGCCTCTAGAAGTAAAAGTTAAGACTTGTCTCTATGCAATATCGCAGAGTTTAAAGCTTTCAGTGCTCTTTAAAGAATTTCTAGGTATCGCTCAGTATTGAACAAAACCGATTTCTGCCCTTTTGAAGTTCAAAGTAACAGCACACAGACTATCATCCAGCAACCGACGCGCTGGCAGGAGCTCCAGCGGAATGAGCTCCTTCTGCTCTGTCAGGTTCTCCAGCAGATCCCTCTTGCAGCAGCTCGACTTATCTTTCCAGCTGCTCTTTGTAATGCTAACATTATGAGAGGAAGATTAGTTTTAAAAATTCACCTGCCATGCAACAAGGTCCCAGATGAGATCGTTTATTATAGCAGCATCACCCGCAGCAAGCTCCAGGATGTTTCAGTAAAAGCTGCTAGAAATACTTACCTCCCAAGCACTGCACTGAATAAACGAGTACAGCTTGAAGTCCAGAACAACAGTTTATTTTGCTACGGCATAATATTCAGCAATATATTCCTGAACAGGAACTCGAGTAACAAAGGAAGTCGCACAACTACACACTTTCCACCTCGATTACACAGACTGCGCCCTCCCGGGGTCCTCTCACCTGCGTCCTCACCATACCAGTCGCTGTGAATGTCCATCATGGAACTCATGGCTACCCCTGCGTCCTCCGGCCTACCCTCAAAGCCCCGGACAAAGTGATGAACCACATCATCCTTTCTCTGTGCCGAGCTGTTGCGCAACAGGGCCTCCAGGAATTGTTTCATGTGGTAGTTATTGCAGGCCAGGTCCATCGCCTGCCCGCCGTGCAGCCCCTCTTCCATCTGCTCGAGGGACAACGGCGTCGGGTACTGCGGCAGCCGTTCGCCCACCTCCACCTCGACTTCATCCGAGTCAAACTCTACTTTGGGTTCCACCCCCTTGGGCAGGGAGGAATTAACGTCGTCAGGGGAGTCGCTGCTCACAGGGTCCCTGACCACCAGCTCCAGGGGATGGCAGCTGCTGCATGCCCCGCAGGGAGGGTCCCGCTGGCAATCCGAGACCCGCTCCTTCTCCTGCGGGGACGAGCCGGAGGCAGAGCACTGGCTCTTGGCGCCGTACGAGGGGCCCTCCCTCGCAGCGCTCCCGCTATCAGCCTGATAGAAAGCCGCTTCTCGCTCTATCTTCCTGCAAATATCCAGCGATGACCTTATGTACGTCTTGCAGAAGTTGACCACGTCGGTCATCTGCAAATAGCTAGCCGCAGACATCACCTCGATGACGTTCTCCCCGCAGAGATCCAGCTTCCCGGAGTAAAGGAAATCCAGGATGACGGAGAAGGCCTCCGAGGTGACGATGTCGAGCGAGGCGGTGCTGTGGCGGCCGCTGTCCTGGATGTAGTGGATCAGCAGGGCTCGGAAATAGCCGCTGTTGGCGAACAAAATGTTCTTGTGGGCTTTGAAGATCCTCCCCTCCACGATGATGCTGCAGTCGCAGAAGAAGTCCCTCTTGCGCTGCTCGTTGAGCTCCCCCAGTAGCTTGGCGTAGTACGACTGCATCTCCATCGCCGCCGGGGCCAGCCCACGGCGCCGGCAGCGGGAGGGCTCCCGCGGGGCTCCCGGGGCCCACCCCCGCCAGTCTCTCCCCGCAGCCGCCGCTGCCCTCGGGCGGCCCGGGAGCGGGCCCCGCCGCGCAGACCCCCGGCCCTGCCCGCACCGGGCAGCCCCCACCGGGCAGCCCCCGCCGCTCCCGCCCGGCGCCCTCCCGGCGCCCTCCCGGCAGCGGCAGCAGCAGGAGGAGGGTCCGGAAGTGACGTCACAGGGAGGCGCGGCCCGCGGGGTGAGGGGTCGGTAAATAGTGGTGACGTCAGGCCGCCAAGATGGCGGAGGGGTGAGTTGAGCTCTGCGGAGGGGGCGGCTGGGCCGGGCCCGGCACGGCCCGGGGGGCGGCGGGGAACGGGCTTGGAGCGGCGGGAGAGGGGCGGCGGCGGGCGAGAGGCGGCGGCGGCGGCGCGGCCTGAGCCGGGCGGGGGGAGCGGTCGGGGCTGGGCCCGGGGCGGGCGGTGACGGGGAACGGGTCCGGGGCGGCGGGAGAGGGGCGGCGGCGGCCGCGCGGCCCGGGCCGGTCGGGGGAGTGGTCAGGGCCGGGGTCCGGGGCCAGGGGCCAGGCCCGGGCCCGCCTGACGCGCGTGTGCTGTGCAGGGAGGACGCGGGCTGGTGGCGGAGCTGGCTGCAGCAGAGCTACCAGGCCGTCAAGGAGAAGGTAGGCGGCGGCGGGCCGGGGGCGGCGGGTGAGGGGCCCCCCGGGCCCGGCCTTAGCGGCTGCCGGAGGCCCATCCAGGGCGTGCGGCTGCAGGGCAGCCTGAGGCCCCGGGGGGGAAAGGGGGGTGGGCTGTGTTCGTGGTGACTCTGGGAGCTGGGGACCCAGCCGGGACCATGTGGCTTGGGCGCAGCGCCGGGCTGTGTCGGTGTGAACATCACCAGCTGTGTGGGGAGGGTACGGCCCGAGCATCGCGCTGCGGGGTGAGACTTCCTGCCAGTGACGGCGTGGCCTGTGTTAGTTGTACACAAAGCTCACGACAAGGCTTTTCCTA
Organism: Opisthocomus hoazin; assembly: GCF_030867145.1. Classification (NCBI taxonomy): domain Eukaryota; kingdom Metazoa; phylum Chordata; class Aves; order Opisthocomiformes; family Opisthocomidae; genus Opisthocomus; species Opisthocomus hoazin. The sequence goes on along the minus strand of NC_134430.1, from coordinate 2,801,730 downwards.
ACCTGTCTTTGTTCATTCTTAGCTTAAAACACCCCACTCTAACATGTTTTGGGCGTAGATGTTCCCCGTTGTTATTCTGGGTGTTACAGTCTCGCCCATTGCACCAGCTGGGGTGAGGGCTCGGCTGGGTTAAAGGCTCTCGCGCTTCAATCTTTGTAATGTGCTGGGTGTTCCCAGAGTGGCCGCGGCTTTGCTGGAGAGCAGAAAGATCACACAGTCTGTCTGTCGTCTTCTTACAGTCCACAGAAGCTTTGGAGTTCATGAAACGGGACCTGGCTGAGTTCACTCAAGTCGTGCAGCATGACACAGCCTGCACGATCGCCGCTACGGCCAGCGTGGTCAAGGACAAGCTGGCAGTGAGTGTGGGAGCGAGCGCGCTGGGGTTCTTGTGGCAGAAGGCAAAGCGGGGGGTGGATAGGATCTGCCTGCCTCCGAGGGCAGGATCCTCTGAACAAACCCCAGCGTCTAACCACGAGCTTCAGGTTTCAGACTTTCTCCCCAGTGCAGGTTTGGTGCCGAGCACTGTGTGGGATTTCCTTGCTGCAGCAGTGAGGAAGCTCTGGAGACGAGTGGAGACAAGTTCCTGTGCTTTCTCTCTCCCTGCGTGCTGTGTAGTGGGGTACTGGCAGAGTGGGTGTATTGTGACATCGCATCTCTGCGCAGCTGCCGCTGTGACGGTCCAGTCCCCAAACCTGGCTCAGTCCTTCCCCCCCCCCCCCAAAGCCTGGGCTCAGTTCCCCACAAACCTCCCTGCCCCACTGCCACCTGAGGCTGCTTCTGCTGGCCACCATGCCCTTCTAGCCCAGCCCTGGCCCCACAGTTGCCTTGTTAGCTCTTCTTTGAAGGGAGAGAAATCCTCCTTCCTTAAAGGAACCTGTCCAGGAAGGGCTGAGGCTTGTCCTGCTGCTGCAGGCACTGTTACTTACCCTGTACTGCTTTTTGTCTTCAAGAGGGCGGAAGGTTCCTCTGGTGCGACTGAAAAGGTGAGGAAAGGGCTCTCTGACTTCCTGGGTGTCATCTCGGACACATTTGCTCCCTCGCCGGATAAGACCATTGACTGTGATGTCATAACGCTGATGGCAACACCTACAGGTACCACGGAGCCCTATGACAGCGCCAAGGTGAGCGCCCCGTTCCCGGAGCCGCTCTGCGGGATGTGGAGCCCCAAGCCCTGTCCTCTCGGGGCTCTGCTGCTGCCCCTCCGCTGACGGCTCTGCCCTGTGTGTCTTCTCCTCCAGGCTCGCCTCTACAGCCTCCAGTCAGACCCGGCCACCTACTGCAACGAACCCGATGGTACGGTGGGGCTTGGTGGTGCTGCCAAGCTGGCACTCGCGTGGGGTCTGTGGGCTGTCCTCAAGTGCCCGGAGCCTGTCGCCAGCAGGCCTGCTGGCTTGGCTGTAGCTGGGATCACTGTTTGTGGAGAGCAGATCTGTCTGTTGCTTTGGGGACTGGTCTGGACTGGGAATTTGCTGGGCCAGTTTAAACTACCGCTACAGCAGGTGCCACGTGGCCTGGTGCTGACAAGAGGACCCATGGCGTGGGGTGGGCACAGGGACCCAGGTCTCCCTCCTCCTTTGCCCCTTGCTCGCCCAGCTGAGCTAGCCCATAGCACCTTTCCAGTGAAACTTCCCAAAGCTGTTCCTGCCCTGTCTGTGCCAAGGACTGTTATCCCTGTGCTTGTCCTCTGCAGGCCCTGCTGAGCTCCTCGAGGCCTGGCTCTCTCAGTTTAACCTAGAGGAGAAGAAAGGGGAGATAGCAGAGCTGCTGGCAACCAGCCCTTCCATCCGGGCTCTCTACACGAAAATGGTAAGGCCCTGCGTGGTGCCAGTGGGGGGCAAGTTCTGACTTGGGGTAGCCCGGAGCTGCTTGGGCCCTGGTGTTGGTGGGAGAAAGGGCTGTGGGTGCGTGGTAGACTGGCACAGGGCCGTTGGGCAGCGTGTTGCATTCTGCTTCCCTGCCTGTTTGGCACGAGCCTGGAAGAGCAGCTCCTCTGTCGCTGTCCGATGTGTGTCTGAGCGTCTGCCGGCACCTGCCTGGGGCTTGGACCTGTGTCTGTGCGCCTGAAAACGCAGGTGCCTTGCGCGGGTCAGGAGGGCAGCTGCAAGGCTCGGGAGGAGAGGGGAGCAAGGCAGCAACCGCAGCCTGCCCTCTGACGTGACTCACGGTGGTTTCCCTGTCGCTCCCAGGTCCCAGTGGCTGTTTCCCATTTGGAATTCTGGCAGCGCTACTTCTATAAAGTGCATCGCCTGGAGCAGGTAGGTCGGGAGGGGTGGGGGTCTCCCCGGGGGCGGGCACTCCATCCAGGGAGCTCAGTGACGCAGACCTCTCTTTGGCAGAAGGTGCTTTTCCTGGAAAAGGAGGGATCTGGGCTGCCTTGCCCATGTCCTTCTTGTCACTGATGCTGAAATCCCTCGGGGAGGAAAGGACTGGGGACTTGAGCAGCTGCTGACGCTGAATTCCCTGCAGGATGAAGCCCGGCGGGAGGCCCTGAAGCAGCGAGCGGAGCAGAGCATTCACCAAGAGGAGCCAGGCTGGGAAGAGGATGAAGGTGGGTCGGATGGTTGGGGGTCTGCGGGAGGGCTCGCGCAGACCTCGGCAGGTCGCAGTTAGAGAGGGTGGTGGCTCCTCCTCGCTCCCACAAATTCAGCTGCAGCCAGCCCTGCTGCACTGTCAGCTGCTGCTGCGCTTGCTGAAATGTCTCTCGCTTCTCTTCTGCCTTCCTACAGAGGAGTTCTTGGGGATGTCACCCCTGCCTTGTGCAAACGTGAAATTTCCAGAAGCAGCAGAGAAAGAATCTGCCACCGCAGCCCTGGAGGGAAGCCACCCTGCTGCTCACAAGGGACCCTCAGAGGGAAGCTGGGCCGTCCTCCCTCCGGAGCCGGCCCCAGCGGAGGGGAGCCCCTCTGAGAGCAGTGAGAGCATCTCCCTTGTGACTCAGATTGCAAACCCTGCCTCTGTGCCTGCTGCGCAGCTACAGACTGGAGCACAGCCAGCTGGGACCGGAGACCTCTCTCAGCGGCTGCTGGAGGCCACCTCGGACGAGCAGAGCTCCTTGCCAAAGCCCCCAGAACCCGGTCAGCCTTCTGCACCTGCCCAGGTGTCCGCAGTCTCCTCAGAGCAACCGGCTGCTACAGAGCCCCGAGAGGTGGGGAGCAAAGCCCAGGGCAGGACAGAGACTCTGAAAGAGGAAGGACCGACAGACCTACGAGTCTTTGAGCTGAACTCCGATAGCGGGAAATCCACTCCTTCCAACAACGGCAAGAAAGGTGCGTATGTGGGGCCAGCGCAGGGCCTGGAAACCTGCTGCTGGGGTGGCAGCTTTTGGGTAAAGGGCCCGATTCTGCAGTGATGGAGAGAAGGGGTTTTGCCAAAGTCACCCAGGAGCGTTAGGTCCAAAGACTCTCTAGTGGCTGAAACGAAAGCAGGGGCAGATCCCTGTGCTGTAGGACAGGGCCGGGCGGGTTGCATTGGGTGGTGGCAATCTGCTCTCCGCAGGCGGCTGGGCTGGTGCTGCAGCTGAGCCCTTCCTGAGCCTGCTCCTGGTGCTCCCTCTGGAGAAGGGAGGGCGAGACCCCTCCAGGACCCGGAGGAGGGCAGGGTCACAGCTCTGACACTATTTACAAACCTTTTGTTGCGGGGGATTCTGCCTTCTGCAGAGCCTGCTGCCAGCCTCCCAGAGCAGTGGTTACATTGGTTATGGGGTTAGAAAGCCACTGGAGGCAACCCAAGAGCCAGCAAGGTGGCCAGGTATCGTCAGCCGGGTCTGTGAGCAGAATGAAATTAATTAGACAAGAAATCAGAGGTCTGTTGGCTGAACAGGGTGGACCTCTGGTCCCTGGCGTGCTGGGGCGGGGCTGTGGTCTGCGCGGGGAACGCGGTGTTGCCTTCCCTCGGTGTGTCACCCCCAGGAGCGTCCCTGCGGCCGCTCTGCCGCAGAGGTGGTCTGTGCTGTGCGGGGGTGCGACAGTCCCCGTGTCAAGCTCCCTCCAGTCACTCCTTACCGGCTGTATTTCCCGGGTGACCGAAGCGGGACGCATCCCAGGCCAGAGGAGAACGTGTTTCAGCGTTCCGACCCAGCCCCTGCTGCGAGGGCAGTGCGGTTGGGTCTGTCCCGGCCCCGGTAGCGAGCTGACAGCCTGCTCCTGGGAAGAGGGGCTTGCCCTCCTCGGGCCGGCTGCGGTGGCTGGGCCTCCTCAGCGCCGGGGCGTTGCGTGCCTGTGGGTGCTGCATCTGGCGAGCAGGCGCGGCTCCGACGGCTCAGTGGTGATGTTTGGGCTTACAGGCTCCAGCACGGATATCAGCGAGGACTGGGAAAAAGACTTTGATTTGGACATGACTGAAGAGGAGGTGCAGCTGGCGCTCTCGAAGGTGGCAGTGTCTGGGGAGGTGAGTCGAGGGGAGGTGCTCGCGCAAACGGGTGAGAAGGCTGCGCCCGAAACCCATCGGCAGCTCCCTGGGGTGACGCTGCAGGCGCTCCGCCGCTGCTGGCCGCTTCCCCGGGAGGTGGAGGGAGGCTGCGGTGCCTCTGAGCAAGACAGCGAGCGAATCCCTCGGCTGGAGCTCTGCTTCCAGCCCCTGCGCCAGGGCCGAGGCTGCGCGGCACGCCGCAGCGAGACGCGGCTGCTGCCAGCTGGGAGCCGCGCGCAGGAGGCTTCCCCAGGGCGTGACGCGCTCCTTGGGCCCTCGCCGTGGGTGTTGGCTGGAGCAGAGCGCGGCTGTTCGGACCTGCCTGGAGAGGGATGAGCGTGCAAACTCCCTGGGGGGAGCGAGCAAGCGCGTTGCTGTTGCGAGGGCGTGGGAGTGTGCGGCGGTGTCAGGCTTTGTGCTGAGTTGGGTGCCCTGGGCGGGGGGGGTCTGTGGGCAGGTGGCGGCTGAGCTGCAGAAACAAACTGAGGGCTGTTACTCCTGTTTGCAGCTGGAAGATGAAGAGTGGGAAGACTGGGAATAAAGCGACCGCTCCCAGTGTGTGTCACAGGCTCATTTCCACCATCGAATGTGAATTAAACCGCGGACCGGCTGTTCCTTTGTGTGTGACTGTGCTGGGGACTGCACTTCCAGGCTGGAGGAGTTTCATTCCTGCTAAATCCCGTGGGCAACTCGAGTGGCCCCTTCAGACCGGGAGGAGGAGGAGGAGGAAGCGGGAGCTCACTCGTACACTTAGCTGCTAGGGAGCCCGTCGTCTCCGTAGGTCCCAGAGACTGGCCGAGCCAAGGCTGACTGCCCGGAAGTGTCACGCAGAGGCAGCTGTGGCGCAGCGAGGGGTCCCCAGGGTGAGCCGGGCGCTCGGGTGCCTGCTGGGATTGCTTGGTGCCGCCAGACTGCCTGATTGTTCGCTTGTGTGCACACGTAAGTTGCGGTACGGCAGGGCGGAGGCTCTCGGGTGAAGCTGTGCCCGCTCCCTCGCTGTTCTCCTCCTCCCCGGAGAAGCCCCGTGCGGGGAGTGGCCGGGGGCTGGAGGTGCCGTGGTAGAAGCCCCTTCTGCTGCGCTGCTGGTTGCTGCGCGGGAAGGCAGTTGGCTGGCGGCTTTGACCCAAAGGCCATGCTGGAAGGAGCCAAACTCCCTGCCAAATCCTCAGCTTCTGCCTGGCTTTTTGTCTTGGAAGCCTTTTTTAATGGAAGCTCCCGTTTCCTGCGGCAAGAGCAGCAGCAGCTCCTCTCTGAGCCACAGCCTGCTGCTTCCCCCCGTGCAGCTGCACTGCCTTCCTCTCTCGGTTTGTGTACTTGGAGTTGAATTTCCCAAGCAGAGTCCTTGTGGCTTGCTCTTGCTCAAGCCTGGCTGGGACGGTGGTGACGTGGGTCACCCTGGGAGCAGAACCCCTCCCTTGTGGTGCCCAGTTTAGCCCTCGCAAAGCCCCAGTCCAGCCCACTGACAACCTCCACCTTGGCTCCGAGGCTCGGGCCAGGCGCTGGTGGCTGAGGCTGTGTCCACGCGTCCGACTCCCCTCGCGTCCCACCTCTGCCAGGCCTCACGGCCACCAAGGCCACCGGCCTTGCTGTGCTCACTGGGGTTCCCTCGCCTAAACCCCCCGTGACTGCTTGCACCTCTCTTTTTGGGTGGTTCCCCTCTCCTGTCACGAGATGCTCCTCAGTGCGTGTTGCTGATACACTATCGTGACAGGGCAGAGCCCTTGCTGCCATCTCTGGCCTTCGGGTGGTGGCTTTGTGTGCGCTGCCTTTGTCCTTCTGCCCCTTCCAGGGCTGATTCCCTGGAGCTGTGGCTTTCCTCCCGCTCTGGATAGCGTTAACCTGGGGGTACTGGGAAGAGTTGGGGTGTTGGGGTTCCCCCCTGCCCTTGGGGGGACTCTGCCGTGGGATGGGTGGCAGTGGTGGCTTCGGGTGCTTGCGCGAGAGTGTGTCCTGTGAAGCCCACAAGGGCCGGGTGCTGAACTGCGTCTCTCTCCGGCCGGGTGCGCGGTGGGCCCGGTGGAGATGTGCTGCAGCCTCGCCCTGTCCCGGGCCCGAACTCGGCTGTAGCAGGGAAACCTGCTGGGGGTGGGTGGCGGTGGGGGGGCCAGGGCTCACGGTGGGTGGTACGAGTCGTGGGGGGTCCCTGGGGCTGCAGCAGAGCTCCGGGGCACAGCGCTCTCCTCTGTGTCACTACTTTTTGTTTTTCCTTTAGTCGAATTAACCGTTGGGTTGTCTGTGCAATATCCTCTGTTCTGAACGACTCCGCGTCTCCCTGAGCCTTTTCTAGCTGGGCTGAGGACCAGGAGCAATTCTAACGGCTGGTAGTTTTGTAACGATGACTTTCTCCAAACCTTTTACAGCCGTGCGGCTAACGGCAATTAAAGGAATTCTGCAGAGGCTCTGCCGGTGTCGGCTGTGCTGCTCGCTTTGCCCGCGGGATGGGGGCGGCTGCCTTGACGGGCTGCGTGTCACTTGCTGGACGTCTCCCCTTTCCTCCTGCCTGCCCCGGGGGGGTTTGCGGAGCTCGGGTGGGTGCTGGGAGAGCCCGGCACATCTCCCAGCCGGGACGCTCGCAGCCAGAGCTGCAGGGCTGGTGCATCCTGCGGCCGGGTGGGAAGTGCCCCCTCGGGAAGGGGGACCCAGGCTGCTGGGAGCTCGCGTTGCTCTGCTCTCCAGCACCGAGGGCTTGGAGTGAGCTGATAAACATGCCCAAGAGCGAACCAGACCTTGTTTCTGCTGGCCAGAGGACTGGCACACCACCTGCGAGGCCAGCTGGGTGGGAAACACTGACCTCCAAATTTATTGTCATTTTAGAAACAATCTGTCCCATCTCAGGGGTTAGTCAGCCACGGGTGCCAGCCGACCGCCTCGATGGAGGGCCGCAGGCTCATGTCTGGTTCCAGGAGCATTTTCAGGAGGTTCTGGCACTCCGTGGAGATCCCCAGGTGCTCAGGCACGGGGACGCCTTTCTGCTGGTTGTACAGCATCCTGGGGATGTCAGCGTCGTCGAAGGGCAGGCGGGCGCAGAGCAGGACGTAGAGGATGACACCCATGCTCCAGACGTCGCCCTTCCGGCAGTCGTGGGGTGTGCCCCGCAGCACCTCGGGCGCAGCGTAGGCCGTGCTGCCGCAGGAGGTCCAGCTCAGCTCCCAGCCGTCCCCGGGGAGCAGCTTGGCGAAGCCGAAATCCGTCAGCTTCAAGGTGCGGCCCTGCAGCAGGGCGTTCTCGCACTTGAGGTCGCGGTGGGCCACCCCGCAGCTGTGGCAGTACTTGACGGCCTCGACCAGCTGCTGGAAGAGTGCCCGGGCCTGGGGCTCGGGCAGGGGACCCTCGCGGAGCACGAAGTCGAAGATGTCCCCGTCCTCCGCCAGCTCCATCACGAGGCAGACCTTCCCCTCGGCAGATTCCAGTATCTCGTGCACGCGGATGATGTTCTTGTGGTCCAAGCGCGAGACGATCTGGAGCTCCCAGGGCAGGAATTTGTTAACGAACTCTGCCGGGAGAGGAGGGGGGGTTTGCTCGCGGGGACCTCTCGGGCGCTGGGGAGGGCGGGAGGGAGGGAAGGTCCCTGGTTCCCCACGCCCGGCCCCGCGGGATGCTCATCGAGGGGGGTGCTGGGCCCCGCCAGCGCTTTGCCCCCCTCGCAGGGGGAGGGACGGCCGCCCGAACGGCTCCGAACCCTCGGGCCGTTGGCTGGCCCCCCCAGCACCGCTCGGCCCCGCCGGCTGCTCTCGGGCGGCGAGGTTGGGAAACGGCTTTTCGGCCGGAAGTGAAGAGGCTCCGGGGAGGGACAGAGCCGCGGCCGGCAGCTCGCTCGGGATCGGCGCTTACCTTCCATGCCTTCCTTCTTGTCAATTATTTTAATTGCCACTTTCTTCTGGTGCTTCTGGGAAAAAGCCTCCTTCACCTTGGAGTACATCCCCTCCCCCAGGGTCCTGCCGAGCTGGTAGCCGTGGGCGAGCAGAAACCCCTCCATGTCCTCGCGCGGGCCGGGACCCTTTGCACCCTCAGCTCGTCCCGCAGCAGCGTCTCGGTGCCTGGAGACACCGGGGGGAGGGGCACGGGGCGGGCCTCTTAGAACCCCAGCTGCTATTGTGATGTCACCGCGTCAGCTGATGCGCGGGGCGGGGCATGCGGTCTCCGTGGGTGGGGACTCTTGGAGTGGGCGCTGCGGAGGTTACGGGGCTGGCAGGGGTCTCTCCAGCTCCCCCCTGTGCTTTCGCCGTTGCTGGGGGGGTCCGTGCCCACCTGGCTCAGCCGCCTGCTGCTCTCCGGTCAGACGCGTCCAGGGCCCGGCCATGAGCTCGCAGCGGGTGCTGCAGACTCAGAGGTTCCCCGTCGAGGCAGGCGACTGTCCCAGCATGGCCGTGCCCCCCGAGACGCAGGAGCCCGTGGGCGCCGAGCGCTGCGTGGGACGGTAAGGGGGGGCCGGGGCAGCCTGCGGGCACGGGGTCCGGCCCTGGCACAGCCGCGCCGCATCCCGGTCGCGCAGCCCAGGGCCCTGCTCCGGCAGACACGGCTGGGTTTGCTCGCGAAAGCATCGTCCGATGGCTTGAGCCCCTCCTCGCGCCGGGACGGGATCCCTGCCTGCCAGCACGCTGCCGCCGGCGAGCTTTATTGGGGCGGGCAGCGTCCTGTGATGCACCGTGCCACGCCGTGCCGTGCTGTGCCATATCAGACCATGCTGTGCCATGCCATGCCGTGCTGTGCCGTGTCAGACAGGCTGTGCCATGCCATGCCATGCCGTGCTGTGCCGTATCAGACAGGCTGTGCCATGCCGTGCTGTGCTGTGCCGTATCAGACAGGCTGTGCCATGCCATGCCGTGCTGTGCCGTATCAGACCACGCTGTGCCATGCCGTGCTGTGCCGTGTCAGACAGGCTGTGCCGTGCCGTGCTGTGCTGTGCCGTATCAGACAGGCTGTGCCATGCCATGCCGTGCTGTGCCGTATCAGACAGGCTGTGCCATGCCGTGCTGTGCCGTATCAGACAGGCTGTGCCATGCCGTGCTGTGCTGTGCCGTATCAGACAGGCTGTGCCATGCCATGCCGTGCTGTGCCGTATCAGACCACGCTGTGCCATGCCGTGCTGTGCCGTATCAGACAGGCTGTGCCATGCCGTGCTGTGCTGTGCCGTATCAGACAGGCTGTGCCATGCCATGCCGTGCTGTGCTGTATCAGACAGGCTGTGCCATGCCGTGCTGTGCTGTGCCGTATCAGCGCACGCCGTGCCGAGCTGTATCAGACAACGCCGCGCCGTGCCGCTGGGCTCACCCCGCTCTCTCCCCACAGGCAGCTGCGTCGATGCCCCGGCAGCCACCGCCTGACGCTGCCCAACGTCCCCATCGACGTCTTCATTGCCATGGGTGGCAGCGGGTGGCCTCGCACCGCCTGATGGCCCCCGCGCCAGCTGGCCATAGCCAGCCCCGGAGCCACGGAGCCGCCAGGGACGCAGATTGGTGACGAATATTGTAATAAAAGGACAGCTGGGAGCGTTTCTGCACTGAAAACACGCGTGTGGTGTGGGGGCCATGGAGGGTTGTGGGGCAAGGGGGAACACGGGGGGGTTAGGACACGAGGGGACAGGGCGTGAAGGGGTGGGACATGAGGGGTGGGGTGGAAGGGGATGGGACACGAGGAGATGGGACACAAGGGGACAGGGTGTAAGGGGATGGGAGTGAGGGGTGGGATATGGGGGCGTGGGACATGAGGAGATGGGACACGGGGAGATGGGACACGAGGGACGGGACATGGGGGACAGGACACAAGGCACAGGACACACAGGACAGGACAAAAGGCACAGCACACAAGGGACAGGACACGCGGGCCAGGCCAGGTCCTCCCGGCCGCTCCCTCCCGCTGGGGGCGCCCGAGCGCCGCGGGCCGCGCGGGAGAGAGCGGCCCCGCCCCGCCCCTTGCCGCCTTACAGGGCGGGGCGCCGCCGCGCGGAGGAGGTTTGTCCCGCTGCGGCCGCCGTCCGCTCCCCTCGCCCTCCCTCTCCCCGGGGCCGCCATATTGTGGCCGTCGCAGCTCGGGAGCCGCCGTCTGCGGAGCCGCGATGGGTGAGGGCGGGCGCGGTGTCGCGGCCGGGCCGCCTCGGCGGCGGGCGGGCGCGGGGAAGGGGGCAGAAGCCGGCCCGCCGGCCGGGCAGGGGGGACAGCGCGTCCCGGGGCCGTCCGCGCCGCTCGCCCCTCTCCGGGCGCGTCCCCTCAGCGGCGGCGGCCGGGCCGGGCTGGCGGGGCGGGGGGGCCGCGGGCCCGGCCGCCGCCGCTGAGTCATCCCGGGCACGGCGGGGCCTTCCCCGGGCAGGGCCCTCGCTGCTGGCGGCGGAACCGGGGCTCGGGGGGACCCTGTGGCCGGGGGGGGGGGGGGGGCTGTTCCCGGGGCGGCGGCCCGGTTCTGCCCCGGCCGGGCGGCTGGAGCGGGGCTGTCGCCGGGGGTCTGGGTCGCCCGCTCCCAGCAGCGCTAATGGGGTCGGAGGGGCTCAGCGGAGGTCGCTTGGCGCTGTCAGAGCCGGGCTCTTGGGTGTCGAGGCCGCTTCTGCCGCAGGCGCCGAGGGAGCAGCCGGGGGGGTGGGGGGGGAGCTGCTGCGGCTGGAGCTCCGTCAGAGCCCCTGTCACTGCCCCGTCTGCGGCGAATGTGAACGCTGCGGCTCGTAGGGCCTCCGGACCGAGCTCAGGGGGGACCCCGCCGCTCTCACAGAATCACAGAGTGTTCGGGGTTGGAAGGGACCTCTGTGGGTCACCCAGCCCACCCCCCTGCCAGCCTCCCGCGAACCCAGCAGGGCCCTCCTGGCTGCTGCAGCTTTCCCGAAATCGAGCTTCAGCAGCAGCGTCAGCATGAGCTTCCTGAGGCAGCGCAGCAGTTCGCCGTGGGCACTGCGAGCAAATCCGTCCCCTGTCACCGCGCAGGAGGGGAGCGCGGTGGAGCAGTTTGTTTGCATATTCATAACCGATGCTACTAAAGATATGTAAAGGTTCAGAGGGGTAGCAGGTAGCTCTTTCTGTTAGCTGCAAGTAAGTCAAAGCTGAGTGTTGCCCTTCAGAAGGGACTGAATAACAGCGGACTCGTTCTGTCCCTTTGATGTAGCCTGAGACTGAAGCTCCCTGCTCGGGGAGGAGAGCTGTCTTTCTCCTGAGGTCTCAAGCAGTAAGGCAGGGTTTGAACCGATGAGGTGAATGGCAAAGCCATGCCTGCAGCAGGCATCTTCTCTGTGAGGCAGAGGAAGGATCCTCTAGGAAGTGAGGATGAAGGTCTTGCCAGTTTTGACCTGCAATATTGTCCTTTAACCAGACTTGCCTTCAGAAGTCTTAAAAACGCCCTTTGGGGTGGGATGCTGCTGGGTCACAATGATCTCATTAGAAACTCTGGGCCATCTTCAAACCCCCCGTGTGATGTTACTGGCCGCAAGTCTGTGTGTGCAATGGCTGCCACACCACCTGTGCCAGAACAGCTTTTAAAATTTTGTTTATAGCCTGAGTTGTAAAATCTTGACTGGCGACTTTGAGTAGAAAAATGTCCTCAGGCCTGCTGGTGACTGTCAGAAATCTGCCAGTGTTACCTGGAGCTGAGGACGTTCATGCAAAGGGGCTTCCCGGCCTTTCCCACTGCTGCCTCCCCGTTTCTGCTTGAAGCAGGCATTTTTCTGATAGCAAGAATGTAGTACTCCCCTCTTTTGAATTGCCCTAATGTAACTTTTTTGTAACTTTTAAAATAAACTAAGACTGTTTTTTCATTGGTTTAGGTTAATAGGACTAACTGGTGGCAGCCTAATGTTCCCCCTTCCCGTACGGTGTGGGTTGAGGGTGCCGTAGTGTTGTAAGGAGTTGGGATGTTGGTCTTGCCTGTGCTGTTGAGAGTGCTCATCAGTTTGCTCTTCGTTTGCTATGCAGATGACATGTCTAATTGCCTGTACAGTGCTCTTTAGCCCGTGGAGCAGTGTGTGGTGCTCGATTCTTCATCAAACTTTGGTGGCTGATGATGATTTTAACTAGTTTTTGCTTTGTTTGCTTGTGTTCAGGAGAGCAAACATGAACTTTGTAAAGAGGAGCTCTGTCATTAAAATGGTTAGTGTGACAGTGAAAGTACTAATTCCTCAGCCTCTCGGCTTTAAGCCATTGTGCTGGTGAGGTCCAGATAAGCTCCAATTTGCTCAGCAAATCAGACAGTACTGTTTGTTTCTGGAGCAAAGCGTGTGTTGGGAAGGATGAGCTTGTTGGAATTCTACAGCGCTCTGTAATTGTCTCTGACTATTTCTGGTTGGTTTTAACCTTCTGTAACTCTGGTGCGTTGAGTTTCAGTCGACTTAGTGGAAGAGTTAATCCCTGTTTTAAGAACCGTGACCTGGGGTGACAGGCTGTTGTACTTTGGAGAGCACCAGTCCGCTCTGCAGGAAAGCTGGATGTCTCAGAACGTGTAAATCAGGTTGAAGAGGACTTAAAGCCCCCCAAGCCTCAGATTTTTGGGGTGAAAGAATCAGGAGGAGGTGGAGTTGAAATTAATGTGTATTGAGAATTGGACTGAGGAATAGGTGGGGTTTTTTTTGCATCGGCCTAAAAGGAATCCTAATCTTAGACTGACCCTGGCGAAGGACGAGTACGCTGTAGGACTGTTAATTTTCCCCAAAGAGAATTTTTGCTTTTCCCTTCCCCCTCCCCAGCCAGCACCGTCAGCGAAGCCGTTGCGCATTCCAGTAGTGATATCGCATCGCTGGCTCTTGGTAGCGAACCCAGAAGGGAGCGAGCCAGCGGCGGCTGCTGCGTCGGACAGCCGCGTGGAGAAGCGCTTTGTTAGCACAGGGACGGTGGCAGGCTGGGTGTGAGACGAACCGAAAGAGAACTGGCTCTGCCTGTGCTGATTTGTAGTAAGCACTCAAATAACCTGTGTGAGAACATAAAAGCAGCAGAGCAAACATGCGAAACAGACCTGCACGAGTGGCGGGACGGCAGAACTTGGCCACTTCTCCAGGGTTTAGCAGCAGCTGGGGCAGTTCCAGGGCTGTAGAGGAAAAGCCTTGAGTTGCTGCTTGTTTGGCCGGACTGCTTAGGTATTAGTTCTTCTCCTGTGAGCACAACCCTTTGGTTTCCTTTTCCCTCTGTCTTCTGAGCAAAGTGATTTTTTTTTTTTTTAATTATTATTTTTATTCACTGCAAAACTGTCAAAGTGACAGGTTCAGTATAATGATCTGTTCTTGGCTGACTTCTGGTAGCAGTTCAGAGCTGTCGTTTTATACAGCGTGTTCAGGTAGTTCAGCTACTTTACATATTCATTATAACCAACTTCATTGAATTTGTATTTAAGTAGTACAGATTATTTAGGCTTCTCTTACTGTGGTCTCAAATGAAATCACTATGTTGTCCTGGACACACTTTTTCTAGAACAAGATCCTGTAGAGACGTTAGTAGGTCCATACCTGTGGCTTCTGTCAGGAAGAACCTTTATGCTGTGTTGTAAAGCGAGTGCTTAAGTTCTTCAGAGTTGGCTGAAGACACGTCTACAGCATGCTGTGAAATGCATACACGTCTGAGTTTCAGAAGAATTTTTGTTTCTGTTCTCAAAGTCAAGGACCCCCTTCACAAATGGGAGATGGGACAAAATTCACGTAAGTGCTGCTGATTGCAAAGTGACACGCTTCGTATTTACAAGGAAGCCAGCGATTATCGCTGCTACACTTGGCTAGATGGAGAGAGAGAGACTTTAGATTTTGAAACCCTTCAGAAATGCCCAGCACTGTTTTGTTGTCTCTTGCATTCAATGTTTTTTTGTTCGCTTGAAGCAGCAGCTGTAGTGATAGTTTGACAAAGTAAGAGTCAATGAAAGGAGGAACGTAGAAGTGGCCAGAGATTTTCAGTTGTAAGTAGCAGTAAGAATCTAGGCTCAAATCTGACATGCCATACCTAAATGCTGAATCAGGTTTGCAGGGTTTCCCTGTCGGTGTGTTCTTGTGAGCTGTATTGAGCAGCTGACTGCAGAATAACGAGCGTTTTTGAGTTACAAAGGGTACCTATTGAGTCTTCTGGAGAAATGCAGGATCCTGGAGCCGCAGCGTGTAGTCAGCCTAACGTCCACTGCTGACTTGTGTGTGCACCCTCGGAAGACGGTTGGCACGTTCTTACAGGCCTTTCCTCCCCAGATCCAAAGATATCACAGGTGCTTTGATTTTTTTTTTTTTCTTTAAAGAAATGCCTCAGTAACTGGAGATAGCTTGAATGTCCCATGTAGTTTTTAACATTGTCAGGGGAGATGACTAGAGAGAGTCTTAAACCTCTGATTTAGCATTGCTAGCTTGTTCTTCCAAAGGTAAGGTTCATTTTCTTTGCATGATCCAAACTGCTCTGACGTTGTCTGCTACTAAATCAATTTACTTCAACTGTCTTCTGTTCCTGGAGGGCAGAGTGTCGACAGCGCAGGCATTTTGTTGCGCACGGACCCTGCAGAGAAAGGCACCTCCCAAGCTTACTGTCCCAGTGACTGGTGCAGGAGCGTCCTGTTTCCTCTTGTGTCTCAACCGCCGTGGCACCCCAGAGTGGGGTGGTGACTTATACGAATTTAATGTGGTTTATCTCCCTGCAACTCAATCAGGCTGAGAAAATACGAGGAGACTGAGGGCAGCAAAGAGCAGGAGCCATTCCTGTGCTGCAGGTAGACTTTCTTGCTGCAGCCGTGCAGGAGTGTGGTGCTGTGGGAATACACATATTTAGCTTGGAGTGTGTGCAGACGGGGAGGCAGGAGGAGATGGGAGGTTCCTCTGGGCTTTCAGGTAAGTGTATGAAATGGAGAAACTTCCTGCTGGGTAGGAGAAACCTAAAGAAGATAGCCAGGAAGCCTTGTCAGATGAAACTTAGTAGTTCACCAAGTGTGTTTTGCTGCTGATGTCAAATTTAGGGTGGTTTAATTGTAACTGACCAGGTTTATACTACCACAGGAAAAACTTAGGTGGGAAGGGGAGTTTGGAGGTCGTCTGGCCCAGTGCTTGCTCAGAGCTGGGAAGCTTTGAAATGTACCCAGTGGGCACTAATTGGCAGATCAGTGCTGATGGAGTTCATCAAGTGTATTCATTTACACTTGCATATAATTCTACTACTCTTTCTCACTCCAAACATGCAGCTGTTGGCCTTCCTGCCTGGCCAGGCTTTGTCTTGGGTACTGTCTTGTGCCCAGCAACAGAACTGTAATGGATATCTTCTGAAGATTACCTTTGTGAAAGGGTATTTTGGCTTAAAAAAAGCCTTGTCAGATCTGCCAGCGTAACTGTTTCTCTGCTCTGTCGCTTCGGTCTGACTCAGCAGCACAAGTCCTGATTTAGACATGTGAGTCCCTGCAGTGACTCAGCTCGGAGGCTTCAGTCAGCAGCTGAAAAAACTTTTGAAGCAAATACTTTTTGTAATGCGGAGAAGTGGGATGAGTGTCATCTGGAAAGAAGCGAGGTTGGGTTTCTGATCCAGTAACGTTAAGGAGCCGTTATAACCTTGGCGTGGCAGTAATGAACCCTGGAATTACAGTTTTCTGGCTGAACTGCTGTAGCTTATGTTGGCTTTTACACAGATGCTTACAGGATTTGAGTGCTCTCCTAGGCCTTCAAGTCAAACTTTCACACTGTTCTTCAGTTCTTTGAAGTAGTAAATACCTTCTCATCGTTCAATACATAAGGATGAGCGTGGCAATCTGTGCTAGTAATTCTTTGGTTTACTTGACAACTGGAGGATTTTTTTCCTCAGCGAAGCCAACCATTGCTAACAAAACCTACAGCAGGAGCCAGATTTCTTCCATCTCCTCGAAGGGTTTCCTTTGCATAAGGAATTGAAAGGTATTATTCCATTAAGCTTCATCCCTAAGTTTGACTGCTCCTGTAGCTCTTGCAAGAGGATTCTCAGCTCACGGAACTCCTGAACTCACTCCCAGTATGATCTGTTAGCTTAATAAAGCCTTGCTTTGGTTTTAATAAACCAATTTTTGTCAAGAATTTGATTACAAAGGTATTAACATTTGGAAATTGCTGTTATGGGGAATTTTTCATGTTTATGCCAAGGATGTGCTGTATGCTAGGAGGCACGGTCTCGTAGTGGCTTTAAAATCCCACTTAGGCAGTTTTTCTCTCCCAGGAGACTAATGAAGAACACTGGAGAAGTCGGTTTCATGTTGGCTTTTAGCAGTGTGAGTTTTGAGGGCATAGGCAAACAGTCCTCTAAAAGTAGTTATAAAAATGTGGTTTTTACTCATTGATGCTTTGCAGTCCTGAAAGGTGTATCAGTACTGGGCTTATGTGTATTAAACCTCTAAGCCAGGACTAGCAAGTGTTTTGCTTCTTAGTGAGCCTTACATCTGCCTGGTCTCTGAGGTGCCTGAGCAAAGCTTTCCACATAGCTGTGCTTTATTAAAGCAAGTCATCAAATATGCACAAATGGATTTCAAAATCTGTCCTGTAGAGCCAGGGTTACCTGCTGTTAGGTGTTCAGATTGTACAAAGAAGTCTTCCTATAAGCAGACTGATGATCCTCAGATGTATTTAATGTGTGACATGTTAGCACTGAATTTAGTATCTGATTTGTCATCTTGGGGCTAATAATTGACAGATCCGATTGGAGGTGCAGAGCTTAGATGCTCAATAGGAGAACTGTTGAAATGCAAATACTGTCACTCTTTTCTGCTTTGAATAAAGTTCACCGGTGCAGGACGGTAGCTGGTAGACAAGGCACTGACTTAGGGAACGGTGTGAGGTCAGGAGATTCCTGGAGCAGAAGTGATATTTTGTCCAAGCTCAGTCAGAACACTATTTAAAATTGAGTCAATCTTGCAAGTCTAAATTTCGCGTTTTCTTGAGTGAACTCTGAGGTTGTGGTATAAACAGCAGATTCTTAAGTGTGCTTCGTATTTGGAAATGGTGGTAAAACTCTTGAAGATTTGTGGAGCTGTTTGGTCTGCAGAGGTGTTGGGAAGAGCTCTGCAGACACAGTTTTTTAACACAGTACAAGCTTTTACCTCTGCAGTCTTTAATTCTGCCCCAGGGAAGGTGAACTGGACTGAAGAGGATGAGGTAAGGGCGGTGCGCACTGAGCCGGTCGGTAACCAGCGGTCAGGAATGGCAGTCTGCAGCTGAGGAAACATGGGCCCTTCACAGGGACTTGCAGCAGTCGGTTCCAACTGAGCAGTGAAAAAGGAAAAGGTGGAGATTGTGCTGTCCTGGGGTAATCCCAGGGATGCTGAAGGTGGAGGAAAGCAGGTTCCTAGAAAATCAGGCTGTCTGTTGCAGCAGGAGCATAGGATGGTAGGAATGGAGTGTAAGGAAGGGCCCGAAACCTAAGTAGCTGGACTGGCTTTTGCTGGTTTTGGAAAAGCTCTGTTAGTTTCCACTGGTGGAGGAGGTGCCTCATTCTAATTCTGTCCTAATTCTTGTTGTTTTCCTTTCTTTTCTACCAACATATGCATGCTGTGCTGATATTCTGGTAGAACAGGGCAAGCTCTGGACCTTGCCTAACAGTGCTGCTCCCACACAGGCGTACTTCTGCACCTGGGTGGGCAGGGTTGAGCTTAGCTTGTTGTCTGAGCAGCTCTGGGGGTGAAAACATGTTCTTATGCCTGTGGTGAAGGGGCGATGCCGGGCTTGTGGTGCCTGGCCATACTGCCCAAACGCCTGCGTATCCCTCCTGCGTTGCCATGCGCTGGGATATTTGGAAGGCCTGTCCTCTTTCTTCAGCGAGTCGCTAGATGGGCTCACAGCACTGTGCCCCGGGCACCTGCGCGTGGGTGCCTGCGGCCTTTCCCCATCGCCTGTGTGGGTACCTGTGATGGTCAGAGGGTGGCTGCTGCGAGTGGTGAGCAGGCTGCAGGCGCTGCCAGAGCAGTTCATCTGGTGAGCAGTCTGGTTGGTGTGGGCTTGGGGAAATGGGGTTACCCGGCGCGGCTGCAGGCTGCACGAATTGCTGCGGGGAGCTGCCGTGGTACAGGAGGAAGAAGCCTTATTGCCCAGCTGCCGTGGGGTGCTGCAGGGAAGCTTGGAGCCCCGGAGTTCTGGCTGGAACAACATCAGAACAATTTTGTAATTCTAGGGTGTGAGCTGATACTATCTCCATTCAAGGTAGGGCTTAGCTGGTGCTTAGAGAAGAAAAACCTTTCCTAGGACAGCACCTTGCACTGCACCTCTCGTAGTAGGTCACCGTTTTGTAGAGGTTGAGGTGGCTGCCTAAATGCAGCAGGTAGAACTTCAGAGCAGTTAAAGAAACTTGCTCTAGTTGAGTTTCCATTGCCACGTTACAGTCGAGAGCTTTTCTGTACAAGTGAAACTTCCCAGAGCAACAGTGTTTAGATGCAAAGTGAAAATCTGTGGCTGGAGTAGCTCCTATGCATCACTCATCGATGAGCAGGTGATTGCTTTCCCCCATCTGACAGTCCAGGTTGCTCCAGCAGTCTGATTTACTGGGATTGTTTTGCGGGTATTCACACTGATAGAATTTGCGTTAACAATTAACGATGAAGCCTGACTTGCAGACACAGTGGATGAGCTGGATGTTTTGTACTGAAACACTGCAAGTAAAGAATTTGTACGTGCCTGGCATCCCACTGTCTGTTTTCTTTCATGCGTTTGGGCTTGCTGCAGTCTGTGGTGCCTACAGCATCTGCTGAGCTTACAGTGAAGTCATGCTCCTGCATTTGTGACATTCAGCCATTGCCATGGAAATGGGGTGTAATGTAACAAATTAGCATTCTAATGTCATTAAAGCATTGACACAGATGATGGACTGGAAAAAGGCAGTGGAAATGCTGAAGAGATAGACATGTGTGAGAGAAAATAGGAATTAAATGCCAGAGAGGCTGCTGCACAGTGATGTGCTGTTACACAGCTGGTGTGAAAAATCACTCTTCGGGGGCTAGCTGTATCTTTGGGGTTTCCCGGCTGTGTGACGGTGTTCTTGATGCTCTGGAAGTACCGAGCCTTAAACTGCAAGGTGCTGGGTGTGCTGAGCGTGCTCTGAGACCTCGCAGCATGGCCGAGAGAGTCTCTGGCTGTTCTCCAGATGCCGGAGCAGGGTCCAGGGTGTGCCCAGCTGAGTGGGGTTGTGCAAGCTGGGAGGCAGCTGAACTGTCATGTGTCGCTTAGCTATTTATATGACTAACTGCCTGGTAATCCTGCATATAGCTTTAAGTCATTTAATCATTTTCCTCCTCCTTTTCTTAAAAATTGCCCTTTAATTGGAGATTTAACTTTCCAAAGGGGGTAACAAATTTGCCTTTGGGGATTCTGTTGTAATCTTCAGAATTAAGCCAGCAACTCTTACTCTTGTGCAGCTGTATCAGCCGTTAGTGTTGGGGTAGTAATATGAGTACGCTGGTGAAACAGTGGTAGTTAAATACATTTCCTGAATTAAAATCTATATGTAGATGACACACCTTGCTACTGTAAGATCAGATATAAACCCCGAAAGCCTGTAGAATTTTAAAGTCTTCTGTCTTCTGAATTAGCTGCTTTTCAGTTAAAGATAATAAATTCTTTCTTCCAGTCATGGCATACAGAGCTGCTGGGAAGAGAGATGGACGAATGAGAGCAGTTGCATAGTTCCTGTGATCTTCAATCTCTGCTTTTCTTTGCCATGTAAATGTTTTCTTGGAATGAGGAAAGTGCTGTCAAATACCTTTCGAAACAGGCGAGCTATTCCTCTGAACCTCTGAGAAACGAACTCAGGCAAGAACGAATGGTTTGTTACAGGCTTTGCAGTGAGGCCGTCGGCAAGGTGCAGTCCAGCTGCCGTGTTTGGTGTTGTGAGTAGGGTTCTTGCCTTGGATGTATTAAGGACAGACCTTATAAAAAGGGGTACATGCAAGAGGGACTAAAGGTAATCTTCCGTAAGGCTCAAGATCTCACAAGACCTGCTGTGATTTGATTGTTTCAGTCCTACAGTCAGTTTTGAGGCCGTATGCCTTTTCCTTAGTGGCGCTCAGCGTGACGTAGTCCCTTTTCCTTGCAAGTTCCTCAAAAAAGGCTTTCTCACCTGGCACTGGAATACTGCTTTTACTGATGATTTGTTGTGGTTGGTGGCTTCTCTTCAGCTTCAGAGGTGCCAATAAACTTGAAGCCTATCATGCTGCACCTCTTCGAGCCTGGTGTCGTCTCTGGGTGAAGCTGACGGTTGCTGAGCTTCAAAACTGTTTCACAACTGTGGACAGCGTGGGGTCAGGGCTCTTTGTCACAGACACGCATCTCTCTGACACTGTAAATGACCAGAGGAACTTGGAGTCTGGTGGGTTTTGTTCTTCACCTACTGCTTTTCAGAAGAGTGTCCTCTCAATGATTTGGCTGGGGAAGAGAAAGCCCTCTTAGAAAGCAGATGCTGTGATGTGGAGTCTGACTTTTTCACAGTGCTTTTTATCTTTTTAGCTATTTTCGGGGCATCATAGAACTGGAAGTATTTTGTTTCCTGTCCTGTTAAAACAGGATTTTTTCCAGTTGTTTCCTCTCTCCATAGCAATGGAATGTTGGATGTTTGTATATTGTATCTATCTTTTCTTGGCTTGGCTGTGGGCTTTCCTAGTGGGAGGCCAGTAGGGTCTGAAACTTCTCCAGCTGGTCTTGGAAGGGCTCCAGAATGGCTGGAGGCAGTTGATAAGTCGGACTGAAAGTTTCTATAAACAGTGAGGCTGAGGAGTGCTTAAGGCTTGAGGGAGGAGGGGTAAGGAGTTAGTGCTGCAGACTTTCACAGGATGCTTCTTCCACTTGCCCTTAGCAGTTGGAAGAAAACAAAGATATTGGTGTCCAGCAGACTTCTGGAGAAGAGTAACTGGTCTCAGGGTTAACTGGCAGTCTGATGCTGTGTATCGTGATTGCTTCTTTCCTGTCCTGAGACAGGCACAGATGTTAGGCAGATAATCAGTATCAGAAATGGGAGAAAGGAAGAGTTTGGAAAGCTGCAAAGAGGACTGGACATGGTCATAGCAGTGGATTGCAGCTGGGTGCAGCTGAGGAATTGGTGTCCTGCTGTGCTCAGGTTACTGCTTGGCGCTGGTTGCCTTTAACTGTGCCAAATAGTGGAGTGTCACTTCCCTGACTAGGAGGCAAATACACAAATAATCAGGTTTGAGGTACTGCATTAGTCAGATATGAAGCAGCAAAATAAGTAGGTCAGGTACTGAACACTTAACATGGCCTATATGTTGTGTACAGCTCTGCTTTTTGCAAGGTTTTTATTGTTAGAAAATCAAGGCCTCGGTTTGCTGTGACTTCTGTTGGATTTTTGCCATGCATACACAGCGAACCTCCCAGTCTGGTGGGGGAAATGTCAAGGTGTGATTTATGCCATGATGATACAAGGGAAATAATTTCTGCTGAAAAGCAAAGTAGAACTCAGTTACGCACCTCCTGAGGACAGTAAAGTTGTTTGAGTAGAAGCCTTTCAGATGGGCAATGTGCTTGATACTGTGAAGTTGGGTCCAGGTTCCTTTCAGAACAGTAAATCTATTCTTATGCTTCCTAGAAACTTCATAACACTCTTGCCATAACAGCAAATCTCAGGAACTAAGGTTAGGATCACATTCTAACTTGAAGCTTCTACTTTAGTGTTTGAGATCAGCGCTCTCAAAAAAAGTCTGGCTATTCCATGTGCACGAACTTCCTTGTCAGAAAGGACACGTGGGTGAGGGAGCAGAGAGCGACAAGAAATCAGTCAGATTTTTTTCTCTTCACAGAAACCATGGCGAGCCCTGCGAAGGATAACTATCGAATGAAGAGTTACAAGAACAAAGCCCTAAATCCCGAGGAAATGCGTCGGAGAAGAGAAGAGGAAGGAATTCAGCTGCGCAAACAGAAGCGAGAGCAACAGGTAACTGTCATCTTGACTAGATTGTGTACAGCCTTAACACAACCAGGATTGTGCTGCTGCCAAACTGGAATCTTCAAGGATCTGTGCATTAAGGTTCGTTGGCAGTCCTCTTATTTTTTTCTGTTCTAACTGAGATCTTGCTTTTCTCTTTTTCTTTGTACCTAGTACAGAGTGTAGCTCACATCAAGACCTCTCCAAGCACTTTGTTCTTGGGGTACTACAGGTTTTTGTTCACAGATCCATGTGTTTAAGGTTTTTTTTCTGAGGTTTTTTTATTAATTGGCAAATGGAGTGATTTCCTCAAGAAGGAGGAAGAACAAGTGAAAGTGTGGGCTGTGTGTATTTCTTAACTCTGAGCTGGGCTTTTTTTTTTTTTTTGGCTTGGAGGTCTATGAAAGTAAGAAATGATTCCCGGGTGATGTATGTGGCTCTTACTAAATATTTGCTCCATTAGTGCGTCATCTACAAGCTGCCTTCTCCCTAGTTTCCCTAACTTGTTAGGTCAAATTCTGCCCTTGCCTATACCAGCGGCTCAGTGACTTGGGCACTTGCATATCTGAGGGCAAGACTTAGCATGTTTTATTATTGGGATTTGTGTGCCAAACTAGTCTTCAGAGCGCAGAGCTGTTATTAATGACTACTTTTCTGTTCAGGTTGCGTTTAGTCTAGCTGATGGTATCTTGTTTGAAGAACAAGAATGTCTAGTTATGAAGACTGTTCATCATTGCTTTCTAATAATGACTTCTGTGTGTTGTTCCCCACCAGCTCTTTAAAAGAAGAAATGTGGAGCTGATCAATGAAGATGCCTCCATGTTTGATAGTCTCCTTGTGGATTCCTATGTCAGTTCCACAACATGTGGGGTAAGGTGCCTTTCCTTGTTGCAGTTGTGCCTTCCAGATAGATTTAATGCTGTGGACTGCATAGAACTGACTGTTCTGTCTCCTCTGCATCTTTTCAGGAGGGAGTGATCACAAGAGAGATGGTAGAGATGCTTTTCTCAGATGACCCTGATCTGCAGCTAGCAACCACTCAGAAATTCAGGAAGCTACTCTCCAAAGGTAAAAACAACTCACCTTATCGCTGCCGTAGGGTCTGACATAGCCTTGCTTTTGCAAGCCTTTGTGCACGCGTATTGCTATACAGACGCTTAGCAGCTTTGAGCTGGGGGAAAGACAGTTATAATCTAGAAACTTGATCATCTAGTATATTGCTAATGATTTACAGTTGTATGAATTGTACAGAAAGGGATTCTGGAGAGTTGTCCTGCTGAGTTCAGTACAGCTTGAGATCACTGAATGCAGTAATAGTTCCTGCTTGTTACTCCCCTGCATTAGACCTATGTGCTGTTTTGACACTGCCTTGCTATTTCAGAGCCAAATCCTCCAATAGATGAAGTGATAAACACTCAGGGAGTGGTGGACAGATTTGTTGAATTCCTGAAAAGAAGTGAAAATTGCACGCTACAGGTAAAGGAGGTTGTGTTATGAATTCTTCATGGCATGTAGCTGTTGAACCTTCACAGCTTAGGAACTTGAACCCGCAGGTGCTGGCAGGGAGAAGCGATGTCTTGAACCCAGAAGATGCAGGTGTTACAATGTACAGGGGAAGAAAAAGGTAGCCTGTAATGCGTAGGCAAAAAAAAAGGAAATTATGAATTGCTCTAAATTAAATTCTTGCAAGAATGCTGGCAAAAGTGACATGGTTCAGCTGCAGCAGAAGAGAATTTGGCCTTCCTGTGTCTAATATTTCTGCTGGGAGCCAGTGGAGCCATGGACTAAATATGTAGGAGAAACCTCCATTATTGGAGACTTATAAGTACAGGCCAAGAGTCTGTTAGAAATGGGTTAGGTAGTGCTGATCCCGCCGTGGGGCAGAGGGATGGACTCGATAGCTTCTTGAGATTCCTTCTGGCTTGGTAATAACTATAGTTACTCTGTAGGGGTTAAAGATACTTCCATACATGGAACTGGATCACAGTTGATGACTGCCTTCATCTTTCCTCCTGCCCTCTGGCCCAAGGCCGTGTATCACAGGGGCTTTCGAGAAGAACTGAATGAAAATCTCTTTTTAAACCAGAGAGTTAGTGGCACAAGCAGGGAACTTGCTGCTCAGCTTCCCTTGAACTGAGGGCATCTTTGTGGTATTAGCCAGGCAGGAGGGTGGGCTACAACTGGTGAGTCTGCATTAGCTATAGAGAACTTTATACTCCACAGGTATTTATGCACTATGTGTCTTCACTTCTTTTGCTGAAAAATTGATGTGTAGGTGGAATGATGTGGTGTGACTGATGGTGACATCTTCCCTTGCCAGTCCTTTGAGAAGCTGTAGCCTCTGAGAAGGCGTTTAGCAGATGAAGCTTTTTTTATTGCTCAAAAAAATAAAACCCTTTGAGTATTGAGGTGTTCTGTTGTGATATGCTTTATTTCTCTCTCAACCTTTTTAGTAGAAGTTGAAAGAATTATAGCCAAAACTTAATGGCAAATATTTTGCTAAATCAGGATTATTTTATTCATACTTCTGTCATTTATTTGCTTGTTTCAGTTTGAAGCTGCGTGGGCACTGACGAATATTGCGTCAGGAACTTCCCAACAAACAAAAATAGTAATTGAGGCTGGGGCAGTTCCGATATTTATAGAGCTGTTAAACTCTGACTTTGAGGATGTTCAAGAACAGGTAAGGCTCACTGCTTACTTTGGGGTGAAGGAGAGAACAACAGTGGATTGCACATGATTAAAATGCAGTGTTTAAAATGAGCGACCGGTGTCTAAGACCTGGCTTCGGATTGCAAATCGAAGTATCGTTTGCCTGGAATTGGGGGAAAATGCTTTCTTAGCACACTACCCTTTTTCTTCCGCTGTTCAGAAACTGCACTGAATGCTAAAACTGTTGCTGTTTCCTTTCAGGCTGTCTGGGCATTGGGGAACATTGCTGGAGACAGCTCTGTGTGTAGAGATTATGTCCTTAACTGCGCTATTCTTCCTCCCTTATTAATGTGAGTAGCCATGAATACTTGCCAATACACTTCTTGAAGTCCCATTGCACTACAGCAGAGCAATATTTGAGCGGGGCGAATTCCGTAGTGATGCGTGGTGATGTTCACCGGGAATCAAACCATTGGTACCAGATAAACTGGCGGTTCGGAGAAGTATTCGATAAATAGTGGGACTTGGTAGATAACATGCCTTCTCACAAACCTTTACGCTGCTCTGAATCTGAGGAGGGTGCTGTTGCAGCGTGCTTGTCTTTCTGAAGTCACACAGCTTGCTGTTTCACTGTGTGCCCCTCCAGATGCCTGCTCTTTGTGCTTACACTGTGGATTTCAGGCGCTTGTCTGAGTGGGCTCCTCCAGGACTGAGGAAAGGGAGCAGGTCTCTGTGCACCACCTTGCCTCCGCAGCTCTTCCGTGTGGCGCATACCCACCGTAGGCAGGAGATCTGTCTGTCAGGAGTGTGCTCTCAGGGACTGCTCGCTGCTCTGGGAAGAATTAGTCTTTACTTTATGCTGTCCTTGGCAAACTGATGCTTTGTCACAAATGATTTGGCTTGTTACACTGGTACTTCTGTCAGCGGCGATGGCTGGCTGAAGTCCTCAGCCCACAGGACTCGCTGTCCTCATTGGAGTTGAGAGGCCGAAGTTTGTGTCGCTTGGTCTCTAGTGAGGACCATCCAACCTCAGGCACTGGTGCGAGTGTCTGCCTGGGCTGAATTTGAGCTTGGAACTGCATTTGACTAACTGACCCTTGCTTCTGCAACTTGTCTGATGTGGAACTTGCCTTCCTGACCCATGCCACCTGACGCTGTTAGGAATAATAGCTGTTTATCCGAAGATGTAGTTGCAGGTCACTTCTCTCCTTGCTTATTGAGAGGCTCAAGTGACAAGCAGCATGGCTTGAGCTGCAGGAAGTGGAGTAGTGGTTTGACTTCCTTAAAATCATACTGGTTTTTCCTTGCTGGCTTCCACATCAAGGATTATAACTCATGGTAATTGTCTCTTTAGGCTCCTTACGAAGTCCACCAGGTTGACAATGACACGAAATGCTGTCTGGGCCTTGTCGAACTTGTGCAGAGGAAAGAGTCCACCACCGGAATTTGATAAGGTGAGAATAAATACCTTGTTGGCAGACAGGTGACGGGGAGACACCCAGTCAAGATGATTGTCTAAATTATTTTTGGCTGTTGGACTTCTGTAAGTTATTCCGGGAGGGAGCGGGGTGAGGCTCTTCCTGCTGAGGTTGATCTCGCTGTTCAGCAGATGTTTGGGTGCCTGTTTAATTTTCTGCCAGCCTTTCTGCCCGGCTGAGTTGGCAGCCCAGCAGCTGGACCCCTCAAGTCAGGGGCAAGCCCCGGCTTCCCTGCAAGGTGGCATGCACTGTGGGCTTCTCTAAACCTTCTTGTTATGAACTCTGGGATTTTGAGACTTCACTCAAATTGTGACTAAAAACTTGATTCCAAGACATCTAAATGGCACAAAACGGGACTGCTGTATCTATGTGGGAGCTGTGGTAGCTTTCCTCTTTCCGTTTCCTAGAGTGCTACTGGCACTAACAAAAGGTTCTGCTGGCCCTTCAGGTGTCTCATCCTTCTTTGGTAGAACAAAAATGTTTTAAGATCAATGTGCTTCACTTTTTTTTTTTTAAATGAAAGCTCGCGTATCAAAGCTGGGAAGCCTGTGATGGGGGATGAAATCTGAATTGTGAATGTAAAACCACTTAAAAATGATGGAGCCATTTGGGGGCGTGACTGATGGTTGTTGCTCTGGATACTGAGCTGTTTAGGGTTATTAAGAGTAAGAAATGGAGCAGTGGTCTTACATAAGACGTGTAGGGAGCTTCCAAACAGTAGCATGCACAGCACCACTTGTCTCAGCAGTCTAGACCTGGTCTAAGAGGAAGGGATGTAATTTTAGTTCAGCAATAAAGCTGTTGAGGTATCTGTAGGCACTGTGATTATGAGGTGTGGGAAGCTGCTGACTTCGGGGAAGGAAGCTGTGGACGTTCAAGACTGGTTATCTTGCCAGTCAACATAGCCGTGTGGTGCTTGCAAGCAAACGCGGTGGTCCTTGACAGAGCGTGACTAACCTGGGGCGGTGGCTGTTGTTACAGGTATCTCCCTGCCTGCCAGTGTTGTCCCGATTGTTATTCAACAGCGACTCGGACTTGCTGGCAGATGCGTGCTGGGCTCTTTCCTACTTATCAGATGGCCCCAACGAGAAAATTCAAGCAGTTATTGACTCAGGAGTGTGTCGGCGACTGGTGGAGCTGTTGATGTAAGTATTTTGTCTCGCTGCTTCAGCTCAGCGAGACTGGGAAGCACGTGGCTGAGCATGAGTTCGTATCAAAACCCACCAGAGTGCTCTTCACACCCCTCGTGGGTGCAGGATCCAAGCAATGGGTACTGTAGCTGACTTTGGAGCTGTTATGTAGGAGGGTCTGAAGCAGGTCGAGAGCTGTAGCTTACTGGCTTTTCTTTCTGAGAGAAGCTGAGTATTTTCTAGTGCTGGAATGCAGTTAATACTGTACGCTAGGAACAACTTGCTAAAGGGAGATTGGACTGACCCTTGTAGTCTGTGAAAGGCGAGAGGACTGCAGAGTATCTTGTGCTCTCAGACTTCAAGTATGCTTATGGAAGCCTAGTGACTAGTCAAAGATGGCAGGAACGCTGCAAAGGCAGCCTGGCTTTGTTTCTCTGATACCTCTGTGGAAACTAGGACAAAGATGTTTGCTGTTTGAAGTCTGAATGGGCCTCTTCTCTGTGACGCCTCTAGAACTGGTAGAACTGCAAGGTGTTGGCTTCCAAAGTTCTCCTGAAAAATTCTGGGTGTTCTCATTGAGTTAACAACACCTTTGTTCAGGAAGGTGATGTTAAAAGGCAAGATCTGTGTTTAAGCTGAAGACAATGGAGTTAGGATGTAAAGGATGAAAACTCTGTATTGCAATTCTGTTTTCAGTCTGCTTTTCTGGTGACAATATGGTCAGCGTACAGTATGGTTCTGTATGCTAGGGGATGGAATTCAAATAAGGTGGGTGGGATACTGGGGAGGGAATCTTCTGAGTATCCAGGTGTGTGTGAGCTGATAGATTTGGTTTTGTCCTTGCACCACTTTTCCTGCAGGCACAATGACTACAAAGTGGCCTCCCCGGCTTTGCGAGCAGTTGGCAACATCGTGACAGGGGATGACATCCAGACCCAGGTGAGGGGAGGTGACTGTCTTGTCGGGAGGCACAGTGCCCGTGCAGCGCATTCACTGGGTGAAAACTGAAAGTATTTAGCTCTGTACCTGATACTGGTGATCTCACTTCTGCTTTCTTTCTCAACAGGTGATTCTGAACTGTTCAGCCCTGCCTTGTCTCCTTCATCTGTTAAGCAGCCCCAAGGAGTCAATCAGGAAAGAAGCCTGCTGGACTATATCTAACATCACAGCAGGGAACAGAGCACAAATACAGGTACGGTCTTCTCCAGCCCGCCTGTAATGATCCTGGGTTCCAAGGTTAGCGTTAAGGATTGCACCTTTTTTCTTGTCTGGCAGTTAAGAGACATGAGCAAAACCAGCCTCTGTTCTGTGGTTATTGGCAGATTTACTGCTCCCAGCCATCTGCCAAACAAGAGCTAAAAAAAGCTTGCTAATTGTACTGACAAAGATGGGGCTGAAATGAGTCCCACAGGCTGGGTCATTGCAATAAGAGGAGATACAGCCCCTAGTTCTCCATGCTCAATTAGAGATACCCCTTTGAAAAGCTGGAGCTTGTGGAGTTTTAATTATCCTTTTAATGACCTACATACAAAGGCAGGTAAGTGATAAAAGCATTCCTACAGTATTGATGCAGTAATAGGGATTGTCTGCTGTGCTAGTTATGGAATTGCACCTCATGTTAACAGGATTTGACTGAGGAATAAAATGGAGGAATCGCTGAAGGGTGTAGCTTGGAAAGTTCTTTTGCGCTGGAACATGGAGCTAGAGCTTGCTTTCAGGTGCTTAAAGGCCTTTTAGAAACTGCGTTGCCAATTCAAATGCTTCTTACTCCTTTCTCTCCCCAGGCAGTCATAGATGCAAACATTTTCCCGGTACTGATAGAAATCTTGCAGAAAGCAGAATTCCGCACAAGGAAAGAGGCAGCGTGGGCTATCACAAATGCAACGTCAGGAGGAACTCCCGAACAGATCAGGTACTCCCGGTGTCTCCTCCGAGGGGAAACCTGTCTGAAAGTGTGGTAGCTGTGTCTTTGTGGGAACTGCAAGAGGAGTAGCAAGGGAGTAATTTGGAGAACCTCTGGGAAAGTACCTGAGATCCAGGCAAAGTTGTAGCTGGATTGTATACTGTGCTGCAAATTGTGGCTTCCTGCTGAATGAGGATAAGCTGGCCCAAACTACTTTCCCTCTCCCCCTTCAGGTAGCTTAGACTAGGCTAAATGTCCAAACTTGATGATAGATTAAATTCTGATGTGGACTTGATTTGTGTTTGTAGTTTGTATGTGGTTTTTGTTTTTTTGGGTTTTTTGAGAAAGAAAATCCCTGGATTTCAAAGAGAGGTAGCAGGTTTCTTAAAAGAGGGGGTGTGTATACAATTGCAGATAAGTAGATAAAAATTCACCTTGCAGAACAGGAAATACCTATTTTAAAGTACCTCTGTATATTTTAGTTTGACTTTCTTCCCCTGCCCTTTCTAACTGAGCAGAGGGGATGCTTGCTAGATCCTGAACAAGCATGTGTTGGTGGTGCTCTCTCTTCAGGTACTTGGTGAACTTGGGCTGTATCAAGCCTCTTTGTGACCTGCTGACTGTCATGGACTCCAAGATCGTTCAGGTGGCGTTGAACGGCCTGGAGAACATCCTGAGGCTGGGAGAGCAGGAGGCCAACCAGAGCGGGACTGGCATCAACCCGTACTGCAGCCTGATTGAGGAGGCCTATGGTAGGTTGCGCTGCTCTCAACACCGTAGCACGTGCTGAAGGGTGTCCGCTGGCTTGGTTGGTAGCTTTTCTGCTGTGTTAAGGGATGTGCTATATTCCAAACTAGCCAATGGTGGTTTTCTGTAGTCTGCTTTTTAGACTCTTATGATTGGGCATAGGACAAGCTGCTTGGAAGTAAAAACTATCATACTTCTGGTCCCAGCTTCCTAGACCTGGAGGCCAAGCTGGTAACTGGCTCGCACCGGTATTAATCAGAAATAAGCTGAGTATTAATCAGAAATAAGCTGAGCTAAGTAAAAAGTGACACTTCTGGGTCTAAGATTGCTCTCACCGTACCCAGTTGCACACTGTGTGGTGGAAATCCAGAGAGACTTAGCTTTTGCCTGGAGCGACTTAATTTGGTGGGTTTTTTTGTCCTGCTCCTCATGCTTTGAGGAGCAGTTCCTATTCTGGTCTGAAACTCCCTGTATGCTACCAGTGTCTGCTCTGCCCTCTCACTGACTTATATGGTGTGTCCTGATTCTCCCAGTACGAATAGTTCTTGAAATTCTTCAGAGTGTGTTCTGCTTGGATGCTTGCTGTTCAGCAGTGGGTTTAATTAGGACGGTTAAAGCTGTTGCTGCCCTTCTGCTGGAGGCTGCTGGGATGGGCCCTGCTTCCTCCCCCTCCCTACCCCTGCAGCTACCAAACCATGGCCATTTGTTTTAATGTCACTGAAATCTGGCGTAGTCTCCAGCAGAGAGCGGGGAGCACATCTGCTCTAGCTGGGTCAGCTAAACCTGCTGTGGAAGAGACGCTAATGCTGCCTGGTACAGATGAAATCCGCCAGCAGCTCTGGAATAGTTCAGCTTTCGATGTTAGTGCTGCTCACAAAATGTGAATCTTAACACAGATGATTGCAGCGAATGGGGGCGAGGCTGGCGGATGGATGTGGGACAGTGTAAATATCGGGATCTCCTTGTTTCATTGCCTTCCATGTTTGTTTTTTTTTTTTCCCTTCCAAGGTCTGGATAAGATAGAGTTCCTACAGAGCCACGAGAACCAAGAGATCTACCAGAAGGCCTTTGACCTGATTGAGCACTACTTTGGAGTAGAGGACGACTCGGCTCTGGCTCCCCAGGTAGATGAGAACCAGCAGCAATTCATCTTCCAGCAACCCGAAGCCCCGATGGAAGGTTTCCAGCTATAATGTGCCCCGGGGGACAAGACCACCACCAACCTGCCAGAAAGCAACTGGGAGCAGCTGATGGACCCGTCCCCTCCTGGCAGGGGGAAGGCTGGACGCCCACTCCACCGGTTAGGAAACAACTCTGCCTTCAGACGACGAGAAACACTGCTTCGTCCTCGCGGAGAGCAGGGGATGCTCTTACACTTTATTCTTTTTGCTGCTGCATACGTGTCTTTAAAGCAGGCGTCTGGGTGGAGGAAGGACACTGAGGTAACAGATTGCACCTCTTGGGTTTTTTTTCTTTGTGGTGATCTCTCCCAAATGTCACTTCTTACCTCGGGTACTTAATTGAGATTTCAGCATTGGGTTGGGTAAGAACAGAAATAGAAAGTAAGCATTCTGACAGCAGTAATTCTGGAAACCTGGGTTGATCTATTTAATTTTTTTGCACATGTTACTCTTTATTAAAGACTCTCATTTGCCAAGAGCAAAGGTTAGCCCTGGCCTTTCTGTGACCCTCCTTCAGCGGACAGTCCTGTTGGACCTGGGCCATGTTCCCCTGAAATACTGTACATGGACAGAGAAACGGGAAGTCCTCCTGCTCCTGGGAAGATTTTTTTTTTTTTCTGGGGGGAAGGTTTCTTCCCTTTGTCTAGATTTTTTGTTCTGTTCTGGTTTTTGAAGAACTGCTAGTGCTATTTACAAGGAAAAAAAAAAAAGCAACGAGACCCCAAAGATGGCAATGATGAAGAGGGCGGGATGCTTGGGGGGTGTGAAGCAGGAAGCCCAGCTGCTGCTGCACAGGCTGTGGCCGCATTTCCGCGGGCTGAAGGCACAGAACTGTTGGAATGATCAAAAACCCATCTTCAGCTTTACTTGAAATAGTTTTGGTTGGTTGTTTTTTCTTTTCTATGAGATGTTTTGAGTTCTGGGTTTCTCTCGGAGGGGTCGGGGTCCGTCGCTTTGTGGGGTGGAGGAGAGGATGTGGCTCCCCTGGGCGGCAGCGTTGTGTGCGGTGTGAACTTCAGTAGCAACAGGCCTGGGCTTTCAGGTTTACCTCCTGCTCACAGTTGCATCATGTACATTTTACTTCAAAAACAAACAAAAAAGAGTCAAATCTCTGTATTTTTTATATTATATATAGGTAGATATTTGTCTAATTGGGCTTCAGAGAAAACTATATATGAAATTTCTGTAATTTATGTAAATAGAGCGCTGTGAGGCAGGCACACCTGGAACCTCCCTGGTGCTCCCGCTGCTTTCCCTCCTGACTCAGCTCTGCTCCCGGGCCTTCGCTCGGCCGAGCGTGGGGCTGTGGGGAACAAA
This sequence comes from Opisthocomus hoazin, assembly GCF_030867145.1. Taxonomy (NCBI): domain Eukaryota; kingdom Metazoa; phylum Chordata; class Aves; order Opisthocomiformes; family Opisthocomidae; genus Opisthocomus; species Opisthocomus hoazin. The sequence continues at coordinate 2,769,120 of NC_134430.1, read as the reverse complement.
CCGCTTCTGGGGGGCGTGGGGAGGGGCAGCGGGGCCTGGGGCCGCTCCCCTCGGACGGGGCCGTTATTGTGAACCGAATAAACGACACCGGTGCAGCTGAGCGAGCCGTGGCTGTGGCTGAAGTCTCTGGGGCCTGCGGCGTTGCTGGGCCGGCTTCCCCGGGGCGGGGTGGGAGAGGGGGAGGCTCTGCCGTGGCTCCCGTCCTTCACGGGGGGGGGGGGGGGGGGGGGGGCGGGGAACGGACACACGACACCCTCTAGGGTGCCTCAGGCCTGGTTTCCCGCCGCGCCGCGCGGGGCATGCCGGGAGCTGGATGGGCGCGGGGTAGGGCGGGAGTTGCAGTCCCCCGGGTGGCCGCGCGCGCGGGGCATGCCGGGAGCTGTAGTCCGCGGGGGGCCGCCCGCCGCGCTTGCCGCTTCTCCCCGGTCTTTCCCGGCAGGCCCCGCGGCGCCCCGGCGTTGATTGGGCGGTGGCGCGGTCCGGCGCATGCGCAGTGCGCTGCCGCTGGGAGGCCCGGGCCGGAGCCGCTTCCCTCAGCGCGGGGGAGCCGGGCGGGGCGGGCGGACCGGGACCGGCACCGGCGAGCCCGCGCCCGCGGGGAGGGGGCCGCTCCGTCCTCCCCCCTCCACCCCTTCCCTCCGATGTACCGGGGCGCCGCCGCCTGCGCGCTGATTGGCTGAGGAGAGAGAGGGGAGACCTGCGTCAGACCGCTGACGCCACAGGGGTGCGTGCATGACGTCACTGCGGTGCTGGGGGGGCGGAGGGGGCAGGCGCGTGGCGGTGCGTAACGCCTCGGGGGGGGCAGGGGGACGCGCCCCGGGAGGTCGGTGCGGACGGTGGCCGTTAACGGGGGGGGGAGGGCGGGAAGATCAAGAGCGCCCGGGGCGGGGGGGGGAGGGGGAGGGGAATGGGGGGGGGCACCGTGCGCCCGGTTCTGCTGCGTGTGGCCGCGCTGGGCCCTGCCCAGGGCCGTTCCCCGGGGAGGGAGCGAGGGTGGGCTGTGGGCCCGGTCCCTTACCGGCGCCGGTTGGTCCCTTCCCGCACCGCTGCAGCCAGAGGCGGTGTTGGGCTCTGCTCACAGAATCCCGACACGGCGGGGCTGGCAGGGCCCTCTGGGGTCACCCAGCCCAACCCCCTGCCCAAGCAGGGTCACCCAGAGCAGGCTGCACAGCACCGCGTCCAGCAGGGGCTGGAATATCTCCAGAGAAGGAGACTCCACAGCCCCTCTGGGCAGCCTGGGCCAGGGCTCCGTCACCCTCAGAGGGAAGAAGTTCTTCCTCGGGTTCAGCTGGAGCTTCCTCTGCTTCAGTTTGTGCCCGTTGCCCCTTGTCCTGTCGCTGGGCACCACTGCAAAGAGTCTGGCCCCATCCTCCTGACACCCACCCTGCAGATATTTAGAGGCATTTCTAAGGTCCCCTCTCAGCCTTCTCTTCTCCAGGCTGAACAAGCCCAGCTCCCTCAGCCTCTCCTCGTAGGAGAGATGCTCCAGTCCCCTCCTCATCCTCATAGCCCTCTGCTGGACTCTCTCCAGTAGCTCCTCATCTTTCTTGAACTGGGGAGCCCAGCACTGGACACAGCACTGCAGATGGGGCCTCCCCAGGGCAGAGCAGAGGAGGAGGAGAACCTCCCTCGCCCTGCTGGCCACACTGCTCCTAATGCATCCCAGGATCCCATTTGCCTTCTTGGCACCCAGGGCACGCTGCTGGCTCATGGTCTCCGTGTCTCTCTCTGCAGGGAGGGGGTTTCTGCCCCTCCGAGTTGTGAAATCCAGGCGCAAAACGCAGGGGGGGCGAGGGGAAGGGCAGCAGGGCTGGGGGGGTTGTGTCCAGCGGATCAGGAAAACAGCGCGCTGCCCGAGTCGGGAGATGCCGCCGTGCTCTAGGAGGGGCCAGTTCCAGCGCTCCTCGGCTGGCAGGGGAGTTGTCCCGATACGGAGAGCTTTGCGGTGAGGCACAGATCAGCAACGGGATGGTGCTTTCCTCGATGCGGAGCCGCCGGTGGCAGCCTCTGCCAAGAACACGGTCCTGCCTGGTCCGGGTTGATGACTCCTGAAATCCTCCAAACTGTTACTTCTTAAAATTAAGTGCAGTTGCTGTTTCTGTTTCTCCAGGGTTTGTCAAGACTGAGCAGGGAGAAAAGTCGCGATGAAGAACCAAGGCGGGGAGACCAAAGCAGCCCCGCGGCCCACCGCCTCCTCCAAAGCGAGCAGCGGGCTGGTGCTGGGGGAGGGCGACTCGCCGGAGGCCGCGGCACCCCCGGAAGGTGGGGAGACCCCGGGGCTGTGCGGGCAGCAGCGAGGCGCGGGGAGGGCGGGCGTCGAGCCTGGAAAGAGCCGGGGTGTTGCTTCCTCGGTGGGAGGATGGGCCGCTGCATCCAGCTCTCTTCACTTGTGGAAGAGCAGCGGTGATTTCCGGGGCAGAAAATCCCGGTTTCTTCCCGTTTCTGTGCGTGTACCGTTCTGACGTAGTGACCTCCTCCCGACCACAGCGTGGGGTTGATTCTCACCTGAAGATGATGGGTTGTTTGTCGTTGCTTGGACCTTAAGGGTCCCATTCAGAAGGTGTCAGACTGCTCTCTGCTCGGGGCAGCGTTACGCTGAGGGACCTGCCCTGCGACTGGCACTTCATCAGGATTATTCTCTGGAAGACGAAAGCCACGTCTAATCGAGTAGGGGCTTGGTTAAAATTAACCCTGCCTTGTAGTCTGCTGCCCGGTAGGTGTGGGATGTAGCAAATGCAGAGTGTGTAGAGTTAGTTTAATAATGAACTGCTGCAAGTCTCTCGTTTGGAGGAGATTTGGAAGCAAAGAAGCGTGCTGAAGGCTGTGTGCCTGCTCCTTCCCTCAGTGTCTGCTGCTGGGGACACGACACATCGCAGAGCTGCTCTTCTGTACGAGGAGAGAGGCTTAACCTGGGTTTAAATAGCTATTGTAATGTAAAAAAGCCCGGCTCCGGGGATGCTAGCAGGCAGTCCCTGTGAGGGAAAGCTCACACACAACCTGCTTTCGTTAGAGGATTGGGGGGGGGGCGGATTTTTTGCTCTTGACAGATGTCAGGGGCTTGGTCGTGCTCTGGTGCCCAGCAGAGAGGCCGTCAGGAATGCCCCTGCGTTGTCAGGGCAGCTGGCTGGAGACGCGGCCAGAACAAAGCGGCTCGCGTTGCTGGAAGTTTGGCCAGCCCCGCTGCGGTGGGTGCTGGGGAAACCTTCGCTTTGCCGTGTGTTGGTAGAGACCAGAGAATCGGCGGTGAGGGGGAGGTCTCATGCTTTTGTGTTCCCGTCTCCCGCAGCTCCTCTGGCGCAGGAGGACACCAAGTCCTCCCGGCCTGCCATGCGAGACGTCTCCGAAGAGCTGAGCAGGCAGCTTGAGGACATCTTGAACACATACTGTGTGGATGCCAGCCAGGAGGGTCCAGGCGAGGACGGCGGGCAGAGCGAGCCCGCGGAGCCGGAGGAAGCCGAGAAGTGTCGTAGCGAGTCCCCGAGGAACGGGGACCAGGAGACGGGCGGCCCCGAGATGAACGGGGAGAAGGAAAACACGAAGGGGACTGAAGAGTTTCGGCCCAGCGAGGAGTGTGGGGAGCGGGATCAGAAGAAGGCTCAGGAAAAGAAGAAAGCCAAGGGCCTAGGTAAGAGGTTCCCTGCTCTGGTTGTGCTGCCAGCCTGAGAGCTTCAGCGCAGACATCGATTTTCCACTAATTGCTAATTGCCCTTGGGGGAAGAAGTGCCTTGGGTGCGTGGTGCGCGGCGGCGTTTGGGAGCGATACAGCGCTGTGTTCCCTGCGATGGGAGGCAGCGTGCCGAGCGCTGCAAAGGCACCGACTGCTCCGGGGCCACGCGTTTCTCCTCTGCTGGACACGGCTCTCCCTAGCCAGCCCAGTGGTGGTTCCCGCTCTGCAAACCAGGTCTCTCCCCGCCTGCTTCGGCTCTGCACCGCGTGTGTGCGGTGAAACCTGTGGGGCAGAGCCCTGCCAAGGCACTGGAGGTGGCAGCTCCAGCCCAGGGCAGGCACGGCTGTGAGACCTGGTTCGTCTCTCCTGTCTTTGCCCTTACGAACCAGAGCTCTGTGTAAGTGATTTTTATTTTATTTATTTATTTATTTAAATTCTGTGCCTCGTTCCAGGCAAAGAAATCACCTTGCTGATGCAGACGCTGAACACCCTGAGCACGCCAGAGGAGAAGCTAGCAGCACTGTGCAAGAAATACGCTGAGCTGGTGAGTGCTTATGCCTTCGCTCCAGGCTCTGGGGCTGGGGGGAGGACACTGCAGAAGGTGGCTGTGGGTTTCTTTTCTTGATGTTGAGAGGGACAGTCCAGGAAGACACATGTAGCTTTGCAGTGTCCGTTCTGGGATCTCTGCAGCGCTGGATGTCCCAATATCAGAGGATTGGTGTTGCTTGGCCCAGCCAGGCGTTGTCGTTTGCTGAAGTGTAAGCATAGACCGGAGTATTTTTGGCAAATCTGCGTGTGAGAGGCCTTCAGATCTGTTTTCTCTCTGCTTCTCTAACGCGGAAGCTGCATCTCTTGCCCATTGTGTCCTGTGGCCAGGGCTGTTGTGCGGAGCCTGCGCGTCCCGCTCTCCCTGCGGGCAGGGCTGAGCTGTGACTTGGCAGGCGCAGCGGGGACGGAACACCGCGCGGATACGTCGCCTGTCCCCCCCGCTCAGTCGCTGCCCTTCTGCTGATGATTTCCTAGCAAGAGAAGCGTGTTTGGCAGAGTCGCCGTGCTGCTCCGTGTGCACATTCAGCCGCACAGCAGACACAAAGCCTGATGCTACGTTCAGCCAGAGCTAGGAGTTCTAGGCCCAGATGTGCGCTGTGCGCGGAGCCGGTGCAGAGCAGAGGTGTGGGACTGTCTGCGTGTCCGAAGTGGACGTGTTCGGGTGTTCCCTGTGCTCAGAGCTCTGCGCCGTTGGAGCACCACGCGCGTGGAGGTGCTGGATGAATGTGCGAGTCTTTTGGATTCCAGCAGGACAGGGATTCAGGATGGAGAAAGGCCCCGTCCCGGGGACCTCGGGCTCTGTGTCTGTCGTGCTCTGCTCAGAAGGGGCATCTTCTGCGCTGTAAAGCTCTTGTCCTCCTCTCAGAGCACAGAGAGCCCTTCTTTGACCCTGCGTCCTCTCACCGGGGCACAGCCTGTTGCCATGGTCTGTCTTGCTGCATCTGTGCCCTTTGCTCCCCTCTCCTAGCTGGAAGAGCACCGTAACTCCCAAAAGCAGATGAAGATCTTGCAGAAGAAGCAGACGCAGCTGGTGCAAGAGAAGGACCACCTGCAGAGTGAGCACAGCAAGGCCATCCTGGCCCGCAGCAAGCTGGAGAGCCTGTGCCGCGAGCTCCAGAGACACAACCGCACCCTCAAGGCAAGTGTCTCCCGGGCACGGCGCCGAGAGCCGCTTCATCCCCAGCGCTTTGGGTCGCTTCTTGTGGGCCGTTCTGGCAAACCTTGACCAGTGATTGCCCACAGTCTGCCAGCGCTTTGATTCTGCTGTTGCGCCATCGTTACGCGCAGTGCCCAAGTGTTCTGTCAGTGAATATCCCTGGAGAAAGGGAGGGGAAAGGCCCAAAGTCCCTTCCCGAGTGACACAAGCAATAGCGGGAGGCTGGGCGGGTTCAGAGCATCGTGGTTTGGGCAGTTTGCTCCCCTGCCCCCCCAGCGCAGAAGCTGCTGACACGTCCCTGCTGTCTCTGCCCTCCTCACGCAGGAGGAGGGTGTCCAGCGTGCGCGGGAGGAAGAGGAGAAGCGGAAGGAGGTGACATCCCACTTCCAGGTGACGCTGAACGACATCCAGCTCCAGATGGAGCAGCACAACGAGAAGAACTCCAAGCTGCGCCAGGAGAACATGGAGCTGGCAGAGCGGCTCAAGAAGCTCATTGAGCAGTACGAGCTGCGGGAGGAGGTGGGTCGGGGCGGGAGGCCTGGTGCGGGGCTGCTCTGGTGCCCAGCGGAGCGCGTTCCTGCGGTTGGAGGGGAGAAGGGGGGGCCTCTGGGCTCTGGGACCTTCCCCTGGGGTCGCTGCCCAGGCAGCAGGGACTGGGAGCGTGTCGGTGACTGGTGGCATCTCCCTCGACAGCACATTGACAAGGTGTTCAAACACAAGGACCTGCAGCAGCAGCTGGTGGACGCCAAGCTCCAGCAGGCACAGGAGATGCTGAAGGAGGCCGAGGAGAGGCACCAGCGGGAGAAGGACTTTGTAAGTCTTAGAGCGGTCCTCCAGTGGTTGTGAGCGCTTTACCTTTGGCCTTGTCCCTCTGTGGAAGCTCGTTACCACCGGATCCCTGAGTGCAGAGCCCAGATCGGGTCAGGCCGTCCCAGGCCCACTGCGTGCCCAGCAGTGACCGCTCCCCAGCGGCTACGGGGGCAAGGCTGGAGCTCTGCTCTGCACTTTGTGTTTCTCCCAGCCCGCTCCCACCTCCAGGCCAAGCGCCAGCCATGCCCGGGCCTGCTGAGAGCCTTGCCTTGTGGCAGCCAGGTAACTGCTCTTGCTCTTCCCTAGCTGCTGAAGGAAGCTGTGGAGTCGCAGAGGATGTGTGAGCTGATGAAGCAGCAGGAGACCCACCTCAAGCAGCAGGTGAGTTACCCGTTCTCTGTTCTCAGCCTGGTTGTTTGGGTTTTTTCCTTCCTCCCTCAGTGGGAACCACACCAAGTTCCATAATCTGGAAAACACAGGGCCAGGATTGCTGCTCGGTTTGGTGTTGGTGAGCCCGTGCCAGCACGGGGCGAGCTGAGACTTCCTTCTGCCTCTGGGAGAGAGGGGCCTTGGTTTTCCCCAGCACATTTCCCAGGACTGGGAGCAGTCGTGTGGTCATACCCTGCTGAATCAGACCCAGCAAATACCTCCTGCCAAGGCCAGGAGATGTTTGCAGAACACATCCATCTCTGAGGATGTTTCCCTAAAAAAGAATTTTTCCACGTTCTGCAGTCCCCACTGCTAGCAGAGCAGCTCCACGCTGCCGGTTTGTTTGTTGTGAAGTCCAGTCGCAAGGTAACGGGCTCCGTTCTTGGCTGACGTCCCCCCTCGCCTGGGGAGAGCCGTCAGGAGGTGCCGTGGTGAGCAGCGAGGAGCCGTAACCCTCTCTCTCCCCGCAGCTGGCTCTCTACACAGAGAAGTTTGAAGAATTCCAGAACACCCTTTCCAAAAGCAGTGAAGTGTTCACGACATTTAAACAGGAGATGGAGAAGGTGGGTAATGCTTTTGCTGCCCCGCAGAGCTCGCGTGGGTGGAGGCACTGCCTGTCTGTCTCTCCTCGATGTTCCGCGAGCTGGAAGAGCCGCAGCTCTGTAGGTTTGTTTAGCTTTGCTGGTATTAAAATCAGCCATCAGCGCTGCCCTGTCTCCTGGTTTGTTGCTGCCTGGTCAGTGTTTGCCCCTGGTGACGCTGACCGGAGCGCGGCAAGGAGACGTTTCCAGAGAGCAGAACCTTGCTGTCTGCGCTGGGATGGCGGGTGCCCGTTTGAGGACACCTGAGGTGTGACTGCCTGCAGCGCTCTGCCTGTGGCTTATTTGTTCCCTTTCTGTCACCGCGATTCCGTAGATGACTAAGAAGATCAAGAAGCTGGAGAAAGAGACCACGATGTACCGCTCTCGCTGGGAGAGCAGCAACAAGGCCCTGCTGGAGATGGCTGAAGAGGTGAGGAGGCTCTGGCCCTGCTGTGCGCGGGCAGGCAGCTGGAGCAGCGCGGTGGTGTGCTGTGGGGCGCTGGGCTGGAGAGGAGGGGGTGTAGGGCAGCTCCTGTCTCACTGCAGGCAGGCTTTGGGGGGGGGTGTTGTTATTTTCCCTTCAGCTTGATTTCCTGTGTGTGGTGGTAGGAGCCTGTGGAGAGGGACCTGGGTGTCCTGGTGGACGACAGGTTGACCATGAGCCAGCAGCATGCCCTGGGTGCCAAGAAGGCCAATGGTCTCCTGGGGTGCATTCAGAGGAGTGTGGCCAGCAGGACGAGGGAGGTTCTCCTCCCCCTCTGCTCTGCCCTGGGGAGGCCCCATCTGCAGTGCTGTGTCCAGTTCTGGGCTCCCCAGTTCAAGAAAGACGAGGAGCTACTGGAGAGAGTCCAGCGGAGGGCTATGAGGATGAGGAGGGGACTGGAACATCTCTCCTGCGAGGAGAGGCTGAGGGAGCTGGGCTTGTTCAGCCTGGAGAAGAGAAGGCTGAGAGGGGACCTAATAAATGTTTATAAATATCTGCAGGGTGGGGGTCAGGAGGACGGGGCCAGACTCTTTCCAGTGGTGCCCAGCGACAGGACAAGGGGCAACGGGCACAAACTGAAGCAGAGGAAGCTCCAGCTGAACCCGAGGAAGAACTTCTTCCCTCTGAGGGTGATGGAGCCCTGGCCCAGGCTGCCCAGAGGGGCTGTGGAGTCTCCTTCTCTGGAGATATTCCAGCCCCGGCTGGCCGCGGTGCTGTGCAGCCTGCTCTGGGTGACCCTGCTTGGGCAGGGGGTTGGGCTGGGTGACCCCAGAGGGCCCTTCCAGCCCCGACCGTTCTGTGATTCTGTGAGCCCTCTGCCACGTGGCAGAAGCGATGGGTAATTGGCGCAGGGGAGATGTCAGATATTCTCAGCGGCGCTTGGCCTCTGTGGGGGCAAAGGACGAAGGAAGCCGTGACGATAGCATTGGGTCCTTTGAGTGCCAGATGTTTGCTTGATCACAAGTATCTTCCCTGTGAGCTTCCCTCCGAGGTTTCATCTCTCTCCCTGCCTCTCGGTCCCCGTTGTGGTAGATCCTGAACTGCCTCTCTCTTTGCAGAAAACCCTTCGGGACAAAGAATTAGAGGGGCTCCAGGTGAAAATCCAGCGCTTGGAGAAACTCTGCCGAGCCCTGCAAACGGAGCGCAACGACCTCAACAAGAAGGTGCAGGACCTGTGTGCCCACACGCCCCGGGCAGACACGGACCTGTTGGAGCCTTTGAAGGACCCATCTCGGGAGGGCGGCGAGGCGGCGGCGGGAGCTGCTCCGGCAGAGCCGCGCCTGGCTGAGGATTGCCTTCACTCGGGAAAGCCGGCGCACAGCCCGGATGCTGCGGAGAGCCTGGGAGAACTGAGCACAGGAGCCGTGGGGCAGAGCGGGACTGAGGAAGGCACGCAGGGCGCCGACTGAGCCCCCGGGGCGGCAGGCAGACGTAGGGTGAGGGAGGGTAACGTCCGTGTTTCCGTAGACTCGATCTGATGCCCCTCTCCTGGGCCTTGGACAGGCGCGAGAGGACAGCCCTCCTGGGATTTGAGATTTCCTAGCTTAGGTTTTTGGAGGGTTTTTAAAATTTTTTATATATATATATATATATATATGATATATATATGATATATAAAATATGTGGGGGGCAACGTACACCTTATATATGGATATACCTAAAAACTAGGATGACCCAGCTCCCTGCGTATGCGTGAATAACTAATATATGGAGACTCCGCTGATCGTCCCTTTCGCTAAAAGACCTTGTCGTTGGCGGGCTGCGACTCCCCTAAAACCGAGCGCAGCTCAGGAAAGCAGCGGCGTGGATCCGCCCTGGCCCGTGGCACCGGGACAGCCGGACGCGGCGCCGCCTTCACCGCGACTCCCGCATCGCGTGAAAGCAACACGCGCTGAGCAGGGGAGAAGCGAAGCGTCTCCCGGCGCCGGATTCTCCCTCCCTCCTCGGCGTCAGGCAGGAGGGAGCTCCCGGACGTGCTCTTCTTCTCTTGTGCCCCGGCTGGCCGCTCTCCCGTGCGCGAGCTCAGCAAACGAGGGCGAAAGAGGCCGTTTCCCCTCCTCGCTGTGGGTTTGGGGTGTTGAACGGGGACGAAAAGCAGCAGAGAAACGGGGAGTGCCTGGTTCACCCAGGCCTCCCGCGGGGCCTTTGCTCTTCCCAGAACCTGCCGATGTCTCGATAGCCTTATGATTCACAGTTGCCTCTTTGCTATACGCACATGTGCACAAGTGTATTAAACAGTTAATCCAAAGGTCTAACTCCCAAGTGTTCTGCACAAGCGCGTGTGACCGGTTGTGCAAGGGGATGGGGAGGTTCCACTGCAGCTCCTCGGGGCGGTCGCGGAGGCGTCCACGGAGCCGGGGCTCCGGGAGTGTAAAACCCACGTCTGCTCTGTGACGCTGCCGAAGCCGCATCGCCGGGACCAGCGCGAGACCGTGCTGTGGGCTGGAGCCCCCACAGTGCCAGAGCCCCTCCAGTCCGGCCATGCTGGTGCCGTTGCAGCCCTCCCTTTCTCCTTTCTCTCTCTGCTTTCTCAGAAGCATCTCCCGAGAGCCGCTGTGTCTGGGAGCGTCCCCACGGCCTCTGCCCCCAGGGTGAAGCGCTCGCCCGAAGGACCCTGTTGTGCTGGGAGAGTGTTTGTGGCCAGACGTGGGGTCTGCTGGCACAGGGCTTGGGGGATTTCTCCTTGGCTTCTCCAGACTCTCTCTTTTCGCTGTTCTTTTGGGAGACCTCTGCTTGCTTGGAAGCCTCTTTGCCGCAGCTTCTCTTTGCGACAGACTTTGTGTTCAGCATTGCCTGCCTTTTGCTTGGCGCTGAAGCGCGGTGGCCGGAGCCGTTCCTCGCAGCGGACGTGTTCAGCGGAACCGCTCTGGTTTCTCATCTGGCAATGTGGCTGCTCTTGTGTCCCTGCCATCGTACGGTGCCCTGCGGAGGAGCTGCCCACGGGAGCTGCTGCCGCATCCCCCTCCTCCACGGGGACTCCAGCGAGTTCAGGTCTAACGAACGTGTCTGCAGCAGAGACGGGGACTCACGAGTCTCTGCAGAGCCACAGTCCTGGGATGTGGCCCCGGCGCTCAGCGTGGCTTTGTCTTGCAGCCCCTCGCTGTCACCGTTGATTCCTTAAGCACAGGGACACGTTCTCCTCCGGAAGGAGCCAGCGGGAGCCCCTGAGTGCGCGAATGTAGCTCTGGCCTGGTGGCAGCACCCCCTTCCCAGCAGCTGGGTTGAGCGAGGGCTGCAGCCGGGCGCTGGACTTCTCTTCCCACTCTTCCAGTAAAAGAAAAACATCTTAGGAAGTCAACAACCTCCCTCCGTTTTTTTTCTTTTCCCTGTCGCGGTACAGATAACCTCTGCGGGGGTGTTGTGTGTTTCTTCGCATCCAACAGAACTGTGCCCACCCTCGCCGCGGGTGCTGCTGCCTCGGGTGTTTCTCGCTCACTGGGCCACGTTCAGGATGGGAGATTTGGGGCACTGGGCCGTGGGGCGGGAGCGGGGAGTCCACATCAGCCCCTGCCGGGGGCCCTGGCCCTGCGTTCCCTGGGGGGCCGGGAGGGACCCGCTGCTGCAGCCGGGACGGGGTTGGGGGACAGTCGGGTGGGTCTGTGCCTGGGACCCCCGGCACAGGGCCTCTCGCGTGCAGCTCTCCCTCCCCGTGAGCCGGGGCGGCTGCCACGCGCCGCGTGCTGCGTCCGAGCCCGCTGCCCTGCGGGTCCTGGTGCTGGGGGCACCAAGCCCCCAGCCGCAGCGGCACCGCAGGGGCCAAGGTCGGCTTAAAGTCCTGCAAGGACTGAAGTAAGGAGCCCCGTCCTGCGCTGCGTACGCTGGGGGATGGGACTTGCCCAGTCTCGTTCCTGCAGGGAAGCCCAAGCCTGGGGACGCCAGGGGGGCTTGGGGTAAACCTGGGCATGGCTGACAGGGGTGGCAGGGGGTGACCCCAGGTCTGCTGGGCGCTCCTGGGCGGCCGGTGGGAGCGGACCCCATCGCCCAGGCCAGGCCCTCGCTGTGCCAGCACGGCCGCTGCCCCTGCTCCAGCTCTGGACCATGGGCCAGATCCTGCCCTCTCCCCGTGCCCACTGCTGGGGCAGCCGGTGTCGGGCAGTGCCCCCACCCTGGGGACACGCCGGAGGAGCTTCCCTTTCCCTTTCAGTGCAAATCCCGGCCTCGGGGCTGCGGGGCCTGGTGTCTGGCAGGGCTCGGGGACGAGGCCAGGGCGGCAGTGCAGGTCAGTGCCCCCACGATTGGCCCTAGGGGGGCTGGGCTGGTGCCCCGGGAGTGAGGGGTCCTCCCGCCACCCCTGCCCCGCTCTCGCTGAGGGCGCCGGGCTCGCTCGGTCCTGGCACCAGGGGCCAAAATCATCCTTTCTGCAGCGCCGGGGAAGATGCCAACAGCCGAGCTGCTCCTTGGGCCATGGCTCCACGCCGCCGTGGTGGTGATGGCGGTGGTGGCGGTGGTGGCAACGGCAGTGGTAGCAGTGGCAGCAGTGATGGCGGTGGCAGCAGTGATGGCAGTGGTGGTGGTGGTGGCAATGGCAGCAGTGGCAGCAGTGATGGCAGTGGTGGCGATGGCAGCGATGGCGGTGACAGTGGTTATGTTGGTGGCGGTGATGGCAGCAGTGATGGCGGTGGCAGCAGTGATGGCAGTGGTGGCAATGGTGGTGACAGTGGCAGCAGTGATGGCAGCAGTGGTGGCGATGGTAGCAATGGCAGTGGTCATGGTGGTGGTGGCAATGGCAGCAGTGATGGTGGTGGCGATGGCGGTGGCAGTGGTTATGGCAGCAATGGCAGCAGCGGTGGCGATGGCAGCGATGGCGGTGGCAGTGGTTATGTTGGTGGCGGTGATGGCAGCAGTGATGGCGGTGGCAGTGGTGGCAATGGCGGTGGTGGCAGTGGCAGCAGTGATGGCAGCAGTGGTGGTGATGGCAGCAGTGGTCATGGTGGTGGTGGTGGTGGTTATGGCAGCGATGGCAGCAGCGGTGGCGATGGCAGCAGTGACGGCGGTGGTGGTGATAGCAGGGGCCATGGTTATGTTGGTGGTGGTGACGGCAGCAGTGATGGCAGCAGAGGTGGCGGTGGCAGTGGTTATGTTGGTAGCGGTGATGGCGGGGGCCCGGCGCGTCCCCGCGACGCCGTCCCTCGCCCCGTGCTCAGCCAGAAGCCGAGAGCCCGGACCCCTCGGCCCCCGCAGCCCGACCCAGCGCCCGGCGAGGGGGACCCCACGGGGGCCGACGGAGGCGACACCGGCCACGCCACGCCCCCCCCGCCGCCATTTTGGGGAGCGCGGCCGTGAGGGGCGGGGCCGCGCGGCGCGTGCCGGGTGACGCCATCAGCCGGCGCCCGGTTCCCGCGGGGGCGGCGGTACCGGCCATGGCGGCGGCGCTGGGGCCGCAGGCGGAGGCCGAGGGGTGGCAGCGGCTGCTCCGTGCCGTGACCCGGCTGCAGGTGTGGGCCCGGGCGGGCGAGGGCCGGGGGTGGACGTGGTGGGGCCCGGGGGGGAGGAAGGGAGGTGGAAAGGGGGTCCCCTCGGTGGAGGGGGGGGAAGCACCCGGGGAGGAACATGGGGGGGGGGCTCCCGCGGGGTGGGGGTCCCGCGGGGTGCGAGGGGGCCGGGGCCGGCCCCAGCAGCGCCCACCAACCCCTTTCCCCCCCCCCCCCCCCCCCCCCCGCAGGCCTGCGTGCGGGGCCGGCTGCTGCGGAAGCGCCTGCGGAGCCTGCGGGCAGAGTACGAGGAGGTGGTGCGGGAGATCGAAGGGGACCTGAGCCGGCTGGAGTGGAGGGGACACATCCTGCCGCGGCCCGTCTTCGTCCCCGAGGTCCGTGCCAGGGGCGGGCGATGCTTCGGCAGCATCTTGCCAGGAACCCGTTACTCCACCCCGTTAAAACCAACAATTACGCAGCCCCAGCCTGCGAGGCTCTCCCTGACTCGCGCCCCGGCATCCCCAGATGAGGATTTCACAGAATCCCAGCCTGGCAGGGGTTGGCAGGGAACCTCTGTGGGTCACCCAGCCCAACCCCCTGCCCAAGCACGGTCACCCAGAGCAGGCTGCACAGCACCGCGGCCAGCCGGGGCTGGAATATCTCCAGAGAAGGAGACTCCACAGCCCCTCTGGGCAGCCTGGGCCAGGGCTCTGTTACCCTCAGAGGGAAGAAGTTCTTCCTCGGGTTCAGCTGGAGCTTCCTCGGCTCCAGTTTGTGCCCGTTGCCCCTTGTCCTGTCGCTGGGCACCACTGGAAAGAGTCTGGCCCCGTCCTCCTGACCCCCACCCTGCAGATATTTAGAGGCATTTCGAAGGTCCCCTCTCAGCCTTCTCTTCTCCAGGCTGAACAAGCCCAGCTCCCTCAGCCTCTCCTCGCAGGGGAGATGCTCCAGTCCCCTCCTCATCCTCGTAGCCCTCCGCTGGACTCTCTCCAGTAGCTCCTCATCTTTCTTGAACTGGGGAGCCCAGAACTGGACAGAGTACTCCAGATGGGGCCTCACCAGAGCAGAGCAGAGTGGAAGAAGAACTTCCCTCAACCTTTCTTCCTTGGGGTGAAGCCCAGCTGGGAGCTGAGCGCCCGCCCTGTGCGGGTGACTCCTGTGGACCTTGTCCCTGGGCACCCACCTGACCGGTCTCTCCGGACGGTCGGACCCTCCTGCGGCAGCTCAGCGCCGCTCTCTGATGGTTTTGCCACTTCGGGAAGGAAAACCCTGTAGAAAGTTCGCAACGGTTCACCCCAGAGCACGCCGGCGTCGTGGCAGGAGTGCTGCTAGCCGCAGATCTCTGGTTGGGGCAGAGCCACCTTTCAGACCTTTATATTTTCTTTGCCTTATATTTCAATCTCTCCCATGTTGCTCCTTTAGAAGCCAACGGAAGGGAGGTGTCCGGGTCCCCAGGAGGCTGCACCGAGTGATGAGGCCAACGCAGAGAAACCACCAGAGCAGCTGGACGCCCCTGAACCAGAGCGGGACTGCGGCTGGAGCAGTGTGAAACCTGCAGCCCAGCCGCAAAGCGAGAAGGAACTGAGCCGCGCCGGCGATGTAGCGAGCCCCCCAGACCCCGGCACTGATGCCGACAAACGCGCTGACGAGGGGCGCGGTGCCGTGGGAGAGAGCGAGGACTGGCAGAATGACAGTGTCGTCTCCTCGGGGTGGGACAGCGCTGCTCTGGAGGCAGAGGCCCTTGAAGCCGGCCTCGGTAAGAGACGGGAGCCGGCGCCCGGCGTGCGCTCTCCGGCATGGTCCGAGTGACCTGGTGATGAGCACCGCGAGCACAGCACGTCCTTGGAGAACCAAAACCTGGAGAATGCCCTGGAGGGGCTGCAACAGCCCAGCGCAGGGGAGGCAGCAGGTGCAGTCTGAATCTTTGTTCTATAATAGGTTATTCTTCTGTTTCTTTGCAGAAATTCCACTTGAGGACATAAAGGAGCTTCCTCGAACTCGGTCTGGTCTCCAGTCCTACAGAAATCACTTGATCATGGAGCTGCTGTGGTTGCAACAAGCTATCGTCAGCCGTAAAAACGTAAGGGCCTGACCCTGCCTCTGGCAGAGCAGCGGGGCAGACCCGCACCCGGCTGAGCCAGCACCGGGCCCTCTGCGTGGGACTGGGCTTGCACCCTGATGGTTCAGCTACCCAAGGACTGGGTCAGATGATGGCAGCGCCCTTTTTTTCCTTGCTCTGGGGGGAATGATGATGGCAAACAGGAGCTGTTTAGGTCTGGTTCCAAGCTTTGCTTGTGGCCTGCTATGTAGGCACCGGCTAGCGTAGCGAGCTGCTATTCGCGCTGCTCGAAAGGCGAGACTGGTGCATCTTCTGGCCAAATGCGATGGTTCTGCTGGCTGATCTGCAGGGGCGGGTGCTTTCCTACTGGTGGGTGTCTGGGATTTAATCGTTAATCCTTGGTTTTCTTTCTCTTGCAGTACCTGATGCTGAAACAGAAGCTGGGGACTCCTGACCCGTAGGGCATTCCCGAGCACGCGGGGCACTTGGAGCGAAGCTGTAGCACCGCAGTCGTGACGTGACCTCACGGAGAGCAGCAGTTTAGGGGGACTCCAGCCCTGTGGGTTGATGTTTTCCATTTCAGGTGAATGTGGCAAGAAAGCCTTTTATTTCTTTTAAATGTGAATATTTGGTCAAAGCAGGGATTAAGCCAGGGAGGTGGCTGTGTGTCCTGGAGGGAGTCCCAGGGAGGCCTCCTTCCATAGGAACTCTGTTTCTGTTGGCTGAGCTGGATGGTCCTAGGGGAAGATCAAGGCTGGGAAGACTGTCACTTAGAGAAGGCGCTTTCTGACAAGCTGATTGCTTGTGGTGGAACTAAAATACCTGAAGGCAGTGGGTGCTTTGGACCTGCAGGAGGAAGCTCCTCTCCGCTGAACTGTGGGTGACCCGTATCGGTGTCAGAGCTGCGTGTTTGGGATGGCTCTGCACGTCACAGCTCTGCGGTGTCTGGGGTCTCCGGGCACTCGTGGTCGGCTTTGGGGGACACCCAGGTGACACCCAGGTGAAGTACTGAGATAGCAGGAGAGTTTCCTAACTTCCTTGTGCGGTTGGTGGGGAGCCATGGCACATCAGACCTGACCTTCAGGGGATGAAGCTTGGCTCCTGGCTTGCCACGGTAATATCTCTCTGTGTGGCAGAGTCACCTGGACTGGTGCTTGAGGGAGCATGTAAGGACTTACGGGGTTTGGTGCTTTGTCTACACGTTGCTCTAGTTCAGGGGCACTCGAGGTCCCTCAGAAGGGGACTTCCCACGTGGCGCTGTGGCTCCCTGCTGTGACCCTGAGTCTTCTGTGGAAATGCTCAGCATTCCTGCTGTCTGACGGTCACTCTTGCCATGTGGCACGTGTATCTTTCTATTCCTGATGATGCTGACTTGTTTGTGAATAAAAAGCTTTCCTGACGCTCGTCTCCAAATCTGTCTATTCCTGTCTGGCCTGTCGGCTTCTGGGCAGAGCCATGCGAGTCCTGCTTTGACCCATGGCAGCCTGTTCAGCGCAAAGGGTGGCGTGTCCGTTGGGATGTGGAGGTTTGTCCAGTACACGCAGGACAGAAACCCACTGCACTTCTCATGCAGGTTGCAAGCGATGGCAAAGGGGTGACAGCTTCTGGATAGTGCTGCTCTGGATGGGACGTGAGCTGCTGCCGTAAAGATACTGGCACTTACTGGCCCTCCAGGCTGGTTAACCTGAGTGCAGTGGCTGGTGAGGGAGCTCGCAGTACTTGGTGCTTAAGAGCTGTGTAGTTCCTCGTTCTCAAATAGAAAGGTGCTCTGCAGGTTGTTTGATGTAGCCTCCAGACGGGCCCACGACTTCCTCCTGCTGGGCTGCATCCATGGAGACAGCCAGTCGCGCCCGACTGCGCTGGGAAGGGACGGCAGAGCACGAGAGCGGCTGCTCAGAAGGGTTTGAGCTCGGCGGGCGGCTGGCCAGAGCTCTCCTCCGCTCCCCGCCTGGGTCTGTTCGCCTCTGTGCTCAGCAGGGCTTGCTTGAACCCTGAGCGATGAGCTCTCGTGGCTTAGCTCTGGCACCTCCAGCCAAGAATGTGGTGGTGTATCGCAACGGGGACCCCTTCTTCCCCGGGAGGAGGTTTGTCGTGAGCCACCGGAGGTTCCTGACCTTTGAGGCGTTTCTGAACGAGGTGACCAAGAGCATTCACGCGCCCTTGGCTGTGAGGAACCTCTACACGCCCAGGCACGGGCACCGTGTCGCTGAGCTGGCGGACCTGCGGGATGGGTGCCAGTACGTGGCTGCGGGCTTCGAGAAGTTCAAAAGGCTCGAGTGAGTAGACAGACCTTTGGTTTCTGGGTTTGGTAAGCAGCTTTGGATCACCTCTGCAGGGAATGTGCTGGGGCGTGAATGGGAAAAAGAGGTAAGAGGGGTAGAAACCCAACCAAAACCAGAGACAGATTAATTTGTTTTCCTACTGGAAAGTACTGGACATACTCCAGATTGCATGGAAAATCCAAATATTCCCGGTAAGGTCACTTGACTCAGAAGAAGACATGTTGGGGCAGGCGTGCGTTCTCTGGCAGGACGTCGTGATCGGTGCTGCTCTGCTGTCCGGGCACCTTGTTTTGTGGTGTATGGGAGGTCCTGCTCCTGCTTCCTCGGCAGAGCTGGCAGTCATGCTGTCTCCGCTGACAAATACTTTTGCTTTGGTTTGGTAAAGGTTTTTTTGGTTTTCTAATCTTGCACGAAGCAGAGCTGTTCTGGCTCATCCTGAAATCAAGAGGGTTAAAGAAGTTTTTGTGGTGTCACTTGACTCGGGAGTGGATGTGTTGTGTGCCAGGTGACTTTGGCTCCCTGGTGCCTATTGTATCTTGCTGAGGAGGTGGTTGAGGCTGCATTAACACTGGTCAGCCCTTGGAGCCACCATCAGTGATTAATGCAAAGGAATAAAATCTTCTGGGTGTCTTTAGCGTGGGGATCTGAAATGGTCTGTGTTCGGCTGGGAAGTTCTTAAGTGTAGCAGACTAATTTAGACTGAAGTTCTGCGTGACCATGGTGAGGCATCTGGAGAATCGTTTTGGAGGTGACCCAAGTAAGTGACCCACGCATCTGGTGGCGATGCCTCAAGGCAGAGCAGCCGGTCGTTTTCTCACCGCCACGGCCCAGTTGGTATGTGGCAACGCCGTTGTCTTCTTCTCACAGCTATTTAAGTGGCGGAAGGAAGGAGCTCCGTGGGACAAGGAACAGCGAGGGTCTGCAGGTGAGTCCCTGGCGGAGCGGGGCAGGCGGGAGCGCAGAATGAGCGGGGAGGTGTGAGAGGTGTTCGGGCTGGCACTGATGAAACTGAAGTTGAGATTTAAGGCTGCGAGGTGCCCGGTGGAGATCAGGCAAAAGTGCTGCAGGAATCAGCAGGACGTGTGAGACAGCGCAGGGGCTGCTGCCGTGCACCTTCCGCCCCGCCTTACGGCACGGGGGAAGGATCTGTGCTCAGAGGTTCACTGGTAATTCTGGAGGGCGCTCAGCTATGTGAAGAACCTCTCCAGCCATGGTGTTGCTGACAACAAACCCCACCTAGCAGCAGCAAGCCTGAAGGCAGGGCAGGCGGTGTCCCAGGGCCGGCAGCTCCTGATGGAGAGAAGGGAACGGCCCTGGGAGGCTCGGTGCCAGGGCTGTCGCTGTTTGTGTGCACTGAACTCGGTCTCTAGTTCCGCACTGCAGCTCCCTGGAAGTCGAACGCCTTGGCACGACGGCAGAAGCACGCCCACCTGCCCTGCACCATACAGTAAGTGCCTCGGTGTTTTCTCCTCAGACGGTCCCTGGGAATGTTTCTGGAGGGAATTTATCTGTGAGATCCTGGGAATGCTGCCCCACAGGGACAATTCCCAGCTTCTCCCAGAAGTATTTGTTGTAAATATTGTCCAGGCAGCACTGGCTGGCTTTTTTCCCCATCTTCCACAGGCTCATCGCATGCTCTGGGTTGTTTCCACTGCAGTGTTTTCCGGAATGGGGATTTGCTGAGCCCTCCTTTCCCACTGCCACTCTCCAAGAGCACCCCGCTGCAGTGGGATGCGCTCCTGGCCACGCTGACAGAGAAAGCCGACCTGCGCAGCGGAGCGGTCAACAAGTGGGTATCCAGATGAGGCACTGCTGACTCTTTCCTTACGTCCAGAGCATAAGCAGCTCTGATTAGCACAGAGGACTGGGAGTTCAGACAGCCACTTCTAGTCTGCTTTTGCAGTCTCGTATGCTTTTCAGGTTCTTCCCATCTTTAAATCAGGGATAGCCCCGATGTCCTGGGTGCTTTATGAGGAGGGCTGGTATTGCTGATGGTGCGGTGAAAAATCAGCAAGCAAGCAGTTAAAGCGTGGCATAAAAAGGGGGGTTATGTCTTGAGAGAGGGGTTTTTATACAACAAATACAGCCTACTGTCTCCTCGTACCGACACCAAAGAGAAAGCTGAGATTACTGCATTTCACTGATCGGTGGGTGTAATATTTCAGCGTAGTTCCTTGACTGATCCTCTCCGACTTGTCTCGGTCCTGTTGACTGCTTTGCACATGTTTGCTTCCACGCTGAGGGGTTGTTCACAGTCTTGTGACAGCTCCAAACCCTTTGCTGTCTCTTCCTCGAGGCTCTGCAGGCTGGATGGAACCCAGGTCTCTGGCGGGGAGGAGCTGGTGAATGGCGATTACTATGTGGCAGTGGGAAACGAGGAGTACAAAAAACTGCCTTACTTGGAGCTGCTGGTGCCCTGGGATTCTGCGTGCAGGATGCAGTGGTACGTAGGCTGCGGCCAAGTGGTTGAAAGAATCCTCTCCAGGGTGGTCTTCAGCTACAGCCATCCTTTTCGTGGCCCTCCTGTTCAGTGCTGTCAGCTTCAGGACTGGAGTTCTGCTTCATGTGTTGGAAGTTTAGGAACAAAGGATGTGTTTTCAAAGCTTTTGGTGTAAAGGTTAGCTGCTGAAACCCGGACTTCAGCGCCTGAGAAAGCAAGTGCTTTGGTTGTTTCTCAGCAGGCGTTCATCAAGCACTGAGGAGCACCTGCCCGTTAGGCCGGGCACTGAGTTTCACAGGCCTGTGGTGGGCAGTGTGATAGAACGGGAATGTGATCCGCTGTGGAGAGTGCTCTACCTGCACCAAGAAAAAACACCTCCAGGGGCTCTCTCGTGGGAAAAGGGGAGATCGCGTCCTCCTGCAGCTGACTTCTGCCTGATGCTGAGAATCTGCTTCTTCTTTGTTACAGGAACCACCCAAATAGCAGGCGCAAAAAATCCCGGAGAAGGGTAGGTGGCTCAGCTGTCACGGGACTGTTTGTGCTATGATCGCAGCTGCTTTTGTGCAGACATCCCTCCATACGCAGTGGGTGTGTACAGCCATCTCCATTCCCAACTGCCACGGCTACGGCATCCTTGCTTGGCACCATTCCCAAAGGAAAGGAGCTAGAGACAGCGATGTGGCCAGATCATCCTTGAATTAAATCTCTCTGCCTGAAGAAAAATAAGGTGGCCTCACTTACCTCTTCTTTTTTGGCTGATGGGCAGGGAGAACTGATCCTGGAGCTAGGATAGCTTTCCTGCTCACCGTGCGGGTAAAATGCCCAGCAGAGACTACAGATACAGCAGCTGGGCTGTCCTGGATTGTCCGTTGAAAAGTGCATCTGTGCTATTTTGGAAGTGCTATTTTGCTTTTCAAAAAATTGCCTTTTCCTTTTTTTGTTTGTTTTCAGTTTGGTGAACTGTATGCCACCTCCCAGGTCAGTGCTGGTGACTCTGCTCTTGCTGAACCACCTCAACAGGTAATAGTGACCGTGAAAAGTGTTTTGTGCGTTCCCTGCATCTGTTTCACTTGTACTATCAACTTAAAACCCTGGTCAGAGAAGGCAGTGTTACAGCTTTGTACCAGTCAGGATCAAGGGTCACAGGGGAAGGCTGCAGCGTTCAGGGGATTGCTCTGCAAAACTTCTCTTGTTTTATAAACTGCTTTATCAAGAAGGCCTATCAGACATGTGTGATGAATACTTTCAGCTGGACGGTCGCAGCGTGCAGATTCCAGGACCCGCACAGAAAGACAAGATCCCAGCTGCTCTTCCACAACTGCAAAGGCAAGCCAGGAAATCTCACCTCAAAGAGGAAGAGTCCATTTTCCATGCTAAACCTGTCCGCGCAGGACAAAACAGGAGGAGCAACAGGAATGCGCGGCACTGGCCTGATCAAGGTAAAGGACACTGCTGTAAGCGTAGAGGAAGACTGGCTTCACTTTGATGCTAAAGGACAAAATACCTGCAGATGCACTGAAAGAAAGAAGTGATGCATCCAGTAACTTCTGAATTTCTGCTTCTTTCCTCTCCTCGTGGCTATCTGCAATACCCATTGAACAGCTTTCTTCTTTTCTTCTCCTCGCAGAAGAAAATGTCTGTAAAACCAAAGATCCTAGGAAGGAGATGCGAGGTGCCCAGGACGTAAAAGAGGACAAGCAGGTGAGGGTGGACATAGCCATTGATCAGGTCTGAGAAATGATTTTCTGCCCTGGCAGGAGTCTTGCTGCTGCAGTGAAGTACTCATGGTCCTACCAGAATCTATTGGTGCTGCAGGTTTTGCACAGAAGGGAGGCAACTCCAAGAGCCAGCCCTTCAGAGACAGCCTGTGGGAACACACCAGTCGATAGTTTATAGCAATTGCTTGGGGAAGTCCTGCCGTTTTCTCACTTGTTTTAAGCTCTGCTCCTTCGGTTTGCAAAGCACCGCGCTTCTCTCTGCGAGGTGTAAAGATGACAGTAACCACGAGGGGGAACTTCAGAAACCAGAGGGAAGTGTCTAACTGCGGGGCTTTGCCTTTTAAAAAGGTGAGAGATTGTCATCGGGGTAAGGAACATTTCCCGCTGGAATGGGAGAGCTGCAGCTTCCCACTGCAGTAAGGATATCAAAGGCTTTCCTGGATTTTTTTTTTGTGTGTGTGCGTACTATTATCCTTACTCCTGTTCTAGGGAGTTGCAGAAGGGCTTATACCAAAAGGCCAAACGACACACCACAGTAAGGTATTTACTCCACTTAATGGTTCTATGAAGTGTGTAAGATCCTTCCTAGCTGTGCTCAGATTTCTCACACTACAATTCAGTACCCCTAAATATAACCTGTTAAGCAGAACTTGCCTGTAGCCAGGTGAAGCTTGGAAGCTGGCATGGAATAAACAGGTAACTCATAAAATGACTGAACACATTTATTAGATAGTAACAAGTTTAAATCTTTTTTTTTAAGGAAAAACAAGTAGTTCTTAAAACAAAAAAAAGTGTTGAAAATGTCTGGGAGATGTTTATTGTTCATGGGTTAGTCATGTCAAACTTTTCATAGGGACATTTAGCGTTGATGTAATGGGATGAATATATTATGTTGTAGGTGATTCACAGTTCTGCCTCGGTAGTCTCTTTGGATTAATTAGAACTTCAAAGGAAAACAACTCCTTTGAACTTAAATTAGAGAAAGCCCTCGTAAAGAATGAGCTAATGGTTCCTGACTTCGTGGCTCAGTGGGGAGCCTGGTGTGCTGTGTTTGCTTTAGAGGCTGGGCTGGCGTTTCTTCACCGGGTGCGCACTCTGATGCTGCTGCTTTCCGTCAGCCTTTCCCCCCAGATCACACTGCTGTACAGTTGTGTCACAGCTCCCCTCTGCAGTGGGAGAGAATCATTAGGCATTAAATCAGCTACCTCTGGGTTTAACGTAGAGACCCAACTTTGCATACCAAAGCCACGATAAGACTGGAAACGGAATCCCGGGATTTAGTCCCAGAATCTTTCTGTAACAGTGAAGTGCTACATTAATAACTGTGTTTCTCTCTCACCACAAAAAGGCATGGACTACAGAGAAATCACAAAAGACCATGGCAAGCAAAAGGGATGCCAGTGACTCGGAGGACGAAAAGCACCAAACGATGTCCTTGGCAGCAGAGAGCTCTGAAGAGTTCACAGAGGGAGTGTGATGCGAGAAGAGGGACAGTTAGGTACACAGCTGTCTGCACAGCTGCAGATAACAAAAGCACGTGAATCCTAGGTTTCTGCAACACCACAGACTGGCCAAGCTTTTTGATGAATTAACAAACTGTTCTAAAATCAAGCATCCTCATCGTGTAGGCTTGAGAAGCAGAGTGCCAGGGAGCAATGAATCCGAAGCACAATGTTGTTAAATAATGAAGATCTCTATGGCGTGATGATGTGGCAGAGGAGATGGCTGCTTTTCTGAACTCTGATTAAGCTGGTTTTTATCTGAACTTGGGAAGGAAGAATTACCAAACAGAATACACGCCTTTATAATAAAATGCTTGCCAGGAAGTTTGTTCTATGTTAGATATTTCTTATCAAGAGATTTCAATGCATCATTGTGCCTCTAATTTGGAATGCTTGGATAATGTTTGCAGCAATCAAACCTGTTCCCAAAATTATATACATTTTGTTTCTGTTAACTCGCTTCAGGAGCATCTGCCTGATTTAGGAAAAGTCATAGTAATCAACAACTCTTGTATTGACCCTCTTTGTGCAAGGCTTTCTGGATTTCCCTCCTTAGTGTTTCTGATTAATTACAAGGGTAACAAAGATGTTTTCTCCCGTGATCTGCCTGGTATTTTGGACTGGTAATTTCACTGGAAAAAAAACCTCCTCCTTCCCTAGGCACAAACTGCTCCGTTGTTATTTTACAGATGAGAGGCACTCTGCAAGACGTGAGTGGAGAAAAGCCATGTGGTAGCCTCAGTGTGAGGGGCTGTGCAGCGTGACCTGGTACGTTGCAGCTGAGCGCAGCGGAGGAAGCCACTTCCACGTGTTCGGTCACGAAAGGGAGAGTTCCTAAATAGACTCCTTCTACAGAAAACACAGTAGGTCCCCGAAGCTCCCGTTGAATGATTTATTACCCATTTATTATCCCTCCAGTGCTGAACAAGACAAGTGGATCATCCTTGCCTTGAAACACCCAGAGACAAAAAAATGCCTTAACTCAAGACACGAAATAGGATGTCCCTGCAATGTGCCTTGGTCCACCCTGGTGCGCAGGGAATACAGCCCATGTTTTCATGGGTTTTGACATCTGTGTGTCAAAATGCAGCTTCCTAGGTCCAACTGAGCCGAACGGTCGGCTGCTGAGCCAGAAACCCCCCCTTCAGCCACGGGGGTTACCTTTGAACAGGTTCTCTTCCTCTGCTTCTCACCGCATCTCGTTCACGAACCAGCTACACAGAGCGTGACTCCTAGGACAGTGAGCAGCATTCCTGCCACAGCCCCTGCAGAAACGAACAATAACATATGGGGAACTCGCATAATTCAACACTAGGCAGTCAGATCTTCTCATTGCTAAATTCGTGATGCTCAGATGTCACAGTAAATAGGACAGCATAAATGTCTGGATAGACACAGCCTGGACCAGGCGAGTTCTGGAGGGGTCTGGATGTTCGGGCAAAAGCACATTTCTGAGAAAATGTGGCTGATGCTGTGTGGCTGCCTAGCGAGAACCAGGCTTAAACAACAAAAAAAACCATGCCACTTTAGTGTATTCCTGCAGCTATTGCACCAGGTCCTGGTGTTTTTAAACTTTCAAGCTTCCTGCCATTTTCTGACTTTGAGCAGGGCAGTGTTGTGGGATGCAGGGGAAGGAGAGAAGGATGGGTGTTGACCTTTGGGGGCTTACAGGCATTCCTCTTCCGTGGTGGGCATATTAGTTAGTGCTTCTCTTACGGCTGCATATCTAGTTAGGTAAAGACTCAGGCCTGTAAACTCTGTTAGCTTAGATAGCCAGTTATATCTTCAAATTTATCAGCCCAGCCCCCTTACAAGTCCATTTCACTTCCTTTTCAGCTTCTGTAGCAAGAGCTACTACTTAACTAGTGTGGGTGTTTGCTGTTTCTCAAGAGACCAGAGGGTAGCCCCCACTATAAAGTCAGCAAATATATGCAGCAGACAACGTGAGGAAATGTTTTAAGTGTAACTTACTTTTACCACCGATGTCCTCTCCCAGAATCCTCCCAGTCACCAGCGTGACTATCAAAGCCAGGGAGTTACAGAGCGGCACTGCCAGGGACAGATCTGAAATTGAACAGTTTTAGCACAAACGGTTTAAAATGGATAATCTTCCACAAATCATAAGACCCTTGTTTTATTGGCGATTATTACAAGACAGCTGCTTGATGTTTAGCTGGATTATTACAAGACAGCTGCTTGATGTTTAGCTGGGTCACCAGACTGATTGATAACACTGTTCCTCTCACAATCCTGATCAATCCCCTCCACAAGAGCAAAGAGAACTAACCTGCAGATGCCAAGGTGAGGTAGAAGAGGAGAGATCCACCTTGATTGAGCAGAAATGGCACCATGTACTGCAGGAAGAACACAAGCCTGTCAGCTGCTGCTTGCAAACCCACCATGCACCCCGCAGTGAGCGGGCAGCAAAGGAGCCCAGACCCGCTCACCCTGTGCCGTGTTTGGCAGCGAAAATGTGGCACGCTGGCGATTCCGCTGCCAGTCACAAGCTGCTCAACGTCTCAGTTCCCCAATCTGCAGCAGGCAGACCGTGCTTATTTCATGCAAAATATGAGGGTTAATGACCTGCCGTCTATACAAGCGGTCTCAATTCTGCACAGGAAGAGCAGTGCTATAGGCAATTAAATGAAATATTACTGAGGATAAACAATTCTGATGATAGATGGAATATTTAACAGTTTAAGAAAAGTATCAAGTCCAGAAGCAAACAGGTAGGAATGATCCCAAAGGCAGTTTGACACCCGGGAGCCCGGACGGGGTCGCACCTTGTAGCTGAGGCCCAGGAAGCGGATCTCGGCCAGCAGCTGCCGCAGGCGGCCCTGGCGCCGCACCTCCTCCAGCCCCGCCGCGCCTGTGCGCAGGAACGGCCCGGTGCTTCCCCACAGCACGGCCACCAGCACCAGCGCTGCTGCCTCTCCTGTGGCACAGACTGGGCTCAGTGGCCTGACGGCCCCAGGGGAATGCCAGCCCTGTCTGCCATCACCACCCCTGACCACCGGGTCGGCCCATCCTCCTCTCATAGAATCACAGAATGGTTTGGGTTGGAAGGGACCCTAAAGATCATACAGTTCCAACCCCCTGCCATGGGCAGGGACCCCTTCCTCCAGCCCAGGGTGCTCAGAGCCCCATCCAACCTGGCCTTGAACACTGCCAGGGAGGGGGCAGCCACAGCTTCTCTGGGCAGCCTGGGCCAGGGCCTCACTGCCCTCAGAGTGAAGAATTTCTTTCTTATATCTAATCTAAATCTACTCTCTTTTAGTTTAAAGCCATCACCCCTTGTCCTGTCACTCCAGGCCCTTGTAAAAAGCCCCTCTCCAGCACTCTAGCAGGCCCCTCCAGGCACTGGCAGCTACTCTAAGGTCTCCCCGCAGCCTTCTCTTCCCCAGGCTGAGCAGCCCCAGCTCCCTCAGCCTGTCCTCCCAGCAGAGGGGTTCCACCCCTCGGATCATTGCTGGGGCCTCCTCTGGTCCCGCGCCCACAGCTCCAGCTCTGTCCTGTGCTGAGGGCTCCAGAGCTGGACGCAGGACTCCCGGGGGGGTCTCAGCAGAGCAGGGCAGAGGAGCAGAATCCCCTCCCTCACCCTGTGCCCACGCTGCTGGGGATGCAGCCCAGGGCATGGTTGGCCTTCTGGGCTGCCAGCGCACGTTGTCGGCTCACGTTGAGCTTCTCATCCACCGGCACCGCCGCGTCCTTCTCCTCAGGGCTGCTCGCAATCCACCTCCCCGCAGAGGGCCTGGCCTGGTCCACCACTATCCCCCATCATGGACGGCCATCACCAGCCCAGCTCACTGCTGCTGCCATCGTGACGGACCCCACTCCGGGCCCCCTCGGGGAAAGCTCCGCACAGAGCCTGCCCCGCAGCCACACTCCCTTCAAGGAAAGCCGAGCCCGCGGCCGCGCTCCCCCCTCAGAGAAGGCCCCACAGCAGGCCCGGCCTGCTGTCACGCTTCCCCCTCAGGGAAGGCCTCGCAGCAAACCAAACCCGCGGCCACGTTCCCCCCTCACGTAAACCTCCCTGGGGTGCCCAGCCTGCCTCCACGTCCCCCCCCACCCCGAAGAGGGATCCAGCCGGCAGCTCTTCCCCTTCTTCCCGAGGGAAGGCCCCGTTTCCCTGTCTCTCCTCAAACCCCGGAAGCTCACCCGCGGGCGCCATAGCGACGGCGAGGCGCTTCCGCCCCGCGCGACCTCTGACCCGGAAGCGATCGCCGGGCCCTTCTCTCTCGCCTCAGCGCTGCCGCCATGGTGAGAGCGGGGATGGGGCCGGGGGAGCAACCGGCGGTCGGGATGTGGAGGGACCCCGGTGCGGGGCTCCAGGGACGCGGGGAGCGGGCGCCCCCGCCCGCTCCCCGCGTCCCTGGAGCCCCGCACGGGGGTTGAAGGCCGCGCCTCGCCTGAGGCATCAAATGGCGTCTCCCCCCTCGCAGAAGCCGATCCTGCTGCAGGGCCATGAGCGCTCCATCACGCAGATCAAGTACAACCGGGAGGGAGACCTGCTCTTCACCGTGGCCAAGGATCCCGTGAGTGGCCCTGCCCTTTCCACCCCCTTACCCGGGCGGACACCGGCCCTCGCCGCCATCGTTACCCGGCTGTTCATCTCCACCATTAATTAATTAATCCGTCTGGTAAGGGGGGTGCTCGGTTGTTTTCTTCTCCTGGCAGATTGTCAACGTTTGGTATTCGGTGAACGGGGAGAGGCTCGGCACCTACAATGGCCACACCGGAGCCGTCTGGTGCGTGGATGCCGACTGTATCCTTTGATCGCTGAAACCAGTTTGTCCATCCCATCTGTTTTCCTTTGCTTGAGCTGATTCCTCCCTGCTGCTGCGCTGTTGCCTCTTGGAGAGGAGCACAGGGGCGATGCAGCGCATTTAACTCTTCCGCTGTCTTTCCCTCACTCCATCTTTTGGGTATTTTTCTTCCTGGGCAGCTGTTTCCCCTGGCTGCTCTCGTTTGTGTGTCGTTGCTTTTGCTGTTGTGGCCCTGGGAGCTGAGGGAAGGTGCCTGAGTTGCACAAGGGTTTCCATCGCCAGTGTGGGCAGCAGGTAGTGGAGACAAAAACGTGCAAAGGTTGTGTTAATGCAACAGCTGAAACCCTTTTCTGTAGTATTTTGAGAGGAAATTTGTGGGGTTTGTAGGGTGCACTTGGACTCCGTGTCTGTCTGTACTGGAGTGTTGCTGGTCTCTACAGCCTACTGTAGGTGACCCTGCTTCGGCAGGAGGGTTGGACTAGATGACCCACAGAGGTCCCTTCCAACCCCTACCATTCTGTGATTCTGTGGTCCTGGAATGGAACTTGCCCAATCTCTGTGTAATACAGCTTTTTAATCTTGTGTATAATAGTCCCTGGGAATTTAGACAGTAGCTTTTCGAGGCTGATGTTCCCTGACTGGTGACCTAGGGGACACGCGACACGTGCTCACCGGCTCTGCAGATAACAGCTGTCGGCTCTGGGACTGCGAAACGGGTAAGGCTCTTCTCTTCCCACGTGGCTGCGGTTGAGTCACGGCTCTGTCCTGCCGTGAGGGCTGCTAAGCTCGGAGTGCGTGGTGGCAGCAAAATGTGGGCTCATTCACCCCTCTGAGTGAGCTCTGAGTGCGAGCTCAGGCTGCTGGAGGGGAGGGGTTGTGCAGGTGCCGGGTTTCTAGTTGATATTGAGCCAATTTACTCACGTTTTGACTACTTGGGCAGTAAAGTGCAGTTAGTGCTTGCAGGTCACCGAACCTGCTTGTCAGCTACGCCCGACGCTCTCATCCTCCCTCTGACCCTGCTGTTCGGCTGCTCCTTTGCATTAACCGTGCAGTAAAATAGCAAAGCAACGGTTTCTGCTCTGTGTTCAGGAAAGCAGCTCGCTCTGGTGAAGACGAGCTCAGCGGTGAGGACGTGTGGCTTCGACTTTGGAGGAAACATCATCATGTTTTCCACGGACAAGCAGATGGGATATCAGTGTTTCGTGAGCTTCTTTGACCTCCGGGATCCCAGCCAGATCGGTGAGGAATCCGGGCCAGTGTCTGCGCCAGGGAATAAAGGGAAGCGTTGATCGCCGGAGCCGGTGCCACTGTGTCTGTCTGTCTGTCTCCTTCCTTCCTTCCTGCAGAGAACAACGAGCCTTACATGAAAATCCCCTGCAGTGACTCTAAAATCACTAGTGCTGTGTGGGGCCCTCTGGGAGAGTTCATCATCGCAGGACACGAGAGCGGCGAGCTGAACCAGTTCAGTGCCAAGGTCAGTCTGATAAGGAAGAGCATCTCCCTCGGGCGGCAGGGCCTGGGGGAGGATATCGCAGCGTTCCTGTTGTGGTCATGGGACAGAATGTGGGTGTTTGGGCTCAAACCAGCAGCCTCGTGGACAGTTAAAGTATGCGGCTCCCTTGAGTAAGGCTGATGTACCAACATCTGCCCCCGCTGCTGGCAGCGACGTCTCCAGAATTGTTTTTAATGGGGAAGTCGCATGTACGCTCGGTTCGCTTGCTGGCACGCTGAAACCGCCTTCTTTACCCTGCAGTCAGGGGAGCAGCTGTCGAACATCAAGGAGCACACCAAGCAAATCAACGATATTCAGACCTCCAGGGACATGACCATGTTCATCACTGCCTCCAAGGACAACACAGCCAAGGTGAGGCCTCCCGTCGCACAGGCGGTGGGCTGTCCATACTTGCCTGCAGGACTCTGCTCAGAGCCGTGGCTGTCGCGGAGGTTTGCTCCTTAGAAGTTTAAGTGGAAAGTCAAAGCTTCGTGGGAAAGGTCAGTGAGAGAGGGGAGGCACCACCACATCACATTAAGAGCCAGGCATTGGAAACAACATTGCTAAAATTAAACCTGCAGTTTGCTACCTCTGGAAGACGATAGAGGTGGGATTTACCTTGGGGCAGCGTTTTGGGGTTCTGGGGAAATGCTTTTGGGATTTGGGTGTCCGTGAGTGACTGCAGAGCCAACGTCTGCCCAGGTGCGGCCTAGCAGCCAGATTGGTGTGAGTTAATTGGGCTGCCAGGCCTTTTGCAGAATAACTCTCTCCTGTTTGGCTCCTAGCTATTCGATTGCACGACACTGGAGCATTTGAAGACGTTCCGGACGGAGCGACCAGTGAACTCTGCCGCACTCTCCCCCATTTTTGATCATGTAAGAATGAGCTCGTTCGTTGTAACGGTCTTACGGTGACTCCTGCGTTGTCCCAGGCAGCTGGAAGGCAGGGTGCCGCCAGCCCAGCTAAAAAAGGTGCCTGTGGGCTGGGTCTGGGGAACTTTGTGTCCCCTGGTCTTCAAACGAGTGTGCGTGGGAGGCGGGAGCTTCTCTGGGGCTGGGGTCAGGCCTGCTCGTGTCTGCAGGATCCGCTGGGTTAGCGGGAGGCTGCCCCCAGGCTTGGCTCCCTCCGCTCCCGGCTGCCGCTGAGCGCGGTGTAAGCGGCACTGAAGAGTTGTGGCTTCTCTCCTTCGCAGGTCGTGCTTGGTGGTGGGCAAGAGGCCATGGATGTGACCACAACTTCCACCAGGATTGGCAAATTTGAGGCCAGGTTGGTCCTTTTCCTCTGGCAGGGTCGAGTCCTCCCCCGGAGGACTCCTGACAGCTCAGGAGTGCTGTTCCCAGAGCGTCTTTCTCCTGCCAGTGTCGGAGGAGTCAGCAAACTCGCAGAGCATTTTTTCAGAAACCTTGATTGTGTCCCTAACCAGGCTCCCGACTTCTTGTGATGCTTTAAATCTTTCTTCTCCCAGGTTCTTCCACTTGGCTTTCGAAGAAGAGTTTGGCAGAGTGAAGGGTCACTTTGGTCCGATAAATAGCGTTGCTTTTCACCCTGACGGGAAGAGGTGAGGATCTCTGTGGCTCTTGCCGCGTGCCCCAGGCAAGCCAAGCCCCCCTTTCCGTTGGGATCTGGCTGAGCTCACGGGAGCTCTGCAGGGGGAATGAAGCCAGCACCTCCCTTCGTTCTCCCGTTCCAGGTCTGCAGCCTCATCCCAGGCTGTCCCGGGGGGTTCGCACTTCCACCCCGCTGCATGTTTCTGGCTGTGTCACTGATATTTTTTTTGTCCTGTGACTTTTTGTTAGTTCTTGGAGGTGGTTGTGAGAGCAGACTCCAATACCGGTGTAAACCTAGACCCTGTGAGCTCCTGACAACCTTGGTGACTTTGTCTTGTCTTTCCTCCGTACAGTTACAGCAGCGGCGGTGAGGATGGCTACGTTCGCATCCATTACTTCGATCCCCAGTACTTCGAGTTTGAATTTGAAGCTTAAAGAAGGATTTCCTCTCCTCTTCCCTCTCCTCTTCCGATCCATCGGCTCCTGCGCAGAGCTGTTGTACAGCCTGAAGCTAGTGTGCTCCGCGGGAGGCAGCGGGCAGCGCTCGGCAGCAGCCTCGGGGGCCGCGTGAAGGTGGGGACCTGGAAACCCAGCCGGCTCCAGAGGACAGGACTGGCTTTCCCCAGAGGTGGGGAAGGCGAGGAGGGGAGCTGGGCTGGCTGCCTGCCTGCCCTGGGGCTGCTAGCTTCCTGCCCTGCTGGGCATATTTATATATCGGGGGAGAAAAAAACCATCGGGAAATAAATAGAGATCTTTTTGTAAACACAAGGAAAAGCACCTCTGTAGGGTTTTTGTTTTTGTTTTAGTTTTTTTTTCCTCTGGAACAAAATTAATCTGAGCGCTTCGCTTTCCCGGCAGTGCCTCCCTCCCCACCCTTGGGCAGCCAGCGCTGCCGCTGCTCCCGGGGCCTCTGTCCACCCCAGGTTAACCCTTTCCCGGGCAGGACCTGCAGCTGTGGCTCGGGTCCGGCCCTGAAGTGCGGACAGGCTGGAAGCGCCGCAGCCGCTCATTGTTTTCCAGCTGACACGCACGCGCCCAGTTCTGGTGCTTTGTTTATGGGCTGGCCTGACCCTGAGCCAGCTTTCCTCACGGAACAGTTATTTCCTGCACTAGTACGCTCGCGTTGCAGATCCTCGTCCGTCCAGCCCTCTCGCCCCATGTCTGTCTGTCTCTCTGGAGGGGTGCTCTGTATCTCTTTCCTTCCTCGAAACTGGGTTCAAGGGCAGATTTCCCGGGCTGGCTCCCAGCTCGGAGCGACTGATGCAACAATTAAACTGCAGCCAGCGTGTGCAGAGGGTGTTGCGGGTTTGGTGTGTTCTGCTGCTTAGTTTGCACTCTGCTGACCATGCCCGGCAGCCAGGCAGGACTGCGAGCCAGGCACGCCGCAGCGGGAGCTGCCGGAGGCCGATGCTGCTGGGGACATCGCCCTCCTGCCCTCCTGCTCCGCTGGCAATCCGCTGCTGAAATCCCCCGGGGAAGAGCGCGGGAAGGAGCCACGCTTGCGAGGCAGCAGGGCTGCTCCTGCCCTACGTAAGTGCGGAAAGCAGGCGTGGGCTGGGGGAGAGACCGCTTTACTGAAACACGCTCAGTCTGCGCAGCCCCGAGGCTGCGAAAGGGACTCTGTCCCCCACCCCGTCCCAGAGCTGTCCCTCGGGCTCCGCGGGGCCTGTGTCCTGCGCAGCGCTTCTGGAAAGCTGCAGCATCACCTCGGCCCGCCAGCCCGCGGGCACCGAGTCGCCCACGCCGCCGTTCATCTCTCGTTCTCCGTCCGGGCAGCGGGGTCGGAGAGGGACCGGCTCAGCCCGTTCCCTGCGCTCTCCTTGGCGGGGTTGTCCATGCCCTCTGCTAACCGCTGGATCTCTGCCCAGGCCTCGTCCAGGTACTGGGATGAGCGGATCCATCGGAAGAACAGACCTAGGAGCGAAGGGGGCTGCGTGGTACTTCAGCTGTGCCGCAGCCCTGGCAGGAGAGCGCACAGCGGAGCAGCTTTCCCTCGCCCAGCCCACCTTGGAGGTGCGGACGGGTTTCCAGCACGCTGGACCCAGCTTACCCTGCCAGAGCTGGATGCTCTGGGGCTCGACGGAGGGCCAGATGACCAGGGCGTTGTGCGAGTAGAGGGGGTTGAGATACTTCTTCTTCTCCCCTGGCTGGTTCAGCCAGGCCCACAGGGAGTGCGTGCTCTCCTTCACCTTACACAGGCACCTACGGGAGAGTCGGGACGCGTCTCAGTCCCTGCCAGGGCTGGTGGGGCCGGGTTTGAGCCAGGCTGTGCCCGGGAGGGCTCCACTCTGCCCTGTCTGGCAGTGTGGACACAGGGTCTGCCCCAAGGGCACGGTGGTCACCGTGGCGTTTCTGCTCAGGGACAGCGCTGTCCCCACCTCTGCCCCACTCGCCTCTCTTTCTCGTTGTTGCAGAGGAAGGTGCCGTAAGCGGAGGCGTAGGCGTTGTCGAAGAGGGCGAGGAGGAGACGCTCGCTGAACTCCAGGGAGAAGGGGAACTGGCGGCTCAGCTGCCACACGCAATCGAGGAAGAGGAGGAAAAGCGGAGCCTCCTGCTTCAGCCGGGCGTGGGAGTAGGCAGAGCGGGCGCAGCGGAGGTGGAAGGGGTGGCCGGCCTGCGGGACCCCCCCGGGGGGGATCAGGGGGGTGATGAGAAGCTGAGGGTGCCCAGCCGGGCCCGGGTCCTCAGCCCCCTCGGGACCACCGGTCTCACCTCGATCCACTCCCGCTCCAGCAGCCCCTGGAAGCCCACCAGCGTGCGGCAGGACGGGTCCAGGATCACCTGGGCCAGCGCCGTCACCAGCAGCGTCGTGTCCGTCCCCTCCGCCCCGTGCACCAGCACGCTGGCCTCCTCCCTGCGGGCAAGCGCGGCCGGTCGGGGCGATGCCAGCGAGCCCGGGATGATGCCCGAGGTTCGTGCCGCACTGAGAGCGTTGCAAGGGGGAAAGCGGGGGCTGGGGGGGGGGGGGGGGCAGCCCCCCCTTACCGGTCCATGCACTGAGCGGCCAGGCAGGCCGTGCTCAGGGCCGCCTTGACGTGGCTCAGCCAGCGGCTGCTCTCCAGCCGGCTCAGCCACCGGTCCATGTTGATGGAGGTGTCATTGCAGGCTTCCACCAGCTTAATGAAGCTCTCCTGCAGCGGGCGGCCTCTGGGAGGGGAGGAAAGTGGCGTCAGCAGCTTGGCAAGCCTTTTTTGGGGGGCTGGAGTCCCCACGCCGTTGGCAGGGCAGTGCGATCACCCATGTCATGAGAGTGCCAGGCCTCAGCACAGCCCCTCACCTCTCCAGGGGCCGGTGCAGCCTCCTCCACCTCGGGTAGGAGGACTTGGGCTCTGTGCCCCCTCCCGTCATCCGCGCCTGCTTGGCCGCCTGGGCCGACCGCGTGTCGATGATAAAGCCCCGTTCCCCCTCGTCCAGGACCGTCCCCAGCAGCGTCTCGTCCTCACGGCAGCGCTTGCGGTTGGGGCCCGTCAGCGGCTGGCTGCTGCGGAGCATCGCCTGCGGGGTGAGGGGTGGCGGGCAGCGAGAGCCCGGGGGGCACGGGGGGACCCCCACAGGGACGAGGGGCAGGACGGGGAGACGGACTCACGGTGCCGTTCTTGGGGTGGTAATAGCTGAGGACGGGGAATCGCCCGCCCTGCCGGAAACGGGCAGCCTTCCGCAAGGCGTCGTCGTCCGCCGCCGCCGGCACGATGACAGCGGTTGGGTACGTGGGGCAGGCGGCGAAATCCCAGTTCACATTGCTCAGCCGCCACTGGTTCGTCTGGGGGAGACGTGGGGTGGGGGCTGCCCCGGGTGTCTCCCTGACACCCCTGCGGCGTGAGCCCCAGTGGGCAGCCCGGCATGGCTGGGGGGAGTCGCTTCCCAGCCCGGCCGGGTCTCTCACCTGCGAGGCGATCTGTTGGAAGTACTGCTCGAGGGGGAAAAGGTGCCATCCTTCCTCGAGCTTCAGGCTCTGGGGTCTGTAGAAGAACGGGTACATCATCATCACAGAGTCCACCGAGGAGAGGGCCTGGAATGGGAGCGAAGGTGGAGCTGGTCACGGGCCGGGAGCGGGGAGATGGCTGGGAATGGTCCCAGCGTGTCCCCAGGGCTCTACAAACTCCGTCCTCATCCCCTGGCCACGTCCCAGCTGCCAGCAAGGGCTGGGCGGGCAGATACCGGCACCACCAGCCCCGCGGGCACCCTGTGCCAACGCCAGCCGGGACCTGAGTGTTTACCCACGTTAATGACAGACCAAGAGCAAACACTGCAGGCGGCCGCTTTCTCCTGCCAACCCTTTGCACCCCGGCACAGCGCGGGCCGGGCTCCCGGCAGCTCACCTCGATGGAGCTGGCGATGTTGAGACACTCCTCCATGCCCGGGATCTCCAGCTGCAGCACCTTCAGGTCTTTGCACCGGAGCGTGATGGTGCCCGAGGAGCCGGCGAGCCTGGGGGAGGTGGGTGGAGGGTCAGGGCTGGCTGTGGGTCCGTGCACGGACAGACACGCAGACAGACATGCAGACAGCACCGAGCTGCCCTCTCCCCCCCGGAGAGCTGAGCGGGGCGAAGCGGGAGGGCTGTGCCGCTGCGGGTGCTGCGTCGCTGGCTCTCACCAGGCACCGGTGGCATGCCTGTCCGAAGCCAGGATTTCCACCATCGCCGTGCCCTGCCTGGGGTGCCGCGGCGGTTGGCACAAAGCCGGGCGCTGCCAGGTGGGTTAGCAGAGCCGAGAGAGCGTTAAAAGCCAAACCTGGTGTCTCGTGGGGAGCCGTTAGTCCGGGAGGGCTGGTACCAGCCTAAATTCTGCACTCTGAGGCAGAGAGGAGAAGAGGAGGTCAATGCCCGGCCACCGCAAATATCCCCGGCACGGGACATGAGGAAGAGGAGGGACGAGGCTCAGCAGGCAGTGCCGTGGGGTGCCGGGAGAGCAGCAGGGAATCTCCTCCAGCTAAGGCAGGGGTGACGCCGCTAGAAGCGAGCTCGGGGCCGGCCGCGGGGAGACACCCACCTCTTCTCCACGGCGTCCACGTTGCGGATGAGCAGCCAGAGCTCCACGGTGCCGGGCTGGGCGTCCCCCCCGGGGCAGGAGGAGAGGAGCAGGTGGTGGCTGGTGATGCACAGGGTGCCCTTCACTGCCGGCAGCCCCGCACACGACAGCAGCACGTTCTCCACCGTCGCCGTCTTGATCAGCTCGGAGAACTCCATGGCGGTGCCGGCGTAGCCACGGGGACCTGCTGTGGGGCTGGAGGGAGAAAGGGGAAACGCGCGGCCCGGGCTGGAAAGCCCCTCTTCCCTCTGCGTCACACCGGGCCCTGTAGCCTCACCCCCCCTCTTCGTGTTTACATCGCGCCCTATAGCGTACGGAGCTTTCTCGCTGCAAAACGCGGGGCAGCGTGACTTATTTCCTCCCCCGGCAATGCCGTCATTGCAGATGGGGAAACTGAGGCACGGGGCTGAGCTGGCTCCGGGCTCCCCAGCAGTGCCCAGACCCCAAGCTGGGTACTCCGTGCCCGGTGCCAGCTGCGCTGTGGGAAGGGGGGATTTTTGGTGGCTGGTGAAAACGCAACTGCTGCCTCGCAAGGAGCAGCTCGGGGTCCTTCCCTGCCGCGCTGGGGCTGGACGGTGCTGCGTCCACTGCTGCCAGACCCCCCGCCCCAGCCCGACCCCGGCTCCCCCGGGCTCTGCCTGCACCCACAGCCACCCCCGGGCCCGGGGATGGAGCAGGAGCCGCTGCCAAGCGCCCTGGGTGAGGAGGAGGAGGGTGAGCGGCTGGCAGCGCAGCTCGCCCCGGCCACCCCTGTGCTTACCTGCTCGGGCTCGGCAGCAGCTGGGGACCTCGGGGTGCAAGGGGGGGGGACCTCGGGGTGCAAGGGGGGGACTGCGAGGTGCAAGGGGGGGATGTCAGCGTGCGAGCAGGGGACCTTGGGGTGCAAGAAGGGATCTCGGGCTGCAAGCAGGGGACATCAGGGTGCAAGCAAAGATGTCAGGGTGCAAGCAGGGGACCTTGGGGTGCAAGCAGGGGACGTCAGGGTGCAAGCAAAGATGTCAGGGTGCAAGCAGAGATGTCAGGGTGTAAACAGGGGACGTTGGGGTGCAAGAAGGGACCTCGGGGTGCAAGCAGGGATCTAGCGGTGCAAGCAGGGACGTCAGGGTGCAAGCAGGGGACTGCTGAGTGTAAGCAAGGGACCTCAGAGCTCAAGCGGGGATCCCGGGGTGCAAGCAGGGATCCCGGGGTGCAGGCGGGGGATCCCGGGGTGCAGGCGGGGGGCGGGCGATGCCCCGCACAGCCCCGCACGCCGGCGGGGACCGCGGCTCGGCGCAGGGCTCCGCGCCCGGCGGATGTCGCGTTTAAGGTGGCCCGGCCCCGGGGGCGGCTCCGCCGGCCGGCAGCGGGGCCCGGGGGGCGCGGAAGGGGCTGGGGGCTCCCGGGGGGAGGGGGGGGGGCACCTTGTGGGGTGCGAGAGCCAGGGGACACGCGAGGGACACGGGGGGGCTCGCAGCGCTGCACGTCAGATCCCCGGGGACGACTCGGCGGGGCTGGAGGGGACGGGAGGGTCCGTCCCCGGGACAGGGGGTGCCCGTGGGGCGCTGCCGAGACCCGGATACCCCCCCTGCTGCTCCCAGACCCTCCCCGGGCCGAGCTCTCACCGCCGGGCGGGGGGGGGCGGGCAGCGGCCGGATCCTGACCCGGTTCCACCTTAACGGCCCGGCCGGGATGCGGGACCCCAGCTGCCCCCCGGTTTCTTTTTCCTTCCTTGGGCTTTTTTTGGCCCCCCCCGGGTGCGGGAGGGCGGTGGCTCCCGGTGATAAATCAGCCCCGCTCCTCCCTGCCAGTTCGTCCCAGTGAGGGCTGCCTCCGGGAACTGGGAGTCCCCTCCCAGCTGGCCGCAATAATGCTAAAAAAGAAAAGAAAAGGGAAAAGCAAAAAAAAAAAAAAACCAACACCCAAACCGCCACCGAATAAAACAAAACAAAAAACCCCTCCTTCGCCCTCCTCTGGGTCAGGAAAGTTCCTGCCCGTCGGGCTTGTCCTCAGCGTCCCCAACCCTGCTCGTCTGGGGGGGATCAATAGCCGGGGCTCGGGTGCTGCTGGGGGGGCTGGGTGGGTGTCCGTGGCCGAGGTGCTCCTTGGGTGCAGGGGCTCTGTTTGCACAGGGGCTTTGGGGAGGGGAGGTCACCCAGGGGTTTCGGGGGGCTGCGGCGGGTGCCACCATGCCCTTCGGCCAGCTGAAGTTCAAGGAGCTGGGCGAGGAGGAGCCCACCCGGGAGGAAGAGAGCCTGGCCGGCGTGAAGGCGCTGGCGGCCAAGCTGAAGCTGCAGACGCGGAGACCTTCCTACCTGGAGTGGGAAGCCCGGGTGC
This sequence comes from Opisthocomus hoazin, assembly GCF_030867145.1. Lineage (NCBI taxonomy): Eukaryota > Metazoa > Chordata > Aves > Opisthocomiformes > Opisthocomidae > Opisthocomus > Opisthocomus hoazin. The sequence continues at coordinate 2,730,887 of NC_134430.1, read as the reverse complement.
GGGGGCAGCCCTGGGGGAGCCGGACCCCCGGGGGGGTGCAGCGGGCAGAGCAGGGCCCTGGGCACCCCGAGGATGAGCGGGACAGCGGTGTCTGTGGCTTCGCCACCGTGGAATCAGCTCTGGAGTGGCTCAGGACGGAGCTGGTGAGTTGGTGCCGGTGGGATAGGGGGCACGAGGGGTGGGCAAGGGCTGAGACCCCAAGCAGGGCTGGGCTGGGGGGGCTCCGCCATGCAGAGGGGACCCTTGGAGCCCGACGTCCCGCAGCTGCGGTGGGGTGTGCTGGGGTGCTGCAGCCGCAGCTCTTTGCTCCTTTGCCTAGCATGGACGGTGTACGGGGGGTTTCACAAGGCTCTGCCACAGCTCTGCCCGTGTCCCCTGCACAGCGCTGGGGCTCATGGCTCTGCCAGGGTCTGCGCTTGTCACCCCCTCCTGCCCACTCTGCCGGTGGCACGGCTGCGGTGGGCTTCATCGGCGTGGCACAGCCGCGGGGGCTTTCGTGGGGTGACGCAGGCAGCAGCAGCCGTGCGGGTGCAAACCCCCGGGCATCTGAGCTGACCTGGGCTGTGACCCCAGCACAGACCCTGTGCCAACCCCGGGACTGTGTCCGTGGGCTCTGCGCTGATCCCAGGGCCACGTACAGTGGGTTTGTGCCCCAGCCGAGCCCCGGCATCCCCGCTGCCCAGGGAACAGGCACCGCGGCTGGTCCTGCTCCGGCCCTGACGCCCGTCTCCCTGTGCAGCGGGAGATGCAGGCTGCGGACCAGCGCCTGGCGCAGCAGCTGATGCGGCTGCGGGCGCAGCTCCACCGGCTGAAGGTGGAGCAGGCCTGCCACCAGCACAAGGAGATGCTGGACGACGCTACCTTCGGCCTCGAGGGCTGCGAGGAAGACTCGGACCTGCTCTGCAACATCCCCCCCAAGGCTGCCTTCCTGCTCTCCATGCCACTCAAGCACATCGGCGTCACCCGCATGAACATCAACTCCCGGCGGTTCTCCCTCTGCTAAGCGTGGCTGGACCCCGTGGACCACTTGGGACCGAGCCTCACGGGCACCCATGGGTGCATCCAGACCTGGTGGGGCTCATGGGTCCAGCTCAAAGTGCCTTGGGGATGGCAGAGCTGTGGTGCTGAGCCATGGCGCAACGCTGTGCCACGGCGGCGTGGGAAATGCCACCGTCCCCGTTGGGCACGGGGTGATTTGGGGCACCCAGTGCCCTGTCTCCAAGGACAGCGGGGTCAACCACAGTGGAAAATGTGGGGAGCAGCCCTTTGAGGAGGAATAAAAGGAGTTGAAGGTGAGGGCTGATGTTTTTTCCTTTTTTTTGCACGCAGCCAGGCACCTGCCTGCGCCTCCAGATGTGGCTCCAGCCCTTTGCTGGGGGGACCTGGGGGTGGCAGAAGGGACCGCGCTGCCATCGTCCCTTCCCTGGCCGCTCCCCGGGGCTCTGGCTCACGGAGTGGGCAGCTTCTCACCGGCTTCTGCTGCAGGATGGCACCGTGCCGGGGAGACGGCGTCTCAGCTTCGGGGACCTCGTTGCCAGCCCCTCCCCGGGTGCCCCCGGCAGCGGGTGGGTGCTCGGGCTACGCCGGTGCAGGAAGCGCTCGTCACTGCTCCGGCTGCGAATGGAGGGGTTGTTTTTGAGGCTTGAAGCTGGGAGGTGCTGGGGGCTGCGCTCAGCGTTCCGCAGCCCCCGTGCCCCTGTCCTGCCCCATCTCCTGACCCCCTGCACTGGGAGCAGTAGAGACCCCGAGGGTAGTGCCAGCCGGGGCTGGCAGCGCTGCCCTCAGCGGAGGGGTTTGCTTTTGGCTTCCTCCCTTCCTCCATGAACTCCAAACCCTTTACAAAAGAATTTGCTGCTTGGGAATGCGACTTTCACAGAACGCTTTCTGCAAGCAGTGCCCAGGAAGATGTGGAGTGACCCGGGGAAGCTGTGGGATGATCCAGGGATAATTTCGGGGGCTGTTTCTCCTTCCCAGGGTAGCAGCAGGACATGGGGAGAACCCGACGTGCACCCCGGGGCCTGGCAGCGCTCCTTGCCTGGGGCATCCATGGCGTCGGTGAGCACGATGGGCACGGGGCTGCGTGGCTGCCCTGGGAAATGTCCCTGCCAGGGTGGGTGCTGCGTCCGGTGCTGCCACCGCGGTGCCCCCCCAGCTGCCGCAGCCCCCCCGGTGCAGCTGGGCTTCCTGCCCGTGCCTCCGCAGAGCAGCCGGCAGGTACCTGCGGCTTCGTGTTTGATCGCAAAAGCCAAGACAATAGCGTTGTGGTTGCTCTGCTCTGAGCTGTCTCTGAAAACGCGGGGCTGGCAGCCTGGCCGGGGCACAACGTGTCCCCTCGGCTTCAGCCACTGTCACCTCAGCTCTTGGGGTGTGGGGTGACCCCATGGGGATGGACAAAGCAGGGGCTGTGGGGTGCAGGATGAGCCCCACAACCTGCGTAGGGTCCGGCGGGGTCGGCGGCAGCTGGTGCATGGCACTGCCAGCCTGCCCACGCCGAGCGCCGGAGAGGGGACAGCACAGGGGACCAGGGGGGCTCAGCTGGCCAGGACAGCCGGGGCCGCAGGTGACAACCCCCTGCCCGTCGCCAGCCCCTCGCAGCGCATCTCCCTGCCCATGGGACCCCGCTCCGTCACCAGTCAAGAGGCTCAGCAGCCCCTTGCTCACCTGGTCCCTGGGGATCGGTGGCCGGGGGCACCCGTAGCGGGGACCCTCCATGCCGGGGATGGCAGGAAGCCATCGGGGTTTGTCACTAGCTCTTGCGGTCGTGCGCGAGCTGCGAACCAGCTTCTCTAGAGTTTGCTCATGAAGCAGGAAACCAGGGCAGGCGGTGAGCAAGAGCGAGCGGCGGCGGCGGCGAGCGTTCGCCCGTGTGCGGGGGGCTCGTCTCCGCTCCCCAGAGGGTCACCGCGTTCCTGACGGGGATGGGGAGGACGTGAGCGTCGGGCCATGGGCGTCTGAGAGCGACTGGTCCTCGCCTCACTGCCAACAGGTACGGGGGACCGGGGGGCGAGGGGGTTTGCAGGCTCCGGACAGGACCTGGGGACCCCCGGGTGCTTGCGGAGATGGGCAGGGTCCTGTTGCACCCTCCAGGGTTGCCCCTTGGAGGGATGGAAATGGGGGGGTTGGGCTCGTCGCTGTGGGGGGGGGGTGAGCACTGATGCCCGGGCGAGGGATGGGGGAGCAGGGCTGTGCTCCCCATTCCTCTGTGGCCTCCCGGTTGGGGTGAAACCCATTGCCTCGATGCCCTCTGCCCGCTCGGGGGTCCTGCCCTGGGTGGGAGCACTGGTCCCCTCGCAGGGCTCTCCCCAAGCCCCCATTTCCAGGGCAAAGCAACGGTTTTGTCCCCAAGTCCATGTTCTCTCCTGCCCGGCTGTGGGCGCGAGCAGCTTAGGGACAGGCAGCGGCTTAGAGCCTGTCCGTCGGGGTCCGCCGCTGAGTTTGGGGGGTTCAGACCCTGAGACATGCCTGGTTTTGGTGCTGTCTCGGTGCAAACACCTCCCCGCTGTGATGGCAGCTTTGGGGCCGTGGTCCTTAGCACCCCTGCAAGGCTGCGCGTCTCCCCTTTGCGTCTCCGCGGGGCTGACTGTCCAGCTGGGTCACAGCTGCCTTGGGGACGTCCGGGACACCCCGTGAGCCTCAGACGGGGTCAGCCCAGCCTCCAGCCCTCCTCACGCCTGCCCACGCTTGTGAGCAACCCAAACCGACCCGGCCGAAGACGCATGGGTGGAAGGGCCAGTGTGGGGGTAGCTCCCCCGGCCAGAGAACACGCTCCCGAGCAAAGCCAGGGAGAGGCACGTACGTGGCCGTGCAAGGACACACGTGCACACCCGAGCACACACGCAGACACCTCCCCGGGGACCCGGCGAGGCACGGGACAGGGGCGCCTACACATCCCTCCCAGGCAGCCTTCGTGTGCGAAATTCGGTTGCACAGATGCAGTCACAAGAGCCGACTTCAAACGCCCCGTTCCACCGGTGTGGCCCTCGCACCGCGCAGGTGAAACGGCTGCTCGGTGGAAACTACGCTGTGGCTTGAGTGCAGAAGAAAAAAGGCACAATAGCAGCACCTCCCTCCCCACCCCGGCTTCGTGCAGGAAGGAAAAAACACCTCCTGGCACCGCTCGCCTTCGGTAGAGGCGTTTGCGGGGCTGGAGGCAGGGCTGGGAGAGCGGGGGCTTCTCCTCCGCGGGGTCTGGTTCTGCTTGGGGCTGGGCATGAGCTTTGCTGCTGCCTGGGCATCACCGGGGCCTTGCCTGCTCCTCCTGCCTCCATCGGGGCACTGCGGTGTGGCCGAACCCCTTTTTGGGTGCCAAAGTCTGTTCCCAAATAGGCATCAGCGGAAGCTGAAGGCACCAGGGTGGTTTTTAGCGTTTGAGTCCCCAGAGCAGCGTTGCACGGCACAGGGGGGGCTCGCTCGTCCACGCTCCTCGCCAAACTCGCCCATCGGCTGCTGTGGTGGTGGGCACGCCGAGGTGGCACTGTGGGGACGGCCCCCCTGTCCCTGCTGTGGATGCCGAAGCCCCTTCCCCAAGGGAGGGGGGTCCTGGGCTGCAAAACCAGCCCTGGCAGCGTGGGCTGCGGGGTTCTGGCTGGCAGCAGGCTCCCATGGCTGGGGATGGTGACAGCAGCCTGGGGACTCTGCACCCTCCCTGAGGACCCCCCACCCTCCCCGGGGACCCCCTGCAAGGCTCTTCCCTGTGTCCCCAGCTGCCCATGGGGGTACCCACTCCAACGAAGCCCCCACTGCTGTGCCCTCCCCAGCAGCACGGCGAGAGGTGAATTTAAGCGCGTGCTTGCGAAAACCCAGCGGTGCAATGGCTCCTAGGTAGGAAACCAGGGAGAAAATGGTGCCAGCGGTGGCAGCGGCCAGCGTCTCCCAGCAAGGCAGGTCCCGGGGCTCAGCCAGCCGGCCGGGGACCCGCGGGACGGGGACCCTCGCAGCTGCACCGCCTCGCTGCCAGATAAGAGCTCCCGCTCAGCGCTTGCGAAAGCGGCTGCTGATTTTGGGTGCCAGAGGCAGAGACACCTGGGCTGGTTCTCGGCAGCACGGGGCTCCCAGCTCCGCCGGTGCCTGCAGAAACCATGCCGGGGCCCCCAGAAAGCCCCCAGAGCGGCTGGGCAGAGCCTGGAAAAGGGGGTCTGGGGGCCAGGTCTTGGCGGAGATAAATCCCGGTGGCGTAGGTGTGGGGGATTCTGCGGAAGAGCTTTTTCCAGGGCCGTGGGCTGCTGTTTGCGTGTGACTCACTGCCGGGGCTCCCGGCTCCGTGCCACGCTCGGCTTTTGCGGGAAGGCGAGAGCTGCCCAGGTGGTTTGCAGAGCCCACGCGACACTCGCGGCACCGCTTCCAGGCTGCCCTGGTGCCCACGCCGCAGCGCCGGGGACGTGGCGTCACCGTGGCCAGGGCTGATGGTCGAGGTTGGGGGTTCCTCGTTGTTTTGGGGGGACCCTGAGCAAGGATGGGTGTTTCAAGGACATCCCTGATGCGGGAGAAACAGGAGCACAGCGACGGGGCCGAAGATGCGGGGGGAGGCTAGCGAGAGCCCCGCGGAGAAGGAAATCGGAGGTGATGCAGCGTGGGTGGGTGAGCGCTCGCATCCGCCTCTGACCCCAGGAGCTGCCTTTGGGTCTGGGGAGGTGCCTGGTCCAGGCCAGCCTGGTAAAACACGCTGTGGAAGAGCGTATTAATTGCTAATGGGATATTAATGATAAGATTCATATCTGGATGGAGAACCTAGGGATCAGCCCCGGGGCTGCAAGGTGGGAAGGAGCCCGCAAAGGAGGCAACGCAAGGCTGTGCTGGGAACTCTGGGAGCCTCAGGCTGGGGACTAATTGCCTTCAGTGTTTTTAATTAACAAAGCCAGAACAAAATTAGGAGGAAGTCTGGCTGGTGACAGCAAGTCAGGGGTGCCCTCAGTTCAGCAGAGGACCTGGGGAGCGTGCAGGCCATGCAATGTGGGCAGCCGGACGGATGGATGCGGGGCTGGGGATGTGCTGGAGCGGGAGGAGAGGCAAGGCTGGGGTTGGGGGTGCGAAGGCTTCCCTCACCGCCTCTCACCCCCCACGCAGCCACCATGGGCTGCTGCTGCAGCTCGGACTACGACGAGGACTGGATCGAGAACATTGACATTTGTGAGCACTGCAATTACCCCATCGAGCCCGACAGCAAGCGCCAGGTGAGGAAGGGGCGAGCGGACCCCCCCATCCCGGTGGCCAAACGCCTCTGGGGGTGGCCAGGGGATGGCTGAACCCCAGGACACCGAGGGCTGACGGGGCTCCTTGTCCCCTGGCAGAGGCTGATCCGCAACGGCTCCGAAGTTCAAGACCCCCTTGTGTCCTACGAGGCCACGTCTCCGCCATGCTCCCCCCTGCAAGGTAAGGTGCAGCCGTGGCAGGGGGCGGCTGTGGACAGCCCCCCGCTTGGCCACGGCCCCCCTGCCCCTCCGCTTGTCCTCCCAGATAAGCTGGTGGTGGCCCTGTACAACTACGAGCCCAAGCACGACGGGGACCTGGGGCTGCGGAAGGGTGAGAAGCTCCGTATCCTGGAAGAGTGAGTGAGCGCTGACGGTGTCCCGGCACGACCCCGCGGCTCCTCGGCCGGTGTCCCGGTGCTGCTGGGGGTCTCCGTGCGGGGTCCCGGCAGCCGGGAGGGTCTCACCCCGCCGTGTCCTTGCAGGAGCGGGGAGTGGTGGAAGGCGCAGTCGCTCACCACCGGCCAGGAGGGTTTGATCCCCTACAACTTCGTGGCCCTGGTGAACAGCCTGGAGCCCGAGCCGTGAGTAGGGGTTGAGTAGGAGCCGTGCCCCGGCACGAGCTGTGCTGGCGGGGAGGGAAGGTGCCAGGAGCATCCCCTGAGCGCCGGGGGGGGAAGGTGGCCTGAGCCCCCCCAGCCCTAACCCTGCCCCGTGTCCCCAGGTGGTTCTTCAAAAACATCAGCCGCAAGGATGCAGAGCGACAGCTCCTGGCATCGGGCAACACGCACGGCTCCTTCCTCATCCGGGAGAGTGAGACCTCCAAAGGTACCGTCCCGCGGATCCCGCCGGCATCTCCTGCCACCGGCACTGGGAAAGGCACGGGGAAGCACAGGAGGAGTGCTGGAATCCTGCACCCACACGGTGCCCCGTCTCCCCAGGCTCCTACTCACTGTCGGTGAGGGACTTTGACCAGAACCAGGGTGAGACGGTGAAGCACTACAAGATCCGCAACATGGACAACGGGGGGTACTACATCTCCCCCCGCGCCACCTTCAGCAGCTTGCACGAGCTGGTGGAGTATTACACACGTACGTGCCATCCAGGGGCTGGGGGAACGAGTGGTCCAGGGGCTGGTCGTGCCTGCAGGAAGGGGATGGGAATGAAATGGGATGGGGATGGGATGGGGATGGGATTGGGATGGGGATGGGATGGGAATGGGGTTGGGAATGGGGCTGGGATGGCATGGCATGGGGATGGGACAGGGCAGAATGGGATGCAATATGATGGGACAGAATGGGATGGGATGAGATGAGATGGAATGGGATGGGACGGGATGGGGATGGGGATCGGGATGGGATGGGGTGGGATTGGGATGGGGTGGGGTGGGGATGAGGATGGGATGGGGATGGGAATGGAAATGGGATGGGATGGGGATGGGGACGGGATGGGGACGGGATGGGGATGGGATGGGGTTGGGGATGGGATGGGAACAGGGTTGGGATGGCATGGCATAGGGATGGGACAGGATGGGATGGGACAGGGCAGAATGGGATGCAATGCAATGGGACAGAATGGGATGGGACAGAACAAGCAGGACACACAGCTACCCGTGCCCCAGCAAAGGCGTCAGCTCATGCTGGGTGCCCCATGCCCTCCACCTTCTTTAACGCTGGCTCTGCCCGCCCCTGCGCCGCAGGCAGCTCCGACGGGCTGTGCACCCGCCTCGGCAAGCCCTGCCGGACCCAGAAGCCGCAGAAGCCGTGGTGGCAGGACGAGTGGGAGGTGCCGCGGGAGTCGCTGAAGCTGGTGGAGAAGCTGGGAGCGGGGCAGTTTGGAGAAGTCTGGATGGGTGAGTCAGGGCGAAACTGGGGTGCTTCCTCCTGGAGGAAGGCACCGATGTGGGCAGCGTCTGCCGAGCCCTGTGGCATCCTCAGCCGGGGTCTCGCACGGAGCAGCCAGCACAGCCCCAAGCGTGGGACCATGGCTTTTTACAAGGGTCCTGGAAGCAGGGAGAAACCCAGCAGCTAGAGCAGCGCAGGGACAGCCCAAGCTTCCCCCTGCTCCCATCCCTGCCCACCTGGACCCCGGCACCGCTGCCTGGGCAGGCACCCACTGGGTGCACGGGGGCTGCACTGTGTCCTTGTCGAGCTGGGCTCTGCTCACCATGGAGCAGCTGCCGGCGTTGGCGTGGGGCCCGTGAGCACCGTGCGTGGCCCAGCGCGGGAAACGGCCGGTGTCGTGGCTGTCGCCGCGGTGCTGGGAGCGGCCGGGGGCTCGGAGGCAGCGCGGGGCCTCGAGCGTGCGGCGACCCAGCCACAAAAACACCTCCTGCTCACTGGGTACCATGGTGGGGAACGCACTGGGGCCACCCTGCTGCCCTCCATCCTACCCTGCAGCCCTGGACGGGGGTCCCTGCCTTCGCTCCCATGGGTGCTGGCCATCCCCCAAAGTCCCCTCCTCTGGGTACCCAGCCGGAGTCAGGCGTCGGCGTCGCTGCCCGGCTCCCCCAGCCGCCCCTCCTGTTCACGGCCCAGCAACCAACAGCTTCCTTTCCTTCTGGTGGCTGAAAGCCACAGGTAAAAATATCTGCCTGGTGGGTTAAAATGCGGTCACAGATTTTTGCCAGAGAGGTGGCCAGCACGGAGCTGTGATCGTCCCCAAAAGTCCTCTGGCCCTTCTGCAACAGCCCTCCAGGGCGCGAGGGTCCTCTGCCCGTCTTCAGCCAACCTTTGCAACCTCCAACATCTCTCGCTCGTGCAGTCTCGGGTCGGGATGCTCGAGCTCTACAGAGCAGCCCCCACGCTTGCCTCCTCGGCCGGCACCGCTATTGCCACGCGTCCCCCGGGGCTGGAGTCCCCCTCCTCCATCATGCTCTGCCCCATCTCCCCGCAGGCTTCTACAACGGCCACACCAAGGTGGCCATCAAAAACCTGAAGCAGGGCAGCATGTCACCCAGCGCCTTCCTGGCGGAGGCCAACCTCATGAAGAACCTGCAGCACCCGCGCCTGGTGCGGCTCTACGCCGTGGTGACGAAGGAGCCCATCTACATCATCACGGAGTACATGGAGAAGGGTGAGGACACCCGGGTGCTGCCTGCCGTGGGTGGGGGTGGCTTGGGGCTCTGCAGAGCCGTGGTCCTTCGGCTCCTGGCTGTTCCTGTCCAGGGGTTGGTGCCGGCTTATTCACCTCGAGCTGCTTTTGGCATCCTTTGCCTTTGCAGCACGACTCTCCCACTGGCTGGGACCTCGGGGTCAGCCCTGGCAGGGGGAAGAGGACCTTGCAGGCAGGGTGGTCGCCTGCCCACCCACTCCCACCCACCTTTCTGGGCCTGCAAGCTGCCCAGCCCCACGTTCGGTGTTGTGCTGGGGCACGGTACCCCGGTGAACCCCCCCCTGCGACCCCCAGGCCCCAAAGGGAGGGGAGGCAGGACGCCTGCCCGCCGCTGAGACCTGCCGCCTTCATTGCAGGCAGCCTCGTGGACTTCCTCAAGACCTCGGAAGGAGTCAAGCTCAGCATCCACAAACTGCTGGACATGGCCGCCCAGGTGAGGGGGGACGGAGCGGGGTGGTGGGGAGGGCTCTGCTGGGGCTGGGGCTGGGCTGCCCCGCTCGGGCTGGCGGCTGTTAATTGCAATTACTCCGAAGCGCAGATCGCCGAAGGCATGGCCTTCATCGAGGCCAAGAACTACATCCACCGCGACCTGCGGGCTGCCAACATCCTCGTGTCCGACACCCTGGGCTGCAAAATCGCCGACTTCGGGCTGGCCCGCCTCATCGAGGACAACGAGTACACGGCTCGCGAGGGTGCGTCCCCGCCGCCTCGGCCCCACGCGGGGTGGGCCCCCACCAAGCCCCGCTCTGGGGGTGCACACAGCTTGGGGACATGGGAAGAGGGAACCCCTATCCACCCCGGCCTCATCTGGGGGTCCCTGTGGTGCCCTGGGAGCTGCAGGACTGCAGAGGGATCAGGAGGGGTGCAGAGACCCTTCTTCCCCCTCCATCCATCTCCCCCCTCCATGTCTCCCCCCTCCATCCCTCTCACCCCTCCCTCCATCTCTCTCCCCTCTCCTTCTCTCCTGTCTCCATCCCTCTCACCCCTCCGTCTCCCCTCCCTCCATCTCTCTCCCCTCTCCTTCTCTCCTGTCTCCATCTCTCTCTCCCCTCCATCTCTCTCCCCTCTTCATCTCCGCCCCCCATCTGTCCCCCCATCTCCCTCCCTCCATCTCTCTCCCCCCATCTCCCTCCATCCATCTCTCTCCCCCCATCTCTGCCCTCCATCTCTCTCCCCACGCCATCTTTCCCCCCTCAATCTCTCTCCCTTCCATCTCTCTCTCCCTTCCACCTCTCCCCCCTCTATCCCTCTCCCCCCTCCATCCCTCTCCCCCCCATCTCCGCCCTCCATCTCTCCCCCCTCCATCTCTCCCTCTCTCTCTCCCCTCCATCTCTCCCCCCTCCATCTCTCCCTCTCTCTCTCCCCTCCATCTCTCCCCCCTCCATCCCTCTCCCCCAGCTGGTGGGGGGCTGCAGGACCCCGCACGCCCACCCGCCCCTGCTTTCGGTGGGCTGCCAGCCCTACCTGGTGGCTCCTGCAGGAACAGACGCGCTGGCCCACTGCGGGGCTACCAGCTGGGCCGGGGGCTCGGTAGCCAGCCAAGCCGTGGGGTCTGGGGCGGGGGGGCTGCCACCAAAGCCAGCTGGTCCCCAGGCGTACCGCAGGGACAGAGGCTGTCTCGGGGCTGTCACATCAGGCTAAACAGAGAGGGGCGTTTCCAGCTCAGCCGTAACGTTTTATTTTCTCCCCTCCTGCTATTTTTCAGGGGCTAAATTCCCCATTAAGTGGACAGCACCGGAGGCGATTAATTACGGCACGTTCACCATCAAGTCCGACGTCTGGTCGTTCGGCATCCTGCTGACGGAGATCGTCACCTACGGCCGGATCCCGTATCCAGGTCAGGACTTCCCAGCAGCTGCGCGGCAGCAGGGCTCGCAGGCGCAAGCGCACACCCGGGAGCGTGTGTGCATGCACTCCCGCACGCACGCACGCACGCAGGCCCCGAGCCGCCCCAGCTGGCTCCGTTCCCTGCCCGCCCACCACGGTTTCGGCCGCTTCCCGACGCACGTGGCCAGCCACGGCCCAAAAGCCACCGGCGGTTTCGGCGCCAGGGGATGGGGGGGGAAGGAAACCTTCCCCGTGGGATCTGCAAACGTAGGGTGCTCCCTGCGACGTGGCGGGTGACCCGAATTCAGCGGCGCGCCCGTTGTCCTCGCAGGGATGACCAACCCCGAGGTGATACAGAACCTGGAGCGCGGCTACCGCATGCCGCAGCCGGACAACTGCCCGCAGGAGCTGTACGAACTGATGATGCAGTGCTGGAAGGAGAGGCCTGAGGAGCGTCCCACCTTCGAGTACATGAAGAGCGTGCTGGAGGACTTCTTCACCGCCACCGAGGGCCAGTACCAGCAGCAGCCGTGAGGACCCCTCGCGTTGCGGGGGGCTCGGGGATGCTCCCCCACGCACCAGGTCCCTGCAGACTCGGCAGACGTCGCCGCGGGGCGTGGGCGAACGCTGCCTGGACACCTCGGCAGTAAAGATTTGAGGAGCTTCAGACCTTTGGAGCGGCGGATTTCACCCCCCACACCCCCCCCTCAGAAGGCGACGGACGGCCAAAGCCGACAAGTGACTGCGAAGGGTTGGGGGGCTCAGTGGAGCCGTGCGGGGCCCGGTGGGTGCCCACCACGCTGTCCAAATCCCCCAGGGCCCACGCCAGCCCCCTCAGCCTCCTCCGGCTGGGCCTCGCCGCCTCCCTCGCCCCCCGTGAGGGCAGGCAGCCCCCCCAAGTGATGGCTGCCCCAGCCCTCGGCCGTGGGGGGCTCTTTCTCCCCCCATGGGGTTTGCGGGGTTCATCCCGTAACGGTCTCAGAGGCGTTTTGGGGAAATGAAGGCCTTGGTGGCTGCGGGCCTGGGGAGGCCAGGCCGCCATGGGGCGACGGCCGCAGGGCAGGGACCCCCCGCTCACACCAAGACCTCCCCGGGGGGCTGCTGACGGCCCGAGGCCCCCCAGGGTGCTGCGGGAGGCCCCCACGGCCCCGCTCTCGCCGACCCCGGATGGGACAAGCCGGGGCCTGGGCGCTGGTGGAGGCCTCTACCGTGTGTGTGTGTGTCGTCCCCCACGGGATGGTTCAGTCCCACCTGGTGTTCCCCCCCCCCCCCCCCCCGTGAATGGTTCCGGCCCGCCCACCTGGACCCTCTCCCCGTTTGCCCCCCTCCCCCCGCGCCCCAGCGATGGTGCATCCCGCGCGGCCCCGCCCCCGCGGCAGTGGTACAGCCCAGGCACCCCCCTGCTCCGCCTAGCCTGCTAGCTCCTCCGCTCCCGCTCCCTCCCGCCGCCGCCATTTCCTATTGGTCGGCGGGCGGGAGGGGGCGGAGCGCCTTTTCCCGATAGGCCGGGGGCCGCGCGGAGGGCGGGGCATGTGGGACGGCGGGGCGGCGGGGCCTGGACCCCGGGGCGGGCCGGGTTGCGTTGCGCGGTGCGGCGGTAGGGTCTGTCGCTGTGGGGAGGCAGGAAAATGGCGCTGACGCAGGGGACCAAGCGGAAAGTCTGCTACTACTACGACGGTGAGGGGCCGCGGGGCGGGGGCAGCCACGGGGATCGCCGGGGCGGGGGGGGGCGCGGGGGAGGGGGGGGTTGAGGTGGGCAATGGGGGTCACTGGGGGGGGATGGGGGGCAATGGGAGGCGCTGGGGGGCAATGGGGACCACTGGGGGGGGAATGGGGGCAATGGGAGGCGCTGGGGGGGAATGGGGTTCACTGGGGGGGCAATGAGAGGCACTGGGGGGGGTAATGGGAGGCGCTGGGGGGGTAATGGGGGGCACTGGGGGGGAATGGGGGGCACTGGGGGAGCAATGAGAGGCACTGGGGGGGAAATGGGGGTCACTGGGGGGCAATGGGAGGCACTGGGGGGGAATCGGAACCACTGGGTTGGAGAAGGGAGGGGATTGGGGGTCATTGGAGGACATGGGGGGTGGGGGCTGCTCTGAGGTGGGGCTGGGGGTAGTGGGGGGGGGCTGCCCTGAGGGTGGGGGGAGTGGGAATGGGGGGGTCACTGGTGGGGCTGGAGGCTGTGCTGGGGGCGGAGGGATGGATACTGGGGGCCTGGGGATCAGGGCGGGGGGGGCTGGAGCATGTGGGGGACTGCGGTGGGGGACACTGGAGGGCATAGGAGGGGTATGGGGGGGTGTGGGGGAGCACTGGTGGGGAGAGAGAAGAGTGGGGGGAAGTGCTGGGGGGCAATAGGGGGTGGAATGGGAATGGAGGTGGGTAAGGAGATCTAGGGTCTGTGGGGTGGGGAAAGGCTGGGGAGGGTCCAGGATGCGGGAGAGGGGCCGAGAGAGGCTTTGGGAGCTGCGCTGCGACGGCAAAGAAGGTTTCTGGGAGGATGGGGGGTGATGCAGGGGGACTGGGGGCGGTTGTGGGGAGATGAAGCCTCCTCGAGCCGTCTTTAGAGGAAGAGGCACCCCTGAAGCTCCCCTTTGGGTCAGCGGCATCGGGACAGACCCGAAGGTGTTGGGAGCTGGAGCGACTGCGCGGTTGGTTGTAGGGAGTTCCTGTGTCTAGGGGTGTTGTTCGGTTCTGGGTCTGAACTTGGCTGGGTTGTAGAGTGCCTTTTTTTCCCCCCCTTTTACGAGGCTGGAGAAGCACTGCTTTGGGTCTGTGTAATCATCCCGTTGGGGTAGGGACGTAGCGGGGTGTTAGAGCTGGCCAAATCCCAAGCTGGGTGCCTTGTGCGGCTTCCCCGCTTCTACCCCGTAGTCGGTGGGAGACATCAGAGTCGCGTCGCCGCTGCACGTCCACGACCACCTCCCCTTTGGAGGGGCGGCTCGGCGCCTCGGCGATGGGCAAGCTCGGTTTTAATAGAGCCTGCGATCACCCTCTGTGAAAGGTGTTGTGCAATGCTCTATTTCGTCCTGGTTTTTAGTCTCTGAAATCAAATAAAAACTTTTTCTCGCCACTTTTTCCTCGTAAGTGGATGTGCTCGGTGTTCAAGCAGTAAAGCAGGCTCTTTTAGACCGCTGTATGCGTCAGGGCTTTTATTTCTCTAGAAAAGTAAATCTAAGCGGTAGGCTTGCAAGCTGTAGTGGCAGTCGTGCAGGGGCTCTGACTCAGCCAGTGTCTGCGGGAGGGCAGGACGAGGAGGAACCTGGGTTAGAGCTCTGGGTGCAGCAAAACTGAGCCCAGATTCCCCTCAGAACTGATCTCTGTGCAACACCTGACATATCAAAATATGCAAGGGGATAATAGAGCCCTAAAATGCCTAGTTTGAACTCAAAGAGTGCGTGCAGGAAGTGCCAGAATGCCGTACGTGCGCACACGACCGGTATGTTGGAAAAAAAACGGGCTCGGTGTCCAAACTTATCCCTGCCCTTGGAATATAACGTGGTCACAAAGCAGCTTGTCGGTTTGTGAACAAGCTGTAATCTTCGAAGGCATGCAATGATGTCTTAAATATGAAATAACCGATCATTTTGGTTGAAAACGCTAAGCAGAGCTGCTATCCTTGTAGTCTTTATTGCACGGTAACTAGATGAAGCTAGCGTTATACCCTCTGGTCTCTAGCTGCCCTCGCTAGCTGGCTCTGTGGTGAGGTTTTAGTGCCTTGTTTCCCCTGCTCTTTTACGAGCACCTGGCAAACATCCACAGCGTGTCCTGGGGTGAAAGTGTGCTTTTATAGCTGGGCAAGGCATAATCTGCAGTTGTGGGAGGCCAGTTTGTTAGGGTCTTTTATTTTCCAGGCAGGGAGGTTAGAGCAGCGCGGTCTAGTGTGGCAGTTCCCCAAAGGGAGGTCCCTGGGCGCTCCTTTGGATGGGTGTGTGGGTCTCTTCCTTGAGCCATGAATTTCAGATGGCAGGAGGATGTCTGGCACTGGGGAAGGAACCTGGGCTGCAGGGAAGGGTGTAGGTGGGATGGAGAAAAGGTAAATGGGTATTGTAAGGGTCCTTTGTGGAGATCCTGAGGGGTGCTGAGCATGTGTGCGAGGGTTAGGACTTGTGCAGTAACTTCTTTGCTAGCTCCCCGTGAGGGGACTTGCGTAACCCCAGCAGACAGGAAGAGGTGCCTGCTAGGCTCACACGCTCCCAGCCTGCGCTGACGTCCACGAGCAGACAGGCTCGTCTGCTGCTCTGTAGGACTCGGGGTGGGATGTGTTTCGCAGAGTGAAGGCGAACAGGCTCTGGAAGGTGGGGTTTGCCCAGGGCATTTCGCTGGCAGCCTGAGGTGAAGACGATGATGATTTCAAAGCTTCGTGTAGTTTTGTGCTTGTATTTTCCAGATAGGGTCTTGAGCATCTCTTAGTGAGTTCCCCAAAGTTGGATTTAACCTGATTTTGCCATAGTGGCTCCAGTAAAATACCTTTGTGCAAAGAACACCCCATTTCACCGTAGTGCCACGGACAGGTAAACTCCAGCAGCAGAATTGTTTTGCTGTGGGATCTGCACTGTTTGCATCTACTTTGACTGAAAAATAGGGCCATGTCCTCAGGAGGAAAAACGACGGCTGTGTGCTGCGAGGAAGTAGCAGTTTCTCCTGAATGTTAAGACTGGTGATGAAATATTAATGCTCCCAATTGAGTCACCAGCCAGACCGGATTGGGTCTCCTGCTTCCTATACTGATCGGGTGTTGTACAGCTACATGAACAACTTCGTCTGGTTTCCCAGGAAAATGAGGCTTGCGCGATGCTGCTGCTGCGTGTGGCTGTCTGCGTGTTTCCTGCTCCTGGCAACTTTTGAGTCTGTGCCTCTCACAGCCAAACCAGGCAGGCGGCAGAAATCTGAAAGTTAAATTTCTGTGAGTTTCATGAAAATAAGTAGCCTGGGAGAAGAGGGGAAAAAAACCCCAGTTAGCGGTGCCTGCTGTGGGAGAGGGCAGCATGAGCTCAGGTTTTGCTGGCTAGGGGGAAATCTGCATGGGGAGGTGACCCAAGGGACATATTTGCAGGAATATGCTTCGTTATAAAAGATAATATACTTCGTTAGCACTGCTGCCCATAGGGTAGCTCGTCAGGTGCATCTGCGTGGGTGTGCGGTTGGTAGGGACTGGGATTCTTCTGAAGGATTTCAAGCAATAATAAAGGGTGAAAATGATTGAGAAGCTGTAAAACTACAGCTGTGCTGATGTTTGCTTATGGACAGGATTAGCTGCTTTGTATCTCCTTTCTGTTAGGCAAATGGAGAGAAACTGAGGCGGAGAGGCTACGTGCTCTGTCCGATGAGTCATTGTCTGAGCCGGGATTAAACCTGCTTGCCTCTTGGCCTGTGGGTTCTGCTCAGAGCGCTGTGGCGTTTCTCCTCCAAACATGTGAGCTCTGTAAACGGGAGATATCGGAGAGGATCCGAGCCGCCTGGAGAGGACGTTGGAGAGCTGTCATTTGAGTGAGAACACACAAAGGTGGTGCCCAAAGCTCCTCCTGCCTGAGAGAGCTGGAGCTCCCTCGCCTTGCGCGGTGCGATGTTAGCTGCTCAGACTCCGCCTGGGTTGCCTTCCCCAGAACTGGCACTAAAAACGTCCTTGTCTGGCCATACCCCATTTCCAGATGTCCGTCTTGTTTGAGTCTAGGATAAATTTTCTGAATCCACAGAGATACCTGTGCCAGCAAGCCTGGAGAACCTTTTCTCTGTGGGCAAATGCACTGCTGAAGGACAGATAAAATGACAGACGACCTGATGGCTGTTGTGGCTCAGCTGTGATTCTGTTTGGAGGCATTCATAGTTTTCCTTGCTATAACAAAACAATTTCTGCTCCTAGGTGACGTTGGAAACTACTATTATGGCCAGGGACATCCGATGAAACCCCACAGGATCCGGATGACCCACAACCTCCTGCTGAACTATGGCCTCTACAGGAAGATGGAGATATACGTAAGTGTGGGGCTGGTTGTGAAGAGAAGTGTAGATAAAAGATCTTAGTTTATGTGTCAGGTTTTTATTTTGGTGCTTCAGAGTTGTAAGTTCTCTGTTGACGAGCCAAAGAGGAAAGGAAAAAAATAAACAGTTGTGCTGATGTATTTCTGCTTGCGTCTGATTGTTTGTGGCGAGATGTTCTTTGCTTCAGACAAGCTTTGGAGACTGGAAAATTGCTTTTCTCCCTGTACCTGAAATACTTTCTTTGTCTGGATATGTGATACATTTCAGTCTCTAGTAGTAGCATTCTTGCCGTTGCAGATATGTTTCTCTTGTCTAATGCTGCTGTTTTGAGTTTCTTGCTGTTGCTGGGATTAAATCTGAGGCTGGAAATGGGAACTGGGGAGGGAGATGTGTTTTGAAACAAGCCTTGCTCTTTTTTTGTCCTTGCAGCGCCCTCACAAGGCAAATGCAGAAGAAATGACCAAGTACCACAGTGATGACTACATAAAATTTCTGAGATCTATTCGCCCAGATAACATGTCTGAGTACAGCAAGCAGATGCAAAGATGTAAGCGATGCGTGTAGTGCTGTAGTTCCTGGCAATGTTCAGATCTGTGGTTCTGGGAATCCTAGGCCAGCTGGTTTGTGATAAACAGAGTAGGAAGAACCATGGGAAACTGTCTTTCTCCTGACTTTGTTTTTGATTTTTCTGGTAAATCAAGCATTTCAAAAATGGGTCCCTCTCTCAAGGCAATGTGCCAAAAGAGCAGAGGAAACCCCTTTGACCTGGCTGTCTTTTTTTGGTCTTGTGTTGTGATGGAAACTTCTAAATCGCCTTCCTGGCCGAGAGGTGACTGAACTACTCCATTTATGAGCTGCATGTATTTTGTGTAACTGCTTATCTTTAACCAGAGGTACTGGGGTAGGAAAGGCTTGTGTAATTTAAAACAAATGAACAAAAAAACCACCCAGCTCATCAACTGCGTCCAAAATCTACAGTAACTCTGAAGAATTTCGGGGCGATGGCAGTTTGGAAGTGGGGGAGGGTTGAAATGCACGATAATATTTGTCCACTTTGTGTTAGAGTGGTTTATTTTGTGAGCTAATCTCTTGTTCTGACCTCTGCAGTCCATGGAAGGGCTCTCTGGTAGGGACTTTAATGTTACAGAAACCTTTTTTTGGTGTCTCTGCAACTCTGAGAGGATGTTCTTTAATAAAGACTGTGGCAAACTAGGTTCCTAGCATGTAGAGGCAAATAGTGGGGAAGGCTCAAGGCTCATTGGAATAGTATTTTGGTCTTATACACTGCAATCCTTGACAGCAGAAGAAAGTTCTTAGCCCATGGGGTTCATTTAAGTGAAGTGTAATCCCCAATTTAGAAGAAATATGGGTCTCGACTCTGAAGTAGAGGCGGTTGGAAACCTGGTATGAGCTGAAGGGGACAGATATTAAGGCACAAGCATGTGAGAGGAGTGGGAAGTATGGTTCATAAGTAATATACATTGAAAGACTTCCTACAGTAAATTATATGCCTTGATACACCAAATGACATGTACCAAAGTACATATTTATACAAACTGAACTGTTTACCCCTGAAGCAGATACGGCTCATAAACACCCACTCTGCTCTCTGTGGTAGTCAGCATTTTCTGTGCTGTACTTCCACAGAACTATTTTTACCTGAAGGAGGCAAAATATGAAAATTAATCTTAAACACGTGGAGGACAGAGCTTTTCTTCAACAAGACCTGCAAAACAGCAGCCTCTGCGTAGCTGGAGCACTAGCACCAGAGGCTCAGAACGGAGATTAGGGATATAGGAGGCAAGGTCACCGCTCTCAAGTACACTGGCAGGTCTCTGTAGCCTGCTTGGTGCTTCAGCTTTCCTTCTGGGGGAAGGATAGCAGCTCTGATTTCCGTGAGGATGGGTCTGCCTTTAATGCTGGGCTCTCTCTGGTTGCGCTCTCCCAGACAGGGAGCTCCTCGCCCACCCACTGCAGGGAAGGAGGAGCATCTGTGTCTTGTCTCCCACCAGAGCTTTGTGCCTGTAGTCAAGTGATTGACTGCTGTTATTAGCATCCCACCTTAGTAGTCCTGGCTGCTTTGAATCTCCCGGTGGGAAAAAGCCCAGTTGGCTTCTATTTACGCAGCAGCTCCTGTCTTTGCCAGGTATAGCAGAGGGATGCCCTCAAATACTGTCAGTGCTGCTTACAAAGTTCTGAGCAGTCTCTCATTTCAGTCCGCTGATGCCGTGTTGCCTGCCTGAGGACTTGGGAAGACTACTCTGTAACCTTAAAGGCAAGAAGTTTAATTTGCTGTGATGGGAAGCACGCAGAAATTGATGGCTTAAATTCTCTTCACTTAACAGGGAAAGCTTCCAACCACCTCTTTGAATTAATTATTCAAACTGCCAGTTGCCATGCCCTGCTGAAACAATTGGAAAGCAGGAACAATTGCTTCCTTCTGGGTCTCCTGATGAGTATGGCCCTTTTCAGAGATCCCTGTCCCGAACTGGGACCATTCAGAGTCCCTTATCACACGGTCTTTGTGGAGGCTGTGCACTGATGAGTTGCTCATGCTGCAAGAACTGTGTTGTTTGTGCCTTTCTCGTTAAGCATAGAAGTAAACATTCTACAGATGTTGTTACAAAAATACAGATTTTTTTTTTGTAAAAGCGAATCTTGCAAAATCTAGATTCAATACAAGTCTGTGGTTACTGTTTTTATGTTTTTAATCATGAAACTATTTACAGTAGAAATGTATCCAGGCCAAAACCACCGTACTGCTGAGAACTTAAAAACTGCCTGTCCGATGTGAAATGAAAGGAATGTGCAAAGTGTAACAGAGCAGATGTGGATGTAAGCTTCTCGTCCAGTACACGCCGCTATCTGCCATCTCCCCACTTTCTCCTGTGGCCATCGCACTGCCCGGTTTCCCAACTCCCTCGGCAGTACAGTAAGAAACAGGAGAACCTTTCCCCTTGCTGCGGGGCTGTGCAGCGGAGCTCGGTGTCAGCTCTGTAGTCAGAAGCAGCCCTGTCCCCGCAGAAGGCTCGGTGCCCGGGCAGCGGGGCTGCAGCGGGGCCCGTGGCGGGGGGCGAGGGGTGCTGGCCCCTTCTGCACCCCCTGCCCCTGGTGACCGGCGTGTGCTGCCGGAGCGGAGCGGGACGCTGTCACTGAGCCGTCTCCACAAGCGAGTATGACAAAGCCCTTACTGACGGCATCTCCTCTCCGCCCACTCATTTTCCAATGTGATGAACTGGTTTTCGGGATCCCTTGTAGCGCAGCGCGGTAGATGTTGTGCTGCTCTCGCCAGAGCTCCTGGGATCTGCTTTCCCCTTTTCATACGAGTCAGGAGCATCTTCCCTACAGCAACAACCTTTTTGCCTCATCAGGCAATCCTCAGGTTGATTTCATTACTGTTGTATCAATTGTGTGTGGTGTTTTGTTGTTGAAAACGTTTGATAGCTTATCTGGTTAGCTTTTAAAATCAGAGTGGTGGTATAAGCTTTGCTATTTAATTGTGGTTTTGTCTTACTACTCTTTTGTATTCTTTTGAAGTTAATGTTGGGGAAGACTGCCCTGTGTTTGATGGGTTGTTTGAGTTTTGTCAGCTCTCTGCTGGAGGCTCAGTTGGTAAGCTCACGAGTTGCATGTTCTTTTATTTTTTTCTTAAGTAGATGTGTGTCGTGTAGTTCTGTCTAGGAAATAAATTCGTTGTTGTTGGTGGTGGGGAGGCCCTGTGAACCCCTTTCTGATTTCCTTCATAATCAGATCCATATTTCTTCCCGTGTGAGAGTTCGCCTTGCGTATTGTCAGATCCCTCTGCCTTTGTGAAGTGTCTCTTCACTAGTCTGGGTGACTGCACTAAATACGTGACGGACTCTGTGAGTGGTATGACAACGTTTTCAGCAAAGACTTAAAACCACAGCAGTAACAGAGGGTTAATAAAAAAATCGACGTGAAATTTACAGGAAAAAAAAAAGTTGTGCAAACCTTGCTGTGGGTGGGCACAGCCTGTAAAGGAAAGAAAAGGGTTGCTTCAGCTGTTGTTTTTAACAAAAAGCCACTGTCTCTGGAGGTGAGGCAAAATAGAACCTGAAAAGTTTCAGTAAGCTGGAACAGTTAAAATGCTTTCACTATTTTCAAATACTTTGTAGCAGAAATACTCGGTATTGCGAAACTGTTGCTGTGCACAGGCGTTAGAGCTTTGTGGCCGCGGCTCCCACAGCGACATCGAGAAGTCTTGATTTCCTGTGACGCAGCTCGGCGGTACGTACCAGCACTGACTGCAGCGTTTTGTGGGGTAGCTGTGCTCGCTGGCCCCATGGCTGCAGATTCCACAGAGTCTAGCATTTATTTTGATCCTGGGAGACTTGCAAAATTTGCAGATAGTTTATGAAGGGACTGGGGGAAGAGAACTTCCTCTGCCTGAATGCATATTCAGGGAATGACCTAAATATATGTTGGATAAAACCTTTTGTTAAAATTTTTTTGTTTAGGGCACTGAGAAATCAAGACTGCCTTCACCTGCGACCCCAGCTAGAATGCTGTGGACTTGTTTGTGCAGATTTCATGCTCTGAGTGAGGCGAAAGCGGGAAGCGGTGAAAAGCGTGTGCAGACAAAATGGAGGCTGCATTTCTTTTCCTTTGCCTTTTGTCAGTTTGTTGAGACATCCAGTGTTAAACCCTTGGGCTTGTGCTTTGTGAAGTACCCAAACGCACACATAAGCATCGATGCGATCGTAAGGGACCAGTGCTTTGCCCCTCGGTCCCTGTCCCGGGGCCTTTGCCCTCATGCTAACGTGTCGTAATTCTTCTCCCAACAGCCAGTGCTGTCAAGCTGAACAAGCAACAGACAGATATTGCCGTGAATTGGGCGGGCGGCCTTCACCACGCCAAGAAGTCGGAGGCTTCTGGCTTCTGTTATGTCAACGATATCGTCTTGGCTATCTTGGAGCTCCTAAAGTACGGGCAGTACTGTTTACCCCTGTTGTTTGTCCATTCTGCTGCATTTCCTCGGAGCCCTTAGCACTTTCTTCCCAGTCTGCTGCTCTTGTGGCTTTTTTTTTTTTGAGCTGTGTTTTCCCGGGAGGGCTAGAGCAGCGATCTTCTGGGATGCAGTACCCGCTCTCCCGAAGGGCTGTGTCTAGTGGTGGCACTGTGCAGGGGGCAGAAGGCCTGGAGCGTTGTGTGGTTGCTCTCAGAGCCTTCTCACTACCACCCAGCCTCGAAAAGGGGGCACAGCTGTAATATGTGACAGCTTTTGGCTCAAGGCAAACCTCAGTGGGAGGCTTGGACATAAAAATGCAGTCTGTTGACTGAATCTGAATAAACTGAGTTGAGTCTGCCTGCAAAGATCGGTTGCAGCAGCAAAAGCCACTTTATTTTCCTCCGTGGTTCTGTTCTGCTGCTGACCAAGGCATGTGTTGGTTCCCCACAGCTCTTTTGCTGTAGACTCCGGGAGCGAGCTGGCTGGTAGCTGTGCAGCCTGGGGGTTAGCACTGAGTTCCTTGCTCTCCTCCCATTTGCTCTGTTGGTGAAGGCGGTTTCGGCTCTGAAAAGATGCAGCATTGTGACTCTTTTCTGATCCTAGGTATCACCAGAGAGTGCTGTATATTGACATTGATATTCACCATGGAGATGGCGTGGAGGAAGCCTTTTATACCACAGACCGTGTCATGACCGTGTCCTTTCATAAGTACGGAGAATACTTCCCCGGAACAGGGGACCTGCGGGTGAGAACGAAGGCTCAGCGGAAAATTACCCTGAAGTTTGGTCTCTTCCATCTGTCTGCTGTTGTACTAATTTAACTAAAATCACTGCTCTCCTGGGCTTTCCTGCTCTCTAAGTGGCATCCTTTTTTCAAGGGCAGAGGTGTATAGGTGAGGCAGCTGGCGCAGCTCTTGGAGCACGTGCTTTGTTCCTGTGATCGTGGCCTGTACAGTAACGAAACCAAGGCTTCGGTGTCAGTCTCTCAGCAGCCTTCTGGTGGGGTTTTGCTGAGAAAATTGGCTCTGAACATGGCATGTTGGTCGGCTGTAGATACTTGCAAGCTAGGCTTGGTCACACAAGCTTTTGGGTGAAAGTTGATGAGGGAGTGCTGCTTTGTCTGGTGGTTTGCCTTGTTGGCACTTCCTCCAGTGAGTCAGTTCTGCACGCTAATGAATCGTGGTGTGAACTGTGGCACTCTTTCAAGTTAGATACAGGTGTGGTTCACTTGGACTTCTGACAGAATGCTGTTCTCAGGGATGAAATCTTCTTTACCTTTTTTTTATGTGCTTTTTAGTGGAATTCCATTTTTCTGATCTAAATTGTCTTGCCTTCCACTTGTGAGTTGTATTTTTTCAGGTCTGCCCAGAGTCTGGCACTGGTGATGTGGACTTGCATGCTGCCGCAGCGTTCTTTTCTGGTGCAGCCACTCTGCAGCATAAATGAAATTATTATTTTTTCGTGAGACACTTGGGTATGAGAGAGATAGTGGAAATGTAAATATAGATATGTTATTTTAAAGTAAAAATAGATTCCTTCAGTTACTAGACTGCATGGTCAGCACAAACTGGTATTTAGGGCTGTGCATCTCTGCAGAGTGTACAGGTTTGGAACTAGAATGTTGACTGTCGGTTTTATTGCTGTGTAAGAGAGTGGCTTTTGCCAGTGAAATGAGAGCCTGCGTGCTCACAGCAACATGAAGGTGGTGACAGTAGCAAAGTTTTCTTCTCTGAGCACTGAGGGCCAAATGCACCCACTGAGGAGTCAACGGACTCTTGCTGCCTTCTGCCAGGACAGTATTTGTGAGAGCCCAGACTTATGTTTGGATTACACTGATGGAATCCCAGACTTCCCTTCCTAATTAGGGACAGAATTTATGTGTTGCAGTTGGCTCTCTGGTGACTGGTGGTCTCCTGCCTTTCGCTCTAACAGGATATTGGTGCAGGCAAAGGCAAGTACTACGCTGTCAACTACCCGCTCCGGGACGGCATTGATGATGAGTCCTATGAAGCGATATTCAAGCCGGTAAGTGAAGACATCTTTGCTGAGTGATTCTCTGTGGCTCATACTTGTCACTCAATGGCTCATGGAGCCGTTCTCTGGGGAGATCGATTCAGTCTTCTGTGATAAGGTTCTTCAGGGGCTGTATTCCTCGCTAACAATCGCAGCGTGTTGTCAGTAAGCTTCTCTTTGTAAGAGCCTCACTGTTACCAGTGCAGGGGAGTCGGCAGCTGTGGGAACACTGGGGATGTCTTCGTGTCACTTGCTGACATGGACGTTACTGTCTTGCCGTGACACTGTCCTGTGGAGAGTGTGTAACAACGGGTTTCTTGTTTAGGTGATATCTAAAGTGATGGAGACGTTCCAGCCTAGCGCAGTTGCCTTGCAATGTGGGTCGGATTCTCTGTCAGGGGACAGGCTGGGTTGTTTTAATCTGACCATCAAAGGTGAGAGTACTGCACAGTGCCTGTGTCAAACAGGCATAACTGATATAATTAGATTTCTTTGAAAAGTTTGTTCTTCTTACGCCAAAGGCTGTGACCTTTTGCCCCACTGCTTTTGCTGCAGGACATGCCAAGTGTGTGGAGTTTGTAAAAAGTTTTAATTTGCCGATGTTGATGCTGGGAGGAGGTGGCTATACGATCCGCAACGTGGCTAGATGCTGGACCTATGAGACTGCTGTGGCTTTGGACACTGAAATTCCCAATGGTAATTCTCCCCTGGCGCCTTTGAAGCAAGACTAAGGGACAATGACAGTCTGCTAGCAGAGCTCAGGGAGATGATGTGGGAGAGGCAGCAACCCTGAGAGGTTTCGTTAGCTCTTGGTTATTCCTGTGTATGCCCTGATTTGCAGTAGCTGTTCTTGTTTACATTCTAGTCCTGTAGCTCTCCCCTCCAGCAAAAGGTACCCCGCAGCCTTGCTGACGTACTGAAATGAGATGACCTTCTACTGAAGGCTTTTGTGCGCACTGATAGCGTTTCACTGCCAAGTAAGGTTTGACTGCGCTGTTGCTAAGTTATCTGCTTTGATCCGAGTTAGGGCTAGGAGAGCTTGGGCTCCTGTGCCTAGGTAAATGCACTTGTGCATTTCTGTAGAAGCACAACGCGTTTGTGGTATTTCGTCACCAGTCCAGTGTTAATTTGGTGTTTATTCCTTTTTAATTTGCCTGCAGAACTTCCATATAATGACTATTTTGAGTACTTTGGGCCAGACTTTAAGCTCCACATCAGTCCCTCCAACATGACTAACCAGAATACCAACGAGTATCTCGAGAAGATCAAGTAAGCGTTTGCTCCTCTTGGCGAGACTGACCCCTTCTGCTGGGGGCTTCACAGCGTGGGTGGGCGTCTTGCTGACGGAGGTGTTCCTCTCCTGGCTGCCTCTAGGCAACGCCTCTTTGAGAATCTGCGCATGCTGCCTCATGCCCCTGGCGTCCAGATGCAGCCGATTCCTGAAGATGCTGTTCAGGAAGACAGTGGAGACGAAGAGGAGGAAGATCCTGAGAAACGCATTTCAAGTATGTGCTTGTCTCTGGCATAGTTGCGTTGCCCGGCTGGGAAGCACACGGAGCCTGCGGGTGCGGAACTGAGCAGGATCAGTGAGCTGGAGAAGCGTGCGGGCTCTGAACTGAGCTACCTGAGTAAAGAGAGGAGGATATGCGATTTAGAAAAATCTCCATTCTGGAGTCCTTCAGTCTGAATCCGTTCCCACCTTTCTGACGGTTTTTGTGAGATGAAGCAATGATGCCAAGCACTGCAGGGCTGGTAGATTTCTTTTCCCCTGGAGAAATGGCACGTTTGCCAGATGATTTCCATAACGGGAGAACCTAGGCTTTAATGTGAGAATTTAAACAGTTCCTGTGATGTAGGTGCTGTGACAGAATACTTCCTGGGAGACTGTCAAGTTTGACCCCAGGAGTTGTCTTCCACAGTGAAAATGCTAGTTGATACCCAGATTGGCTGGTGGCCTCTAGGTCTGGCAGGCAGGTTTGCTCAGTGTGAGGCTGGTTAACCTGCTGACGCTGTCGAGTCTAGACATCACGCTCTACCTGATCCAAGTCGTGCGTGTGATCGTGGATCTTGGGCATGAGCAGTTAGGAGTGAGGAGTTAGAACGTACGGTGGGGAGAAACAAGAAGTGTTTTTATCGTGGCCTAATTCAGACTTACGTAGGCTCGTTAGTTCGCTCCGGTGTGTAGATGGACTTGGAGAAGTTAGTGCTTGGTGTCTCCTGACTTCTAAATCTGCCAAAACAACCTCTTGTCCTCTTCGCACTCAGTCCGCAATTCTGATAAGAGAATATCCTGTGATGAAGAATTCTCTGACTCTGAAGACGAAGGGGAAGGAGGGCGCAAAAATGTTGCCAACTTTAAGAAAGCCAAGCGTGTGAAAACAGAAGAGGAAAAGGAGGAAGAGGAGAAGAAAGGTGAGCGTGAGAGCTAGGACAAGAAGCCCTCCCAGCTCTGTGGAACTTTGCCTGGCATGTACTTTCCTACTGCATTACTGAGGGTCTTTTTTTTTTTTTCCCCCCTAGATGAGAAAGAAGAGGAAAAACCGAAAGAGGAGAAAGTGGAACCCAAAGGGTGAGCCCTGTCTCCTGGCATGGCGATTAAATGGCCGTGCCTGTACTTCCTTATGCATCTGTGCATGCCCCCATGGGGTGCTGCACAGCTTGAGGGGCTGGAGGAGAGACATGGCAGCTTGGGTGGCTTTGTCACGGGAAGAAGTCGGCGTGTGCAGAACAGCACACCTGAGACAGCACTGTGAGAGCCGAGCCCTCAGTGAACAGGGCTTAAAAATCCTCTGCCTTCGTTCAGTAACGTGTTACAAGTTTTAGATGAAGATGGGCCGCATAAGCAGCGTTTTGGCCTGCGATTGAAGCTTGGGCACTGCCCGAGCTGTTTGTTTAAACCAGATTCTTCCCTGCTTGCTTCCACAGGGTGAAGGAGGAGACGAAATCCACCTAAGATGGCTGCAGCTGGACAGTACCTGTCAGTGTGTAGTAGTCGTAGGTTAGCTTCCCTGGTTGCCTCCCATTCCACAGGATTTATATTTTATATATGTTTCTGTATATATTTCTATATAAATATATAAATGACTTGAGAACTGTAAATTATTCCTTGCTGCACTCCGCTGGGAGCAGATAGGGAGGATTCTGCGGAGTAGACAGACCTGCACTGCCCAGATTTGGTGACTGGGAAGTTTCACTCTTGCCTTCCACTGCCTCCTTAGTGTGTCTTTAAAAAAATCACTTCCTTTCTTTACTCTCCCCTCTGAAATAACCACCCTTGGAAAAGAAGAATTTAAGTAGAAGTAGTATCTGCATTTCAGGTTAGGTGGAAAGATGGCCATGAAATTTCTTTTTGTTCTTTTTTTCTTTTTTTCTTTTTTTTTCTTCTTTTATTTTTTATTTTTTGTGGGAGAATATGAGTTCCCAAACGAAGCCTGTGAGAGACTGACTGTTCCTTTGGTCTTCAGTTGGATTCCACCGTGGCAAGTAACTGCAAGCTGGTGCCACTTCTCAGGGTCAAATAGTGCAGTTCTTGAATAGAGTTGGCTACCTCCCTGCAGCAAACTTGTGGAAAGAGACGAAGCAGCTTAAAAGCGATCTGAAAAGCGCTTTCGTGAATCAGCCCAAGAGCCCTGCAGGTGCAGATCTGGAAAACGCGAAATGAAAATCACCTTGATGTGGTGGTGAACATTTTCCGAGATCTTGCAGATCCAGTTAGTGTGGCAGCATGATGCCTCTCGAGTAAGAGAAGGGATGGAATTTTTATACCTTTTTTTCTATACCTATGCCCCTCTTCGGGGGAGGGAGTGAGTTACTGCCCGTTTGGCCGCCTGCTTTGCTCTTCCTGCTTGTTCTGCGCTCGGCTGCACGTGCCGTGGTGTGCTTTCTCCGTGCTGGTCTGTGGCTGAAACCGCTGCCGGAATTCCCAGCCCGTGTAAAGGCCGGGCCGAACAGATCCTGGCTGAAACCTCGTGCCGGTGCGTGTCACTCGTGGAAAAACTCTCCTCTGGAGTGAAGTGCAAACGTTTTCGAATTGAACCTTTCCTCTCTCTTGCTCTCAAGGCCAGTAAACACAGAGAACCTTTTTATCAGCCCTCTGAGCTGTTATCTTTAGAAGGGAACAGCAGATGGGGCTCTGTACATTTTTACAACTCCTCCTCCTCCAACGCATATCTCACGCCCCAAAGTCTTTTGTGACCAGAGCTGGCCTTTCGTTTGCGTTCTGCTTGGTACCGCTGATTGTTAGATGAGCTTCTGGTGAAAGGCTTTGCAGAAGTTTTGCAGGCAGTTTTGACTCGCTGCTCTCCTTTCTCAGGGGGATTCCTCTGTCCATAAGAGGATCTGTACCTCCCACGGAGCGCTGCTGATGGTTTCAACTCTAATTATGCTGCTAAATTAACACAGGTTACTCTTAAAAATGTTTTATTTTTTTAAATACTTTTTTTTTTTTCCCCTTTTCCACCGTGAGTTTTTTAGTCTCTGGATCCGAGTGACGTGTCACTCCTGCTCTTCAGTGTTTGTATGTGAAGCGAGAGAGATCAGTGTATCTTTGTGTCTGGGGGGGAAATATATTGTGGTTTTTTAAAGATGCTTTTATTTTGAATTTCGAGAATCTTTGTAATAAAACTGGTACATTTCTAGGGTTGGTGTGAGTTTGTACTGCTTTCTGCCCCAAGGAAACACCGGGTTAGAGTGGGAGTTCAGTTTATTTTCAGAGCCATGGCTGGAAAATGGTGCAGTACCTTGGTCGTGATCATGATGTGGTGGAGGCCCCAGTGACAACCAACCTCACAAAGAGGGCCAGATGTGTTTGTTCAAATGCATCCACCAAAGCATTTTATTTGGAACACGCTGTGCTGCATGTGAGAGATTGCTTTAGGTTCTGGCATAGATATTGCAGTTTTTCTCCCCCCTCTGGTTTATAAAATAGCCTTGAAATTCTCCTGAGGGCCTGTCTCTCCAGAAAAATCAAGTTGAAATACTGGGGGGGTTGGTCTGCTCCCAGCTCTTCTACCAGGGGTCACTGGGGCGGTTCTTCCATCTCTTCCCTAAATCACGGCTGGGGTCTCGGCCAGCAGCGCTGCTGCTGCTCAGGGGGCTGGCGGGTTGGGGGGGGGTTACGGTACTCCGTGCAGCTGATGCTCTGAAAGCAATGCTAGTCAAGAAAAGGGGTAATTGGTTATGGGAAGGGAGTGGCTTCTGGATGAATGTGAGTGGGTTTTAGCTGGTATTCAAGTGAAAACAATTCTTTAATTAGGAGCAGGTTAATTCTGCAGCTGAGGGGTGCTCACACCTGCAAGGGACACAAAAGGTTCATAAACCAAATCTGCCATTTATGTAGTTAAGAAAAAGCCTTCTGTGGCACAGTTGCCTTTCATCGCTAGAATAATGGTCCAGGAATCTTCGTTATCCTTCTCAGCATGGCAGACAATTAAAATCCTCTCCTCCTCGAACAAAACACAGCCGCACAATTCCCATTACCCCCGGCAGATCACGCGTGCCGCTGTGCAACTGCGGTCCTTCTCTCCCCCAGCGTTTCTTAAAATGGCTGCCGCGATGCCGTGCGGCAGCTCCCCGGCAGACGCGCAGCCCGCACCTCGCCGGGGCCACAACGCAGCCACGCACAACGCAAACTTGGAAATCATTTGCAGCCCGCAGCGCCTACGTTCAAAAACACCTTTCTGCCCCCAGATGAACGGGGCCGAGAACCCCGCGGCGTTTGGCAGCGGGGTCACTCGCTGGAGCTTCCTGCCGTTGAGGGGGATGTGCTGTGTGGAACGCTGAATTTTGGCCGTTTCCACCCACGTCGAGGGCCACGGGAGAGCGGTGCCCTGCCGTGGGAGGACAACGCTCCTCGCTTGGCTCCATCTTCTCCACCAAGCCCACGGCAATGGGCTGGGGGCGAGGAGCAGGCCCCTCAACGGAGGGGCTAAGCTGGCAGAAGGGGCTCTGACCCCGGCTGTAGCCTTCGAGCTGCTGGAGAGGGGCAGAGCTCCTTCCCTCTGCCCAACGCCCATCTTGGGGAAGAAAAAAAAAAAACAACCAAAATCACATCTTTTCCCCGTGCGGATAACAGGAGGAAGGACAGAGGCACCCATTGTGCCTTCGTTTGCACTTTGGAAATAAATCTGGGCCCCCAGTGCAGAGTTCTTGTGCTCCAGCCCCTCTTTTCAGGGAAAAGGAGCCAATTCTGTCCTAAAACCACTAAAGAAAAAATAAAATTAAAATCCAGTAAATCAAGCTTAAAATGCAAATGCCACCCAGTAGCCCTCCTGGCCCCCTCACCATGAGAAAAGACTTTTTTTTTTTCCCCTCCTCCTTTCCTCCCCCCCAGGAACAGAATGGGTTGGATCTCAGAAGCAGGTACCAAGGAGCAAGCCGAAGGCAGCGACCCGAGGCTCGTGGGCACGAAAGCCCTTTGTGGCTGGAGCTCTACATCTGCTGCAAGTCAATTAACAGGAGCAGAGCCAGGGCTGGGGTGATCCCAGGCAGCAGCTGGTGAGCTCCAGCAGCAGCTGCCATCTTCCCCGGCCCGGGGCGGGCGGCCGGGACAAGAAGGACTCAAGCTCACCCGTGAAGGGATCACCATTTATTCCTTTCAAACATTACAAGAAAGCCCACACAGGTCTGTCTGTTGGTTTTTTTTTTTTTTTTAGAAGTTAGAAAATTGCAAATCAAGTGTTTTTGGCCATTAAAAAATTATTTACAGAGAAAACAGTGTTGCTTCACATTATACAGCTGGCAGGCCCCCTCCCTCCACCCCGCACCCTGGAAGTTCCCCCTCAGAAGCAGAATTAAACACGGCGGACTTACAAGCTTTATGGTTCTAAGCCAATAGTGAGACATTGTAAAAAACTAACCGGATTAGCTTTTAAACCATTGATTTCTATAAAAAGCACAAAATACTTTAAACGAAGTCAGAACCAGGAATGTAAACTGAGGAGAAAGCAAAAAAAAGAAAAAAAAAAAAAAAGAATCCATTGAACAGTCCCTGGCTCGCTGGGCTTCGGAGCTGCCGGAGGAGAGCGGGGACAGTCCCGAGGCCGGCAGAGAGGCCAGACCCGGGTTCTCCCAAACTGTAAATTCCAGTTACGGCCAGGGTAGTCTTCCTCCACAGTTTTATAGGATTCAGGTAAAACTGCTCCAAGTTGTGGCGGTGGGAATCCAGCCCAGCTTTTTGACAGGGGAGGGGGAGGACGCAGCTGGAGGAGGGGTGGGTTTCAGAGAGCGCTGTCAGTTCTGGGTGGGACAGGAGGTGCGAGGGCCAGGCAGCGAGTCCGGGCTGTCACCGGGTCGGGGAGGACGGCGAAAGAGTCTGAAGTCGGGACGGTGCCGAGCGGGCTCTATTCCTCCTTCTGCTCCGCCACCGTCGGCTCGGGCCCCGCGGGTTTGGAGGGCTCCTCCGGCTTGGCCGTATCCCCACGGCTCTCCCCCGGCTGCTTCTTCTCCTCCTCTTCCTCCTCCTCGCTTCCCCCCGCAGCCCCCTGCTTGGGCTCAGCTCCCTGCTCCCCGGGGCCGCCCGCTGCCCCCTCCTCGGGGGGGGCCGAGGGCTGGGGCCCCCCGGCCGAGCAAGCGGGGTTCTCCTCCGCCTTGCCCTGCTCCTCGGTGGGGGAGGACCCCGAGGAGTCCCCGGCTTCCTTCTTGTTCTTCCGAAACGAGATCCCGCTCAGCTTGAAGGACTTCTTGAACGAGAACTTCTTCTTCTTCTTGGGGGTGTCCTTGGGGGCCGCGGCGCCCTCGGCCTTGGCGTCCCCCCCCCCCTCGGCGGGGGGAGCGGGCTCGATGGCGTCCCCGCCGCCCGCCTCGCCCTTGCTCTCCTCCCGCGGGGGCTCCGCCGCGCCGTTCCCGTGCGGGGGGGCCGCCGCGTCCCCGTTGAGCCTCACATGGCCGTTCTCCTGCGGGGGGGCACGGCGTTAGGCTCCGCCGGGACGGGGCACTCCCGAACCCCCCGACCCGGGTACCGGGGTGGGATGAGCACCGGGGAGGGGGGGGGGGTGGGATGAGCACCCGGGGGGGGTGGGCTGTGCCTCGGTGCGCTGCCACCAGGCGGCGCCCGCGCTCCACGCCCGGTACCGGGGCTCGGCAGCAGACGGGGCCGCCGCCCGGTACCGGGAGGGAGCCCGGGGCGCGGGCGGTGCCGCATCGCTCGGTGCCCACCGGGAGGGAGAGCGGGAGACAGGGAGGATCCCCCAGGGCCGCCGCCGCCCTTTCCCCTTCCCCGCCGAGCCGCCGCCTTTGTCCTCCCTCCCTCCCTCCCTCCCTCCCTCCCGCCCGCCCGCCCCGGCGGGGCTCCCGCCGCGGCCCCCCTCCGCCCCCCGGTACCCACCTGCCCGTTGGCCTTGGCGGGCTCGGTGGCGGCGGCGTGGCCGGCGCTGCCCTCCGCCTTGGCCGCCTTGGAGCCCTGGCTGCCCATGGTGCCGGCACGTCGGGGGGACCCCGCCGCGGCGGCTGCGCTCGGCGGGCGAGCGGCGCCGAGAGGGAGTGGGCAGAGCCCCCCGCCGCCCCGGTAATAAGGCGAGGGGCGGGGGGCGGGCCGCCGCCGAGCCCGCCCCGGGGGCGGGGGCCGGGGATGGAGCCATCGCCCCGGCGGGGACGGGGGGTAGCGGCGGGGACGCTCCCTCTCCCCGGCTGCGAGCCCCCCGGAGGTGGGGGCAGCCCCGGGTGGGGCGAGGCTGGGCTGCGGGGAGGCGGTGGGGAAGGGGAGAGGGGTGCCGTCCACTCCCACCACCGGGGTGCTGCTCATCCCAGCCCCGACACCCCAAGGGTGCCCCTGCCCCCATCCCCGAGAACCCCCGGGTGCCCCTGCCCCCAGCCCCGACATCCCCAGGGTGCTGCTCATCCCAGCCCTGACACCCCCAGGTGCCCCTGCCCCCAGCCCTCTCACCCCAGGGAGGGTCCCATGGCGCAGCTTGCCTCAGCCTTGTCACCCCAAACTACCACTCACCCCAGCCCCATCACCCCGGGGTACTGCTCACCCCAAGGTGCTGCTCACCCCAACCCAAATCACGCCAGGGTGCTGCTCACCCCAGGGTGCTGCTCACCCCAGCCCCATCAGCCCGCAGAGGCTCCCGCAGGCGTGTAGAGGCTGTGCCATGGGTCACAACCTGGCTCCCCGCCTCGCTGCGCTCCCGGCACGCAGACCGATGCGTTTTTCCCCTCTGGGTCTTCTTCCTCTGCTTTCCCGGAAAGGGAGAGGTCAGGGGAAAAGAAACTGGGACTAAACCAGAGTGGATGCCAACGCTGGCGAGGGGCCTGCAGCTCCCCGGTGCTGCCACGGCCTCCAGCCACAGCCTCGCCACGGCACAGAGCCGGCAGTGGCTGCGGGGGTCTCACTCCCGGGGGCTCCGTCGGCACCCGGGCACAGCTGGTTTTACCGCACCCTCCCAAAATCGAGACCCTTTTGTGCCCGTCGAAGCCGCCAGCGTTCCCTGGCCAGCCTGCTACCGAGCACCGTGCCCTGAGCCCCCCGGCCCCGGCGCCTTCCAGGCACCCCACGGCTGCTGAACCTGCCCCGGAGCTGCCGCGGGCGGGGGGGACCCCCCCGGCACCCAGCACCCAGCTGCACCGCAGAGCCCGCGCAGGATCAAGGCCAGTTTTCCAAGAGGAAAACAATGTGCCGCTGTGTGCGCGCCGCCAACAAGGTCATGTTTTGTCTCCGGCCTCCCTCCCCCCCGGCACACATCATCTCACCCCCGTCAGAGCGAAATTTCTCTGTTAATTAAAACAGGCGACATCTTCCTTATTGACTTTCGATGGCCAGTTGATAAAGCCTCGCAACGGCTGCTGCCGGTCCGCCCGCCCGCGCCTTCGGCCGTCTGCGAGCTCCAGAGTCGCCGGCGCGGCCGTCCGGGCTGCAAAGGGGCTGCGGAGGACGCACCCGGTTTGAAAGCACGTGCTTCTCAGAGCGTAGCGAGGCTGTTTGCTTTGGGAAGACAAACGGTCCCAGCAAGTCCGTTAATTCCTCAGTAAACACGCTCTGTCTTCTGCCGCTTGTTCCCGAGCACGAGCTCCAGCCCTGTGTCCGCAGCCATTACCTGCTGGGGAGCAAAACCCGGCAGAGCCGCAGCCGGCGAGCCCTTCCCTCTGCCCCAGCAGCCACCCGGCGTTGGGCAGCGTCTCCACCAGCCCCACGCTTCTCGTCCCACCTTCTGGGAGTGGTTTTCCATCTTTCTGCAGAGGTGCTGTTTGTTCTGGCTCCTCTCTGCAGGAATGCAGAGTCTTCATGCCGCTACCCCACAGAATCACAGAATGGTAGAGGTTGGAAGGGACCTCTGTGGGTCATCTAGTCCAACCCCATCACATGGCATCCCATCGCATCGCATCCCATCGCATGGCATCCCATCCCATGGCATCCCACCCCATCCCATCCCATCGCATCCCATCCCATCCCATCCCATCCCATCCCACTCCATCCCATCCCATCCCATCCCATCCCATCCCATCCCATCCCATCCCATCCCATCCCATCCCATCCCATCCCATCCCATCCCATCCCATCCCATCGCATGGCATCCCATCCAGTCCCAATACCATCCCATCCCATCCCATTCCCATCCCATCCCCATTCCCATTCCCATCCTGTCCCATTCCCATCCCATTCCCATCCCATCTCACCCCATCCCACCCCACCCCATCCCACCCCATCCCATTCCATCCCATCCCACCCCATCCCACCACGCTGCCCTGCTGCTGCAGCAAGACCATATTTTGGCTGTGCCAAGCACACCCAAGTGAGCACCGGCTTCCACAGCACCCATCCAAGACCACCCACCCATGCGACAACCCCCGGACGCTCCCATCCTCCCGCACCAGAGCCACAGTGGAACCGCTGTGGTGAGCAGCACCGGCAACCCACCCACCACCCACCCGCGCTGGGTACCGCCAGCTGGGAGGGGGCTCTGGGGGTTCTGGGGGTGCAGCCTTTGGGGTGGCGGTGGCAGCCCTGGGGCGGCTTTGCCCGTCTGTCAGGTTGGGGGTGCAAACGTGTACCCCACACCGCGGAACAGGCTGCTCGCTGGGGGGACGAGATCTGCGGCGTGGGCTGGGCGAGTGGCTGGGCTTGCTCGTTCGGGAGGGGATTTATGGGGCTGGGGTTGGGGCTGGGGCTGGCGGAGTGGCTGCGGTGCTCGGCCCCCCACCCACCGGCCCCGGCGCAGAGCCCGGGTCTCATCCAGGTTTGGCTGGAGGGGAGAAGGTGGTTCACACCCCGCTGCTGCCCTGCCAGAGCGACCGGCGGGCAGCGCCGGAGTTGCCACCTCTCTCCCGATCCCAGCTTTTTCTTGAAAACCCTCTCCCGCAGCGCGGCGTGAGGGACGTGTTTACAAATAGACACGTTCCCCAGTGGATCCCCGAGCGTGCCGCCGCTCCCCAGGCCTGGCTCCGCTGCCGATGGCTGCCCTGCCCGCGCTGACGGCCGCCCCACCGGCACCGCTCAGCTGGCGCCGGAGCCCCGGCGCTCCGTGGGGTGGGAGTGGGTCCCGCGGGTGGGCTCCTGCCCCTCCGTGGGGTGGGAGTGGGTCCTGCGGGTGGGCTCCTGCCCGTCCGTGGGGTGGGAGTGGGTCCTGCGGGTGGGCTCCTGCCCCTCCGTGGGGTGGGAGTGGGTCCTGCGGGTGTGCTCCTGCCCCTCCGTGGGGTGGGAGTGGGTCCTGCGGGTGGGCTCCTGCCCCTCCGTGGGGTGGGAGTGGGTCCCGTGGGTGGGCTCCTGCCCGTCCGTGGGGTGGGAGTGGGTCCCGCGGGTGGGCTCCTGCCCCTCCGTGGGGTGGGAGTGGGTCCCGTGGGTGGGCTCCTGCCCGTCCGTGGGGTGGGAGTGGGTCCCGCGGGTGGGCTCCTGCCCCTCCGTGGGGTGGGAGTGGGTCCCGCAGGTGGGCTCCTGCCCCGTTGCTCCGGCTCTCGGCCTGGGGAGAGGCTGTCTTCTCGGCTGCGTGTCACGGCGGGGGTTGGTGGCACAGGTGCCGGGGCAAGCGCGGCCGCAGCAGGAGGGCGGGTGGAGGGCAGCAGCCGGCTGCTCGGCACAGCGGTGGGTCTCCAGCGTAAGCCCACCACCAAGCCAAACCCTCCCAGTGGAAACCAGTGTGACCGCCAGCCCCGCTTGCCGTGGGTCCCATCCCTCCGCCACTGCCTCGGC
This sequence comes from Opisthocomus hoazin, assembly GCF_030867145.1. NCBI lineage: Eukaryota > Metazoa > Chordata > Aves > Opisthocomiformes > Opisthocomidae > Opisthocomus > Opisthocomus hoazin. The sequence goes on along the minus strand of NC_134430.1, from coordinate 2,694,680 downwards.
CGTGGGGCAGGCGTTGGGCAGGGAACCGGAGCGGGGCGAGGATGCTGCGGCTCCAGGCGGGCTCTCCGCTGGCTCCGGGGTCTTTGGCAGCTCGGGAAGCGCCGGGGATTTGCAGGGTGCCGGCAGACAGGCAGATTACGGGTCTGGCTGCTCCTCTCGCAGATGGACAGGCAGACAAATCCATCTGCCCCCCTGCCCGAAAGGCCTCGGGGACGCAAGCGCTTTGCGGATGCTGTTTTCCTCTTTCCAGACCTACTTAAACCGCGTGCTGATTATTAATTTATGAGGTGTGAAGGGCTGACAGGCTGCAAGGCGAGCGGTGAGCGCAGCCCCTCTGCCAGGGGGCTGGAGTGGGGCAGGAGGGTGCAGTCCCCAGCCCCGTGCCCTGCCCCTGCCGCCCGCCATATTCCCCCAGCCCTTAATGAAGAATTAATGCAATTATTTATTCACGTATCTAGAGCCATTCACAAGCCTCTGATCATTAGCTCGAGGATTTTGACAGAGTTAGTGGGGGCCCAGCCAGGGCAACCATCAGCGCTGGGAATAAAGCAGAGGGATTTCCATATTGATTTATAAATAGCAAAGGAATTAGCTAATTAGATCTCTCCGGGGAGAGAATTCCAGCAGGGAGAGTGCGGGGCTGGGCTGTGCTGTGTGCAGGGGCAGACGCTAACGGCTTCTGCTACCGTAGCGGCTCCGCCACGGGAATGGCCCTTGCCAACAGCCCTCGGCTAAAAATAGCGGCTGCGGGTTAGGGTCTGGGGTCTGGGGTCTGCCTCTGCCGCGCTGCCTGCGCTGCCATGGCCGCCAGCCGTGCCTGCCCGTGGTTTGGCTTTCCCGGAGCTGCACCGCAGGTCCGGGACATGGGCACCTGCCCGGTCCCTTGGGCGAGTGATGCTCCGGCTGCGCAGCCCACGAGGGGACGGGGCGAAGGGGCTGGGGGTCACCGCGGGTGCCGAGCGCGGCCGTCCTCAGCTGCAGAAGGAAAATCTGCCGAGCGTCGTGCCGGGGGATTTCTGCGGGGAGCGAGGGCTGGGCAGGCAGGAGGAGGAGCAGGGCGGCGTGGTGGCCAAGGGGACCTTCCCAGTCCTTCGCCCAAGCAGAAGCCGGTCGCTGCCGAACCTGCTCGTGGCTGCGCCGTCACTCGGGCTGGCCGCTGAGCCGATGCCGACCGACCCGCTGGCATTTCCACCCGGAAAAAGCATCCTGGACCCAAGCAAGGGTCCACACGGGACTTTGCTGGGGGTCTCCCTGCCGCCCGCACGGAGCCGGTGCCGCAACTGGTGTCCCCGAGTCCTTCCTGCCCTGGGAAAGGCTCCAGCCCGGGAGGCTGCGGCGAGGCGCTGCCTTCCCATAGAAACACATGAAAGGGCCCGTTCTTGTGTTTGCCAGAGCCCCGTCATTTTCGGTTGTGAAGATCCCATGGCAACCGGAGCCTTGTGTAACTGCGTCTGCTATTTCTGGGCTTGCTTTTCACTCCGGCATCATCCTCCCCACATCCCACCATCCCGCACGGGGGCAGGACCGGCCCCCCTCTCCCACCCCAGGGCTTCTCTCCCCCCCCCCGCGTCACCCCCTTCTCTGCTCACATCGGAGCGGCCGGGGGCAGAGGTTGGCAGCTGTGAGTGATGGCGGAGGAAAGAGAGAGCAATCCACTCCATCTCTTATCTCGGAGACCATCTGCCCTCCTCTGCGGCCAGGAGCTGAAGCATTTGCAAACAAAGCCAAGCCCTCTAACCTAAAACCCTCCAGCCTCCTCGGCAGGGTGGCCGGGGTGGGCTCAGCTGTGCCGCCTGCAGCCCCCAGCCCCGCGTTGCCCTGGGGTGGGGACGGGGATGGGACGTGAGGTGTCCCAGATGCCTCCCCGTGGGCACGGTGCTGGGGGAGTTTCTGCACGGCGGGGATCAACACCAGCGGAGGGCTACGAGGATGGTGAGGGGACTGGAGCATCTCCCCTATGAGGAGAGGTTGAGGGAACTGGGCTTGTTCAGCCTGAAGAAGAGAAGGCTGCGAGGGGACCTTAGAAATGCCAATCAATATCTGCAGGGTGGGGGTCAGGAGGATGGGGCCAAGCTCTTTCCAGTGGTGCCCAGTGACAGGACAAGGGGCAACGGGCACAAACTGGAGCAGAGGAAGCTCCAGCTGAACCCGAGGAAGAACTTCTTCCCTCTGAGGGTGACGGAGCCCTGGCCCAGGCTGCCCAGGGAGGCTGTGGAGTCTCCTTCTCTGGAGATATTCCAGACCCGCCTGGACAAGATCCTGTGCAGCCTGCTGTAGGTGACCCTGCTTCGGCAGGGGGGTTGGACTGGGTGACCCACAGAGGTCCCTTCCAACCCCTACTATTCTGTGATTCTGTGAACACCTTGCCGGGAGCCCCCGCATCGCCTTTCCCAGCTCCCGGCTCCTCCGGAACCTGCCGCAACGCCCTCGCCCAGGCGGGATGCTCGTCCCACGCGCCCTATCTCCCACATCCCCGCCGTAGGCTGCATTTTGGGGCTGATAAAGGGCTCCCTGACCCTGAGCAAGCTGTGCGCTGCTAGCCCGGTTGCATTACGAGAGCAGGACGGCTGCCAGCGGGGGTTCAGAGAGAAAAGGGGCCGCAGCATCCAGCTGGCAGCGGAGACGGGAGGGCAGCCGGGCGCTACTGCTCGTCGGGCTCTGCTCCCTCCCACCCCGGCCGGGGCTGCTGGCAGGGTCCCACGGCCAGGGGCTGAGCGGGGAGTGTGTTTCAGAGCCTCCTTCCTCGTTAAAAGGGAAGTTTATAATGGAAACAAAAGCGATGCTGAGTCCAAGCGGAGCTTTTCCTATCCCGTTTCCTCCGGAGCTGCCTGCGGAGGTGCCACGGGAGCGTGCCCACACGCCACGGCCGGGGCACGCGAGGGGGAAGCGTGGCGGGGGTCCTGTGTCTTTTGGGCATCGCCCCCCTGCACAGTGCTCACCAGGTCCAGCCTTGCCACGGGGAACACGGCCGGGCTGCTGTGGCATCCTGCCACGGCACAGCTGCCGCGGACACGGGGTGCTGCCCTTCCCCTGGGGACGGTGACCCCCAGGCACTGGGAACCCATGGTTGTCCCCAGAGTGGTCCCAGCTCCCTCCATCCCTGGGGTCACCTGTGCCCCGGCTGCAGAAGGGACCTTGGAGCTGTGCCACGCTGCCCAGGTTCCTCCGGTGCAGGTGGGCTGCTGGTGGTGGCCGTAGGTCCCTGCAGGGCTGGGGACGCATGGCAGCCCGCGGACATGGGTCAGGGGCCACCAAGCTGCGTGACGGCAGCGGGCGAGGGTGTCCTGTCCCTTCCCGGAGCTGGCAGCACCGGCCCCACGCTCCTTCCCCACTCGCAGGGCAAGGTCACAGGCAAGCCCAGGGTCTCCATGGGGTGCGGGGTGGGCGCCCGGCTGCCGGGGGTCCAGCCCAGGCGCACGCACCAGCGCGGGTCCAGCGAGCATCTCTCCGGTGTGCAGCCACCACGCTGATCCCAAGGAGGCCCCTCGGCCACGGGGCACCCCACGTCCCCGCCGCCAGCCCCCCGCTGCCCGGCCTGGCCGAGCCCCGGGGCCGGTGGCAGCCGGTGCCACCGGGCGCGGGAGAGGCGAGCGGTGCGGGGCCGGTGCGGGGCAGCAGCCGGGGCTGTGTGGGCCCCTTTCTCCCCGCGAGTCAATGTGTCTTTTTATTGCGCTGCTGGGTTTTGATGCCTGCGAGCGGGGAGGGACAATAAGTCGCATTGTTCCCCGGCAGGAACATCTGACGGCCCGGGCAGAGGGAGGCCAGCGCGTGGGGGAAGGGACCGGGACCGACGGACGGACGGGCAGCGGGAACGACGCCGGGACACGCGGGCTTCTGCCTGCACAGATGGAATGATGGGGTGCTGGGGGGGGGATGTGGGAGATGGGAGGGGGGGCTTTATCTTCCGGTACCCAAACAACCTGGAAAAATGGATCCAAACCTCCAGCCCCACTCAACGGATTATTAATTTAAAGGCTCGTTAGGAACCTGGAAGTGTCAATGCCGTTGACCTTCTCGTTGCTGCGCCCTCCACCAGAAGATGCCGGCCGCGCAGCCGGGGCGACCTGTCCCCCCACCCCGCAAATCTTGGGGTGCCGGGAAACCCCTCTCCCCAAAACCCCACGTGGGTGGGAAGGGGCTCGGTCCCCGCTGGGGTGGGCTGCGAGGGGGGAGCCGGGAGCAGAGCTCGGCGGGGGAATCACGGCAGCGCTGGGATCGTCTGCAACTTTCCATCAGAAATCCCCTCCTTCCCTGCTTCCCTCCGTCACCGGCCTGGATCGCTCCGCTGCCGGGAACAGAATTCCCCTCCGCCTCAGAGCAAAACCGAAAGCGTCCCCGTGGGCAGGGCTGGGTGGGAGCCCCAGGGCCAGCAGAGCCCAGAGACCCTGGTGATGGGCTCTGGGGGGCTGCTCCGCTCCCCAACCTGCTGCCAAGGTTCTCGGGGAGCCCTTGGCCTCCCAGGCATCCCAGCCGTGCCAGCTGGGGCCAGTGGGACGTGCTGGGGGGGGACACATGGGGGTTTTGCACCCACTGGAGGCAGGCACCACACTCCGACCCCGCTCCCCGGGCTTGCCTAGCGCTGGCAAACCTCCGGCTTTCAGGGTCCGGGGAGCACGGTGGACCCTCGCCGAGGTGTACCCCAACCCGCCTCAAAGGGGGTCTGCAGCCCCTCTATGGCGGGGACCAGCACCCCCAATCCCACCCTGCTCCTGGCAAAGGGTATGGGGGGGATGGCAGCCCGCCACGGGCTCGGTGGGGACCTGTCGGGTGGGAGGCTGGTGGCACGACCTTGGTGGGCAGCCATGCGGAGCAGCGGAGCCCTCCCCGCCCCCGGCTCGGCCGGCTGCAGCGGCGGATGCATTTCGCCCAGACTTGCATGGCCGTAGCCATGGCGACGGCTGCGGGGCGGCGCGATGCGGGGTTCGGGGGGGGGGGGGCTGCGGGCGCAGGGCTGCGTCGCTGCCACCGCACCCCGCGGCTTGGCTTCCCCCCAGGGCTGGGTTCACGCCTCTCCCAGCAGCGATACTGGTTCCCAGTCCGCAGCGCACCGGCATACGCGTGCTGCTTTGCACACGTGTGTGCAAGCGTGGGCGGGGGGCACGGCGGTGCCCACACACGAGCTCTCCTGGGGGTGACAGCCTTGGGGGGGGGCAGCGCAGCGGGGAGAGCCCAGGCAGGGTGGGGACGGAGCCGTCACCCCTTTATCGGGGCTGGGCTGCCATAAAGCCGGGGCTGCCGGCATCGGCGCGGCCGCGCTGGCGTTGCTGTCCCGGCTCGGCTTTGTTTCCGTGTTAACTTTTAACCACCGTGGCTTGTCCTCTCCGTCGCCGCACCCTGCCAGCCTCGCCGGGGCCCTGCAGCTCGGGGTGCTGGAGCCCCAGCACCTGGCAGCCCTGATGGGGGGCTGCGGCCCCCCCCCAGCACGGTGCATGGCAGCAGGACAGGGACTGGTCTGGCTGCATCCTGCTCCCACAGAATCACAGAATCCCAGCATGGCAGGGGTTGGCAGGGCCCTCTGGGGATCCCCCACGCAACCCCTGCCCAAGCAGGGTCACCCAGAGCAGGCTGCACAGCACCACGTCCAGCCGGGGCTGGAATATCTCCAGAGAAGGAGACTCCACAGCCCCTCTGGGCAGCCTGGGCCAGGGCTCCGTCACCCTCAGAGGGAAGAAGTTCTTCCTCGGGTTCAGCTGGAGCTTCCTCTGCTTCAGTTTGTGCCCGTTGCCCCTTGTCCTGTCGCTGGGCACCACTGGAAAGAGTCTGGCCCCGTCCTCCTGACCCCCACCCTGCAGATATTTAGAGGCATTTCTAAGGTCCCCTCTCAGCCTTCTCTTCTCCAGGCTGAACAAGCCCAGCTCCCTCAGCCTCTCCTCGTAGCAGAGATGCTCCAGTCCCCTCCTCATCCTCGTAGCCCTCCGCTGGACTCTCTCCAGTAGCTCCTCGTCTTTCTTGAACTGGGGAGCCCAGCACTGGACACAGCACTGCAGATGGGGCCTCCCCAGGGCAGAACAGAAGGGAAGGAGAACCTCCCTCACCCTGCTCCTGCCAGCTCCTCGGGTGCCCCCGGGGTGAACAGTGGTGGGGGCATAAGGGCCGTCGCAGCCCCCCGACACCTCATCACGGCGATGCCGGGCTCGGCTGCTGCCTGCCTGCCCGCACCGCTGCCTGGCCCAGCTCCCTCGCCGCTGCGGTGCCGCCAGCCCCGGTGGGTTTTGGCAGCAAAGCAGCTCAGCTGGAGAAAAGCCCCGGGCGCTGGAGTGACCCACTAACCCTGTTCTGCTTAAAAATGCATGAAATGCAGGCAGCTGCCTACGGGGACTCGCGCATGCACGCTCGTGCTCACGCGTGGGTGTGCTTTCGGCGCTGCACCGACGCAGCCGGGTCGGGCAGCGGTGCTGGGCGAGCCCCGCGGGGCCGGGGGCTGACGCTGCGCTCGCCGCCCAGGTTTCGGGGTATCTGCGTGGGGGGCTCTGCTCCCCCCTTTGCGGGTGCTGTTTGATGCCCCGCGTGTCCCCGGCTTTGGGGAGGGGCTGCGTGCCCACGGCGTGGCGGGGAGCTCAGGCGTGGCACAACGGTGGTTTGTGGTGACGCCGTCGTGGTGCAAAGCCCACCCAGCACGACCCCGCGCTGCGCCCAGGAGCCAGCGGCCACGGTCGGGGCCGGAGCTTGCTTCAGGCTCCTGTTGGGTGCCCAAGCACATCCCAAAGACCCCAAAGAGCTGACCCTGCTCTGGCCAGTGCCTCAACCGGGTCCCACCGGAGACACGAGGTGGGTGGCAGGGGAAGGCGAGGCGGGCACAGGCTCGCCCCGTCCCCTGGCTGCCACCACAGCGCTGACCTCGATTCTCTCCGGCTTCTCCACGCCTTTAATACTCCCTGGCCAGATGGCTGCGAGCTGGGGGAGCTGGGGGCGGCGGGGGGATGGCAGCTCAGCCCCGCCGAGGGGGCACGGACCCCGCTCCCACGGCCCTGTGCCCATGGGGGGCCACGTCCCCGCCGCCCTGGCAGGGGTTAACGGATTGCTCTCGCTTGCGGCTGATTTAATTTCAGTCTTGTTTGCGTAGCTGATTTGGTGGCTGCAGCACCTCGGCTGACACGGTGCAGGCACGGGGAGGGGGTGGCGGGGGGGGGTTATATTTAGCTGCCGTGGGCTTGAGCTGGGCAGCCCCAAGCAGCCCTGGGGCAGGGTCCGACCCCAGCACCCAACCCTAGCATCCCTCTGTGGGCACTGGGAGGGCGAGCTGGGCACATCCATCGGGTGCCACACGCCGAGGCCTTCGGCGGGAGGATTTGCAGGATTAAGGTTTTGCCTTTTTTTTCGTGGTTGCAATCCTGTTTTAAGCAGAAGAAACAAACCCCAGCAGCCACCAGCAGCCCAAGCTTCAGCGCCCGTTCGCCTCGGCTGAGTAAAGCGTGGTGCGTCACGAGACGGAGCAGCTTCACCCCCTGCTCAGCTCCCCAGCCCGGAGAGGGGCTCGCACCCCGGCTGGATCCGGCCACGCCGCGTTGCCCATCCTCTTCCCTCCCTGCAGCAGAACCCAGCTCCGCTCCCATCGCCAGGAGCTTCGCCCCCAAAACGGCCACGTTCCGACCCAGGAGGAGGGAGGAAATCACAGTGGGCGGTGAGGGTGAGGGGAAAGCGTTTCTGAGCCCTTCTGGAAATCCCTGCAGCTTCCTCCGGGGTCTCAGCCCTCGCAGCAAAGTCGAGAAAGGGGCATGAATCCCCCCCAGGAAACCACACCGCCTGCCACGGCTCACCGGGGACGTGGCTGCCCCGGGGATGTGGCCGCCATGTCCCTTGTCACCCTCCTCACCTGCTCGGGGCCACCTCAACGGCAGCTCCGCCAGCCACGGCGCTGACGTGGGCTCGGCTTTCGGGAGCTGCGGGTGCACGGGTGCGCGGGTGTGCACGGGTGGCTGTGCACACGCACACACGCGTGCACCCACGCACATGCCAGGTGGCAGGGGAATCCGTCTCTCGGCTCCTCTGACTAATTAACATAAATCGACACTGACTAATTAACCGTCCCGGCTCATTAAAGCCTGGATCCCGCATCTCTGGGAAGAGCAGGCGGCCAGCCCCTCGCTGTCAAAGCGCCGTGGCCACGCTCTGCCCCACACCAGGCAGTGGGCACCCCTGATCCCCCCCACTGGGACTGTCCCCATCCCTGATCCCCTCCCCAGGAAAGTCCCCATCCCTGATCACCCCCACTGGGACAGTCCCCATCCCTGATCCCCCCCACTGGGACTGTCCCCATCCATGATGCCCCCCAACCAGGACTGTCCCCATCCCTGACACCCCCCCTCCCCCAGGACTGTCCCCATCCCTGATCCCCCTCACTGGGACTGTCCCATCCCTGATCCCCTCCCCAGGAAAGTCCCCATCCCTGATCCCCCCCACTGGGACTCCCCCATCCCGGATCCCCCCCCCCCGGACAGTCCCCATCCCTGATCCCCCCCACTGGGACTGTCCCCATCCATGATCCCCCCCAACCGGGACTATCCCCATCCCTGACACCCCCCCCCCCAGGACTGTCCCCATCCCTGATCACCCCCAAAGGGACTGACCCCATCCCTGATCCCCCCCCCAGGACAGTCCCCATCCCTGATCCCCCCCAACTGGGACTGTCCCCATCCCTGATCCCCCCCACTGGGACTGTCCCCATCCCTGACACCCCCCTCCCCCCCAGGACTGTCCCCATCCCTGATCTCCCCACTGGGACAGTCCCCATTCCTGATCCCCCCCACTGGGACTGTCCCCATCCATGATCCCCCCCAACCGGGACTGTCCCCATCCCTGACACCCCCCCCCCCCAGGACTGTCCCCATCCCTGATCCACCCCCCCAGGACAGTCCCCATCCCTGATCCCCTCCACTGGGTCTATCCCCATCCCTGATCCCCCCCCCCCGGGTCTGTCCCCACCCCTGTCCCCCATCCCACGGCCCTCGCCGAGGCTGCTAGCAGTGATAACGAGATTGGTTCCTAATCCACTTATTCCTGGCTGGCGCGGAGGGCTGGCGACCGCCTGCTTCCAGCGCCTGGCGTGCAGTGAAACCCCCCCGGCTCCGGCGTCCGCGGTCCCCGGGGTGGCCGGGGGGGTCGGGTACCCGACCCCCCGGCCACCCCGGGGACCGCGGACGCCGGAGCCGGGTGGGGGAAAACCCTGGTGGTCTCATCTGAGAGGCCACGGGGTGGGGAGTGATGCTGGGGGGACGCGTGTAAGGACGCCGGAGCTACGGTGGCATCGTCCCCGCTCTGTCCTTGCAGGAAGGGTTGAACCTGGGTGGGGAGGTGACACCGGCAGCGTCACCCGCCCCGCAGCGGGGTGACCCCGGGGGAGCAGCAGCCGTGAGCAAACCTCGCAGCAGCCGGGAAGGGAGATAAGGAGCCTTTTCCCAGTCCCCACCCTGTGGGGTGTCTGGGGTGGGGGAGGACGAGGGGGGGCTGCTTTCGGGAGCGGGGTGCAGGAGCAGGTCACCCCGGCGTGACGACACCCGCCCTGCAGGAGGAAGGAAAAGGAAATTTTCTCGCTTCCCTCTTCGCTAAGGGCTTTGGCACGGCTGCCCGGGAAGCGGGGGCCCCCCCGGCACAGGTCCCGTCCTGCCGCCGCACCCCGTGCCCCCCGCCAAGCCCCCCCGCCCCGGGGCCTGCCGCTGCACGCCGCTCCCCGCCGGCTGACTCGGGGCTGACTCACGGCTCCGCACGCCCGACCGGTTTTCGGGGAGACCCTTGGGCTCGGCGTGGGAACGGCCTGACCTCAGCAGCGAGGCGGCACGGAGCTGGGGCCAGGGACCCAAAACAACGCGAGGGGGGCTTCGAGCTGGGGGGGGGTAGCGACGCTCCCGGAAAGCTCTCGCTCGTTCCCGCCGGCGTAAAATCCCTGCGCGGCGGCTTAAAAACGAGGTCAGCGGCGGATCCCCAAAAGTGATTGCCGTCGGGGAATCGCCGCTCCCCGGGGGGAGACCTGCTCCGTTCGATAGACTTTACCGCTGAGCTGGAAGAAAAAAGCTGGTGCAACACGGACCCCCCCCCCGAAACCACCCAACCGAGCTGGCGTCGGGGCTGGGTCCCGCGCGGAGGATGGGGACCGGAGCCCCCGAGGAGGGCACGGGGTCCCCAGGCAGCTGTTGGGGACACTGTGATGGGGCCAGGACAGTCTGAGGGTCGGGGAAGAGCGATGGGGAGGATGGATGGGATGGTGCTGGCGTGGCGGGGAAAGCTGGGAATGCTCGGTGGGTGGAAACAGGGATCACAGAATCCCAGAACCACAGACTGGTCAGGGTTGGCAGGGCCCTCTGTGGGTCACCCAGCCCAGCCCCCTGCCCAAGCAGGGTCACCCAGAGCAGGGGGCACAGCACCGCGTCCAGGCGGGTCTGGAATATCTCCAGAGAAGGAGACTCCACAGCCTCCCTGGGCAGCCTGGGCCAGGGCTCCGTCACCCTCAGAGGGAAGAAGTTCTTCCTCGGGTTCAGCTGGAGCTTCCTCTGCTCCAGTTTGTGCCCGTTGCCCCTTGTCCTGTCGCTGGGCACCACTGAAAAGAGTCTGGCCCCGTCCTGTTGACCCCCACGATGTGCGTGGGGTGGCCATGGGGGAGGCAGGGCGGGAAGGAAACGGGGCGGCAGCGCGGGCCGGGGAAGGAAGGCAGCCGGCGGCCCCGGGGTCGGCGGAAAAGCGGCGGAAAGGCTCAGGGCTGCAGCGGGAGGAAGCCTGGCCCCGCTGCACGTGTGTCCCGTGGGAGCACCGAGGCCATGCCCACCGCAGCGGGACCGAAACCCCCTCGGTGCTGGGGAAGGGTCCTCGCCGGGCGAGCCCGCAGCTCCGTGATGCCCTTGGGGCTGTGGGTCATGGCGTGACCCCCCCAGCAGCCACACGCTGGGACTCGCAGCATCGTGCCGCAGCCTGGGGGATGCTGCAACTGGCTCTGCTCTGCTGCCAGCCGGGGGGACACAACCCTGTGCCAGGAGCAGGACCCCCAGGACCCCCCAGCAGTGGCCGGCGAGGCGGTGGTCTGCCTGCAGCACTCCCAGCTGGGGTCTGACCAAGGAGCCGGGTCCCCCAGGGGCATGGAGGTGGGTTTGGGGGTGGTTATGGCCCCTTGGACCTCTGGGAGAGCTCAGGGGTGCTCAGCCCACGGGATGGCTGGGATGGGACCACCGCAGAGCCAGACACCCACCCTGCTCCCCCCACCGCGTCCCCAGTTCTTCGGGATGTCCCCGCACCTTCCGAAGTCACCATTCACCACCTTGAAGTCCTCAAGTGCTTCCAGCCCGGCTCGGCGGGGCGTTTAGCTCAGAGCGATGCCGCGGGCTGGGGGCTGCTGGGCTGAGACCCCCCGATGTGGGCACACATCGGGGGGTCTCAGCCCAGCAGCCCCCAGCCCGGTGCAAAACGAGGTGGAGCGACGGGAGCTGCTTCATGGGTTCCTGGCTCAGAGGATGGAGCTGTTAAATATTTATCGCCGCTCTCGGGGGGTCGGTTGGGTAAAATGGCAGTGGAAGCAGCGCGGGGGGGGGACGAGGGGACAGCTCTGCTCCCCTTCACAAGTGCAACGAGCTCAGCGGTCTCGGGTGATGAGCAGAGGACCGGGAGAGGCTGAGGGTCTGGCCCCACGCGTGCTCATCCCGGCTCTTGGGTCCCCACTGTGGACTGGTTCAGATGAGGAAAATGAGGGCGTGTGTGTGTGTAATTGCTAATGAGGATGTGCTTATGCTAATTGAGGGTTGCCAATTACGGCAGGTCTCGCTGGCTCGGGACGGGGCCTCGTGGGCCGTGTCCTGCCCCGGTTTCGGCCAGGCGAGCCCTGGGCAAGGTCAAGCAGCGGTGAGGGCAGTGGTGGCCGGCTCGGCTCAGCATCTCCCGGATTTGGGTCCTCAGGCCCCACAGAGACCCCTCGGCTCTGGGTCTGGGGTGCTGCTCAGGGGTCCCCAGCCCCCAGCCCAGGGGAGCAGGGATGCTGGTAGGGTGGGCATTGGGGTGATGCTCCCACTACCCCCTGCGATTTTTTCTTCCCCCCGTTCATCTCACACCAAACCTGCCGCCGTGCGAGATGGCAGCGGGTGAACAAACCCTTAATTACCCACTTTAGGGATTTGACTTTATTAATGGCATAAATGATTATTAAGAAGAATTAAAGCTACTGGCCTCCAGATAAAGGATGACGCGGCCCAGCTGGGATTACCCCCATGTTTTGTGTGCCCAGGCTGGGGACCTTCGGCTTCGTGGGGGGCTCCTGTCCCACCCCCCGCCTTGTCCCGGTCCCCACATCAGCAGCTGCTGGGTGCTGCACCCCCCAGGGACAGGCTGGTGGTTTGGGGGGGACAAGGAGGCGTTGGGGGGGGAGATGTCTCATGCTCCCAGTGTGGCATCACTGCTGCAGGCTCACCCAGCAAACTGGGACCCCCACAGGACCGGAGCATCGGGGTCCCGAGGGGCACTGACACCATCTCTGTCGGTGCTGGGAGGTGGCAGCGGCTTCGCTGGCTGCGTCGGGGCGAAAACAGGTGTTTGCGGGCTGGGATGTGAAATCTTGACGGCTGTTTTTGCCCCCCCCCTTGCTAGGGGCTGAAGCTCAGTGGGGTGCTTGTGTGGGGCAGGTTTGTGGGTCGGGGGTGCTGAGGCACCGCAGCCCCCAACTCCCGTGCTCCGTCTGCGCCGAGCTGGGCTGCGAGCAGCCGGGACCCGGCCGGCCGCAGGGCCGGGGGCCGGGGATGCGGGCGGCAGACGTGGCCTCCCAGGAATGCTGGGATGGGCTTTTCGGGGAAAACAGCCACTTCCCATCAGCTGCGGCCGCTGGAAGCGGTGAGGGGCTTTTCCGGCGGGCGGTGAGAGGCCGAAGCTTTTCCCTTGCGCACGCCCCCCGTTTTGGGGCTGCAGAAGGACCCGCAGCCATGCCGAGCCCCGGGGGGAGCGCTCCTGCCTGCCTCTTTGCTCCGTGACCCCCCCCAGCATGGCTGCTGTCCTGGGGTCCCGTGCTTGGGGGCACCCCGGGACGGGTCCCCAGCGCACACGGTCTCCCTGTCCCCGCTGTCCTCGCAGCTTGGGGACCCGGTGTGGTGCGGGCGGCTGCGCGGTGCCGCTTGGTGCGGGCAGGCCAGCTGCCGAGCTCGTTAGGCGCAGGTGTGGGATTAATCATAATTACCCACGCTTTGATGTCCATAACCTCCTCCCCGAGGGATACTCGTTACCTGCCGCAAACCTGCGCCTGGCATCTGGCTGCTGATCCCGGGATCAGCGGGCGGAGGACGGCGGCAGATGGAGCCCGGCCGGGCACCGTCCGCGTCGCCCGGGACCCCTGGGGCCACCGAGGCCGCTGGGTCCCCCCATGAAGCCACCTCACGGCTGCTCCCGGGGGAATTCCCACCCGGGATCTCTCCTGGAATGCTGTCCCCTCCGAGGCCCTGGGGAAAGCCCCGGCTCGCAGATGACTCAAGGGAAAGGAGAAGCGTCCCCTGCTCCCCACCACAGCCCTTCCCAGCTGCCGGAAAAGCCTTTTCTGGGAATGCAGCAACCTCTGCGTCCGGGCAAGGCGGAGGGGGCCAGGGGTGCAGCGGGGTGCGGGCACCCCTCGGGGCTGGGAGGCTCTGCCCGCAGGCAGCCAGCACTGAGGGTCTCCTTGCTGGACCTGGGGGGACCTCCAAGCCCTCCCGGTGTGGCTGGGAGCCCCAAAACTGCTGCCAGGATGGGGGCAGCTTGGCCAGCCCCGGCTGGGCCACCCCGTGGGGGGACGGGCTCCGTTGCCCCAGGGCTGCCCCCACTTCTTCTTGCCCCCCCAGATATCTGCAGCGCACTCCGGCTGAGCGCGGGGGGGAAGATGGCGAGGAGAAAATGGCTGCAGATCTGCACCCCGAGCCCCCCGCGAAGCCGGCTCCCTCGTCCCCGCCGGTGCGGCTGCGGGGGGGCCCAGCCGGGTGGGAGGAGGAAAGGGGGGCTCCTGCCGGGATCTGCACCCAGGGCTGTGTGTCATGGGGGGGTCTCTGCCCCCCACCTCCCAGACAGGCCCTCCGTGTCCCGCGTGCCGAGCTCCCCACGGCTGCGTGCTAACCTCAGGGTCCCCGCTCAATGGGAGGAAGGAAATCCTCATCCTCGGGAAAGGCTGGACACGGCCGCTTCCTCCGGCCGCGGTGGGGAGGGGGCTGGGGCCCACACACCCCCGCCCGCAGCCCCCCGTCCCCGTCACCAGTCCCATCCGGAGACTGGGTCCAGCCCGGCTGGGCGATGGGCGAGCAGGGGACGCACTGGGGGGGCCTCTCCACCCCCCCCCCCCCAGCCCCGCAGGGCCTGCTGGGGGTCCTCGGGGGGCTCCCGCAGCCTTCCCACGCCCCTGCCCCTCGGCTTCCCCGGGGGGGGGGGCTCGGGTCCATGTCTCCGCTCCGTCCCGGTGCTGGCCGTGGGTGCGGGGCCGGGGGAGGGGGCTCGGCTGCACCCCAGCCCCTCGGGGCTCCCCGCCAGCCCCGGGCCTCGCTTTTCTCGCTCCTTCCTCTTCCTCGCCGCGGCCTTCGCCGTGCCGGCGGGCGGTGGCGGCTCCGCTCCCAGTGGGTCCATGCCGAGGGCCGGGGGCTCCGCCGAGCACTGAGAACCCCGCGCCACGCCCGGGGTCCGCCTGCTGCCGCGCCCGGCCGTGGCCCGCCCTTGCCGCCCGGTGCACCGGGACGGTGCCGCTGCCGGCTCGGAGCGCGGCAGGGTCCGATCCCGTTCCCGTTCCCCCGGGGCCCGCCCGCCCGGTCCGGGGTTTCAGCTCCGGTTTCATTCGCAACGATCTCTCTGGAGGCGGGGGCGGCGGGGGGGCCGCGGCCCGGAGCCCGGCGGCGCGGCCGGGATGCGCCGGGGCTGGACGGGACCGGGATTGGGATCGGAACCGGGATCGGGACCGGGATGGGGATCTGGACCGGGATCGGGACCAGCACCGGGATCGGGATGGGGATCGGCACCGGGACCGGGACCTGGACTGGGATGGGGATCAGGATCGGGATGGGGATCGGGACCGGGAGCGCGAGTGGCACCAGGAGCGGGGCCGCGCGCGCCCCGGGCGCCCCCTGGCGGCGGCAGCGCCGCAGCGGAACAAAGCCCGGATCCGGCACCGGCGGAGGGGGCGGAGGGGGGGGGAGCCCCCAGGGGCGGGGGCCCGATCCTGGGCCCGGCCACGGCGGCGGCACGGCCGGTGCCCCCGGTAGCGGCGACGGCGGCGGCTCCGGGCCGGCCCCGCTGCCCCCAGCCCCGAGCCAGCGGGGTGCGGAGCTGCGCCCCTTCCTCCTCCTCCTCCTCGCCCCGGCGATGTCAGCCCGCTCCTTCTCCCGCGCACGGAGGCGGCAAGGGGTGGGGGGGAGCACCCAACAGCCTCACGGAACGGCAAAGCGGGAGCAGCCGGGGGACCCTGAGCCCCCCCGAGCCCCCCCAGTCCCCTCGCACCGCTGCAGGCCCCAGACCGGCGCCCACGGCAGCTGCGAGCTGGGGGGTTGCAGCAGTTCTGGGGCAGCAAGGACATAAAATCAGTTCAGTGAGACAGCGCAGCCCACCCCTCCGGCCCCCGAGCAGCGGGGGGGCCGCACGCGTCCCCCCGGGGCCCCGGGACGGGCGGGATCAGGGCTCACCCCCGTGCAGAGGATCCCAGACTGAAGCTGTGGGGTCCCACGTCCCGGTAATTCTCATCTTCCCACTCGGCGCCAGCTGGAGCTGCGACTCCAGCATTTGCACCTCTCTGAACTCAGCTCCGCTGCCAATAAATCACCGCTCCCGAACTCAAACAGGAGGAGGCCTTCTCAGGGAGGGGGGTTCTGCCAGACAACAAACACACCAACAACTGTTGGGAGTAAAAAAATATGTTTTTTCCTTTTAATTACACCAGTTATCAAAGAAAAAAAAAGCAGTGGTAACAAAAATACAAAGCTCTGAGGGTTTCTTGTTTCGTTTGTTCTGTAATAAGCCGAGCATCAGTGCAATTGTTTTAATTTAACTTCTGCTCTGAGTCTCTGCTGGCAGAGTATGAGTAGGCTTTGCCCAGCACCAGACGGTCACGCAGCAGCTTGAAGAAGGCGTAGTAATTGCTGAAGAGGATCAGAGCCAGCGAGATAGTCTGGTGCCACTTCTCCGAAGAAATCAGCGAGTAAAGCTGGTAGAAGATGACGGCTCCTTCCAGCAGAATCAGGATGTTGAGGATTCGCAGTGGTTTGCTGAAAAAGAACTGTGGGAGAGACCACAATCAGGCACCGAGCGAGGTGCCGTGATCCTGCCGCGAGGCTACGCCTCCGTCCCCGAAGGAGACGTGATCTTACGTGGAAGCGGAAGTGCGAGACGTCCGAGGGCACCGCCACGTTGTAATGCCCCACGGCTTTGTACACGTTCTTGCTGTGTTTCACCAACACTCCCTGCGGCCACATGCACTCCTCTGTCCACCTGCGGGAATCACAGAATCCCAGAATGGTCGGGGTTGGCAGGGCCCTCTGGGGTCAGCCAGCCCAACCCCCTGCCCAAGCAGGGTCACCCAGAGCAGGCTGCACAGCACCGCGTCCAGGCGGGGCTGGAATATCTCCAGAGAAGGAGACTCCACAGCCCCTCTGGGCAGCCTGGGCCAGGGCTCCGTCACCCTCAGAGGGAAGAAGTTCTTCCTTGGGTTCAGCTGGAGCTTCCTCTGCTCCAGTTTGTGCCCGTTGCCCCTTGTCCTGTCGCTGGGCACCACTGGAAAGAGTCTGGCCCCGTCCTCCTGACCCCCACCTTGCAGATATTGATCGGCATTTCGAAGGTCCCCTCTCAGCCTTCTCTTCTCCAGGCTGAACAAGCCCAGCTCCCTCAGCCTCTCCTCGCAGGAGAGATGCTCCAGTCCCCTCCTCATCCTCGTAGCCCTCCGCTGGACTCTCTCCAGTAGCTCCTCATCTTTCTTGAACTGGGGAGCCCAGAACTGGACACAGCACTGCAGATGGGGCCTCCCCAGGGCAGAGCAGAGGAGGAGGAGAACCTCCCTCGCCCTGCTGCCCACACTCCTCTGAATGCACCCCAGGAGACCGTCAGCCTTCTGGGCAACCAGGGCACGCTGCTGGCTCATGGTCAGCTTGTCAGCCACCAAACAAGCAGAGAGCTCGCATCTCGACCTCCACGGGTGCAGACAGCGGCTGGAGGGGGGTCTGCTGCCTTCCCACCACCAGCTAGGGTGACGTCTGGCTGCTGGGCACAGGAATATGCTGCTGCCATTCAGGAGGGCAGAGCTCAGCCCACTGAGAATCGTTACCCACGGCAGTGACAAACGGCAGCTACCTGTGGCCAGGGGCAGGAGGCAGCTTGCCAAAACTCAGAGCTGCCTGCTGCGCTGGGAAGGCGACAGCACAGACAGCGTCCGTGTGCTGTCGGATGGCTCAGCCCACAGCTCTGCTTTCTTTTTTCTTTCTTTTGTGGTTTTTTTTTTTTGTTTTTTTTAAGCAACAAGAGGAGGAGGAGAGGTGGCTGGAAAGCTGAGCTCCCCGCTGAGCCTCTGCTGACTCCAGCTAAGAGCAAACTCCAGCCCCAGCCCCAGGAGAGCTCCTTACTGATGCTGCAGCACGTTGGAGCAGAGGGCCGGATCGACCTTCTGCCAGCAGCCCAGGTGCGCCGCGGCTTTATGGAGCAGGTCGCAGTAGCGCGCAGGTAGGAGGTACTGCATCAGGATCACAGAGGTGCTGATGGAGACCAGGAGGAAGAGCTCACAGGACCAGCGTTTGTCATAGTACTGAGTGTTCTGTGGGGGGACAAGAAGGACGCGTGACAACGTGTTTGGACAGCCTCACCTAACAAAGCCATCAAAACACAAAGCGCTCAGGCAGGTAAAACAAGGGCTTTTCACGTAGCTATTCATCCTCCCTGAAAAAGAAGCGCCCACACAGGGTGGCTGCCGTACAACTCCTGAACACACCACAGCCAAACATTCCTGCTATCATCACCCATCACCAGAAACAGCGAGACAGCTCCTGATGCTCCCCCAGATCAATCAACGATGATGGGTGGGAGCACCAGCCCCTCGGGGGAAGGCGACTTAGGCTCATCCCCCAGGTGTGACACACTCACTACCAGACACTCGTCTCATCGTACAACATCTTAGGAACTGAAATAAAACAGCTAAGAATCCTAACGAGGTCCACCCTCCTTCATGCTGCCTCCCTTACTGAAGTCGATCCCCTCGCCCCGGAGCTCTGTCCTCACAGAAGGTCAGCGTCGAGGACTGGTTGGCCTGGAGTCCTCCCAGCTTCCCGGGGAGGCAGGAGGAAGCCACCG
Source organism: Opisthocomus hoazin (assembly GCF_030867145.1). Taxonomy (NCBI): domain Eukaryota; kingdom Metazoa; phylum Chordata; class Aves; order Opisthocomiformes; family Opisthocomidae; genus Opisthocomus; species Opisthocomus hoazin. The sequence goes on along the minus strand of NC_134430.1, from coordinate 2,676,446 downwards.
CTCCCGAGAAGATGGATGCGCACGCTCGTGACGGTCAGAATACACTTCACCAGGACAAGCCTGTCCTCTGGTATCCAGAGTTTAAGCAAAGTTAAACCTAGATGGTTTTGCCTCTTACTTTTCACCAGGCCTCTGTAAATGGGTTCGATGCAGCCGGCTGTGCGCACAGACCAGCCCTGACGAACCTCTCCCACGTCGCAGCCAAGCCAGAAGCGAGCACCAGGCCTGCTCCGTAACCCAGCGCCCACCTCCCCGCCACCCTCCCCAGCCAGGCCCGCGCCTGCAGAAGCCGCGTCTGCAAGAGCAGCTGCAGCCCTCGCTCACCTTCACAAACCAGACCGGCACAAAGGCCACGTAGTAGGCGCTGAGCATGGAGCTCACCAGCACCTCTTTCATCCGCCAGTTAAAGTCCATTTTCAGGTATTCCACCTCGTTGCGGATGAGATCTGGGGAGAGGCAGCAGGCGTGCGTGGGCATGGCCTCCATGCCGTACATCTGTCGAGTGTGCTGCTTCCAGGTCTCCTTCAGGACGGTCAGGTAGTCTCTGCCCCTGGAGCTCACCTCGCCGGTCTCCCTGGGACCGATGTTGGCCACCTGGGAGAAGAGACCCGCCTTCCGCAAGTCACAGTTCAGCTGAAGGAAGGGAATGTACATGCCAAACCTGGAGCAGCAAAGTGCAGAAAGGTGGTTACTTCCCCACGCGCTCCCTGCGCAACGCCTTTGCTGGCAGCAGACCAGCCTGACGCTCAGGTCCCTCTCCTCACTGGCATCTAGCACCTACAGGAACTCCAGAACAGAGCTTCGCCGGTCTGACCTCAAACACCAGCACCACATCTCGGATCTTTCCGAGATGCTTCCTCCTGCACCTACCAGAGGGAAGGGAGCTATTTCCACTACTCGACTGGAAGCAGAGCCGGCTTCCTTTCGCTAGTTAACACGAAGCAGGGAAGCTGTTTGACTCTCTCCACCTGGCAGAGGCACCTAAGTACTGAGGTAAACCGAAGACGTGGGTTCTCCAAATAGCAGGAGAAAAGCACACACTCCTTTTCAGAAGACACGAGCAATCTAAGAACCACAACTAATGCTTATATTAAAGCTGCAATACAGGTAAATGTTACAGACATGCCCTACCACCAAGGAGAAAAGTGACACAGTGAGAGGGAAAAGAGTAATTTAAGTTCTGTTACCAGGTAATTGAGTGCTTATTTACTTTCAGGCTTCATTTCAACTGAGCGACACCCGCTGCACTGAAGCAACGTTAGAAATCACAGGTAAGTGACAGAAGAGATACTTACGGGTAACACAGGAACAGGAGGTTAAGGAAAGAGTAGGTTCTGAAAAGGTGAATTATTGATCGACACAAACTCCAGCCTGTGCCAGTGAGAACGGCAAACCGAGTGATCACCAAGAAAACGGAGCGTGGCAGGGAGACTTTGCCACTCTGCGAAGCCTGCGGGGAGAGAAGAAAGAGCTGGGCAGAGGGGAGACTCATCCACCCTCCCTACAGGAAGCAAACAGTAAATGAGCAGCACTCAATCTGTAAAATCAACTTCATATGCACGAAGGAGGGCTAGTGAAAGGCTCTGTCTGACTGCCACCAGGAAGGGGAGGCTTTCTGTAGGCTGGGATCTGGACTCTCCAAAACCCAGGGCCTCATTCCTCAAGCTGGAAACTCTGGAGAGAAAACCAGAGTTTCTCGTTAAGGTCTGGTAGTTACTGGTGTGACCAGCCCACTCTCCTGGACCTGCTCACCAAGGAAGGCTTCCGCAGTCAGCAGAAACCCAACTGCACTGGTTCCTCCTTGCAGAAAGCCAGAGTAATTAAGAGAACAAGAGAAGAGCCAACTACTGTTCTTCACAAGGAAGAAAGCAGAATTACTACAGTCTAGTTGAGACAGTAATTCAGAAACAGTCACAGAAGGACAGAGAGTCATGAGCAATGGCTTGAGGTGCTCATTTCTGTTCTCTGTTCTTCCCATTAGAAACCATGCCTCGGTTTCTGACTTGGACATAGCACAAAGTTCTTTGGAAAAGGACAGAAGAGTTTGGAACGGCAAAAGGGACACAGAGCTCTACGTTTCACCTGAGAGGAAAGAACAGTCCTGAGATCTGCTTGGGGACTTTACCTCCTTCACGATAGCACCGATCAGCCGGCGTGCCAGGACGATCGTTGTCACTGTCAGCACGTTGAAGTCAATAAGATGAAAGTTCTGCAGGGATAAAACCAAAATGATTCCACCTGCCATCAGGCAGCAGAAACCCACGCTCAACAGAGAAGCTCCCAAGTTATTCTCTTCTCCTCGGACTCTCTCTTCCAAGATCAGCAAGAGAATGCCAAGCAGACAGCCAGCCCCCAAAATTCACCCCAAAATACGAGTCACAGGAGCAACCCTCGGGCCGCAGAGTCAGACGTAGTTCACACCAAACACATACAGAGAACTTTGCAGCTAACGACCCAAGAGAAGCTGGTGAAGATCACCAGGCAGGTGCTGCCCTTTGGTGCTTACCAGCGACGTGTGCGAAGGCGGGTGCGAGGGTGGGTACCACCACACCGTTTTGTAGATGTTGATGTAGTGGACAAACAGAGCAACGAGGTGACAGAAGAAGAGCTGAAGTTCAAACAGCACACTCCTCTCCACAGGCAGCTCTGGGATCTTACAGTGCCGGAGGGGGACGACTGTCTGAGCTGCCAAAGGCGGGCTGGAAAGGCCTGTACCTGAACCGCTCCTGCCAAGGTAAAGCAAAAGCCAGCAGTCACTTCCCTGGGACAAACACAGCGCTGCCCTCCAGCCCACAGACTGCAGAAGGTCTGATACTGCCTGAGAAACCTGAGCTGACTATCGTGGTCAATGCCTGCCACAAAGCAGAAGCGTCAGCACCCCGAGGATGGCTGGGATGACTGCTGCAGGCAGACGTGAGCAGGAATTTGCCCAGCGAAAGCAATGTTTGGAACCAGGCCAGCCGACAGCACCAGGCCATTTGACATTAAACCCCTTGCGTTGAGTCAGGTTCAAAGGCCGTGGCTGCGTCTGGCTATTCAAGGGGCAACCAGTGGCCCTCTTAATTAATTGGAAGCTTTTAGACCTCGAGTTGCTATTTACATTTCTAAGAATGCTTGAACATGAAATACAGAGCAATTAAACACAAGCCCTTTTTCATTCTTCAACTTCTGTTCAACTATGGAGGAAAAACAGGTTTAGTCAGAGGTGCATATTCCTGTGTGAGCACGCACACAATCCCAGACAGCAACCCTTTTAATCAAAGGGAAGGGAATTAATATCTACGAGATATATCTCTCCCGATTTGCAATCTCTAAATAACAACAGTCAAAGGAATCTGGGTGTGGGTTTCAAAGGAACCACAGAGCACAAACTCCTATTGAGAATCCCAAAACGAAACCACAAAAGTCTCCGAGTGCGACTGCAGAAAGGCTTCTCGCCCAGGGTTGGACACAGGTGGATCAGCCCATACTTTTTCAAACAGAAGGCTGACAGCCTAAAATACGGCCATCCATGAGGGGAAAGCTTCAGGGACCGGAGCTGTCTCCTGAAACCCCCAGATTCCCAAGCTGTCCAGACTGAATCGGCTCCTCAGCATCGAGAAATCCGCCAGTAAACTCAGTTCCTGTCCACAGAACACGGTTCCTGTTCTGGTCCTCCAGAAAAGGGCTTCCAATATACACACAAAATCCTCTGTGCTTTGAACAGACACACAAGACCTCAGGGTGCTCCTGCAAGAGCAGCAACACGGCTCTCCCACGCGTGAACGCTTTGGGACTCCTCAGCCGGGACTGCCGTGTCGGTGGGGGGTACGGGGGGGTACGGCTACCGAGATGGATCACTTGCAGGTAAGCCGGGGTGCAGATTTGTACGCGTTACCTGCTTGTGATAAGGACCTTCGGGCACGCTCTCACAGCAAAGTATGTACAAGGTGGATTGCTCCACCTTCTGTGGCCTTGCAATAACTTGTTTGAGTAACTGTAAACCCATAAATTTCTTGGCCTAGGGCCGTAATCAGGGAGTATGTTAAGACAGATCTAACATTTTCTTTGCAGAGTTCGTAAGGCACCTCCTGCTTAGGTATCGCTCTCAGTGCTCTGCTTCTCCTTACTTCTCTGCCTCAGTCACAGAAATGCAACCAACCAGCTAGGCTAGAACCTGAAAACTGCAGCCTACACACCACCTGACCTAGGTAAGCTCTACCCCAGAAATGCCTCACCTGACATCAACTTCAGGGCACAGGAGATGCAACCACCAGCACTCCAGAGTCCAAAAATTTGTCTCTATTCTTACTTTCCATTCCAGGGTCACTCAAGGCTTTTGAACACTCCTGGAACTCTGTCATGGTCTGATAAAGCACTTAACAGTCTCGGGCAAATTAGAACCCAGTGATCCCAATTACCACACATAGCATGGACACTGCCACATCTGGGAAAACGATTTCAGCTGGACACTGGGAGTCAACAAATCCCTGACCCACAGGAGAACCAGCAGCGTGTGCGATGGGGAGACAGAGGCGGCCTCGCAGCTGCCTCAGAGAGGAGCAGCTGGCCTGCCTGGGTGCGGAGAGCCGGACGTACCTGGTGCGTGAGCGCACACCCGTGACGGAGGAACTCGTGGAATGGCCGGAGCCGCCAGCGGCCCCGGGTTCACAGAGGGGATTTCGGCAGTAGGACGTACGGTTAGGGCCCCGCCTTCCCCCTGCCATAACAACAGAGGGTGCGGAGGGTTGTTCTTGGAGGTGGCTTCTCTGCTGTTCACAGCGTGATTATGTCTTCAGTCCTTAAAACTGAAAGGAAAAGATTTGTAATTCACGGCTCACCTGCTTGCCACATCCTGGTGACCAGCGGTAACCGATCACTCGCAGGCCTAGCTTGCAGCACAAAGCGGGATAACACGACTTTGCTCAACCTCCTTCTAAATCTCCTGTATTTGCCACAGGCTATAGATGCAGCCCCAGATAGCTCCTGACGCTCCTGGGACACGCAGCAGCTTGTCCAGGCGCTGTGAATTCATTCAGAGTCTAAAGCCCAGCGTACACAGGCTTCCACAGGAGCAGGAAGCAGCTTTTCGTGCCCCTCTCCCAACCCAAGGCAGTTTACAAGGAATTTAATCTCCATCGCTGCAGTGCTGTCCCTGTTTTACCGGCAGAGCGATACACTTACGGAGATGCTAAACAATTCGCCCAAAGCCTTCAGTAAATTGGGGATATTACCCAGGCCTCTTTTTGCCCAATTTTGTGCTGGAATCAAATATTCACAGCTCTTTTAAAGGGACACTGCAAAAGCACACACACTGGGTTTTCCTTTTTTGCTCCTTTCATATGGGAAAGAACCCTCTAGTATTTGTCAGGCATTTATTGTCAATGTCTGCATGGCACAGAGCTCAATGGGCAGCCCAAAATTCATCTTTTCTAGTGCTTGCTTGTCACAGTGTAAACAATAATACCAAGGGTTTAAAAACCTTCTCTGGATCCTGTTTAGCCTTAAGAGAACCCACGCAACTTTGGGAAAGGACAAGGTGATCATACACCATTTACTGGAAGTGAAATCTCAGCTGTGAAGACACTCAGATCAGATTATATCAGTGGCTTAACGTTCCTTTTTCTGGTTGCTAATTTCAAGTTTGCATCACTCAGCAATTAGCATCCAGAGTAAAAGAAATTTGCTGGAGGTTTAGAAACTTGAAACAAATTTTAAAGTGTAGGCTGGGCTCCAGAGTCCTCCAGCAAAGTGCTGTACTAGTCCTAGGCACTGCGGGACAGGGTGCAGGGGGCCGCGCCTGGGGCTAGACCCAAGCAAAGCAAAGCCACCCCGAGACGGGTGCCATCATGCAGGCCAGAGGGGCACAGGGCTGGGGGAACGGAGGGGGTTACAGAGCACCGGGCAGAATCCCCAGCATGTGCCAGGGCACGACTTGGGCACGCAGAGCAACTCCTGGCGAACAGGAGGGGCTGTGGGGGACCCAACGTGGGGCTGGGGGCTGGCACCAGACAGCCAGGACGTCGGTGGGAGGTGCAGGCAGCACGTTTGAGGCCCCAGGACACCACGACAAACCAGTCTGAGAGCGAAAAGTGGTAGGGCAAAAGTGTGGGGCCTGGGAAGAGAGCTGGGCAGTCCGGGGGTGCGCTTGGGAGCTGCAGGAGGGCAGCTGGGGCCTCAGAAGGAGCAGTGGGGGCTGCGAGGGCGCAGGACGGGGGCTGTGGGGTCCACAGAGGCGCAGGCAGGAGCCACAGGGAAGAAACGGGAAATTGGGGGGCACAAGTGGGGACTACAGGAGGGGGGGGGGGCTGTGGGGGGGCAGGCTGGGGACTGTGGGGTCCACAGAGGGGCAGACAGGAGCCACAGGGTAGAAATGTGAAATGGGGGGGCACAAGTGGGGACTAGAGGAGGGCGGGGGGGCTGTGGGGGGCCAGGCTGGGGACTGTGGGGTCCACAGAGGCGCAGAGAGGAGCCACAGCCGAGAAAAGGGAAATGGGGGGGCACAAGTGGGGACCAGAGGAAGGTGGGGGGGCTGTGGGGCAGCGTGAGGGGCTGTGGGACCCAGGCCGGGGCCGCAGGAGGGTACCGGGGGGTCCCCAGGCCCGCGGGGTGCAGGACGGGGAGCAGCGGGACGGGCCACAGGCGAGCAGCGGGGGCTCTGGAGACCCGGCCGGGGCTCCGGGGGAGCTACGGGAGCGCGCACCGAGGCTGCCGGGACGAACGGGGCTCCGGAGCAGCTCCGGGGGTCCGGGCCAGGCCGCGGCGCGGGAGCCGCCCCCCTCACGGCGGCGGCGGGGCGGGGCCAGCTGCGGGCTCTCCGGCGCCCCGCCCGCCGCTCGGCCTCCCCCCCCTCCCCAACCCCGCGCCCCTCCGCCTCCCCGGTGCCCGGCTCGCTCCCGCCGCCCGGGTCCCCTCACCCATCTCCGGCCGCCGCTCAGCCTGCGCCGGGCACAATATGGCGGGCGGGGCCGGCGGCGCGATGGCGGCCGCCAGCGGACAAACCTCCTGCCGGGGCGAGCGCGCCGCCCAGGCCCCGCCCCCGGCCCCGCCCCTCCCGAGCACCGGAGCCCTCGGGGTGTTTCGGGGCACGGCCCGGACCCCATCGCTGCCCCCCCCCCCCCCCCCCCCCCCCCCCCCAATCACACCCTCCCAGTCCTCCCACCAGCGGCACCGGGACGAGAAACGGGAGAACAAAGCGCACGCCTTGGGCAGCCAAACCCGACACCGCCGCGTCCGGCCTTTATTTGGGGGACCGAGGGACCCCGGGACCACAGCCCCAGCGCGCGGGGCAGCTCGGCCCTCTCCTCTGCCAGTTGTTTTCATGCCGTGGTTCACCTTGACCGGTTCTCCACCAGCTTTACCCGCTTGCAAGCGTTTTTCGTCGGACGTGTCAGCGCGGAGGGAGCGTCGCGCCATGGCCGAGCCGTCTCTGAAGTTACTGGACTTTGTCAGGGCCCATCTTCCATTCCTTACTGGTTTTGAAACCTCCACCGCGCAGAGGCATTGCAAAGCAGGAGCATCCAGACAGCCGCGGTTCTAACAGTCCTCCAGAATGACTCCCAAGGGAAGAGGCAGGACGTCGGGCGGAGAACAGGCTTGCGTCTGCAAACATGGCCTCCGAGCCTTTGGTTCTGTCTGGTTCCAAAGCCAGCAGCAGAAGGAACAGCTTCCTTGGAAAACACTTTATATTTCAGTACTCCAACACGTAACTGCTGCTCTCCAGCTTTTGAGGCAGCCGAGTGAGGCTCTGGCATCCTCCACCACTCGCTGAGAGCTGGCGGGTTCCTATTTCCCAGCCACAGCAAAGCGAACGGCATCGTAACCGGGTTCCTCGATCAGAGCTGAAATCAGCTCGCTGGAGATTCATCCCGCTTTGCAAAATGAGCACGGAAACAAACATTTCTATTAAAACATATGGTAGCAATGGAAAGGCTCAACTGAGCAGTAACAGCAAAGGTTTCTGCTCCGTGCTCGCAGGAACTGAGCTTCTGGAGTAGAAAAAGAGGAATAACGTCTACATTGGAGATGGGAGTTCCCATGGGCCCCGACCAGCCTGCAGAAATTCCTCCCCCTCAAAGCCTACAAACGGGGCGCGTGTCCAACATCTCATCCAAGATGTTATAGGTTGATCAATTAAAGAAGAATCTCCCTAAGCCCTGCCTTCCTCCCCAAAAGCACCATATGGACTCATTCCTCGCAGCCGAGAGCCGAGCCGCGGTTGCAGCACCGCCTGTTCTCCTCCGTGTCTCCCAGGAGAGGCCACAGCCGCTCACTCCTCCTCCTCCTCCTCCTGGCCGTCCCGCGGGTCTGCTGCAGGCTGCGGGAATCGCCCTTGGCCCAAGCGTTCTGCAGGAGAGCAGCGGCGTGGGGCGAGGAAGGGGAGACGCGCACATTTAAATTGTTTTCCTTGGCTCTGTTTGCGACGGACGCTCTCGTACAAATTTAAAAACTCATTCTGTACAAAAAGAATCCTCTGCTTTAAGAGCCAAACAGGGAACCCAGCTGTGCTCTCAAACCCCACTTACCAAATACAAATTTTACAGAGGGCCGTATCAAGGTAATGTCTTCGCCTTACCGAAAGCATAGTGTTTTAAGTTAAACATAAAAATCCCGTAGGTAAGTGATAAAATAAAGCTTATAACCATTTGCTTTATTTAATAATCCCAACAGCAACTTGGAACCAGGGGTAAGGAGTGGGCAGGCTATGAGTGTCTCCTTCCAGGAAGAGCTGCTGGGGACATCTCTGCAGTCCCACTGGGAGCAGTTTTCCTGCTCATGCTCAAGCTTTTCCTTTCTCAAGCTCCGCTGCACATTCCTGTTGCTGTCCAGGATCCTGGCTATGAACCACGATGCATGGTGAGACCTCACCGAGGACATGTAAGGTCCAGGTTTATACCAGCTCCAAGCAAGGCCAGCCCCAGTATTTATGCAAAGGGCTGGACTAGAGGCAGAAGAAGCTGCGGCCACCCCGAGCAAGGGACCGAGAAGATGGAACTGCTGAGGCATGGAGCGCTCTGCAGCAGGAGGATGTTGCTAGAGCCAAGCTTCTCTTGAAAAGAACAGTATTGTTGGGAAACGCTTCCGCAGAGGAGACGTGGCTGCTGCTGTACATCTCACTGTACAGCACCAAGCACAACGGGGGCCTTTATCTTGTTTATGGTCTTTACCAAAATCCTACAAATAATGAGATGTGGATTAGCCCTTTGGGGAAATTGGGAGATGAAAGATCACTGGCACCTGCTCGCTCACAGCCAGCAGAACACTAACTCTGGTGGCTACACGTCAGGAGAAAAGGGAAGGTTATTTAGGTGACTCAGACTTCAGCACTCAAAGGAATCTCTGTCCCTCACAAATTTCAGCGCGTCCTGTATCACCCCCGGAACGTCTGCCTAATTAGAGCATCTTTGAGAGACACATCTGATGCTGATGGCTATTTTGGGATCTCCAATCAGCTTTTGCATACTCGAGACTAAAATCTGAATGTAGTAATGCTATGAGAGGGAGGAAGATGCTTGATGCAGGGCATGTTTTCAAAATACTTTTAGCATATACAGTTATTTCAATATATTAAGATTTACATTCCTCCATAACACTAAAATCTTTCACATAAACATGCAACGAATGCAATGCACAAGCAAGCTGTATTACTCCAAAGGCAGTTTCACAAGATCCACTTCTACTGGTAAAAAACTGCATCATAATAGATGATCTCTATCAAATCTTTTCCACTTGATATAAAAGCTGTGCCTATTAAGAAAGAAATGGGAGAGATTGGTACAACACCATATAAACTGATGCTCCAATTACATTGTAAATGAAGATGCATTCGATAAACAGGCCACAAATCCAGACAAGTTATGATTTCCCCTAGCAGAAAACTACAGATCCAAGTTAAACTCAAAGAATTGAGGGTGATCTCACTCTGTTGCAGCATTTCCACATATCACCACTTTCTTGTTCCTAACACTCCTAAGAAAAGCTCGTCTGGTAGCTTTACAACTCCATATAAAATAAGACTTCTGTCCTTCTACGTCCTATGCCCCGGGCTCTTCATGGTTGCCTTTTGAAGCCATTAGACTTCAGCATTGCACAGGTTTATTTCTTTGTTCTTTTATTTATGCAGCTCAGACTTCCAGTGATCTTGAGATTTGAGAGAAAGCGATTAGCTGTCCCCACAGGAAACGCTTATGGCTGCTGGGGCCTGGGGGCAGATGTGTCCTTGCTGTACAAGCAGGTCACGCCACTGGTGTGTGACAACATCCCCAACCAAGGTACTGCTCGGTTTGCACCCATTTATGTGCTTTTGTTAAGGTATTTACTGGAGAACAAGCAAGGGGGGGGGGGGGGGCAGAGCAGCCGCCAGAGGGAGCCCAGACCCTGCAGGTGCTGACCGGCTCCAGCACCCAAAGGTGCGGGGGGTCCGTGACCCCAGGGGTGCCAGGGCTCCATGACCCCATGGGTTCCAGGGCTCTGGCTGTTCGCTCACTGGCAGCAGGCAGGCAGCCCACGGGGCTCCCAGCCAGGCTGGCAGGATCACAGATCGAGCATCTCTGGCAACGATGCCAGACAACAAGCCACGGAAGAGAGAACAGGCAATGGCCAGATGACATTTCAGAGCCCATCGATGGGGGTGTGGAAGGGGTAGAACTAGCAAGGTCCAGCTGGGCAGCCCCTGGTCTAAAATCTGCAGTCTATAATTCTAATACATTATGGACTCTTAATGATGTTCCTTGGGCTGCTCTGTTTCTAGAGCATGGGGTAACAACTTCAACACTGCCTGGCTGCTGAGAGCTCTCTCATTAAGACCAGCATCTCAGCTGGGAACCAGCTCCAAGAGAGAGATCTCCTTACCACGTTTCCCTCTCCCCTCAAATCCACTTAAACCTCCTCCTCTCCATGGGATCTTGGTGGGAGAGCGCTACGCAGGTACATACCGAAGCCTCCTCCACACCATGACCTCTGCAAGAGTGTCAGTCATCTAACGGGCCTTTCGCAAGCGTAATTTATTTGTGGGTATATAAAGAATGGCTTCAATTTAGCAGCTCAGATGGTGCCGCCCCCCACCTCCCACACAGAACATGCTAGCAGCTTGCAAGGGGTTGCAAAAATAAACAAACTTACCCACTTCGTGTTGCCCCTGCTCGTCTTCACCCAAGTGATTCATCGCGACGTACTCTTGACTCCTGCAAATTGAAGACATTTGTGAGCCTCCTTAATGCGAGCACAAGCCAAAAGAAAAAGACTCCTGCATGCAATTACACAGGAAGGAAAACATGCAACTTAAGCTGAGCTTTGAACATTTCGCAGTAAATATCAATACTGGGGTCTAAAAAGGGCCATCATTTTACACTTTTAAATAACTGAGCAGAATTTTGTTTTGGCAGTAGCAGGACTATCTATATTCGTTGTCATTTTACATCTTTTGATATTTAAGCTTGCCGATTCCTTTTTGCCCACATTACATTACAGTGCATGTTCAAAGGGCACATTATTAAAGTTATTGCTAATTTATGCAGAAGCATGTGGGTTTTTTAAATGTTTATTTTAAACATTTTTTGCAAATTTTTACATTAAAATTAACATCTGAAGAATTGTTTCAATAAAGTTTATGCAAGTTGCCGTCACAGTTTATGTAAAAGAGAAATGTGCTATTAAAATCAGACATTTAGGTTACCTTTTGGGTTTTGCGATGCATGTTAGCTTTACACATCCTGATTCTCCTGCGATAATTTTCCTTTAAAAGGGGGGTATAGGGTGATCTTTTCATCAAGCAAGACATTATGCCCTGAAAGCTGACTCCAAACCATTGTTGAAAATTCAGTTATTTACACTTTAATAACAATCTACAAATACAACTTTTTGTTTTAAAGTATTCCCCTCAGTCATGCACTGCTACAAAGCAGTTTGGTTCCTAGAGCTCTATTTTTCACCCCCGAGCAGTTTAATTCTCTCCCCCTAGCATGCCAGATTCATCTAGCAGATGGGAAATACAAACCATTTGTCACGTCTCTCTAAGCAGCGGTTTACGTTAAGCTATTGGATTACATCGCTATACACAACCCCCCTCTCCGAAGGATATGAGGAGCAACTGCAGCACCCTGCTCCAACAGAGATACATTTTTAAGTGGCTTTCCACGTAAAGGCTGCCGTAAAGCGGGAAGGGCATCATCGTAGCCAAGGGGGCTCGGGGTGTTTACACAGAGCAGAAAGCAAGCTTCCTTCTCCTCCTGGTGGCAGCTAAGCCTTGGGTTTTTCAGCATTCATTTTGTCACGCTAGGTTTAAACCAGCCATTTCAGACTCAGTCTGGAGTCTGCAGCCTGGAACTCTCTGTGAGGCCACCTGAAATCTGAATCAGCAGTTCAGCAAACAACCAGCAAGACTTTCCAGCAGACTGAAGTCAGATTTCTGCCACAGTCCAGGATCAAACTGCTTTCAACAACTTCCAGGGGGGTGAAAAACAATTTTTCTTTTTTTTTTTTTTTAAATTAAGCTCTTTCAACGAGCTTGATAAACTTTTTTGTGCAAATTACAAAAAAACACCATTTTTTGAATGCCTCCATGTTTTAAAAAGACAATTAGCTTTAGCATTAATTTAAATTTATTTGAAAAAAAATAGCTATTTTATTGCTCAACAAAAAAATGACAATTCATCACATTTACTTTGATTAAAAAAGGACTAAACTTTATTGACAAACTGCGGCAGACATTTTGACAAGTTTTAGCTACCTATTTAGGCAGACTTACACATGTAGCACTTAATCTTCAAGAACAGAGTGGGAGGACAGTGTACAAATCCAATTAGGACTTTATCCTATGTACAAAGTGAAATTTTTCCTCATTTTTCCAGCTGCAGTGTCCCTTTTTATGCAAAGCTAGTGTTGAGATACACTTGAACAAGTCAATGGGATTGCTAATAGTGACAATTTGGTCAGTTTTAAACTTGCACTGTATTATCTGCCCCAAGCACTATAAAAATGAGAAGACTGTAATTTTACAGAGTTCAGACCTACTCACTTAATACTCTGTTTTCTAATATCAAAGGCTGGGCAATTACAGCCATCCTGTAATTTGTTTTTCCCTTAAAAGTTCTTCATATAGAACCAAACTAAGAACCCCCTTTACACTGGAAAATCTGCTTCCCAAGCATCTCTCAACACTGCATGTTCGGGGCTAGATTTCAAAACCCACATCAGAAAAGTCAATTTTACACACCTAATTTTTTGTCTTTTAAGTCAATTATCTTTAAAAACTGCTATTTAATTTGCTTGAGGATGCTTTGTATTAAAATTTAAACCAGCAATCTGCTTTTAAGGAAAGTTTGACATCTGACATTACTTTTAAACGGTGGCAGCTACTACCGTTACATTATGATTTTAATTCTTAAAAACAGCCCTGAATTTTGAAATGTAGCCTACTTTGGGATTCTGCAACTACAACTTTTATGGGTTCCTTAAAACCAAACTTAAAAGGTTAACAAAACCTTAATTTCATAACTGCTAAGCAAAGCATGTCACTTTTGAAACTAACATTTTTAACTCAACTTTTTTTTTTATTAAAAAAGGTACAGTTGTGTTTATCTAAACAACAAAGAAAGAAAAGCCATCTACACACTTTAAAAAAAAAAATTAAAAGTCGGTCCTCTAAATCTATTTAACTCATTTTAAAATACTACGTACAGAAGCCAGAATGCAGGGTGAGGATGGAGTGGGAGAAAAAGGGCCACGAAGAAAAACAGTTAGACAATTACTTGTCTGGTGTGGGTAAAGCAACGGGAATCCCGGGAGATACAAGAATCAGTAACAACTGTTTGCTCATAACTGATATTTTTCCCTCATGTTTTTTAATAACGTCCGTATGGGTGCTCTCTGTAGGCCCCCTTCACTGGCCTGGCCGGCGGGGCCTTCAGGGAGGGCCTGGTTCCGTTCCAGTCATCTTGCCCTGCGGAAGAGAGAGGGATACGTCAGGGATGGCGGCGTGCTGCGAGCCGAGGGGCACGGAGCGAGCGGCACGGAGGGAGCGCCGGTGCCGGACGGCCGGGCTCCCCTCCGGAGCGGAGGCGTTTGGGCATCTTCACAGCGGTTTCACCCCAGAACCGGTCTGCAAAATGCCCCCGCCGTTCGCCAAAACCTCTCGTTCGCAGCACATCTTCGACATGATGGGAAAAAGCCACTTTTGCAGCATCCCCCGGAAGCCTGCAGCTCTGGCAGCCCAGCTAAGCTCGGACTTGGACGAAGCCGGCACCTTTTAGGAGTAATTAACTTCATCAGAGCTGAAGCCAATCCACGGGGCAGCGCTGGCAGCCAGCCGCGGCGAAGGGCACAGCAGCCACGGCCCCTCGGGCTGGCGGCCAGCAGCATCCATAACCCCGGGGCTGCTACAGGTAGTGCTTCGCTCCTTCCCAGATGCCAGGCAAGGCTGCTCCGAGATAATTGTGCCACAATAATTAAGTCCCTACACTGCTCTAAGACGGCAGCACGTCTGACTGAACTTCCAGGCACCAGTCTGTTTCTGACTGTGACTTGCAGTTCCTTTCCCTCCGTGAATACAGGAAAATTTACAGCCGCAGCTCGCCCAGCATCTGCTCCCCTCTTCAGAGCAGACATCGTTTGCCAGCGCTGCACCAGTATTAATTGCTGATGGGACAAAGCACTCGACAAGACAGCCCAAACTCTTCTGCCACCTACAACCACCACCCAAGCAAATGAACTTTGCACCCCCATTGTCCCCCAGCTAACTTGAGCCCCAGATATCCAAGCTCAGCTTTCATCACGGCTCGTGCTTGCAGCATTCACACTCGCATGCCTGCCCTTCTCTCCAGGGTCACCAGTTTATGAGAGCAAGTGTCCGAAGCCCGGAAGACAGCCGAGCCTGCTCCTACCACCATCGAGCACGTTTCCCGTTCTCTCAAAACGGTCTCCAGCCTGGCTCAACAATTTATTTCTCTAATTCTGTTTTCATGAAAGCAGAGACCAAAGGAAATTACTGTGGATAAACAGATTAGCTGCGGCAACTTCATGCCAAGTACACAATCAGCATTTTGGCCTTCGTATCCCAGACACCACCACTGCTCTCCTACCAAGTAGGAGGCACAAAAGCCTCTTTGTGCTGCGTGACTAACGCAGGCAACAAACCAAGCCATTGAAGGCAGGAAAGACAGCCAGTTACTGACAGCAGCTGTCTGTTCAAATGCATCTTACACTGGAAAAGCATCCCTGGTTAGGCACCTGAATTTGAACTGCTGGAAACTTCAGCCCAGAGCAGGGAACACCCTGAGGCCGAGCAGGAGACAGCCACCTCTGCTTCCCTAATATCCACATGACATGTGCTACCGCACCGGGGATTCCCAGTTCCTGAGCGTCCCAGAAAGCCCCTCCAGCTGGTCATTACCCTCACTACCTGCACTCACTCACGCCTCCAGGCAACTGATGCTCTGCTAAAGTGACTGTTTCCAATACAGCCTATTTCCACACCATTAAGCAGCTCGCTGTATAGCTTTCGTAACTGTTTATAGTTCAGCTTGTTTACAGAGAGAGGAAAATGACTCTTACTCATTGCCACACGCGGATGCCATTCACAAGCTCCGATATCTGAACCAGCACTAAAAAAAAAGCAGTCACCCAATGCTTTACTGTCAGATATTAGACCTATTGTTTCCAGCAGCTGGTGATTTACACAGTTGTGATTAAATTGGTCTCCCACACCCCTCAGACTAGCGTAAATTGATAGCTTTACATAATTCAAATTAGCTAAACCTCATAGACTACCTGCAAGTCATATTGACCAAAACTGTTCCACCCAGTCAAAGGGCGGCCTTGATCTGACATTTAAACCCATTTTTCAAGCAAACGTAGAGTGCAGAATCAGTATCAGCTAGCGGGTTTTTGAGGATAAGGAAGCAGATGGAACCGTGCACTCATCCAAAGCAACAAAATATAATCCGTGAAAACCAGACTGCAGCAAAAGTAGCGCTGCGGGTGGAAATCCAGAGCTCTCGAAATATCCTAAAGCTACAAGGAAATTAAACGCTATTTCCATGGTTAAAAAATGGAATTTTAAAAGCATCACCTTTCAGACAATCAAGCTAGTTAAGAATCTGAAAACCACAGAACGCCTTCAGTTGTTCAGACCCGGATAATCTGTAGCATATAAATATTCTACCATGAAAACTACTTGAGGCTCTCCTCAGTAAGTTGCTCAGAGCGTTGAGTGGCACTGGAAAACAGCTGGTGGACCACAAGCAGTTCCCAACTACGCACAGCCCCATCCCTGTCAAGAGAACAGTATTTCCAGACATACCATAAGCTTCATAGGTTTCCTGTGCCTCCCCGTGTCCATAATCATAATATTCTGTGTCCCTGGAAGAGTAATTATGTTGGTTACACACAGTGCTGAAACCGTATTCCTAAACTGACACAACTTGCACAAACACTTGGAAAGCAAAGCTGCCCAGTACTGCTCATGGCTGCGGCATGTCTGATCACTGCTTTTACAGAACTGTCAGGGACGCTGGGACACTCCCAAGAGTTATTTCCCAGGCACTCCTGGATTCCAGCAGAACAGGGCACTTTCCCTACAGCTCAAACTCAGAAATCGGTGTTTCCATTCCCTTAAAAACAGAAAGAAAACAAAAAAAGCCACCACAACAAACAGAGAAAGAAAAAAAAAAGATCATGCATCATTTTCTCCGCAACAAATAAGAGACAAGCAAACTTACCCTTGGCCCTGGCTGTAGTAGCCTTCATACCCCTCATAGCTCTGGTCTGCATATGCATCATCATAGCCCTGAAATGGATGATGACATAAACGGCGTTAACAGAAGGACCAGAGGTTAATTAACGCCTGACCAAGGGTAATGGTAAAACTGAGTTCAGGCTGCAGCAGCTTTCGGAGGAGTCTCTGAATCCTGGCCTGCCACAGGGATGGGGCTCAGTCGCAAGACACCGGGAGCAAAGATCTGCTTGTGTCCCGTGGCGTGGGAGGAGTGAACCATGCTAGTATTTACAACGCATTTGAAAGTCACTTACATGTCCAAAGCTGCAGTCTGACTGTGGTACAAATCCATGTGCCAGGTGGCCTGTAACTCTTAGCTAAACCACAGATTGACAGGTAGACAAAACCCAACCCATTAACTTACGATTGGTTTTTCAGTGGAAAAACTGCAAAGTTTTACTGAGAGGAGAAAGAGAATTTAGAAATGTAAATATTTGTGATGATTTCCCAAAATGCTGTTGTGCATCAAAACCAGTTGTTCTGTTTTACCTTTAGAATACCAAGAGCACAGACGCTAAGATAAGCTTGGCAAAAGGGTGGTGCTTGGTTATACGCCTTGAAACATCACCATGTTCATTCACATATTTTAAGGGTCTTAGGGACAGTAAGAAACCTTTGGAGTTCTCTGCTTAAAGAATACTCTTGCAAAAGAGAACGTGATGCAAACCACATCAATCTCTGTGATGTAGTTTTTCCACCATGCACTGATAATTATGCCAAACTTCAGCCTTGGGGGCATGCCCCAGTTTTATAAAAACCACCCCTCATCTTGCATTTAGGACACTAGCAGTTCCCTCCTCCAACGCCTAAGCAGGCAGAGCAGGTCATGCAGCACCACGCCAGTGTTTGCACTGGCAGTGACTTCTCCAGAGCAATCTCACTGCTGTTAGCCCTTATTTCAGTGATGTTGAGTGTCTAACGCGTGGTCAGCTGGCTGGAATAAAAAAAAAACCCCAAAGATGGATAGTTTCTTACATATTCCTCATAGGTTTCTGGTGCGGGAGGAGGAGGAAGCGGTATTCTCTGGATGCCGGCTGCTCGTGCCCTGGGTGCCGGAGCACCCCGCACTGCCGGGGGAGGAGGCACCCCGCGGGACACGGCAGCTCCCCGGGCAATGGCCCCCCGAACCGGGGCTCCTCGCACAAGGGCCCCCCGAGGAGGAGGAGGAGGAGGAGGAGGAGGACCAACACCACGCCCCCTGGAAAGGAAATAAAAGGGATTGTGAACAGCTATTGCTGTGCTGCCCGTGTGCTGAACACCGAGGGCACTGCACACGCTTCTTACACCTGCTTTAAAACACAGTAGCTTGATAAATAAATACAGTCACCATTAACTAAGCCATGAATTCTTTATCGAGAATGAAAGCACAAGAATTGTTAGCATTACTGTATTGCAAGATCTACAAAAAACTCTTCTGACATGAGAACTCTACTGCATCAGATATTGTACAGATGACAAAATAAATATGATAAAGAACATCGACCAAGTAATTTCTCAGAGTTTGTTTAAAAGAACCCTCTATCACTAACCTGTAACGACTGCCAGACCTCCAGGACTGTAAAGATCGATGATGAGATGAGCAGGGACACTTCTGGGCTAAATACTCAGAAGCGAAGACTCTCCCCTCATGAAATAGGTAGTGAAGCAAGAACTATAGTGAGAGTTTTATCGCCAATTTATCCCAGTGCCTTGACAGCAATGACAGAATAATGCCATCCTATAACTTCCAAAGGAAGGTCAGTTTAAACTGAAAATGCCTATTCTGCTGAAGGCTATAGAAGCAAACATGACACATCTATCTACACATGATTTCGTAGGCCAATCTTTGAAGGTTACTTTATGGAGCTACTGATTTCACACATCAAAAATAATACAGAAGACATCCATTGTGCTAGATTACATCTCAAAACATAAAAAACCATTTGATGTCCGCTTGCCAAAAGCATTGCAACACAAGGCTAGAAAGCCTTGGCCAAAAGCCAAGGTCAAGGCCAACAGCTGATGCGCAAGAACAAGTAGCCTAACCTCATCTGGCAGGACAACTCTGAGCCAGATGCAGCATTTCCAGGTCTGTGTTTTCGGGAAAGATACCTTGGAACAGGTGGAGGCGGTGGCGGAGCTGCTCCCCTTCCCCGCACAGGGACTCCTCGGCCACGAGTTGGCTCTGGTACGCCGTTCAGATAGGAGAGCTCCAAGAATTGCTCCTGACAGATATCATCCATCATATCCTAAAGAGGGGAAAGAGTCAACTCCAAAGAACAGCTAACCAGCCAGTCTGTGTTCCAGGTTATCACAGGCTACCGTGCTGGAATAAAAATAACCCGACAGTCCTAAATTAAAACCTGCTGGGTAGTTTTACTGGGATTTGCTCAGCAGGTAGCAGTGCACAACTGCCAGCTTTCTCCAAACGGGCCAAGGGCACACCAGCTGCGTGACTGGGAGCTGCAATGAGCACCACAGCGGGTCCCAGGGAAGGGGACCTCGCTCACAGGGGTTCTGGAGGCACCTGGTGATGTCTGGCATCCCAGGGACGTCAGCAAGATTTATCTGCAAATGTTGGAGAGTTCAGAGGTGAAGTCAGGCAAGACATATCTCACCTCAAGCACCTTACAGCTCCCACTTAAAGGCAAGCGGCTGGCAGTGAGCCCACATAACATCAAACACTGCTGTGCTCCCAACACACTGAAGGAACAGGATAGGATGCAGCCTGATGAAGAGTGAACACCCATTTACAAATCCAGGCTGTCTTTTCAAATTTTTAGGAACACAGTATGTGTCTGGCTCCAGGCACTTTTATCACCTCAGAGCATCCAGTTCCAGGAATTAGCAGATCTCTGGTGACCCCGCAGAAGTCATCGCACACCCCTCTCCTCCCCACACACAGGCAGTCTGGGCCTCGCACCAAGGATCTTCACGATGCCATGGCAACACCACAAAGCAAGGAGCCTCCTACCAGATGTGTCTTCACAGCACTGCTGGCTTCCATAGTGACTTCTCCGTCAGTTTTCACAAGTTTAACACATTTTTTAAAGGCAGTGATAGATAAGACACTTTAAATAGCAAGGCTGCATGCTTGCTTTAGCGAAAGGAGGTTTTGTACATCCCAGGGACTCCCTGAAGATGACCTCTTTCCTTCAAAGACGCTTCACCTCACCACCTCTCCTTTTCTCTCCGTCAGACTCACAGAAATCACACAGTACCCATACACTCTTCCACAGTTCCCTACTACCCACCGCTCTCGGGTCCCACCTGCCCCTGGTATTTCAGGCAGAACATCTGAAGCAGAGCACGGTGCTGGGATGCATTCAGCTCTCTACCTGCCAGGTCTCTGAATTACAGGCTGAGCCACCCAGAAGCAGGGAGCACTGCATGCTTCTTTCCCATTTTGTTTTCCCTAATTTAGCAAGCAACACTACTGTCTTAATAACATGTGAAAGACTCCTGCAAGTTCTTCAGCTCTTGGAGGCAATACTCTAGCATTGTTGTGTTACGCACTGACACAAAACTGCCATAAGGCTGACCATAGAGGTCTTCCAAGGTTCACCAGTAAAAGACATCCACAAACAGATAATGAGAGTCATCTGTGTAAATGCCTGGTTAGCAAAAAGAGGTTCCTTTGCATCACGTGCATTTAAAGCAGTAGAAATACTGATTTAACAGATGTGTCTCAGAAACTAGCTGCAACACTGATTACTCCTGCCGAGCTGCCTGGGCAGTCACCCTCCTAATCCTCACACCACCCCTTTAGAGCAAACCTCTCCGTGCTCACTGTTTCTGATCTGACCAATGGAGCTTTCTACTTGGATTTCTATGCTACAGTTCCAACTCAGCGGAACCCATCCAAGACATCTATGCCAGTCAGGGCTGAAGTTATTCTCCTGCTAAAACCAACACATGGAGCTAGATAAGCTACCCACCCACTCACCCCAGCGTCCACAGCTAGTACTGGGAGAGAAACACCTACTCCAAGTGTTCTATACATTTGCCCTCTAAGTGTATGTCTTTCTAATTATGGTTCAGGGAATAATACATGCCCTCACGCAAGATTAATGGGGTCATCTTAAGCTGCCACAGACACACTTAACGGTCCAGGCTTCCTCAGCTACACCATTCCTGTAGCATGAGCCTTACACTGTGCAAATCTTACCCAAACTTACAGCCAGATTCACAACCCATCTACCTCCTTCAGTAAGAAAAGAGCATCAGTACACATACTGGAACAAGGAACTTCTTGACTTCTTCCATGGCATGAGCCATCAGAGCATACGCTTCACAAGGGGGTCCAAAAACTTCAATGAAGACATGCAAATCCATATTTAGATGGGCGTATTTAGGATCACCCCCTTTACGCAGTTCTTCCTCCTGAAATAAAGCAGATTAGAGATTCCTAAAACTAAATAAGATGTAGAGAAGCTAATTTTCTTTTATCTGTTTTTCTACACCTTAAAAGGAAATGTCTGTAAAAGCATTTTGGCCATGCCTGGACACAGATCGTAACAACATACACAAGAGCATATAGTTTTATAAAAAGCCACATGCAGTCTACAATTTCCAGCTTTTTATAGCTGCCTTTTCGGGTGACTATGGTATTTTAGCTAACGCACTGATGCCAGCCACCTTTTTTTCCACAAGACTAAGCATATGCCAGCAGCGTTCTTCCTCTTCTACACCACCTTTCTGCCTGAGGTGCTCTTTACCACTCAGTGAAGTCTTATACCTCGAACAAGCTTGCTCTTCAACTCTGCTCTTAGATACCTGTGTTACTCAGATGGCTTTAAGAAGCTACAAATAAGCTAGAAGCATATAAAAGTTTTCCATGCTGCTAAAGTAAAAAGCCAAGTCCACAGCTGTGTGGACTGTTAGCGCAGTTTTGGGAGTAAGCAGGAAGAAAAGAAATTATTTTCATTTCTTCTGCTCAAAAAAACCTTCCAGCACTTTGCGATTCACTAAAGATTACCAGGAACATACTGCTCCAACATCTTCAGTGAACCATGAGAATCTAAGGATTTCAGAGGGAACAGCTGGAAAAAGGATATAGGTTTTGTTTGTTTCTGCAGGGGAAACATATTCCTTTAGCAAATGACTTTTCACAGAGTAGCTGGAATTAATTCTTATTTTATAAACTTTGTACTTCACCTTTCATATAAACTATCTTTGCACCCAATGGTACATGATCTCAAAAGATGGCTGGTCCCCAGGTCACGCTCAGAAAGAAACCACGCATCACACTTCCGCCCCAATCAACATCGTTCCCAACCTCCACAGAACAATTTAGGAACAGTGACTTCCTACTGCCTTTGCTTTTGAATTTTAATGATTTCATCTTTTCTAAAACGCCTTGAGAACCAGTACTTCTCACAGCAACCTGGAATATGTATGTATGTTTTCACGGGTGATTCCTTTACCTTCGCTTTATCTCGCATTGAACCCTTCCCAAGCACAGATATCTTAGCACCAGTTTCTTCCTGAAGTCTCTTGATGGTGTTGCCTTGAGGTCCCAAAATCTTTCCAACAAAGTTGAACTGTAAATGCAAAGAAACAAAACAAAACAAAAATTAGCTCTAGAGCTCAGTAGCCTTAACAAAAGCTTTTCTTAATATTATGCTGGCTGACAGAAAAATTAGCCACTCCATTTTCTCTTCACCTCACCGAAAAATACAGACCAAAAAAACGCACAGGAAAATTTAAGTTCCAGAACATTCTTTTAATGAAAAAAATGCTCCACCAGAAAATCAAGCTAAATTAACTCACGTAAAGTATTTAATTCTAACATCTACTCTCCAGTAGTTTTACAGGCAGCAAGTCTTAAGAGTTAAATGAGTTCTTAACTGTAAAACACAAAGCTCTACATACAAAAGTGTCTATTCTACTAATAAAAGATCACAACTATGCACCACCATTTAGCTTTATGCCAAGACATTCTAAAAATGTAATATATTAGAAATAAGATCCTGCAAGCTTGCACAGGAAAAATTCCATAGCGGTAGTGGAACACTGGCATAACTCCTGATGACACTGACAGCTACTATCTCTAAAAGTCAGCCATGAAACCCACCGAAAATAAGCAAATCACAGAGATTCAGTAAGCTATTTTCTGGCCCTCACCTTGGGGTACTGTTTGACAGGTATCAGAACTCGTTCTTTCAGTTTCATATTCTTGTGGGAAAATAAATCCAGGTAGTTCTCTTCCTCATCCTTCTTTGTTGTTTCACCCTTCTGAATTTTTTCAATTTCTAAACAAGATAAAAATAGGGCTGCTTATATTCCTCACACAAGCATCATTTTAGAGTTGGAATTACGACAGGACATACCACCCTCATTCTCTGTGAACGTATGAACACTTACAATCGTATTAACGGAATCTGGATAGACAGGCCACCTCTTTAGTGCTAGCCCAGCTTGCCTCTTCCTCCCTTCACATCTCGGGATTCCAGAAGGCCAAAAATGAGATAATGAGCAAAAATAAGAAAGAACAGCAGAGAATGCCTTACAAATAACTGCAACAGATAAGAGCAGGAAACTGTAAGCACAGTTCTGCGTATCACTTCTGCTGTGCTTTCCTCTCTCAGTCCCCACACTCATGCCTCCACCGTGAACACAGTACGCACATGTAGGCTCCCAAACCTACAAGGAAACCAACCCCAGCTATGCTAACCGTATACACTTGCCACAACCCAGCAGCCATTGGCCAATCAGGCAAGTTTTTATCATTCAAGCCAATGTACTATTTTAAATCTGTAATTTAAATAGTGGTGTCAACGCATACTGACACTAGGAATTTCAGTTAAGCTGAAAACATTTCTAATAAACTGAAGGCCAAACAAGTGACACACTAAAGCGTGGTCTGGCTTATGAAATTCTTATAAGCTTCATTTCATTAACTGAATGCACCTTTATCACACAAGCAATTCATAACTCGGTTTTTAAACTGTAAGCCTCAGGCATATAGCCGTAAAAGTGAGTGTCAGAAGCCCTTCACATGACTCAGGCAACGCAACTACAAATTTTTGTCTCTCCAAAAAGTATTCTGATTTTTAATTGTATATTGTGAATGATAGAGTCTTGGAAAAATACTGAGGTGCCCTGACTGAACTGAAGGCATGCTGCAGCCCGAGGGGGATCTGGAACAAAGTCCAAATAACCTTCTGGAAGTAGGTCGTTAAGGTAGGCCAATTAGGAACTAGTACAGAAACTTTCTCAAATCTGGCTAGAAACTAAACTTGTGCTGAGAGATGGCAGGAGACAGTCACCTCATAAAAGACGACCCAAACAGAGAAGGCTGAAGATCAGCATCAAGGCAGGCACTTCTAGCACAGTTCTTACAGTCATTAATGCACTTTCCCTTGCACAAGACAAACACCCAACATTTTTCAAAAGAACGTAGCCCATCGCTGACTGGCTTTTCTTTTCCAGAGCTGTCCCGTCATGTACAATTTTTATTTAATAATGGCCAACAACTAGACACGTTTCCCCAAATTTGGAGCAAATCCATTACTAACAATCCCACATTATTGATGAACTGGTTTGCACTCTTTGGTCCAACAACACAAAAAATTGGTCACACCATGCATAGCCATCACAAATTATTATTTACAGATGGTTATCAGGGGAGGAGCATGACCCTTCCTTAAAAGTTAAATTGTGCCATTTCATCAGCAAACCCAAGAACTATAAATACCTCTTCTGAGCCAAAAGTGCTCTAAATACAACTTCTCACATCTCAGGGGAAAGAGACACTTTCACAGGATTGATTATACACATAACCGAATTAAAGCTGCAAGACAAAACTGAAACTGAAGACTGCTTAGTCATTACCAGATTTAAAGAAGAGAGCTGCAGTATCTTGTGTCTCCTCCGACTTCTCTCCATGTCAGAAACTATATGCTTTAGACTAAATGTTCATGTTTACAGTGTTGGAAGATCGGTGTATCAGATACTCAGCATATTATCCACCTAGTAATATTTTCATTTCATCCAAACAGAAATAGAACAACGGGTTACCATCGTCCTTCTGACTGACTGGACAGGCAACCACAGCCTCCCAGGCTGAGAACCACGACTGGTGTCTTTCCAATGGTGCAGACCACCATGAAGCCAAGCAACTAGATGTGCAATAAAAAACACACAAAAAAAGAAAAAACCTTAAAAAAACATGATCCAGTGATCAATATTTTATCTTTTCAGTTATAGACACAGTCATATAAACTGGTTTTTAGTTCAGAGACCTAAACATAGAACTTGGAGATTGTGTTGCATAATTATGAAAAAAAAGGTCTAAATTTTGTATTTCTACTTGCAACAGCACCTTGGCTCCCTTACAAAACTGTTACCATGGCTCCTTAGTTTAAAAAAATTACCGGATCTAATTGCTTTGAAAAAGATAGCTTGATCTTTGCTTTAAAAAGAAATTATTTTCTGAAGGCACTATGCAAAAGTAAAAAAAACCCCAGAAGTTCAAGCACTGTCAAATTTATAAAATAAGCAACAGAACCGCCCGTCTTGGTTGGTTTTACGTAGCTTTTTTAATTTTAGCTCTAAGAACAGATCAGAGACTCGAGAGTTGGAAACTAAAGATTGCACTGGTGGCCTTATCCCTGGTTAGGCATAGCTTTAGACCCTATAATACAATGCGATTACTTCTGAAATATTTTGGTTCTCCAAAAAAAAGTAAGTGAATTTCTGAAAATGCATTCTGCATATTATCAAGAAGGGTTTTCTACACAAGAATAAAAGCACCCTAAAACTTCCTTGATGTAAATTAAGCTACCCAGAGGCATCTTCTACCTTGTCAACACACAACGCAGTCAGATGTCAGCCTCCACAGAACAGTGAATCCCAGCTCACTTCAAGCACCCAGCAACACCCATTCTGCCTCCTGCAACAGCAGCAACGACATCTCGGAATCGCTCTGTGAGGGCAATAAATAATTACCCAT
The DNA here is from genome assembly GCF_030867145.1 of Opisthocomus hoazin. Classification (NCBI taxonomy): domain Eukaryota; kingdom Metazoa; phylum Chordata; class Aves; order Opisthocomiformes; family Opisthocomidae; genus Opisthocomus; species Opisthocomus hoazin. The sequence goes on along the minus strand of NC_134430.1, from coordinate 2,650,761 downwards.
TCGCTAAAAAAGCATCAGATCCACCATTACCAAGTCTTCACCTGAGAAGAAAAAACCCTGCCCCAGCAGAAAAACCCGAAGTTCTCCAGCTTCTGCAGTCCAGGTCAGCGCGGGTGACCTAGCAGTCCCCTTCACACCGTCAGAACAAACTCCACGTCTGGAAATCGGTGCGAAGGAGCACCAAAACCATGCCACTCGTGACGTGTCCTGCTGCTCCGGATTCCAGCGTTATCTGTATGCATTCTGGCATATTAGCTATGCAACATGAAGCAGTACTGAACGACCTGATGAGTGGTAGCAGTTTGTCAGACCACTTACTGATACGAAGGAGAAGCGTACGTATACCTCGAGGGATTAAGCATGCCTCATTTCAGTGCTGATTTTTTAAAGCCGTGTCAGAGGTGCAGCAGAAGGTTACCTTCTTGCCACGGGGAATGTCAGCAGTCTGGCGGCATGTGTGGCAGTGGTTTCCCGGACTTCATGGGGGGCAGTGATTGCATTGTCTCAGAAGAAATCCTAAGGGGTAGGTAAAGGGGGTTGGTAACACCGCTGCTTCACAAGGAGGAGGCTAAGCAGCCACAGTGCTACTCCTGATCTAAGCCCAAACTCTTCCTTAATAAAAAAAACCCATATTAAACATTGCCCTGCAGCAGGCTTGTGCTCTGTAAGCAAAGACACATTCTGTTTATTCATAATACTGAGAATGTTATCTTAACAGCATGATAATACTGACCCCATGCCCCAAAAAAAAGCCCCAAACCCCAAAAGAGACTGGGGATGGGAGCCTCTGGAAGAAAGCAGAGCTCCCTCTCTCCCGTGCTATGGCTCCCCAGCTGCTCTGATTTCACAGGAGAGGAAGCAGGGACCTGTTCCTGGAGGGACTCTGCCAACAGTGGAAGCTGCCGAATTTGGCAAGCCTAACCCCGCCGCTTCCCTCCCGCTTTCTGCCAAGACAGATCCCCCCCACCCTCCAGTCCGTGTGCTGGGATCCGTACGCAGACAGCTCTGCTGAGAAGGGAGGAGGCTGCCACTAGCACAGGGAGAAGGGGCATGGGAACAAAAAGAAATGCTGCTCAAGCGTGAGGCAGGGAGGAGGAAGGCTGGAGGGGAGCTGTGAGAAATGGCACAGGTAGTAGAGGCTCCTGGGAGAGCAGTGGGAGGAGGCAGAGTCACAGCAGTGACAGGCAGGCGAGCATCAGCATCGAGGAACGCTGGCATGGCCCAGCAATACACACATCTAAAGATGCAACAGTGAAACGGTGTTAGCACATCACAGTCTGCGACACCTGGGCACAAGGTTTAGGTGGCAGTTGCAGCTCCTTTGGGGGCAGGGCACACACGTGGAAACACAGAAATTTAGATAATCTTCTCCATTTCAGGACAGCCTTAACTTCACGCTAAGCAAGCTTCAGGACGTTGCGTTGCTCTGGGTTACACACAGTTTCTCATCACCCCCGTGACCTCAGCCCATCTCCAACCCCGTTATTTGGTTCCTTGGCAAGTCACTCCAGCCAGGCCACCGCTGACTTCCCCATAGAGCCCTTTCTTCCCCTCCTAGGAAAACAGCAGCCTGGATGAATCTGGCACGAGAACCAGCACGGTCAGCAGGGGATTTTGCCGAGGAGTCCTCCAACACGTCAAGCTGCTCCCAGCTTCACTACGCACTGCTCTGACTCCAATCGCTTGATGCTCCCTCCCTTCACGGGTCTTGCATCTGACAGCCCACCCACCGCTCTGAACCCCCCCCAACCGCCACCGCCACCCCTCCTCACCGCTCCGCTGCTGAGGATGCAAAGGGCTGCGTTTAACATCAGGACCACCTAGATGCTAGCCATCTAGAGACCCACCAGTGGAATGACATTGCTCTGTTTGCAGCACAGGAAGCTGAGAGATCACCAAGCTCTTTTGGCTTGGGAGCTTCTCCACAAAATAAACATGGCTAAGATTACCACAAGAATTTGTAAAAACCCCTGTGCCTAGCTAACACGCTGGTGGATGCCTCGTGCCCTCCCAAAGCAGGCAAGCAGGGAGGAGTGAGCCTTTCAAAACACCAGCATCTCCTCCCGCCCTCCCCGCAGCAGACAGAGGGCATCAGTCAAAGCCAGGAGAAGGGGTTTTCTTGTTCCTGTGGAAGAGGAAGGTCCTGCAGACCCCGGATCACAGGAAACGTGGATCATATTCCAAGGTGCAAGAGATCCCAGTTTTCAGTTTCTGTTCAGGGTGCTGTGCAACAGAACCCCAAAATCCAGCCACTTTACTGCCTTTTCATCACACAGTGAATTGTTCGAGAATCAGTATTCCGTCACTGTGTTGCCCTTCATCGTGCTCCTAAATAATGCTAATTTTCTCTAGAAACACTAAGCAGCTTTAAAACCACACAAGTATTTCAGACTACTTTTACATACTATTTCTAAAGAAGAAGCCTTAGTTTCAACGCAGAATCCCTGCAGGGTTCCCTCCCAGAGCCAGGCAGGCAAAGCAGCTTCCACTCCTGAAAACAGGCTGCAATGGGAATACTGCTGACGTTCCATCATCAGTCATTTCTCTGTCTGGAAGTCATTTTGCTTAAGTTGCGCTGGCCGTATGCATTTCAATCTTTGGCCCAGACCTAAATTCCAACGTAAGCTTTACAGCAGCTTCTCCAACACGACACTCCCAAAGCGTGCCACGGCAGCAGAGGAATTCTGAGCAATCCAGATCAGTTTGGGGTCATCTGTGCAAAGAGGTTTAGTTGCCTAAAACCACCATTTTATTTCAGATTCTTTCTCATGAGCTGCCTGCCCAGACCATCCTCAATTTGGACTGCTAGTGAATGCTCCCAAAGGACAGCAATTTTCAAAATATCCAAAGCAGGCAGGAAGCATCTGGAGCTCTTCCAGTGATCAATTTTAAGTCTCGCAAAGCTGCAGTCTACTATCAGCAATTTTTAAATTTATGAAAAAAAACTCATAAATCATTGCTACACCGCTCAGTGAACGAAGCTTTACTAAGTGGACTGAGAATGTTGTTCTTTGTGTGGGAATTAGCAAACTCCTTAGGTTTCATTTTGCTGGAAGGCGTTATCACTGAGCTGTCAAGCATCAGCTGGCTGAAGGGTTTTACTAATGAAAAACATTAAATTGATGGCGAATCGGATTATAAAACTAATTTATTTAGATCAAGATGTCCGTGAGTGATGCCAAGTTACCCATGACGATACACCTCAGTTACTTGCACAATGGGAGACAGCAGTTCCTGAGAATTATTTCCTACATTAAAGGAGGAGCTAATAAAATCTCGAGCACTGCACCAACTATGGCAATACTATATGTTTAAAAGACCTTAAAAAAATCATTTAAAAGCAGAATGATAAGCACCAGAGCGCTAAGCACTCTGCTCATCTGCAGATTAAATCAGAGCATATCCTTGTGCCGCGTACCTCCCAGCTCTCTGCTACACGCACATAAAGCTGTAAGTGGTGTCAAATATTATGACTCGTTCCAATTTTTAAGCTGACTACAGCATCTCGAGGCAGCTGAATCTACTGACAGAGGCACGCAACGCGGGCGCAGCAGCTGCACCGGGGAGATACGGAGGAATCAGAGCCGGCAGGCGATTGGGCAGCGGTGACGGGGAAGGAGCAGGCTGGTCTGGGCACAGAACAAAGGCTGCCATTTCCACTCCCTGGGTGCGTTCGTCAGAGGCATGAAACGAGCTCTAATTCAGATTACCAGAGGGGGGAAAAACCCAACGAGATCACAAACCATGCCTCAGAGGGACTCAGGCAGACGCTACACGGAAACCCCCCAGGTTTTGCCGCTCGCTTGGCTCCCCTCTGTCCCCAGGGATGGAAAGGGCCGATCTGACCGCACACCGTCTTAGAAAGAAAACTCCTGGCTCTGCGTTCAATCCGGCCCAGGCCTTGGATTAAGCACGGGGCTGAACAGAGATTAAATACGAGAAACAGCTGATCGCCAGACCCCCCGGGGACGCACACGCCCCAGGCAGGGGAGCCAGCACGGGGCCGCCCCCCCCCTCCCCCGGCGGGCTCCCTCCGCCGCACAGGTTCTTCCCTAGGGGCTGCCTCCCCCCCGCCCGCCCCACCGAGCACGGGGGGGGTCCCGCCCTGCCCCGGCCCCCCGCTCCGCCCCGGTACCTGCTGTGAGGAGCTGCATGGCGTGCGTGAAGGACGGGTCCAGACTGTCCTTCTCGGCCATCAGCTCGGGCAGGTACTTGTTCTCGGGCTCCATCTTGACAGCGGCCCCGGGCAGCAGCGGGGTGGGGGCGGCGGCCTGAGAGGCCGAGGCGGCGGCCGTGGCGCTGGGCGGCAGAAGTGGCGGGGGCTGCGCCCCGGTGGCGGCCCCGCGGCCCCCCCCACCACGGGGAGGCCGCCGAGGCGGGGGAGCTCCTTGTCGGGCGCCTCCGGGGCCCGGCCCCCGGCCGAGGCGGGCGGAGGGGTCGTCGCGGCGCTGCATGTGGCTGGGGTGGGGGGGCGAGGGGAGGGGGAAACGGGCGGCGGCGGCGGCGGAGCGGAGCGGGGCGAGCTGCTCGGCCACAACCGTCCGCCGCGGCACCAGGGCCGGAAGTGAGGGGCCGGAAGGACCGCCCCCTGTCGTGTACACCCCCCCCCCCCCGTCAACCGGCTCCCGCGCGACCACCCGGCGCGCCTCTGCGCTTGCGCCGACTCCCCGCCTCGCTCCTCGCGGCCCGCCCCCCCCAGGACGCGCAGGCGCGCTCGGCCATCTGCCGGCTTCGACCCAGCCACTCTCCCCGGGCGCATGCGCGGTGCCGGGCCCGGGTGGGGAGGAAGGAATGCACGTGTGGGAGGGGCTACCACCCGCTCCCCTTCGACTGCGCACGCGCAGATCGACAGGCGCGACATTAGTCACAAGTGCTGAGAGAATTATCCCGCAGCGGACTCACGGCGCCTGCGTAGGAGCGGGGGGGGGGGGGGGGGGGGGTTGCGCATGCGCAGAGGCGGCCCGCGCCAGAACAAAGCGGCTGCCCCCGCGCATGCGCCGTCATCGTTTCCTCGAGGCGGCAGCTGTGAGGCGCGAAGCAGTGCCGGGCTGTGAGGGGGATCGGGCCGGGGTCCGGCCGGAGAGCGAGGGGTGCGGGGGAGCCGGCATCCGCAGGTATGGCGAGCCGGCGCGGCCTGCTGCCAGGGCTGAGCCCACGGCCCGCCCCTGCTCCCATGGCTGCCTCATGGTCCGGGGCCTTGGCAGGGCCTGTGAGGGAGCTGAGCCTTCCCCCTCCTGCCTTCGTGGCCCTGCCCTGCGGTCCGGGGCCTTGGCCGTGCCCGCTGGGGAGGCAAGCCCCAAGTGCACCAGTGCTTGTTGTGTTGGCCCCGTGCTGTGGTATGAGGCTTTGGGGACAACAATCAACTCCCATGTAGGAAGTGATGTTCCGCAGTGCTGAGGAGGGAAGAAAAAGGCCCTTATGGGCTGCAGTTACCAGAGGTTAAGGAACTCCAGTTAGAGGTGCTGGGGTGGAGCTAGTGGGGGAAGGCTTGTCTGCACAGTCTTGAAACCCAGCAAAGTGGCACTGAACAGTTTTTCAGTCAGGATGATTGCCCATGTGAAACCCCTTGTGTGCAGGGGTTTCTGCTACTGCGGTTTACGGAGGCAGCAGTTCTTTGGCATACAGGATACGTTTCAGGTGCTGCAGCTCCTTTTGTTAGTATCAAACACAGCCTTTTGCTAATAATTTGACAGTCATCGTATGAGAGCATGGGAAGGCAACAGCTTTTACGCTTTGTGAAATTACACATATACTTTAGCCTGTTAAGGAAGCATGTGATTCTTACTCGATCTCTCAATATCTCGTGACAGACCGCCATCTGTGCAGAGCTGAAGTCGATGTTCATGGACAGACGTAGCCTCCGGCACCATCAGGTAACCCAGCCTGACCCCTGTCCTGTCCCTCGTGCCTCCAGGGTGCCATTTCCAAGCAGCCCCCCTCAGCCTGTGCAAGCCTGTCACTCCGTGGTCGATGGCTGTGCCGTTCTGCTGCACAAAGCATCTCGCCTGGGTAAGGGAGCTCCTGCTGTTGACAGCTTCGGAGCTGTGTGGGTCCCTGATATGCGTGCCTGGCCTGCTCCTCCTCCATCAGTTCCCTCCTCATTCACCTATTGTCTCTTCTTCCTTCGCCCCCGTTGTGTATCTTGAGTGTCATTCTTGCCTATTTTCCATTGAGATTCTCTTTCCCTGCCTGCCATCCCTGTCTCATCCTTACTCACATCTGTGTCACTGGTAAATGCCATGGCACCTTCCCAGAGCTGGGATGAATTAACTCCGCTCCTGGCAGCAGGCTGTCATTGCCCCAGGGTTTCCACCTGCGGCCTCAGCTGTGCGCCCTGAGCACACACAGCTCCCGTCTTCCCACTGCCTCTGCTGTGCTCATGGAGCTGTGGGTGGCAGCTGTCATTAGCTGTTTGATTTGGACCCATTCCTCAAAGAACTTAAGAAAAAAAAAAAACCACGTGTGTCTCCTTTGGGGTATGTTTCAATTTTTAGAGGAAGGTTGCCTGATGGGGCCCTGGACTGGAAATCTGGAACCAGTTTCCAGCACTTCCTGGGTGAACCTGAACACTTTGCTTAACCAGTCAGTTCACCGCCTGTAAATCAAATCACTTCTACCTTCTTTCTTCACGTTGTCTGATCAGCTCAGGGTGTAGAGGGGCTGAGACTTTCCCTTGTTATTACCTCGTGCAGCCTACAGAGCGAGCAGCGCAGCCCTGCGCCTGGCCACAAGTCTCCAGCTGCTTCAGAAACGGAGCCACTGGGTGTTGGAACGGACATGGTTCCCTTCCTGACAGCGCCGGGCAGAGGAGCGATGTGCTTTCCTCTAGCTCAGAGCAGGAGAGGAGGGTGTTTTGGGCCATCCCTGCGCTTGTTCCTCCGTGGACATCTGGGAGCAGCTGCTGGCTGCCGTGGGCGCGATCGCTTCTGATGGGGCCGTTCATCAGCTCCTGGAGAAATTCCCGTTGTTTTGCTGCAGGAGAGGAAGGGGCCCGGCAGCCCGGAGCTCTCGATATTGTTGTGTTGTGCAAATGGCTGTGCGTCAGAGGCGTCGCTGCCGCCCGCTCGGGCCTGGGGCCCTGCGAGGGCTTCCCGCGGGGGCCGAGCACAGGGGAACTCCCGTTCCAGCTCTCGCCGGTGCCACTTCCAGCGGGGCTGGACCGGCGGCGGCAGCGATGCCGGCGGGAACAGTCCGTCTGTCCCGCGGCTCTGTCCTTTGCGCCCCTATTTCTCTCTCCGCTGGTGGAAAGGGACGCGTTACCCGTGGCTCCAGGCGAAGGTACTTCTTGTTACGGGGGATCAATAAGCGCCGACCGCGGCCGTTTCCGGGGGTCTTTGGGCGCCTCGGAGATTCCCACCCCACGGCTGAGTGACCCCTTCTCCCGGGGGGCTGCAGCGGGGCCACCCCCGCGATCACCCCGTCGACGCTGCTCCCGCTCAGCGAGGCGGCTTTTGGGGGGAGAAAACCCCACTCCACGCGTGGGAACGCCTCGCCCGGCTGAGGGTTTCTCCGTGCCGTCACCCTGGGTCGCTTAACGGCACCGGGCCGGGATCCTGCTCCCGCCCAGCTCCGAGCCGCCTGGAGCGGGGCCAGCGGCTCAACGGGACGTTCGCGTAGCTCGGTCTGGCCGTGGGCCGGGGTTCCCGGGAGCTGGGCCCGATCCCGGCGCGGGCAGGGGAAGCGGAAGCCGTGGGAAAGGCCGGGCGGGCCGAACCACAAACCGGGGAGGGGGGGGGAGCGGGCTGTACCACTGCTGCCGTGCGCTGGGGGGGGCTGCGTGCTGGCGTGGAAGGCCCCGCGTGCACGTGCGGTCGGAGGGCCAGTCCAAGTGCGACGTGGGGGGGGGGGGGGGGGGGAGGGACGGACCGGAGCGTTCCAAGGGTGACGGGGCAGGGCGAGCCGCCCCCGCGCTCTCCGGCCGCGGTGGGAAGGGCCATACCAATGCCCAAGGGGGGGAAGCGGGCTGTACCAATGCCGCCTCCCTCGCGGGAGGGGGAGGACGGCCTGTTCCAACAGCAGCGGGATGGAGGGAGCCGTTCCCCGCCGCACGGGGAGGGGGACTCGGCTGGTCGCACGGGGAGCGCGGCCGCCACAGCACGCCCGGAGCACCCCCGCGACGGCGGCGGTGTGGACGCGCCCGGCGCGTTGGGCCCGGGGTGGGGTGGGGGGGGGTGGTGTGTGTGGGCGGACCGTACCAATGCCGGATGTGGGTGTGCGGCGGGCCGTGCCAATCAGCGGCGGGCGGGGAGGGAGCGGCCTGTGCGCGAGGAGCCGTGTGGCGGCGCGCGGGCTCTCGGGACTCTCCGCGCGGCCGGGCCGGACCGGGTCGAGCGCAGCCCCAGCCCCGTCACGGGCCCCGCCGCCGCCGCGCCCCCTCCCGCCCACCCCCCCGCTCCTTCCCGTCCCCCGGCCCGGTGTGTGGGAGGCGCCGGGCCCGTTCGGAAGAACGCCGACGCGCTCAATGCCCAGGGTGAGGGGCCGCGGCGGGGAGCAGCTGGGGGGGCTCTGGGTGAGGAGGGGCCGCGGGAGGCCGGAGCCCCCGCCCCGGGGCGGGTCCGGGCTGCGGGAGGGGGGTAGTGGCTCTGGGGCATTCGGTGGGGTCCCCCCCGGCTCCTTGGGAGGCTTTGAGGGGATCTCCCGGCCCGTGGGGCCGGTGCGGGGGGACCTCCCTAGCCTGGAGAGTCTTCTTGGGCTCCTGCGGCTGATTTGGGGGGGGGGGGGTCTTTGTGCTCTGGGGGTCCCGCCCGGTCCGCGGGTCTGGTTTGGGGGGATTCTCGCTGGTCTAGGAGCCTCTCTCTGGTCTGAGGGGTCGGTTCGTGGGGGTCCGTCCTGGCCTGGGGGGATTTCCTGACCCGTGGGCCCTGTCTGGGGAATCCTCCCCATCCCTGGGGGCTCCCTGCGCCTGAGGAGCAGGCCTGGGGGCAGCTTGCTAGCCTGTGAGGTCCCTGTTCTACTCTGGGGCTGGTTTTGGGGGGTCCCCCCCTGCCTGTGGGGTTGGGCTGGTATGAGGGGCCCCCTTGGCCGGTAGGGTTGGTTTTAGGGTAGTAGCTGTTACTTGCAGCGTTGGGCTTCTTCGTGGGGGGGTCTCTTCCAGCTGCGAGGCTGGTTTGGAGGGCGTCCCTCACCTGTGGGACGAGGTTGCTTTAAGGTGCCCACCGCCCTGGTCTGCAGAGTTGGTTTATGGGGGTGTCCCCCCCCCCCAGCTGCAGGGCTGGGATGAGTGGGCCCCAAAGGGCTGGTTTAGGTGAAGGGGTCTGCCCTGGACCTGTGCTTGGGGGGGCTGTTCACGAGGGGAGTTAGTTGCCTGTAGGAAGATAAGGGCCAAGGGGTTGGTTTGGGTGATTGGGGGGTCTTACTTGTACCTTGGTGGGGGGCATTTGGAGGGGTTTGTTTGAGGGGAGGGGGTGCTACTTATTCCTGTGTCTATGTGTGGGTAGGGAAAGAGTTTGAGAAAGGATGGGAGGGTTGTTCTGGGGGAAAGGGGCCTGCCTTGTTTTAGGCCTGGGGGTAGTCTGTAAAGGATAAAGAGTTTTTCTGGGATCTGGGCTGGAAAATGGAGGGGGAATGCTGGGAGCCATGTTGCGGGGGGATATTTCTCAGGCTGGAGGGGGACATGTGGAGCTGGAGAGGAAGGGTGTCCAGGATGTGGTGGTTTTCCTGGGGTTTGAGTGGGGGCAGGGCTGTGAATGCCGAGGCCGGTCTGTGTAGATAGAGGGCTGCCCTGTGGGATTTGGAGCTGCCTGGGCTGGAAGGGGGGAGTTGATGAAGCCTGGCCAGGGCAGTGGGTAAAGAAAGTGCTGGTGTCGCTGAGGGTGCTAGGAGTGATCTGCAGGAAGGAACATCTGAGACAGGGAGTGGTGTCCTTACTGGGAATGGCTGTGGTTTGCTGCTTAGGGCATGCTTCAGTGAGTGAGGAAACCTGGCACTGAGAGCTGGAGGTGTGGGATTTGGGGCGCAGGCGAGGTTGCAGGTTGAGTGGTATTACAGTATGGGGATGATGGTAGAAGTGGCCTCCACTCAGCTGTGGTGATGGTTCCTCGTGGTTCCTTGGTGTGATCAGCCACAATCTGCTTTTTCTCTTCGGGCAGCTGTGTGCTTGCTGGTTTCAGTGTGAGGAGGAGTAAGGCAAAAAGTTGGCTTTTAAAGGCTACTGTATAAATGGAAACTCGCTTCAAAACTCCCAAAATGAACCAGTCAGGTTCTGACTCAGAACTGCAGTTAGTATTTAAAGAAGAAAAAAGATAAACCCACTGCTAGCAGCAGCCAGAAGACTCTATCTGCTTGTGACTCAACATGCAGAAATACTTAGATTTAATGAACTTAAAAAGATTGGTTGGAAAGAAAAGATTGGTCAGAGTCAAGGAAGGAGTAAGGTTCTGCGTACGTCTGGATGCACAGCCAGGAGTGTAGGCCATCTTACATAGGGTCTAGTCGTGATGTTTCTACATATATCTTTAATAAACATAGGTGATTGACTGGAAGTTTAATCACCTGCAAATATCCATCATTCTCTTCCACACAGCAGTACTCAAATGTTCTTCCTCTATCAGAGCAGAGCTGAACTGTGATCGCAGCCGGTTTCCTCGCTCCTGCCGCTGGACTTTGCCCCGTGGTGGAATGCCGTGTTGGTTAACTGTTGTGAGGCCTGGGAGGGAGAGTGCTGATGCGCAGCCCTGGGGATGGCCGGGCGATGCATGGCTCCTGGGAAGGCACCTTTCTGCCCTTGCTTTAAGGAAGACGATCCACAGCTGAAAACATGGCTCTTGAGATACTGCGGTGCAAGCAGAGAAGTTTTGTAAATGGTGTAGGCTGTGTAGTTCGATAATATCTTTGGAGGAGAAAACATGTTGTCAGTGATGTACGATTACTGAATGAGCAGAGAGGAGCTCCGTGTTGTCTGTTGTATTTGGATTAGTTTGACAGCTTATTTGCATGTTAAAGAGTTGGAGATTTAAACCAGCTCTGTCTAAACATGGAAAAATAGACCTAATGGCTTGAGAATCCAGAAGTTACTCTTTTTGACGCGTGTGAATTGCAGTGCTAGATCAGGCTGGCACCTATTTAGGCCGGTATCTGGCTGATGTGTATCGCAAGAGAGTATAAAATACCTTTATAGTGGCTGCTGATTTTGGTATCATCTCATGGCTCGTTTTGCTAGTTGTGAAGGGGTAAAGGAGCCTTAAATCTCTTGATCCTTTTTTCTGTTGTAACACTTGAAATGCTGGGTTGCTGTTTCAATTCAGGTCACTGTTACCTGTACCTTTTTGTTACGCCTTGTTTCTCTCTGTACTAAAAAGTTAAATTCTTCTTGGTCGCTCCCACTGAAAGTCTAGCTCTGCTCGGAATAATGGACTGTGGGTTTTAACAATTGAGACTTTGTGGACGTGCACTGAAATTTATCAGTAAGCTGCAGTTTCAGTTGTCAGGCTGAATTCAACTGCCACAGGAGCACGGAAAATGAGCCAGCTCGCCACTAAGTCATGTTTCCGGCAGAGGTATACGGCAAATTCAAGTAAGGGAGATGAGTAAGATGCAAGTAATTCAACTCTGTAACTTCCTAGACCAATATCCCTGTTGCTGTGTGATTTGAAATTGCTTTGAAGTCCTGCTTGACTTGTTAATGTTTTTTTTAGGGTTTTTTTGATACTGCATCTTAAAGTGTGAGAACACTTTCTGAGTTGTTGGGGAAGCTGGTGATCGAGCAGGACTGTGTTTCCAAGAACCAACAGTTGATACAGCGTAGACAACTCAGCATTCTGATTTTTAGGAACGAGTTCATAGTGTCACATGCTCAGAAACTGTTGTCTAAAGTAACTTTTCATTTTACTTAAATGTAATTCTGTGACTTCAACGGGATAATAGCTTAAATTTCTTTTTCTTAGTGGGGCCTTTTGGTTTGGACTTCAAACAGTTTTAGTAGCTTTAAACTTTTTGGGCATGATATGTAAATAACATTCAAATGTGTCCTCTGAAGGGATTTTAAAAACTAACTGGTGGGTGGGGAAGGCGTTCAAAAAATCCCGAGTGTCAGAACAGTGTTTTTAACTATGAAGCAGGTTTTATTTCACAGGAAAGAAAAGATCTGAAGCATAAACCATGCATGCCTGTTGGTTCTTTCTGAAAGGGCTAATGCGGTATCTAATCACTTCCCACGGCCGAGCTCGCCAGGATGATCTCTGGGCACCGATGCCTGGGTTGGATACAGTGGGTTGACCTCACCCAAATTTAGGGACGGCAGCAACACTTTCTCTGCGTAGTACTCAGTTTAAAGTTTTGCTGCAGGATTGTTCTCTTGTTGAGTAGTCTTGCACATTTGACAATTCTTACTGTTTCCTGATGTGTCACTTTGAAGTTGAGACTTCTTTAATCTGGATGTTTTTTTTTCTTTGCTGAGGCAGATCTCTATCTGTCACCAGTGTTGGTCGGTTTTATGGCCTAGGACTGAGTTAGTGCAAAAGGAAACGAATGAGTCACCCGCAGAGCTTGTCAGCAGGCTGGGAGGGAGCTCCGCCGCGGGGGTGGATAGGGTGGAACAGTAAAATTTTTGACCTCACCCCTCTCTAGGCACGTGTCATTCTGAGCAAGCTTCCTTCAGAGAGCGTTCAAGAATTTTTTTCCAAGAATGTTAGTTCCCAAGTTTTTTCTCTGTTTACTAGGAGAGAATGTCTTAGAAAAGGTGGTTACTTCAGTTCTTTCTGATGCGCAATTCCGCTGTTTTAAGGCTAATTTTACAGGTCTTGGTGAATTCTTTCACTTGAAAAGCACCTTGTGCTGCAGAAGAAACAGGACATTTTGATAGTGTGAGGATAGAGTGTGGGTCATGTAGGAAGGGGAAGTGAAGTGTGACGTACGCACGGTGTCAGGAACAGCCTGGCTGGGCTGCAGCATTGTATGGGAATGGTGGTCTTTATGGGATCGGGTTGTGTACCGTCAGCGTGCTGTGGTGCTGATTTCACGTGTGTAAGTGCAAATCACAAGAAGGTTTTATAGAAGAGGAAGGATTCAGCGGCTCGTGACCTAAGTTCGTTAACATTGAATGTAGATTCCCACTTACAGGAGCAAAATTAGTCAAGATGGTTTGAAAATACTGGTCTTCAAAACACTGAAGTGTTCTTTTAATACTGACTGACAAATTAGCAGGCTTTGCTGTGCATCCTGTGCACTGGGTTATTTTGAAAGGTGATCCGAGTGACCTTTCCAAAGGTATCTGTGTTTTGCAATCTCTGGAAGCTGCAGCTGTTGCAAGCTGTTTCGCTGTCTCGGTGTAGCTAAGGCAGCACTTTTGCTGCTGTGTTTGGAAGGAGATGGTGGAACTAGGAATTCCTTATGATGTTATTACTTGTTTTTCATTAGACCCGTCTCCCTGAACTTGTAGAGGCTTAACAAAGAAGAGCAAGCGCCTTGCCGTATTGAAGTATCTAATTTAGGAGTCAATGCAATGATAGACGAGGGAGGCAGTGGAGGTGAATATTGTAGGTGTGTTGGATTTTTACTTAGGGCCATCTGAAGTGAAGTTTCTGTCAAATCAGGAATTCATTTAACTGTTCTCTCTTAATTAGTTAATCACCCTGATTTATTTATGCTAGTTAATAGGACTGCCCCTTGCTTACGTCTTAAGCATATTCGTGCACGTTCATCGTATTTGGAAAGCCATTCTTCTCAAATTGGCCTCATTAGGCTTTATCAAGCGCTCTCGGTGTGGATGGCAGGGTGAGCGTGAGAGTGGGGAGCTCACGGTGCTGTTAGTTACATTAGCCCTGTCTGTAGGTGCAGAGCCTGTCACAGCTCACTGAACTTGGCTGTGTAGATAGGCATCTTGATTGATGATTATTCCTTGATAATTAAGTTAAACAACATCAGGAACTGACTCCCAAGCATATCGAGTTCTTTTCCGATGCCGGGGTGGCTGTTGCTTGGCTTGTTTGTGCTGCTGTCTCTGCTTTTTCTCCTCCTCTGGTTCCTGATGGAGCTATTGCATCTCATTCGTAGCGTTGACGTGTTGGGTACTTCTGCTCCCTGTCTGAGGCCAGCCACATAAAACATGTTGTAATTTTTTGGTTTCTCTCCATGTGCTATCTCACTTTCTAAGTATAAAAAGTTGAAGGTTAATTGGCTGAAAAGTGATTTCTTGTTTTATGTTGTGCATAGACCTAGTTACTATTTATTGTCGTCAGTTTGATAGTGCTCCGTTCTCTTGGGATTTTGAAGGGCAAATTTGTTTGCTAACACAGGGAGGAAGAAATTTTAAAGTATTTACTTGGAGATCAGAAGTTGTAGACAATAGGGTTTTTTCCTGTTTTTCATTTTCTTAATTAGAAGCCTGGTTTTTCCTTTTAAATTTAGTTTAACAGCAGTTGAAAGTCATGGGAGGAAGGGATGTATGTGTCAGTAACCAAACTTTTAAAAATAGGGTTGTGAGCTACATAAACTTCTTATCCTTCTGGAAATAATTTTTCAGACTTAAATACAGTGCTTTACGTTTTTAATCACTCCTTAGCTATTAGCTAATTAAATGCTTCAGTAGTATTCCTTTGGGGAAAGTAAGATGGTGTCATTCCTATTCTGCAGATGAGTTGAGCTACTGAAAGTGGCTTGGCCAAGGTCAGACCGCGAGCAGCTGCAGATGTGAGAGTAGGACTTGAGCTGGTGACTGCCCCTACCATACTTAATTTACCGGAACATGTCATCTCCACGTGTCCTTTCTTAATGACTTGGTAAATAGTTTTTACAAAGGACTTTTAAAATAATTGGGATGAAATTCCCTCTTTGATTTGCTTGAGGGAGGAGAAGTGTAACCGTAATGACCTGATTTGATACAACTCACAGTGCGTATAGCACTGGATGAGGCTCTTCCAGCCATATTATTGGTGCTGAAAAGACAAATGTTTAAAGGGTTTGTTTAAATATGACATGATAGCTCTTCCCCTCGTGACAGTGTACTTTGTAATGCTGTAAGCCTCTGGTACTCTGGATCCAAGTTTTGATCTCCTGTGCCGAGATCTGCTGACCACTGGTTTTATTTAAATGACCTTGTCGGGTCCTAAAAAGTTAGTTGTGAAACTCTTCCTGTAACGTAGGTCTGCAGGTCACTGTCCAGGACATGTCGTGTGACTGGAGCGTGTGTTTGAATTGGGGAAAACCAAGCCAGTATTTGCCTGGAAACAGACTTGCTTGCATCAAGTTTTACAGGTGTCGGACACGTGGATGCTGTAACTTTAGTCGTTCTGTTCCTGGTACATCGTAGCTATAGCAGACTGTAATACATTTTAACATATCCTCTGCTTTGAGATTCGGTAGTATAGATGAGAGAGTTGTGACAAATGTGCAAGAATTGACAAGTGTAAGGACTTGAATATAATGTGTTTAGATGGGACTCTTCCATCTGGGGTGAGACTTAATCTTGTAGTCATTACACTGATAAAATATTCCAGGATTCATTTTTGAAATTGGTATTTCAGTCACTCAGTAAGAACTGCGTTAGGGTCGGGGGAGGTTGTTGAAAACATCTTTGTTCTTGCCTCTGGCAACCAAATTAATGTATTTCTTTGGCATTGAAAGCTGTTCTTTAAGGAAATAATTGCTGTTCTTTGAGTGATTTTTGACTTCATGACAGTGAAAAAGGTAGTTTTGTAGTACTTTGACGTAGCGTGAGGATCTCATTAAAATATTGAGCACACCAGAAGTTTGGGGTGTGAACTTCCATGCATGTGTGTGTTTTCCCTAATTGTGTTCAGCTGAGTGTGCCACGTTGACCTTTCTGCCTGAGTTGCAGATTTGTGACTTCTGGCTGCTAGTGTGGATTTTATTCAACTGATTTAAAACTTTTTCCTTAAAAAAGAAGTGTCAGTAGTGATTCTTTCGCTTCACACTTTTTAAATGCAGTGAAAAGCCATGTTGCTTATTTACTATTTCAGCCTTAAGTGAGTTGAGCTAGTTTAGGTTAGCTCCATTTTCATCCCCCTAAACATCATGGTAGAATTACATTTTCTATCTTTTATCGTTGTTGCTAAGACATCTATATTTTGAATCCTGCTTGTTAGGACTGGAGACTGCCGCTGTCTTAATGCCCTAGTCTGTAAGCACAGGTAAGACTGAGAATAACTAGAAGTTGTTACTGCTAAGTGACCATTTGACTGCTTTTGAAATAACTGATTTCTGGAGGATGTGTCCCCACTACTGTTAGGATTCTGGTGATACAAGAATGTGAGTGAAATTTATCTGCTAGCAAAAGCTCAGATAGCTGGCAGTTATACTCTTATTTATGCTTGTACTGCTTATTTTGTTGAGAAAATAAAGCCATACCAACAATATTTTTTACATATTTGAGCTGAAGCCAAACAAGTTAGCAGGTACGACTGTACTAACAGACACTTTCAAGTGTGTGCTTGGCTTTGTGCTACTTTCTCGTCTTTTAGGGCACCTGGTTGGGAGGGAGGGGCCGCAGCGAGCTCACAAAGGTTTCCTTGTTCTTGGTTCCGGTGCCTGGTTGCCAGGAACAGCGGTTACCAGGAGTCCCGTGTCTCTGGGCTAGAGCATACTCAGTGCCGAAAGAATACTCGGGATTACAACTACTGGGACTCTGGTGAAGGCTGGTTTTTGTTTGTTTGATTTTTAAACATAGTCTTACCTAGTCTAATTGGAGTTTCTCTAGCAGGGTCGATGTTTGGTGTTTCTGGAAGTAGAAGCAACAACTCCTCTTACGTGATATTTTTCTTCTCTTCAGGTGTTTTGCTGGAATATACGTCGCACATTTATGGCGATTCTGGGTGTGAGGGCAGACTTCTGCCAGGCCCAGCACAGCATCCTGGCTGACAAGTGAGCTGAGTGCTGGCGGTTCTACGTGCCATAATTACTTTGCCTTGAAGACTCCAGACACAGTGAACACGCTCAAATATATGGGATATCTGCACATTGGAAACATATTCCTTTTACTGACTCTAGCAAAACTAAGCATCAAGAAAACAAAGTGGAGAGAAAATCTGCCCTTACTTTTTTGCCTCACCAGTGCCTAAATGTAGAACAGGCTGCCTAGTCTTGCATGTACTCAGAATTTTTGGAGTCTGAAGGATACCACCTGCAGTAATTGAGGCCGAAGTTGAATTCAAGTGGATTCTGAAGCAAACCTGCTTTTCTAGAAGTGAATTCTTTAAGGAACAAACACGTCAAAGCAAGCTCTGATCAATCCCAGGCATTTTAGTGGTCTTTTTAATGTTTTCTGCTGTGAAACGTTTCCAAGGTTATTGATTTCTTTTTTTTTTTAATTTTTTTTGGCCCCTTACACATTTTGTTTGCCATTATGAACCGTCCAGCCCCCGTGGAAATTACTTACGAGAACATGCGTTTCCTGATCACTCACAACCCAACCAATGCAACCCTCAGCAAGTTCATAGAGGTAAGGCAGCCAAATAAAGTATCATGCTTCTTTCCTTGTATACTCATAGTTTCTGTAGAAGTCCTGAACAGTCATTCTCCACACCTGTTGCTCAATGCTTTGGCTGTATGTTACATCTTACTCAAAACGTAAGGCACTTTTATCTTTAATATATTGTTCACATTCTCTTGACAGTATGAGAAGAGAATCCACCGATTACTTTTTCCAAACTCCTGCATTTCTTTAATTGTGAGAGGCTGGATGAGCTTCCATTTTAGAATACAAACACCCAGCCTTGCCTTCGTTCTAGTGCTGGTTTCTGCAGGACTGCACATTCTGCGATTCTAAATGTTTTTGTTAAATAACGCAATGCTTCTGATACATGTCAGTGGGTTGCTTGTGTTTTGGCTTTTAAAGAAGTAGTTAACAGAATTGTAACTGGTTTCTAATCTTTCTTATCCCTTAGAGTAGAATTAAGTGCAATACTTAAACTGATGTTTTAGTTTACAGGATGTGTTATCAAACTGCTCCACTGATCCCAGAATTGTCAGAGATTTCAGGTGCCAGAATTTATCCCTGAAAAATGATGTCTGCCTGGGTCGAGCTATGGGAAGAGTCAGTTGCGATGGGCAGTGGGTCAGACGGTTAATGACACAAGAAGATCTTAAATACTGCAAAATTTCATATTCAGTTTTCTGAAGAAGTAACAGATGGTGTCATCAGAGTAGTAGTAGTGCGGTGTATTTCTGCATTCTGGTTTGCTCCAAGCCTGGTGTATCTTTGTGCCCTTGTACCTTTATATCTAGAGGACTTTTTATCTTGCGTGTGCGGGTCTGTGCCATTCCAGAGAGATCTTGTCATCTGATACTGATGTCTGACTGTGGCTATTAACAGACTTCCATCATTCAGCAGTGTGCTCTGCACCATGAGTGTGCTCAGATATTAGTGGTTAATTTTGCATGAAAGCCACATTCTTTTGGTCTTTATATTCCCTCCCCCCCCAGTTGTGGATTGTCTTCCTTTTTCAGGAGTCTTGACTCTGGAATAGATATTATTGCTAATTGTTAGAAGTTGCAGTGATACAGTGATTCAGTCCAAACACGAGAGGAAATTCTGCTTGCTGTATGAACCTTCGAAGTGAACTGGAACAGCTTTTGTTTGATCTTCTGATTATTTATCTAGCACAATGTGCTACTTATAGTACATTACAAGGAAGCTAGAGTATGGTGGTGTGTGTGTTCTGTTCCTCCCTGCCTCAAAATGTCAGCACTGGCTCAAGCAAACAGTTCCAGGCTTCTATTTAAAGAGAAGAAGCTGTATGGAGAATATAAGCAGCTATTTTAATTTTGCTCTTCTATATGCATTTTTTTTCCACCTTGGCATTTCCCTAGAGAAGAATTCAGAGGTGTGTTCCACATTTACTCCTGTCACTTGTAACACTTGTCCTAATGTAGGCCATAAACCCCCCTTTCTGTGTTGGCCCTTGCTCCGTCGTTGTGTAGTCACTTTGGAGCTGTGCAATAGTCACGGTACCGCTGAGTCTGTAAATGTTTGGTTTTGTAGCTGATGAGAAAGTTCTTTAATTCTTCACTCTGTCAGTGTGATCACCTGTTTTGCTTTTTCTTAAAGGAGCTGAAGAAGTACGGAGTGACAACCCTGGTGCGAGTTTGTGATGCCACTTATGATCAAGCTCCTATTGAAAAAGAAGGAATCCAGGTTCTAGTGAGTTGCCTTTAAAACTGTCTAAAGATGAAAAATCACTTGTCTGGGGGTGGTGGGGATGGCCGTCATGCTCTAGCGCAAGCGCTGATGACTGTTTCAGATTGGCTAAAAGCAATCTGATTCCTTGCATCAGATAAAGCTGTTTTGAGAAACTACTGTACTTTTGTGACAGGTACTTGCTGATTCATTACTGTTGCCTGAGTGCTTAGAAATGTCTGTTCCTGGATTTCTGGATTTTTTGAGATATTTTGGTTGCTTTTTAGTGACTAGACTGATACTAATCCAGTGTTCAGCCTTGCGATTCATACAACTCGGTTTGGCCCTTTTCTCTAGATACAGCACTTCTTGGCTTTACTGTTGAGTTTCTCAGGATGCAGATAAAAAGCTCCTTTCTCTTCCTCGTTCAAAAAGTACCACCTTTGAAGACTATAGCTGATGTGTTGATCTGGGCTTCCCTGAACTGGCTGTAGCAGGATATTGATTGATAGCCTCATCACAGCTTGCCTCTAAATGGAGCCTGGCTGCTGGTGGCTTCCCTATTCAGCAGGTGGAATTCCTTAACTGCTGCTCATAGTTAACGTTATGCAATGGCTGTCTGTGTCGTCTAGTGTTGCTTGGTGTTTTAGGGGAGGTTTTTTTAATAGGTGTGTGCTCATACTAAGCTTGCAGGCGGTATTTTTCCAGGCAGTACTTCTGAGTTATTATAGTGTGTCAGATATAATCAGTTTATTTTACTGGAATGAGTATTACTCAGTTGTGAGGCCAGAAATTGCATCTTACCTTCTTGTTGCAGGTAGTCAGTCTTCTGTTGCATCTTGATTTTTATGGCTCAGTCAGAGGAAAACTTCTGCAGTTTTCCGTTAAGAGGAAAACTTATATCCTGGCATATCTGTGAAAACTCCACATACAGGTCAGTCAGGTTCCTTGGCTTCTGGCCCTAGTAAGCATTTACTCCAGTTCCAGGCAGCCACGTGTACCTCAATGTTGTTGGAAAAATCAGTCGTTACAGGGCTGCCAGTGCTCCTAGGACTGTGCTCTGGAAGAGCGTTTTTGTCCACTCCAGAGCTGCCTTGCACTAGAGCATCACAGTGTTTTCGGGCGTGCTGCTGTGAGACCTCTAGCTGCAATACTCCTAAGGTTGCCAGAGACTAGAAGGATTAAACTTCTGGTGTGGAAGCCCTCAGAGCCCTATTTAAGCTGGGGCTTAGAGTATTTCTGTGTTCTGTGCCAGAGTGGAGATCTGAGTTCTATGTAGAAGGGTATGGACAGTTTTGCCCGTGTCCAGCTGTGCCAGGGTGGCTGCCCTGTGAGCCCGACTGACCTTGGCTCCTGCAACTGAGTGAAATCCCCCTTTTCTAGCCCATGGCCAGGGCCCCCGGGGCAGCTGCAGGAGCTGGGGAGTGCTCAGTGCTCTGGAGCCTGCACTTCTGAAATAGTTAGGGGATTTTGGTTCTCAAGAAACTTTAGAAACTTGGTGTTGGCAAGGTTTGAACTGAAAGCAGTTTTTTGAGGAAGCTTTTCTAAAAACTGGAAATAGTGTTTCCGCCAGCTCTGCTAAGCACCATTCTGTTGGAGAGCGTTTCACTTTGAGTAACACATGCGAGTCTTGTGTCTGTACACATTTGCCTCGGCTAACAAGCCTCTCTGTGTTTGGTACGTACCACTTCTTGGTATTCCACTGCTGCAGAAGGCAGAACAGGAGAGAGCATCAATCCACCAGGCATCTGTTAAGGGTAACAGAAAGCAGGAGGTGACAGGGAAGGCTTGCTGCTAATGTTATCGCTGATCCTGATGATCCCAGTCATGAGGCTGACTTGCTAATTTACTGTATTGCAATAGTGTTTTGCTATTTGACATAAGTTTAACTAGTCACCAACATGACAACCTCCTATATAGCTTTTCCTTCCTATGAACGCATGCTTTTTCAAAGCGAAGTCTTGTTGCTGTTCAGAAATGGTATTGAATTACCATGTGGCTGAGAAAATAACACGTCACTATTTAAAGCTAATACTTGCTTGCAAAAATAACATTAAGATTAAAAACACAGCCTGAGAGATTGGTGTCTATTTTAAATCTGTTGAGGTGAAAAGCATAGGTAAACCTCTGAAAATGAGAGCATTTCAGCAATGCCTGCTCTCATGCCGTGCTACTGGATCATGTACTAGCAAGATGGGTAGAATGTGGCAGCTAGAGAGTGGCTTTGGCATATGGCATAGTGAGAAAGTAGAGAATTAGATGTTCCATGTTTGAAGTAGTACTATTGCATGTGTGTGTTTATCAACAGAGATTAAATCCAGGAGACAGGAGGCGGGGATGGATTTAGTTTCTGTGGGCTTCTGCAGTTCTTATGGTTATGTTCATGTGTAAGGTCTTGTAACATAGAAATGTTACGTCAGAAAAACTGGTAGTGTGTTTCTGGAAGTATTTTTGCACTGGCTGGCAACCAAGGAGGCTGTGGTAGTTTTGTTCATCTTCAGGATCTAAGACACATTTCATTGTTCCCCTTCTATGTCCTTCATTTACTGTTCATCAGAGTTTCTTTACACTGTGCCCTCCAGAATGGCCACCACCTGAATGCTGGCAGGTGGTCGGGAGTGGCCGTGCTGGAGATGTGCCCTCCTTGCCATCTGATACTTACTGCATCGCCAAGGGCTCTGGTGTTGAAGGTGAGGAGGCACCATGCAGGTGGCTGCAGTCTCATCCCGTGCAGACGCAGGCAGTTCTGGGAGCGTTTTGCTGCCGTCGCTTCAGTGTGAGCTGCACATGGGTTTTGAAGAAAGGGATCTTTGTCACCTTAAAGTCGTGTTACTGCTGCTTGTTCATCTTAGTTCTGCATTGCCAATCCTGCAGTCGTTGCTGACTGACAAACCCAGAGCTGTTCTTCTGAGCAAGGCTACTCCAGGTAAAGGGTAGATAAGAATAACCCTTTCTTGCCTATCATCCTTCCCAGCTACTGCAGGGTGGCATGAAAGAGCTGTATTTTCTGTTTGTGCAATCTCAGTGCATCGTCCTGGCTGTTAATGACTGTTTTGGTCTTGGAGCTTAGCAACTTGGTTTTGATCCTGTCTGACAGGAATTTGGAGGTGATGCTGGCAGAACTCATCATCAGGGAAAAAAACCTGCAGAACTTTGCTGCAGTTACTCTTTTAGTCCCAGAATTACTCTTGTTCCTCGTTCGGGGCAGTGTCCCGTGCAGCAGTGTTGTATCAGTGCTGATTTATATGTCAGTGGTGTTCTAATCGTGAGAAGGTGATGCTCTGTGGGGAAAGGACAATTGTTGTTAATTCAGGCCAGCACAAGAGGTGCGTGGACACAGTGGTTAATGTGTAAGCTAAAGCAGTGTAGTAACTTCCTGTATTGGGTCTGAAGGAAAGGATTTAATTTAATCCAAAACTGGGACACAGAACTGACCTGTAAATCCTGTTCTTCGCAAGGCAGTTTCAAAAGAAAGCATCTTGCCACTGGGTAATGCCTCTTCTCTTGGCAGCCCTTACATCTCCTCCAGGGTCAGTGGATGACACTTGGCCTAAAATAATACAGCTAACAGTGTGTGATTGAGTGGAAAATCTCGTAAAAACCTTTTATTAGAAAGATCAAGTTTTACTTTATGATCTTGTTTCTATAGCCTTTTATATTGCTGTGTTGCCCAAGATATTTTTAATTTCCCATTTGCTTTAAAAAAGGAGTTCTCTGCAGTCTTCAGATTTTGTGTATCTTTCTCAATTAATCACGTATAAAGTTATTTCAGTAACTTAAAGCTTTTTGGTTTTGTAGTTTGAGACACAGATTTCCGCCTTGCAGCTTAAGTGCTAACACATTTATAAGGCACTCTTGGGCTGAGGTCTTGTGCTGAGCTGTGCTTGCTATTCAGGAAGTATTAGGGTAGCAATAAGCACATTTCAAAATGAAAAGTCTGGCGGATTTTTACCTTTGGTTGTATTTGTTCAGAGTTTCTGCGTGCTTCTTTCTGGCTTCAGAGACTGACTTCATGTTAACCTGTTCTCAAGATACTGCATGAAAGACTTGTTTCTAGCCGATGAGGGAAGAGGAGGCCTCCTTTCAAAGCAATTTCCCTACTATTTGGAGAGGTTGTTGAATAATACGAGACTCTGGCTACTAGTCTCTCTTGTAAAATGCATTGCAGCAGTCTAATGAAAAGTGCCAAATAGCTACTAATAATTATTTTTTCCCTTGCATGTAGGAGTCCTCTTTCTACAGCACTCTCTGTATCTGAGAAGATTATAGAGCATGTGATGTTGTGCTTGGTCCTGAAATGTAGGACATGTAGTACTCTGCTTAGCACAAGTTCCAGGAGAGAGCTGTGACCTCTGGAAAATGGGAAGCCTCCGACATGCGAGTTTGACTGACAGTCATGTTGATGATATTAAATGTGGCCTAGGTAGTTTAGATGTTGGCTACCCCCTTTAGTAGGCAGAAATGTAATTGTAAATGCTGCTCAGTTGTTGACTCGGCCTTTGTCTAAGCACTCTTCTTTTTTTGCTTGTGAATGTGGTTTTTGGACTTGAAAAGACCCGGGTAATTTTAACTGTCTTTCTTCTGGATTCATGGAAGCTGGACAAGCTGATGCATTCGAGTTGTTGTGAAGTACCTTCTCCTCTGCCGATCCCCTTGAATTGTTATGAAGTAGCTTCTCCTCTGTACAGAGTCTGCAGTACAAATAGTGTCTTAAAAGGTTGACACGACCACAGGCAGAAGTCTACAGAGTTCTCATCTTTCAAATGTTTATTTGAAATGTCCATTGATTTTTACATGTTTTTAATAAAATGAGATTTCAAGGGCAGCTATTTTTCTAAAAATTCTGTATTACAAAGGAGGCAGTGTAGAGTTTTATTGCAATTTTATTGAAAAGTGCAATTAAAGGATTGTTAAACACTTAGTGTTGCATTATGATATTGACTTGCACGCTTCTGTGCAACTGGAAGAATACCCACAGCACTGTGTGTGTAATCCACATTTCTTGCTGGATGGAAAGTTTGGCTTCTCCTAGGTATGGTTACCTCGCTGTTGGTGATGGACTGAAAGCCATATTGTTAATGTCCTTTTTTCCTTCAAAGGACTGGCCGTTTGATGATGGAGCACCACCCCCGAATCAGATAGTTGACGACTGGCTAAACCTGTTGAAAACCAAATTTCGTGAAGAGCCTGGATGCTGTGTCGCTGTTCACTGTGTTGCAGGGTTGGGAAGGTTTGTATTCTGCTGTCTTGTTTTCATATTGAACTTAGTTTATTGGCTTGGGAGGCAGGTCGTGGAAGGTGTTAAGTAAATGCCAGTTGCTCTGTTTTCTTCCCAAATAACACTTTAAAGCAGCAGCATCAAGTTTGTGTTGTTAAAGCACAAGAGACTTATTGCAGCTTCAAAATCTTCAGCAATTTCATAACTCTGATCAAGGATGAGAGGAAAAACTTGGAGAGATTGTTCAGAACACTTCTGTCAATCATGAATGCCAGGAGCAGTTAGAGATGGTATTAATTTGAAAGTATGTATCTGCTAAAACAAGAAAATCTTGTGTTTCTTGAGAAATGCAGTATACACCTATAGTACAATTTCTAAGGCTGTACAGTTGGGCTTTTTATATCCTCCTGTTTTCAACTGGTGTACTGTTAAGCATGTAGTAATAAAAAAAAAAAGGCATTTAGAAGAACTGTTTCAATTACTTTCTCACTCTAAAGTGGCTGAAGCCATCAGTGGTGAGAAGAGTTAGGCTTGTATTTCTTGCTCACATGCAGACTGATGTTTCTCTCCTCACCGCTCAAAATCTGACTTCCTTCTTTGGGAAGAACTTCCTTTCAAGATGAAATAAAAAAAAGGCTGATTCGGGAAAGCTAAATACTACATTTATATTCCCAAATGTAATTGCTGAATGTTATGTTTATTCTACGGGCTAGGAGGAAATGGAGCTGAAGTGTCAGGATTCTTACAAGAACCATGGGACTGTTAATATTTAAGGGTAGGAATGAGTGGGCAAGAAACGTGGATTGAAGAAGTCAAGCAAGTCAAGTTGGAGCCTATCAAGCTCTTAAAATTCTACCTCTAGAGAAGGAGAGATGGGGGAAATTAAGAGGTAGAGGGAGAAACGGCCAATCTTTAAAGACACAAGAGCCAAAACCTCAAGGCAATTAGCATTTGTTTATCCATTTCTGCTCTATTTTTATCTGAGGAACATCTCTAGGAAGGTGGCCACGTGTAACTCGAGTGATTTTCAACTCTCCTGTTTCTTGCATAATACTGGGCCAAAGGGTACCAGAAGCTTCCCGTGTTCTGTGTGTCACGCACGCTCGTGTCCATTCCTTACAGAATAACCTTTTTGCTGTTGTTCTCGCACTACTTTTGGCAGAGGGAAAAACAAGAGCTTTACAGATTTTGCTTTAATGTGGCAAACTGTCTGTCTGTAGTAGGGAATTGAACTTCAACTGTAGTAAAAAGAGGCAGCTTTTTTTTTGAAAGTGACTGAGGTTTCAAATAGTTTTCTTTGGAAACTGAATAATTCTGTTTATGCAGGTGCAGCATGGCGGTGATAGTGAGAGTTGTTTCTGCTGAACCGTGTTTTTGTTTAGCCATGAGTGGAAGTCGTCCAGTTGCTAGCACCTGTTTAATCCTTTACTGCTCCACTGCCAGAGGTGCCTGTTGCAACTGCGTGTGTTCAGTGGGGTGAGCATCAGTCCGGGAGAGAGTCAGCGTGTACTGTGGTTTCCGCTTGTTTGAGAAGCCAGCTCTTTACACGTAACCAATTTCCAAAATGTGGACCCTGAAGTAGGTAGTTATACTCTGTTGTCCCTGGAATGCCCAGTTCCGTGCACAGCACATAATTAAAAAAAATTAAGATCTGTGCAAATCATCTGCTCGGTGCTTCATAGATCTCTCGCGTATGGCTAAATCTACAGTGTCATAAGAAGCAAAATGCATGCAAGAGGTATTACACGCTTGTTTTAGCGAAGCAGAAAAATAGGTTATAGTGAAATGAGACAGTGTAAAAGTCTAGAGTTATCGTTTCATGCCCCAAACACTAAGGAGCTATTGGTTTTTATGGTTTTGGTATGTGTGCTGGAAGCAGAGCTGCCTCCTAAAACAAATTTTGCATTAAGTATTCAGCAGGCAAATGTCTTTCTGTAGATAATGCTTAAAGAGAAAATACTTAAGCTATGTGTTTAGAGATCAGTTTGCTGTGTTTTAAGGGGTTCAATGTATTGTTTCTCCAGATCTTCCTTACGTATTGATTTCTCCTTTAGGGCTCCTGTCCTGGTTGCACTTGCGCTCATTGAATGTGGAATGAAGTACGAAGATGCAGTTCAGTTTATAAGGCAGTAAGTTAAGCTTCCCCGTTCCCAAGAAATCTCTCAGTTTATGTTGTATTTGAACAGCATGTGTCTTCAGCAAGGTTTGTTAGATTTCTGATTTGTTTTCTAGTAGCTATATTCAGACAATTCAGACTGACATTAATGCTGAGGCTTGTGCCCTTTCCTCTGTTTAGAGATGGGGATTAAAAAGTGATCTTTCCTTTTTTTTTAATCTTAGCTTATCTATAAAGCCATTGATCTAAGATTCTGAACTTGGGGGTGGGAGGGGGGAGGATGAGGACTCTAGGCTGGGACTGTAAAAATCACAAATGAATTCGACATGGACTAATTACTCCTAATTTAAAAAAAAATTAAAAAATCTAGTGAGGTTGGGCCCCCAAGCAGAATTTCTGCAGCAAGTTGGTGAGCACCAGCACTCCTGCAGGTGTTGTGGGTGAGTGCGTTATCCACCCAGGAAATGTCAGAAACCACCTGTCTGGAAAATAACAAAACTGGGAAGAGATGAAACTGCAGAGCTCTGTTGGTTTAGTGGTAACATCAGATCTTGAAATGAAGCCCAGCAGGTGGGATCGTTGCATGAGCTCTGCCAAAAAAGCAATTCATCCCTTTATGGATTCCCAGGGTCTTTCGTTGTCTTTGTAAACTGTATAGCTGTCAACAGATATTTCTGAATTTTTCCTTGCTTAAATTTCTTTTTTCTCTTCCTGGATATGGTACCTTTTATACTAAGAAGCCCTTTTCTGAGAACCTCTGTATATTTGTATCTGAATGTCATGCTCTTTTATTTACTGGCTAGTGTAATAAGTAGCACATGCATCTGCAAGGAAAGGGTGACCTTGGTGTTGTTCAGTGACTGCTGCTGGTAATGAAAATAAACTCTCCCCATCTGAGAAAACATGCTGAAATTTTCGAACTGAATTTTGATTTCAATGTTGGCATGTAGGTGCTGAACTGCATGTGCCGGTCTGGTTTATGCTTCCTCAAAGTGTCAGTGGATAAGGAACTAAGACAAAATGCTGTTTTATAGATAGAGAAAAGCTTTGAAATGAGGACTGAGCTGCCTTAGAATGTGTGTGGTGATGGAAGCAGTACTTTTTCCATTGATATTAGCCTTCATTCTCTTTGTTGTAGGAAAAGGAGGGGAGCTTTCAATTCCAAACAGCTGCTTTACCTTGAGAAATACCGACCTAAGATGCGATTACGCTTCAAAGATGCCAACGGTCACTGCTGTGTTCAATAAAATAAAAATCTCAAACGAAGGCGGAAGTTAGCATGGCTGTTTTCTGGACTCTTGGCACCTGGAAATGTGAATCTGGAATCAAACTACGTCATCAAATTAGTGGTGGAGTCAGTGCTCCTCAACCTCTGTCCTAATGGTGGTGATGATTGAAAAAAATAAAAATAAAAAAAAAAAAATTAAGAGAAACATTTCAGTGAAGGATTGTTTTCTCCTTAAGCTGCAGTTTGAACATCTGCAAGGAGAAAATCAGTTTCTGAACCTTCTGTATTTTTAACTTTTTAAGAAAAGAAATAAAGTAAATTTTATGTCTAAGGAAAACCAGCAGAGCATTGGCTTGTGCAGAACCTATTTTCTTGAGTTAAGTACCCCACAGTTAGGGCCTGATGTGTTAATTCCTATGGGACTCTCTTAAATGGAGTTGCCTTTTTTTTTAACCTTGCTGGGACCTGGCAGAGAGACTTGAGGAGGAGCCTTTGTTGCTGTGTGGGAGCAGTCTGACAGCCTTAAGCCCACGCTGGGCGTGTTCTGGAGATTCGGTGGTGTCTGTGTTGTATGTCTACATGGTGTGCAGACTCTGCAGGTGTGAAAAAGCTGCCTGGCAGGCTTGAACAGAAGACTCACTGCCTAATATCTGCGGTGAATCTGCTAAAGGCTTTTTCTGATTGGTGGGAGGTAGTGCTTTTAACTGTGTGAGCGTGTGTGTGTATGCAGGTGTGTGTGATTTTATGGGTGCATGTCAGTCTTATTTTTCCAAAGAATTTGGCTGAAATGTTAATTGTCTTTTTGTTGCTAGATAGAAAATCTATCCCGGCAGAAGACTGATGTTCAAAAGTGTCCTAGGTGAGCAAGGGGCAATTCAGGCAAGGACTTAAATTAATTTTATCTGTCATAAGGAAGAAGAAAAGGCTCTTTGCTGCTGTCCAGATTCTCTGCCTTGCTGAACACAGTAAATCAGGATTTGGGGGGGAGGGTCTCTTTGAATTGTATATGAGGTAGAGATGGTACACGCACAGAAATGCGGTCCATCAATAAATGCCTTGTATGGGTATTTTCCCAGGCTAGCCCTCATGTACAGTTCAGTTGAACCACTGATTGCCTTGTTATTTTTTATTAGGCTCTTTTGGAGGGAGAGTATCTAGTCACACACCAGCATGCCTATTGTATTCACCGTTGGCAGACCATAAATATGCTGATTTTTGGAGTGTGGACTGGCACCACATTCGCTGTAGGGCCATTGGTGGTGTCAGTGAATTAATCAAGACAAGTAGTTTTACAGCCTCTGATGAGCAATTTCAACCGGGCTACTTCTACCAAACACGTTACCTTAGTGCCCTGCCCTAGGGGTGACCTCACAGGCTTTCAACTTGACATTTTATCTGTAACGTTCAGTTGCTGAAGGCTTTGAATACAGGTCTAGGGTCATAACGCTCCTGTGATCTTTTGCTGTGAGGCACCAAAGGCTTTTGTTGGTCTGTGCCTGTAGAAGGTGTAGACTGGTATCCGTCTCTTACCGATACCTCAGCTGCTGGCGATGGGAACTGACTTCACAGGACTCCTTCCTGTTCTAGACTTCTGTTTTTAGTCTGCAGCTTAACTCTGCAACCATTTTCAGAACACAGGTTCCCTTCCTGAAAGGGATTTACAAATCTAACCAGAAAATCGTGGTACTTGTCAAGCCCCTCGCTTCACAGATGAGCCAACGGTCCTGTTTGAGGTCCACGGCCAGAGAGCAGCGCACTCCACGAAACTCGGTCTGTACCCTGACTCAAGCTGTATTGCTGTACTGAGTTCCTTCCTCCCTTTAAGATGTGTAGCGTTTCTGATTTCTTTAATAGATAAAGGAGATGTGAAAGTGTTTGTGATGTCATTGCCTACGTTAGGGCAATAACATATCTGGTAATGCTGGAGTCCGTGTGGAAGGTAGATGATGCTGAAATTATCCAGTTCTGGCCTTTACCTTCCCCTTGCACACTAGAAGCCTAGTGTTCCGTTTCTGCAAATTGAAATTGATGTTTTTAGTAATATGAAATATTGGTAGTTAAAGCCGGTTTGACAAATGGTGGAAGTCAGATTGGAGGGGAAGGTGTTGAGCTGGATTAAAAACCAAACCCCGAGCCCTTCTGAAGAACAATAAAAAAAAAAAAAAATTTACATGCTATATGTATAACTTTGCATTCTTCCCCCTAGTTTTACTCTTGATTTATAATGTACTAATTACCATATACTATGACTCTGCAGCCTTAATTGAGGAAAAATAGCTAAAAGTGCAGACTGTCAGACAGCGTAGACACGGACGGGGGGAGTGTAATTGTGACCGATGTCCAGTAGGCACAATAGTTGGGTCAGCACTTGAACGTAGTGCAATAAAGTTCTTGCAGTAAAATGTCTCTTCCCTCTGGTTCTTGATGAATTTATTGCAGCTCATTAACGTTAAGTGCTCTTCTTTAATCTGATTTGTAAAGGCCTTTGGACAATCTGTCCATGCCCCTTGTGTTACTAATCGCTCCTGGGTACTGCGTGGCTTGGGTTTGCTGGTGGGAAAGGCTGTTCTGCCGCTGAGAAGAGGGAGCAGTGCTGCGGACAGGAACAGTTCTCTTCCCTTTAAATTACCGGTTCAAAAATGTGTAAACTTACCTTTACAGGAAGAAAACAAACCCCCAAACAACAGCTCCGAACGAGAACTGTCAAAGATCTGTTGCAAAACTTTCTGTTGTGCCCTGGACAAGACGAGACGCCGTGCCACCTGGCAGAGCCTGAACGGGGCTGTTGTCCGGGGCAACAGTGAGCAGGTTGCCGGAGTCCTGGGGCCCGGTCAGTTCCCCTGCCTTGGTGGTGGAGTGCCACAGCCTTCATTTGTAGAATTTATTTAAATAATACTAAGGTGCTATTTTTCTGGGCTTCGCAGATAACAATCCAATCAGCTCTGCTTTGCTGCCACCAAAGAAATATGTTACTTGCAAATTGGTATCGTGTTTCTAATATTTATCAGATTTTTCCCACTAGTGCACTAGAACAAGTTTTTAGTCCCTGTTGGCAATGAGATAATAAGCCACTTTGACCGTGAGACGGGCAGCGGTGGCTGTGAAGTTCCATCTCCCCTTTCGGTGAGGATGTCTTTGTGTATTATTTTTTTAACACCGAACTCTTGCTTTGTTTTGCAAAGCTGCTACCTTTTTTGTCACCATGCACCAGTGTGAAATGTCTTGCTAATCAAAGGCTGCTCGGTATAAAAAAATGTCATGCAATAGAGATATTCCTGTATGATACAAGTCACTTGTTTCTCTTGTTAATTTTTTTCACTGACATCTAGGCAACTTGAGATACTGATACTTGAAAAGGAGATAGCGCTTAATCCCGCACATATTTATATCACTTAAGATGCTACTTTTGGAGCAATTCAGAATGATAAGCAGGGTGGAGTGACTCTGCGTGGGGAAAGAAACTGTAGGAATCATGGTTTGCACTTCCGTAATAGTGTATGTTCTTTTAACTAAAAAATTATAAATCATTCAACTTGGTCTTAACACGGATCAATTCCAGAGAGCGTTTGAAGTACGTGTTTCTTGGAGGAGGGGAAGAATAGCTTTTTGTCAGTAAACAGATCTTGCAGTGAAGTGTTAAGGTTACTATTGAGCCTGTTGGCTCTCTAGATGTGCGTAGGGCCACTGCTCCAGACAGCAGCCTTCCTGCGCGTGCTGAGGATGGCCGGAGCCTTGGCTCTGGGTTGTGGCGTTCCCTGGCAAAGGCAGAGAGGCTACTTGGACTGAGGCACTTGTAGCACTCGGTTATTTGCAGCCAGGCTCCATAGTAAGTTGTCAGGCTGGGGTAAGTGGAGCGCTGTGTTCATCTGTCTGTCCTGGAGGCCGGCGTGGCCGCAGAGGTGTGAAGCCAGGGGTGTTGGGCAGTCCCTTGGCTCTGCTGTGAAAATGGAGATGACGAGCAGCCCTCTCCAGAGCTGGGTTTATGTGATGAAGTCCCAAAGGGCCATAACAATTAATGCTTTTCACAGGTTTGTCTGGAACACCTCTTATTTTGGGCTGTCCAAGGGCTACGTAGACATTGTTACCTTGATAGTCCAATGTTAAATCTGTGTATCCCCATTTTGCAAAAACTGAAGCATGGAGCTAAATCTTGGGACCTTCTCTTGTTCTGACTGGTTCATCAGAACTGACATCACTTCATTCATTGCTGTTGGTGATTTAAGTGAAGTCTTAACTGTTTTTTATGCCATATATTTAGTCTAGATCCTGCTACTACTGATTGATGGCACAACACCAAAAAGAGAACTAGGCTACCTCACAGAGTTACTGACTGACAAAGCTGTCGGTGCAGTTGCAGAAAATTGCTTATGTACCACCCAGGGCAGGAACTCCACTCCTCTGCAGACCCCTGAGCAGATCCTTGTTTCAGGGATGTGGTTGGTACCAGGTAACCGAGCACGTTGCGGGGGTAGTGGTGTGACTGGCAAGGAGCTTGCCTCCTGAACAAGCAACGGTGGGTGAGGCTTAGAGGCTGCTCAAGAAGCTGCTGTATTTTGGCAGTGGCTGCAGCAATACTGGCAGGATAGCTAGAATTTGTGGTGGCTATCTCTGTGCGCTTTCTTACAGGACTTAACTCTTAGATGGAGGCAAACGAGGGACACCGGGAGCCAACGCCAGAGGAAGATTCCTGATCCAAATCTGTGGATGGATTAGAAGAGCTCAAAGGGAGGAAAAGAACCAGGTAAGGAATCGCTGCTTCTCTGTCCGGCAAGGGAAACTGAAAGCACTGCGGAATAACGTGGCTCCGTTGGGGCTGCACTAAGTCAAGAGCGGGAGCAAAGCTGGTCGCAGGATGCGGGACATCCTCTGTGGTTTCTGAAGCCGCTTCCCAGGGAAGTGAGGCTGAATGCTGATGACTGGAGTCCTTTGCTGAAGCCATTCTCTCGCTGACAAGCACCCCGAGGGGATGCACATGCAGTGGTTGGAGGATAGGATGTTGTGAAAGGCCCCCTGCTCCCAGCAAAGCGGGGAGGCTGGGGCTACTAACATCTGCAGTGTTTTGCAGAGAGTGGAGAGCACAGTGTGAACCCCTGGCTGAAATAATATTCAGAAAGGCCTTGGGTTGTCTTTGGCAAGGCTGTGCCTGTGGAGCTTGTGACCTTCCAGGGCTACTGTTTTGTTTCTGTTTATTATTGTCCTTGTTACCCATAGGGCTGTCGGATCATTAGCTTGCTGGGTGGCAGGGTCTTGCTGAGCTGGTTATTCCAACTGACTAGACTTAGTGCTTTGGGGTACCTTTTGCTGCAGATAAATCTGCATGCAGGCTGAATCTTGTGCTACTTTGTGATTTATTGCCATTTCAAATTTCAATTTCCAACAATAAAAGGGAAGAGGACATTCTTGCATGGAATATAAACGGCTTTAGGACTGAAATAAGAAATTTTCCTAGAGAAAAGGGCAGCAGAACCCATCAGGCTGGCACTGAGTGGGGTTGGGGGGATGTGTTAAAATAGGAGCAGCTTGTTGACATCTAATCCTCGCTGCTGCTCAGCCCTGCTGCCTGCGAGCTTGAAGTGCTACGAGTGCAGACAGAGCCTCCTGCTTTTTTGAGAGCTATGATGGGATCGATATGTTCCTGCAGAACGCTTCGATCCTGTCATTTCAGCATTTGGCAGGGAGGGAGGCATCTGTTTTGCTGGAAGATCTTTGACTAGTCCTAATAAGGAGAGACGTGCTTTTTTTGTGTCTGTGGCTTGAGGGCAGTAAGTGTGTCGGTGGATCTCTTGCCATCGGATCAGGCTCAGGGGAGATAAAATGCGGATTTGGTGGGCTGCCTGGGGCTGGCTGGTGGTCGGAGGAGTCGGCTGGAGCGTGTTGCACCGCAGAGTACCTGCTGCGTGACCTGTGCTGGAGTGGGTGTAAGCCATGGATTTCTTCCCTTCTCTCCTCCCTAGACGCTGAAAACAAGATGAAGGGTAGCAAAGTGTTGTCAGGCTAGTAGAAAAGAATCGGGAGGAAGAACTGCATAATGCACACCTTAATGAGAATCGCTGTCTTCCTGGCTTCAGCTCCTCTACCACCCCTGTCTGGTCGCACTGCAAGCTGCATGGGACAGGGACCTCGCCTGACGGACAGGCTTTTGGGGTGCTCTTTTCTTGTAACGCTAATTTGTATTCGTGGTATCTTTGCAACTGGGGTTCAAAGTCAGGCCTGATCTTGCAGCCGTGGAGTGGGGCAAGAAAAAAAAGATTCCATTAAAAAAAAAAAATGTTGTCAAGGAAACTGCTCTCACAGTACCACCGCGCGCAGCCAATAAGGCACAAAGAAAAGTCTCCCCACAGCAGAGCTGCGTGCGGCACGGGGTAGGCTCCGCAAATGTAATTGAGACAGCAGGAATTCAGTGCTAACTACAAAGCCTTGTTTTGATTACTGTGTGGACTCCATCCCAACCTGCCCTAGTTATTCTTTGTACCTTCGTTAATGAACCGGTCTTGCTTTCCTTTCTGTAAAGCTAGCCAGAAATTTTAAATAGGAGAAGGGGTCAGGAGGAAGGTGACAGAAATTACAGCAGACTGGCTTTTGGTAGCGGTATTCTTCGTGCAAGGATAATTACTTAAAGCAAGACGAATGCTCTGCATTTCAGTTAACTCCTCTCCAGCCTGCATTAAATCCATTACGGGATGCTTTGCGTTTGACATTTGCGTCTTTGTCCTTAACGATGATGGTAAATTTAAACACCCCAGGAGGGCTGCGGGTAGCTGCCAAGTCTGAGGATGCTGCTGCTGCTGCTGCGATTCCTCCAACATCGCCCCACGGGTGAGGCTGCCCGAGCTGCTTCGCCCGGGAGTAATGAGAGAGCTGGTGTCTCCCACACACTCACATCATAGGTGAAAGCTGCGCTCGCAAAAGCGAGATGTGACGCTGACAACCGGCAGTTGCTTCCTGGTTACTAGGTAATAGCACTGTCCCAGGTGAATCCTTCGTGCCTGCAAAGGTAATTTATCATATGGCTTTCCTGTTTGTGTTCTGCTAAGCTGAATCCAAGCCTTCCGTTTATTTCGGGACCTCAGTGAGAAATCCAAGCGGGGTTGCCAACGGGCAGCAGAATTAAACTGTTTGCCTTTGCTTGGAAATGGCTTTAAATTAATTCTGGTGCTCACAGAGCTGAGTCTGCTAGTGATAGCTGGGGTGGGAGGCAGTTCTGGGCAGCTCTTTTGGAAACAGCACTTGCGCTCCTCGGCCTTCCCCTGCCCCGTAGCTGTGTAATTGTTACAGTGCCAGGGCCCCCGCCGCTTCTCTAAGTGCAGACGTGCATTGAACTCCTCTGGGAGCCAAGTCCGAGGCCACTCGGTGCTGCCAGGGCATTTCCCTCCCGATCCTCACTGCTGAGGGTCCTGCTTCACTGCCCTGAGCTGGGTGGTCTGCAGGGGACGAATTCTGCCCTTGGATGCCACAGTGCCAGCGGGGCAGTGATGAAGCTTCGTTGTGAATCTGGGCTGTTGTCGCTCTGAAACAAAGCAGCTCTCTAAGCCAGGGCTGCGGGGCTGTGCGACGAAATGCCATCTTTCCTCCAAGGCTCATGTTTATGTATATACGCTGTATACACGTCTATTACTCCACCTGTTTGATGATAATGGGTGTTTGGGATGGAGCAGCTGCTGAAGTGGCACACAGAGCGGCTCGAATCAGCAGGTGACATTTTTCCCTGGGCTTATCTTTGAGAACAAGCTGGGCCTGCAATAAACTGGCTGCTCCTTCATTTAGTAGAGGACAAAGCTGCCATTATTCAGGGGCAGAAGAAAGCGAAACCCCAGGAGATGAGCTGAGTGCGTGTGCGATATCCCCGTCTGCCTGTGTGCAGGCATTAATGCAAGGACTCAAGGTCAAAGGCTGCCCAGCTCAGAGTCGGAGGCAGAAGGGGCCTCCAGAAGGAAGAATGGTTTATTTCTTTATCTTATGGAGTCGTGTATCAATTATCCATGGCGTCTAACAGCCTAGGAAGGGAATAGATTTTCTGCTTTTTAGGAGAGGTTTTGCATGTACCATTCATTTAAACTCTGCATGGCTCTTGAGCCAGGAGGCTGAAAGCAGAGACATCATGTAGCCTACGAGGGGAAAACCCAAAGGGCAGCAGCTTTCATTTTAATCTCAGGTGGTCCTCCTGTTGTTCATGAGGCAAATGGTGCTGATAATGTGAATTAGGGAAATCTGCTGTGCTCTGTTCTAGAGGGCTTGTTGAAAAATTGAAGAAGAAATTACCAGTCCTGCATGGCGGAGAATTGTGGCAGGGTTAAAATAAGCAGATCAGCTCAAAAATGGAGGGATTTAAAAAGCAAATTCATCAAGCTTTTACGATAAGAAACTGCTACCTGCCTGTCCCTGCTTGCAGTATCATATCGTGGCTTCACCGATGAGCTTCCTGACGCCAGCCTGCTGCCCTGGAGCTCCTGGGGTTCCCAGTCTGCCAGGCAGCGCTGCGTCCGCCGGAGAGGATGCTTGTGAAGTGACGCTCCTGCACCTCCCTCGTCATGAATCTTAGTCAGACCTTGCTCATCGCAGTCTTAACAAGCCAGCGCTGTGGCAAAACCCATCCTCAGCAGGAGGGCATAGCTCCAGGAGCTCGAACAGAAACGGCGTTTCCGCTGAGCAGAGCGAGTGCTGCGCATTCATCCCAGCCTCGGCTTCTGAGGGGGACCCCGTCGTCGTCTGTTGTGCTGACGGGCGGAGGAGAGCATCCTGTGGAATGCAAATGGATCTGGGCTTCAGCACGGGCGTCCCGCAGCATGGCTTGCACTTTCCCTCGCACCCAGCAAGGGCTCTGCTCACTCAGCAAGTTACTAGGCCAGCTTTCTGTCTGGCAGCAGTGCTTGCTGGCAGTTCCTCCTAGGTCCAGAAACGTGGGGGCTGGAGAAAGCTGACCCTGAGCAGGAGAGGCTCCGAGGGGTACCTGCCAATTCCTGGGGTAGCCTCTGGGATAGCAGCAGGCTGTTTCCACCTTCAGATCAATTGAAATCAGCTCATTTTGGGGAAAAATCGTATTCTGTTGTCTCATGGCCTCAGCAGTGAATTGATTATGGGAAGCAGTTGCTGTAGCATGAAAGAAATGCCTCTTAGCTAGAGAGCTAGAGTTTTACTGTCTCTGCGATCCGTGCGCGTGCTGCTTGCCTCGGTAGATCAAGGTGTCAGAAAGCGCTCCAGCAGATCTCCACCCTGCCTGCTCCGAGCACCCTCCCCTGCTGCCTCCTGCCCCCTCCAGCTCGGCTCCTTGAGCTCCGGAAACGTGTTCATTTGGAAGCAACTCGTGGAGCAGCCCGTGTGAACGGGGAGCTTTATTTTTTGCTCTGAAGCACTGGTGTTCAGGTGCCAGGCGCCAAGTCCTGGCTGGATGCCA
This sequence comes from Opisthocomus hoazin, assembly GCF_030867145.1. Classification (NCBI taxonomy): domain Eukaryota; kingdom Metazoa; phylum Chordata; class Aves; order Opisthocomiformes; family Opisthocomidae; genus Opisthocomus; species Opisthocomus hoazin. Next base: position 2,613,739 of record NC_134430.1, on the reverse strand, counting down.
CGGCGGGTTGTGAGCTGTTCTGCCCTTTGCTGCTCTTACCTTGATCTCCGTAATGGCCTCAGCTTGGGTCCTGTTTCCAAACTGACTGCTGGGGCTGTCGTTCATCCAGTTTGCAATTTTTGATGATGAAAATAAATGTAACCTCTTAGAGATCAGTCTCATATTGAAAATGCAATAATACAGAAAGAAATTGCTCTTTGAGTCAGCTTTTGAGGGCTTCTGACAGCCGTCTGCAGGGCTTAATGCAGCAGGGAGCGTCTTCCTAATTGATGAGTGCTCTCTGCTGCTCCAGAACACCAATAGCTGATCAATACGTGGTAGAAATGGAGCAGCGTTAAATCTGTACCTTCTCAGGACCTCCCTTGAGAAGTGGAAGAAAGATATTTGCAGCCTCGTAAAGCGTTTTCGTGGCTGGAGACTGGCAGGGCACGTGCCTGCACGGAGCTCTGCAAGGCTGCTTTCTGAATCCTGTCCCGTCACCGCGTTTCCATCGTTGTGTCGTATCTCTGTGCTTCGTAAAACTTGCATTATTAACTCCAGTCTCTCTCACGTTTGCTGCGTAGCTCAGGCAGAAAACGGATGAGAACGATGTGGGAGCTGAAGGCTGGGGGAATGTCTCCTGGTCTCCTGGAGTCCAGCACTCCTCGCTAGTGAGAAAAGGGTCATAAAACACCAAGGGTGTCGATACAATGCGTGTTTCGCATTTGGGTCGAGGCAAAGAAGGGGTTTTGGATGGATGCCGTGGCAGAATTCAGGCAGGAGATGATTCTTGTTCCCTTGACGAGAATGTTTCAAGGCCAAACACGTAGCGATGCTGAGGACAGTGACCTTCGAAACCTGCTCTATAACATCTCGAGTATGCGCAGCCCTCGGGCTCCGCACAAGTTACGCTCACTGGGAGCTGTGGCTCCTCACCCTCTGCAGCGATGGGGCTCCGCAGCCGGGCATCTCCCCGTCCCGTCCCATGGCTCGCAGTGCTGTACCGAGGAGACGGGGGGAGACACATCGGACTGTGTCTGGGGGGGCTCATCATGAGCCCCGTGTGGGAGTGAGAGTGCTGGGGAGAGGTGAAGCTGTGGTAACTCCCAACAGTCGAGGCAGTGGGACCCACAGCTGTGGATTAGCCCTTGCAGGAGCTTGCCAAATGCAAACTTTCACCGTTAAAATGGCGTCAGCTTGTTCCTGTGTTGGCAAGATCGTCCCAGGGTGGTCCCAGAGCCAAATGTCGCTGCTGCTAGAGGAAAGGTTTCGGAGGTCGCAGTCTCATTTCACGGGGGTGCTGACTCCTCCATGGCCTGATCTCTGTAAACCTCCTTTTATGAGCCACGGGAGATGTTGCAGATCAAAAGGTATTTTAACTTGGCTGCCTTTGTTGCCCTTAGACTTAGAGTGTAATTAGAAATCTAACCCATCCCCTGTACGCCGGGTGACGTCCCGGACTGTCTGAATGCTGCAGCTATATTTTGTGATTACCAGCGCTGTAGATGCTATTCCCGGTTCAGCTCCAGCCTGACTTTCCCATCTGCTGTCTGCCTCGCACATCTGAACGCAGTCCCAGAGGGGGACGGGACATATTTGTCACCTGGCTGAGCATGACAGGTCCAGACCACCGAGGTCTCTAGACGTCCCTTAGCGGGAGATCTTTGCTAACCAAGAGAAGTGAGATGGGCGTAGGGGTGGCAGAGCCCAGCGTGGGTGGGTTCCTGGCCGAAAAGAGCATGTCCGTAAATAACTTCCCTTCTTGGTTATGGGCCAGAATGGTGTACATCAAATGGAGAGGCTTGTGAGCTCAGAATCCTTTGGTTTTGATGCCTCTTTAATGTTGGGCTGAGTTGCTGCCATCTGGTAGAGCACCTGCTGCCTTCTTGCCAAGGAGCGAGCGACTGATTCCCGTGGCGCAGTACCCAGGGATTTATCCCGGCGGTGCTGGGAGAGGCAGGGACCGAGCCATCCCAGGGGATGGAATGGGACCGCGAGCGATGGCTGCTGGGAGCTGCGTGTGCTGCGACGGCAGCGTGTCTTGCTGCGTCCCGGTGGAGCGATCCCCTGCTCCGTGCCGGATGGAGCCGTGCATGCCTGGGCACGGGGGGCGAGTGACGGGCTGTGGCTTAACGAGCTGCCGCCTCGCCGCTCGGCTCCCGGCCCCTCGCTGCGGCATGGGGCAAGGCACCTGCGTGCCGGTGGTCGCCCTGGCATTGCTGCGGCCGGGCTGCAAGCCCTCTCCAACCCCAGCACGGGCACCCTGAGCTTGAGGCAGACCTGGGGCAGAAACATAACCGTCCTTCCTAAACCACCACAGCCCCATCAGAGCGGGGCCAGGCTGCTTTTCTGCGGGCTTGAGCGGACTCCTTTGCAAATAGCTTGCAAAACTCCGTGGGGATGGAACCTGAGGGTTTTGTGACACTCTCCTTGCTTTGCCAGGAAGGGCTCTTTGCCGAGGCCGGGCTTGCTGGGCTGCAGCGAAATGGGGTTTTCAGGCTGATGCCTGTTTCTGGGAATCTCCTGTCCAGGGAGAGAGGAGCCCAGCTCACCCGTGCTACTGCACCGTGCTGCAGCTCCCTGGTTTCTCTGTGTTTCCGCTTCCTGACTGACTTTTAAAAACCTGTTAACTGGAGCGTTTCACAAGTCACATCATTGTACTTCAGAGAACACGCTGGAGAGTGCGTCAGCCTGAAAGCGTGGTGGGAACAAATTTTGAAGAGCTTTTGATGAGGGGAGAGGGGAATTGGCCTGCGTAGGAAGGGTCCTTGGCACCGCAACACAGAGAACTTAAAAAAAAAAAAAAAAAAAAAAATCTGCAATTTGTTTAGCCGTTTGCTACCCAGTTTTCTCACATTCCTAGAACTGACTCATAAACCTGCTGCTCTGCATTTCTGATATTCAGCCTGAGGGCCCGATTCATGTGGTGCTGGATGTCTTGTAGCTCTGCAGCCTCTCTGTGCTGTTGTGGAGCAGGTGGAAGAGCTCAGCAGAAAGTGCTCTGCACCTTACAGGATTAATCTCGGGGACCCCTGGTCTGTAGGAAAGTTTTTTTTTACTTGGAGACACAACTGATTGCCATTTAATTAACAACAGTTAGTGTGTTTCTTGAGGGTTTGGGAAGTGTCCAGATGAGCTTTGTTCCAGGATGCTGCACTCTGGTTTACCCCAGGGCTCAGGCGAGTTGTTAATGGGGATTCAGACACTGCCCTGACTGCGTTTGTGCATTAGACTCCCTTGGCAGTGGTAGAAAATATGTTTTGAAGGTTGGCCTGGATAATCTATAAATACAGAGGGAGCTTCAGCAGGGTCAGAAACAAATCCGTGACATTTTGCATCAGCAGGGAGAAAACAAAATTTCATCCAAGGTTTTATTCAATAGAGAACCTGATAATAAACCTTCCCCCTTCCAAACGGTCCATCGCTATGGCAACCGGTGTGACATGCCAGGATGCAGGGATGGATGCAAAGTGTCACCGTGAGGAGGGCTGCCGCCTTAGGCGTGGCAGCATTAAATGGCTTCATCAAGGCGAGGAACGAGCGTAGGAGCAGTGGGGTGTGTGTAGGGGTTCCCTCCTGCCACGGCTCCCTCCAGCCGGCGGAGGTTCAGGTTAACCCGGGGAAGGGGCTGGATGGCGGGGGAATGTTGATTTAGGCTTAAAGCAGCAAAGTGCAGCTGGACGAGGTTCGGCGAGCTAAATTTGCAGCAGGCTGGCAATGGCAGAGCAGCTCTTTCCCTCCGGGGTGGCTGTCGCTGTGCGTGTCCCACGCTAGCAGAAGAGGGGAGAGCTTCGTGCTCTGCGCAGCCCGGCTGCCTGCGGCCCTGGTGTGCAGGTCTCGGGCTGCTGTCTCCCATGGTTTACAGCTGGAAGGCCTCACAGGACTGAGCAGGGGATGAGACACCTGCGAGGAGCAGACCGGTGAGGTTATAATCTCTGTTCCTTTTCTGTCCGGGGAGAAAGAAGGTGCTTTGGTTCATCAGTCACATGGTGTGCAACTCGTGTCCATCGTCAGCATCTGGGTTTGGTTTTTTTTTTTGCTTTTTTTCCACCCCCAGGAAGATCAGGCAGTGGTGCTTTGAGACCAAACCTAGCAATTCAAAGTCTTATCCCTGTGGACAAGAGCAGTTGTCTGTCTCCAGACGGCCAAGAGCATCGAGCACTTGTCTGGGATGCGGATTCAAGTCCCAGCGGCTATGAATGAGACCCCAACACTTGCTGCTGTCACCCTTGGCTGGCAGGGCAGCATCACTGGTGGGGCCCATGACACCATGAAATAGTCACTGGGTGAGAGACTTGCCTGGTAAAGTAGGGAAAGGGTTTAGGAAGAGCTTTCTTCCCAGGGAAGGGCTGTCAGGGAAGCAGGAGATGGAAGGGTGCCAGCCTGGACCTGCCTGCCCTGCCCAGGGATGATGTGGGTATGGCAGGGAGGGCAGCGGGACTGAGCCAGCCCTGGAGGCTCCCTGAGAGGGAAGGCAGCTTTTCTCTGGCCCATGTTTTCGCAACCTTTCTGCATGTTAAAACCTCCTGGTTTCTCCTCCAGAAGCTGGTGATAGCAGAGCCTGGGGGAGCTGGAGGTCTTGTCTGTGCCTGTCAGCTGCCTGCTCGAGTGCTTCGTGTCTGTGCACCGTGCAGCCACACAGGAGCAGAGAGTGGCTGCAGGAGCAGGTCACTGTGGGCTTTAGAATGAAAAATAAAAGCTGGAAGTGGAGCAGGTTGAATTCCTTCCTTGCAAGTGGAAATTGTAGATCTCCTGTCTCCTGGGGGCATGTTGATGAATGTGGCAGACGTTCCTGGTCATTATTTCATAGCCTGCGGGCCTCCTTGTGACAGCCATCATCCCTGTGCCTGGTGTCCTTGTTGGTCACCTGGCTGGGAGAGTGAATCTTTGTACTCCCCAGCGTGCGTTCGGGAAAGCGCTTTGCAGAGTCGTTGTTTTATCTCCTGCAGAGGCAGGCGCTGTCATTTAGCCAGAGTCAAGAGGGAGAGCAGATGGTGACCTGTTTTTGCCAGTGAAGGAATGAGGTTGGAGAGGCACCGTTGCAGTGAGGACACAGGGAAGAGGCTGCCCAGCAGTGTTGTAGATAAACGAGACTTCATTTTAGCCGGCCCCAGTGTGAGGTTTGAGACCTGCCTTTGCCCACGTCTGGGGGAGATGACGTGCCCTTGGTGACGAGGCGATGGCTGAACTGTAGATCTCTGTGGTCCTTAATTTTTAACCCGTGGTGTTGTGTTTTATTGTCTTTAAAAGATGGATGTGGTAGGATGGGATGAGTTTGTCCATCATGTGTCTGGGCTCCAATTGTTCACACCAAGAACTCCGGAAGACAGACCCCACTGTTGGGGTTTCGGCCTGATCCCTGAGGAAGATTTGCCCAAAGCAGGAAGGATGAGAGTATTTTTCCCTTTGTTTTGCTGTGTGCAGTTAACTATTGTAAGATGATTCACTGTTATGCATATAAACATATGCTTCTTCTTGGAGTGTTGCTAATTTCTTGGCTTCAGCAGCTTCTTCTGGGAGTTTGGCCACATTTGGTTCATGTCGAGTGAACAAGTGTTGTTAATGCCTGTTGCTTTGTGTGGGGTTCGGCTACAGGGGAATTGTGGGTTGAAGCTTGGTCCCTGCTCAGCATTCATCTCCTGCCTTGAAGATGGCTTAATTGCTGGCAGTGTTTGCTGTAGCAGAAGGTGCCTGAGGCAGAGCGAGTTGCCCCTAGCAGGAGAATTCAGAAGTCGCCCGAGACGCCGAGCTGGGAGGTGCTGGATGAGTACCCTGGGAGGGATTTGCTGACTTTGAAGCATTTGGGGTACTTTGTCCCTTGCAGCGACGTGATCCGCAGTGGAAGACATGGCTGCCCCGCAGCCGAGGAGCCCCACGGCAGAGCTGCCCGGGACATCCCAGCTCTGCTGGAACTGGCCTGGCGAGGGGGTGGCTGTCCCTGTACAAAATAAGGATGCTGTGCTCTGGCCAGGTATTTGGGAGGTATTAATGGGAGGGAGAGAGCGTTTCCAGGCATGGGGAAGCAGTGAAACGGGCTGGAATGGTCTGATATAAAATGTGGAGGAGCAGGGAGATAACGCGAGCGAGAGGCTGAGGAGTGTTATGGTAATTAGGACAGGGGATACAGGGAGGCGAGTGAGTCACTCGGAGATTAGGTAAATCTCAGCAGGATTATTATTATTATAAGGGAAAATCCTGCAGATGTTGGATCTCAACAGCTTGAGAAGTCACCTTGGAGGGGGAACTTTCCAGGGCGCTGACCCTGGAGAAATGCATCTTGGTTTAATGGGGGTTTTGGTGCAAACCCGTGGCTCGTTTGGGCTGTGCTGCTCCATCCCTCTGAGAGCTGCGCGCCCTTTGCAGCCCACGAGGGAGGGCAGATGGCACAGCCCCCGGGTCAGTAATGTGTTTGAGATGCAGGAGGGGGGTCTGGGTAGCCCGGCTGTCCTTCGATGCTCCCCGTGCCAGGTTGTGTGGCTCGTTGCCGCCAGCCGTGGAAGGCTGCTCTGAGCCTGCTGGGGTGGAAGTTCCCCGCGGGGTTCCCCTTTCTGTTTCTGCAGGACGGCACCGTCAGCAGCCAGCTACGGTAGAAGTGATTCTGCCCTGGGGACCGAGCGCTGCTGGCTCTGCTCTGGGGCACGTGGCCCTCGAGGACACCTCATGTACCCCCGGTGACAAACGTGGGGTGGCTGTGACCCCCCCATGCAGGAGGATCTCTCTCTCGGGGGGTCCCCGCCGAGGCTGGGCTTGGAGCAGGGGATTGCTTGTAGAGGAGATTTGGTGGTAAAGGTGGGCAACGCTAGCTCGGAGAGCCAGGGTGGACCAGGTTTTGTTGTCGTGGTGGGACTCTCCGGTCTGTGATCCTTCTGGCTAAAACAGTAATTTTCAGAGCATGAAACGTTTATTAATCAGGCAGCGGTACTTGGGCGCACAGCCGTGCGAGGCAATAGCTCTGAGATATGAGAACTGACCTTCTTTTTTTGGGCAAACTGTCTGAATCCTCAGTTCCTCTCGGTGACCATGCACAGGGAAGGAGGAGGCAATGGGATTGCGAAGGTCTCTGTGGGAGGGTTGTGTTGCAGTGGATTTTGGTGTAGGGATGGACCTTGGGAGATCATTGCGGTTTAGCCATCTGCTCTTCAGCCCCTCTCTTCGCCTCCTGCAAGGCTGTGGATTAGCCCGGTGTAGGCAGGGGAAGGTGGATCTGGTGTCCCTATAACAGTTTCCTGTTCATTCACAGCCCTCTTTGGAGCTGCTGAAAACATCCCTGAGCAGCAGCCGTCATTTCAGGTCACGACTGAGGTTTGTGAACCAAGACACCCAGACCAAAGCCTGCGGTCTCGTCTCGAGTGATCTCCCGGCACGTCAACTCTCCGCCAAAGACCTGTGCTCGGAGGCTGTGACGGCTGCAGCAAATCACCCGAGGAGTCTGCAGGCAGCTCGCGACCTCTGCCCGCTGCTCCCTTCCCTCTGAATTAGCAGGGCCTCGTTAGCACTGTCGCTGTGCCGGCGGCTGAGCCTGCGCCGCTCTGGCACTCCAGCTGGCAGCAGCTTCGTGCCGCTGGGTCGTTGTCGTTATCGTTATCGCTGTGCCGCGCGATGCTGGGCGATGCACCGGGGCTGCCGGACACGCCAAGCACCATTCCACACCGAACGGGGCTGCGGGTCAAGCCGAGGGCTTTTCTTCTTGCTCCTGTGGCTCCACAGCAGCGTAGGCATCAAAAGGGGGATTTCTCTGCTGGCCGATAGCTCACCCGGCTCTGAGGACGAGCTCTGCCTCTCCGTTTATTGCCGACAATAAAGATGCTGCGAGCTGAGTGATTTCGGTGCAGCCCACTCTGCCCTTGTCCTCTCTCTTCTGCAGGGAAAACGAGTGTGAAATGCTGATTTGGAGGCCGGCTCTGCAGCCCTGCCTGGTGGCCGGGGGTCCCCCGGCTCGGCGGGGGTCCCTATGAGCGCTGGGCGAGGGAAGAAGGAGCCGCTGCCGCCCAGACCTTCCTCGGCGAAGGTGTTTGCGTCGCCTCGGAGGCTGACTGGTGTAGCAGGCGGTGCAGAGGGAAGTTGTTCCATTTATTTGAGCCGTCTGGCAGTGGGGAAACACTCCCCACGGGGGATCGGTGACAGCGCCCGGGGTGAGCCCAATTTGCTGGCAGTGCTCCCGCAGTCAGTCTGTCGCACCCTGGCCGATGGGTAGGTGACCTTTGTTGTATTTATAATCACAGCTCTGTAATTCCCCAGGTGGCAGATGAGCAGCAGTCCTCTCCTGAAGCATGGTGCCTTGGCTTGCTATAAATAGATTAGACCTTAATCCTAAAAAGATAAAGCAACGCTGCTACTCGGGCAGATTAAGTGATGTCAGGGGGAATTTTCCAGCCTGTGGAGCGGGAGGATGGAGGCAGCGAGCGTCGCGGCTTCGTGGCAGTCCCGCTGCCGGGTTGTCACACGAAGCCGTTATTCCTGACCCAGAGCATCCGCCCTCTGCGCTGAGTGTGGTTAGGGTCCGTGGTGCTCCGGGGTGCCAGGGTACAGCCCGGCGGGGCTCACGTGCCCGGCAGCCGGCGGCGTGCGGGACGCGGCTCCGCAGTCGCGTGCGGCGATGCTCATGGGTGGTGGGTATGCTGACCTGGAAAGACGTGAGAGGACGCGTATCCACGGCAGATAAAAGTCTGCTTTGTGTTTGCCACGGGCTGCAGCTGCCTTTAAATGCTGTTATGCAATGTGAGGTTTCCTTTTGTGTGAAATTTGACTTCAACAACCTTATAATTTAGCAGAGTGATGATTTCCCCCCCCCCCCACCATGTGTTTTTCCTGAGCTGTCATCGTTCTTCGAGTGCTGTGCTTTGAAGACAGACTCCAGTTTATCGCGGGTCGGCCCATTCCTCCGGCACAGCGCGGCGTTCTGCTGGGGCCAAGGGTGAGGACCGAAATAGTGGAGTAAGCTGGCGTAGGCAGGAATTAAAATAGTGACAAACACAGCTTGGTTAGCCAGGTGATGGTCTACGTCCTCCTCTGTTTTCAGCAAGTACACGTATTTAATAGCCGCCTGGTGACACGGGGAGGTCCCTTTGTGTTGCTAATGAAGGCGGTGTCGTTTAAGTGGCGAGCCAGTTGTCTGCACCTCGTGTTTGGAGAGTTATTTCAGGCAGGAAATTATTTTCTTTTGTTGTCCCCATCGGTAGGAACGGGAGAGAGGTCTGGGGAAGGCAAAGAATGATTTTTAATTGGATGCTGAGACTCAGACATGCCCTCAGTAGGAGATCTGAGGAGCACCATGGCCCTGTGCTCCCGCTCAGAGGATGCTCGGTGCTCCTGCATCCGTCTCGTTGTTGGGAAGAGGGGCTGAGGTCGTCGGGGCTGGGCTCTTGCAACATGGTAAGGGTGAGCAGAGGAGGGGAGAGGCATCTTCTGAGGAAGCTTTGGTGTCTGTCCATCGGCGCGGCTCTCTGAAGAAGAAAGTTGGATTAAGGGCAGAAGCTCTGCCAGGGATGGTGCGGAGAAGGTACCGCAGCTCGTGGGTGAGGATTGTGGGGAACGCGCTGATGTTTTCCGTGACCTGGGAGCAGTTACTGGGCAGAATCTCACATCTGATGCTGCTTTCCTTGAACAAACCAGCAGCAAAACCCTTGTTTTGGATGTAATTGCCATGCTGTTGGAGAGAGCCGCTTTGGAACAAGCTGTTCTGAAACACAACAAACCTACTCGTGTTTTCTCCAAGGAATCGGCTCACTCCATGAGGAAGTTATTGTACCTGAAACTACGCTGGAGCCTCTGGTTGCCTGCTCTTGGAGTATGAGGCAAAACTCCCGCTCCATCTGTGCCATGTCCATCTCCCTGGGAGCTGAGAGCGGGGTCCCTTGCTGGGGGTCACCGTTAGGTGGGACCCTGGGGGTCAGGAAAGCCAGTACAGCCTGATCTGCTGATTGCATGGAGTGTCCTTGGGGATGATCTTGTTGCTGCTGAGCATCCTTTCCCAGAGCCGGGCGGACACGTCCAGCGTGTCCGTGCTCCGGTGAGCGAAGGGCTGGGAATATCTGCACCGGGCTGGGAGCAGGGCTCGGGGTTTGCGTCGCACCCTGTCTCGCTCTGCAGCGAAGCCCTCCCTCTGCCTGCGTGCAGACCGGGGCCGGGAGCCCAGTCCGGTGGCACGGAGCCGCTTGGATGTTCGGCATTAACGAGGTTTCAGCTCCGCTGCAGTGGGGGAATAGGGACCGAAGCCGACCTCTGCTCCTGGGGTGCAGGGGAGATGGGGTTCAGCTCAAGGAGTTTGCAGAGAGGTTTTCCCATGTGTGAGGTTTTTCCCTTGTCTGTCTTGCTTGGAGGGACTGGAAAAGATCTTCTGGCAGCTTGGGTTAAGAGCATTTCACTTTCCAGTGTTTGTTTCTGGTCTGAGAAATGCGAAGCATGTGCCCCAGCCCGCAGGAAGGCCACTTTATAAATGTTAGAAGTAAATAATAGAGATTAATAGCAATAACAGTCTCGGTATCGTGTTGCATACATAGGCCTTGAGTAAATGTGAAGGTTATCAAATAAATAATAATGATAATCTTGTGTATTTTTGCTCCTTTGGCTTTAAAAGCTGGTTTTAAAAAGGTTTTCTAAAGCAGGCTTTACCCCGCGGAAGCGGTCAAGAGGCTGTAATCTCCCTGAGGCCGCCTGGGATTATTTGGAGAGCGTGGGGCTGGCTGAAGCCGCGGTGTTCCCTCAAAGGCTCCTGCGTTCTGTGCTGAGGAGCTGCTTGGAGGGGCCGGTGACGGGAGCAGAGGGGGTGCCTGGTGCTCCCATGGTACCCAGGATGTGACGGGTGCTTCATGCATGGCCGAGGTTTTCCGTGGCTGCAGAGCCCGGAGAGGTGCTGACATCGGTTCGCAGCATCTGTTGGCAAAACCAACTTTGGGCATCAGCGGTGCCCATCAGGGACTAATCCTGCCCCTGCTCCCAAGCCCTGGCCAAAAAATCAGTTTACTGTTGTGATTCTGTTTGGGGCAGTGAAGGGCTTTTCTTTAGCCTCGGCTGGGAAAAGGGAGGGTGATGCCAGCTGAGTTATTGGAAAGGGCTTGTGCTTTGTTTCTGGTCTTTGCAGGCAGCCAGTGATTCCTGCCACAGCCCACAGTGACTGAAAATTGCTGCTCATCCCCAGCAGCGGTGCCTTATTTTTAGCTGTGGTCAGCCTCAAGTCGCAGCTGAGCTGCAGTGGCATGTTTGCATGCAGGATTAGCGACATCTCCTCATTTAGAGTGATTTATACAATTAGTGTTGGTGTGCCACTCGAGAAGGAAAACACTATTCCCTGTCTGGAATGATGGGCACTTCCAGCACAGCGGGAGGAGCCCTGAAAGCAGCGGCAGTGCTGGAAGCTGTGGCTGCAGCTTTGGGGACAGGGGATGTGTCTGCCCGCCTGGGAGCGGGCGGGGGGCCATGGGGGAACAGCATCCCCTCCGCGGGCTCCGTGCGCAAGGCAGCGGCTCCCGTTCCCCTGGCACCGGGGCAGTGCTGGCCAAGCTCCTCGGCTGGTTTGTAGGCTTTGCCCCGTGTCCTGTGCTGGTGGCACTGGGGAATGCCGCTGTCCCCAGACCAGAGGCGTGACTTCAGCAGACAAGATGGATGGCAACTAAAAAATGCTATCCTGGTCGAAGAACATGGGCTAATGGCATATGTCTGTTTAATAGGATGTGGCCAGGTCGTCCCTGCTCGTCGCTGCAAATGCCCGTTACAGCGAGCCAGCAGCAAGAGAGCATCGAGGACTGCTGCGGCTGTACCCGCTCCCGGTGACCCGGGTGGCTCTTCGGGCCCTGAGCTCCTGCCCTTGCCGGACTCACGGGGGATGAAGGCTCAGCCCCGGGGTCCGGTGTTTGCTTCCGAGGGGCTTTGCCGGAGCTGGAGACAGCAGGAATAACGTGCAGGGCTTGGAGGCTGTCACGGGTGGGTGGCCAGGTACCGATCACGAGGTGAGCTGGGGGAGTAGGATGCTTGCGGGTCACTTGGCTTTTGCAGCAACTAAAAAATAACTATTGACTGTTTCCCCAGGAGGGCAGGAAAATACGTGCATTAACCAGAGGAGCCTGTGGCCTTGCTGCAAAGGCACCTTATGTACCCATTTGGAAACAGCAGACTGCTGAGAGGAAGGGATTTAAATTTTAATTACACCTGGCATGGGCGTAGGTTGAAGTTTTGGGCTTTTAATAGAAGTTTTTTTGATGATGGTTTTAGTGCAGAGGCACCAGATAGAGGTGGATTTGCTGACTTGCGATACAGCCCTGAAGCTTTTAACTCTGTCACTGAGTGCAAAGCGCTTTCCTGGCGGTTCTCCCACCCGGGGGCTGCTTTTTGTTAAAATCTTGGTGGGGGTGAAAAACCCCCCAGATCATTCCCACGCCGGGTGCTGCTGCTTGGCATTGGCGGTGCCGGTGTTTCTCGGAAATACCTGCCAGACTCTCAAGGGCTCTGGGAAAGGTTGCCCTGAGCCCACGGGGCTTTACCTGGTCACTGCTGTGATGGAACCCCAGGGGTGAATCCTGGTGGGGTTTGGAGGGCTGTGCCGTGACCCACGCATGAGGGATGGCTGCCTGCACGCGGCGCTTCTGGCACGGTTGTGAAGTCTGCAGAATAGCTGGGTTTGGAAGAAAGCTCCAGAACTGCTGCTCTGTCTGTCCAGTGCTGAGCTGTGCGCATCCCCGGGCATCCCTGCTGCCAGGAGAGCCGAGGAGCGGTGCCCACCCACGCCGGAGCCCACGGGGCAGGACACGTGCTGTGGGGCTCAGGCTGTCGGTGCCCTGATGAGCTCCCGTTCCTCTCCCCGGCTCTCGGCAGAGTTTCCCAATCGCTCCCTTCGCTCTCCCCGCTTGTGGGGCACCACGACACAAGGTGCTGGGTGCTCTGGGTGGCCACCCAAAAGCCGTGCCAGCGCTGGGGGATCGCAGGGCAGGATGCCCGGGCTGCTCAGGACTGCGTTCTCCATTTCTACCCAGCGTTTGAGCCCCAAACCCACGTGGCTTTCGCTGTCGGTGCCGGACTGGCCTCTCCCTGGGGTCACCCTGGACCAAGCAGCGTCACCTCCAGCTCCTCAGCTGCAGAGCTGCACTTGGCAGGAGCAGCGAAGCCGCATCGCCCGCCTGCATGCATGGATCCACCTTGCTGGGACAGACCCCCCGCGTGCCCCTGCCCTCATCTTCCTGTGCATTGGGGTGCTGCCTGCACCAGCACCCCCTCCACAAGCCCCGTCCCACCACCCAAGAGACCTTCCCGCTACCTCGCATCGCTCCCCGGAGCACGGTGCATCTGGCAGCCGGTTATTGCTCCTGCAGAGGAGGCGAGTTTGTGTCTGGACAAGGTGTTTCCTGGCATTGCCTTGGAGGTTTGCTGCTGTAGCTGCTGGATTTAGAGCTGGGCCGTGTGCGGGGAGGGGGAGGTGAGAGGTGGGTCCGGCAGCGGCAGGGCTGCGTCTCCTTCCCGCGGGCGCCCAGCTGCCTTTGGACACGTTGTGGAAATTCTGCGCCTCGGAATTTATCTCATTTCCTTGTACAGGATCCAGATGGCACGGGGCTCCCTGTCCGCTCGTAGTAAACACAGCAGGCAGGCTGCCGGCGCTGGGAATGCTCCGGCCGGGCGTTCGGTGCTTCCCGGCCGCAGTGCTTGGCGTGTTCGTCCTCGTCTCCTTCGCCTCTCGCCTCTTTGGGGGCTGCGGTGGTGACCCCGTGGCCGGGCTCTGCCGAGCAGCTGGGTCCTGGCACCCTCAGCCCCCCGGCCGGTGGGGACCAGGCTCGGTCCCGCTTGTGTGCGTGGCGTTGCCGGTGCTGGTGGCCGAGGGCTTTGCCGCACGGGTGAGCTTTTCCTGGGAGCCGAGGGGAGCCGGGCGCAGGCAGCACCCAGTGCTGTCGTCTTCAGCCGCAGGTCCTGCTTTTTGAGCACAAAATTAGGAATTTGGAGAGAAACTTGCAGTCTCGGGGAGGGTTTAGCAGGTCTCTGGTAGAGCTGGGGTCTGGTCCTTGGGGTCCCGAGCCCCTCTGTGGCCCGTTTCCCCAGCAATACCTGCCAGCTGTCCCCACGCTGCTGGGACACCGTCACCTTCAGCATCACCCACCCAAGCCACCGTGCTGGGGTCTGTGGACGGGCTGCCCAGGAGCTGGCCCCTCTGGAGCATCCCCTGTGGAGGCAGAGCTGGGGTGGGCAGCTCCCCGTTCCACAGAGCCCAGGAGCGATGAGGAGAGCTGCTCCAGGTCCTGGGGGGCCAGTACTGGGGGTCCCCCAGGAGCCTGTGGCTACCAGCGCCTGGGGTGGGTGGCCCGTGTCACCAGCCCTGGGAACGCAGCATTTTGCTGCCCTCTAGTGAGGTCCATAGCCGGGCTCCTTCTGGGGTCCCCACGGCACCGCCACCTCCCTTTGGGACCCCCCCGGCAGGGCCACAGCCTTGGGGGTCCCCGGGGCAGGGCACGTCCCTGCAGGATGGAGCTGCTGTCCCTGGGTGGCTGCTCCGTGTCCCGCTGCGGGACGAGTCACCAGTGTAAAACTAATTGACCACCAAAGCGGCCGGGCTTGTCTCCCCCTTCCCACGGCCTCGTGGGACCCCACCTTGTGCCCCCACCATGCCCTGGGCTGCAGGGTGCTGTCCCCAAGGTGTCAGCTGCAGCCACCCCTCTCCTTTGGGACCTGCTCTTTGCTAAGTGGCGAGGAGACGTTTCCCCTGACTTCTGCCTGGGCAGCTGTTGCTGCGTGTAAATAATACAAATTAATTAAAAGGAAAATCAAAACTAGGCACATTTATAATTAGATAATCCACAAGCCCCTGGTATAATTAATTATGTTAATAGGGCCGCCTGCACTGTGAAGGCTTGCAGGGGATGAGCGATGCGGCGCAGCGGGTCGCAGCGTGGGTTCGGGAGCGGAGGGGCTGCGGGGATGCGTGGTCCAGCCCTGCCTTGGCCGGACACGCTGAGCTCCGCTCCCCTGCAGCATGGGTGCGGCCAGGACCCCCGTCCCTGGCGTGGGGGCTGCTGGATTTGGCCCGTGCATGGCTGTACAGGCACAGCCCTGATGGTCTGTCCGGGGATGCTCATCCCCAGCCCAGCAGGTCACAGCTGAGGGAGGTTTCCTGTCCCCAAGGTGGTTTGTCTCCGTGCTTGTGGTGCCCCAAGCCCAGCCTCACCTCTTACCCCTTGCAGCTGCTGGCTGTGCTCCCCACCAGCTCTCCTGCATGCACTGGGAACGGGAGTCCTGCAGCACCAACCCTCCTGCCCATTTCCATGGCTGATGTATGCAACCAGCCCCAGGGCTCCCAGAGCACTTCATGGGCTCCCACAGAGCATCCCTGTCCCAGGGGCCAAGAGCATCCCTGTCCCGAGGTGCAGAGCATCCCCATCCCAGGGGCCAAGAGCATCCCTGTCCCGAGGTGCAGAGCATCCCCATCCCAGGGGCCAAGAGCATCCCTGTCCCGGTGGTGCAGAGCATCCCCGTCCCAGGGGCCAAGAGCATCTCTGTCTGGGGATGCAGAGCATCCTTGTCCCCAGGATGCAGAGCGTCCCTGTCCCAGGGGCCCAGAGCATCCCTGTCCCGAGGTGCAGAGCATCCCTGTCCCAGGGGCCCAGAGCCAGCCGCCGGGCTGGGATCCAGCCCTGGGCTCGCAGAGGAGCAGGGCCATGCTGGGCAGGCTGAGGCCGTGGCGTCCAGGCAGTGGTGCCCGCTGTGGGCAGCTCTGTCCTGGGAGGAAGGTTTCCCTGGCAGTGGCTTCAGCGTGGCAGAGGGCAGCAGCAGGCCTGGCACGGTGGTTTTCCCATTTTCCACTGTGCAGGCAGCAGCATCCCCAGCTCTGGAAGCAGTGACAGGGATGGGGACAGCCAGGCTGGGGCTGGGGTCTTCCCCGCCAGCTCACCCCCCAACCTGCTCCCGGTGATGTGTGGCCACACCAGGATGTGTGGGAGAGGCCCCGGCACAGCTTCTTCCTCCTGCTTGATGGTCTTTTATCCTCCAGGTCCCCGGAGACCCGTGGGGACAAGGACATCAGATACGGCAGGCGGCGAGAGCTGAGAGGGGAAGAGATGCTGGGAAGGTCCTGTTCTTCCCCTGGAGGAAAATACGCTCTGCCATGGGGTGCGGGTGGCTGTCACTGTCCCTGTCACCTGACGGGCTCCTGGCCGGGCTGGGGGTGGAGGTGGCATTTGTGACAGACGCGTGGGAAGGCACCAGCTGAAGAGCTCGCGTGGCAATGGGACTCGCCAAACGGCGTGCTGGGGTTTGAGGAGGCAGGGCCGGCTCCGAGGGGAGCTGGAGCTCGTTAGCAGGCGGGTGAATGGAGGCTCCTTCCCCGAGTGCCACAAATCCGGGTGTTAAATGGCTGCTGTCAGTCAAGATTAGGGCTGACACTCACAGCCTGCCAGGGGAGAAGGTGTTGTTAGGAACCCTCGCAGGGCGCGCGAGTGAGTGAGCGAGTTTGTCTTTCGCAGTGATACAAATCCATCACCACCTGGGAAGCGCCGGTTTGGTGATCACAGCGCTGGCTGCAGCTCTTCCCCCGCGCCGAGAGGCACGCGCGGCCCTGCGCTAGGCCGGGCTCTGCTCTGCGCGGGCAGCGGCACCCGCGGAGGCGTGCGCAGGTATGCACAGCGCATGTACACACCTGTATGGGCATGAACAGCACGTGTACACACCTGTATGGGCATGCATAGTGTGTGTACACACCTGTATGGGCATGAACAGTGTGTGTACACACCTGTATAGGCATGCACAGCGTGTGTACACATCTGTACGGGCATGCACAGTGTGTGTACACACCTGTATGGGCATGAACAGCACGTGTACACACCTGTATGGGCATGAACAGCGTGTGTACACACCTGTATGGGCATGAACAGTGCGTGTACACACCTGTATGGGCATGAACAGCGTGTGTACACACCTGTACGGGCATGCACAGCGTGTGTACACATCTGTACGGGCATGCACAGTGTGTGTACACACCTGTATGGGCATGAACAGCGCGTGTACACACCTGTATGGGCATGAACAGCGTGTGTACACACCTGTATGGGCATGAACAGTGCGTGTACACACCTGTACGGGCATGCGCAGCATGTGTACACACCTGTATGGGCATGAACAGCATGTGTATGTACCTGTACGGGCATGCACACCTTGTGTTCACACCTGTGTGAGCATGCAGAGCGTGTGTACACACCTGTATGGGCATGCACAGCATGTGTACATACCCGTGTGGGCGTGCAAACTCTGTATACACACCTGCACAGGCATGCACAGCGTGTGTGCATACATGTACAGGCACACACAGCGTGTGCACACAGATGTACATGCGTGCCCTCTTCCTGGGGCAGCCCTGGCTGCGCCATCCCTTTGCCCATGGCGTGGCTTCCCCCGGGGCTGCAGCTCCTTCTGAGCCTGGTGACGGCAGAGCCTTCCCCGGGGCTGGGACCCGGCCGGAGCAGCTCTGCTCTGAGCCAGGCCCAGCCCCAGGCTGAAGAGGCCCGAAATAAATGGGGGTGTTGGGGGCTTGGGGCAGTGGGCAGCAGCTTCTGCCCCTGTGTCGGCTTTCTGCGTGCTGCAGATGATCCTTGGGTATTCTGAGAGCTGCGAGCGGAGTAAGCCCTGGGGACACCTTGAACTAAAGGGTAATTGTTCCATTTTTTCCAGCTAACTTTAAATAAAATAATAAAAATAACCCCCAACAAACCGAGCCTTTTGCACCAGCCTGCCAGGAGATTTCAGCACGGGGACTTTATAGTCCAAAACACCATAAAGCAGAGCCTAAATTAGCTAGCTCTCGCTTGGAACAATTACAGTTTTTATCTGTGGATGTTAAAGGAGATGATTGTTTCAGAGTAGTTAAAAAATCTTTTCCTTTTTTATCATTTAATCTTTGCAGACCCGGGCAGAGCGGGTGTGCGGCTGGTGAGGCTCCAGAGCTCGGGCTGAGGGGGGGGGGAGAGGGGTTTTGGGGAGCCCCCCGGGCTGGGTCAGCGCGATCGCCGCTGCGGAACCGGGCAAGGATGGCTCCGAGCTGCGCAGCCCCGGGATTCGGGGCGCTGGGGAGCATCCTGCCTCTGGGCTTAGGGGCGTTTGCTCTTCCGGACCTTCCCAGCTCCCCTGGTCGGGGTGGGGAGAAGAGGGCCAGGACAGAGTTTTTGGGGTAGGAAGGCGCCTGCCGAGGCCACCCCGGCCCCACGGTGCCGCTCCCGGTACCCCGGCACCGCTGCCCTGCTGCTGCCGCTCTAATCCCAGGTAATTGGATTTACGGGGAGTGCTGTATCCAATTACAGAATTCTAATTAATGGACCAAAGCTACAAGTGCGATGTGTCTTGCTTTCAGCAATTACGATTAATTTTGCCAGAATACACACGCAGACGTTGATTACAGGATCTGCGGGCAAACAGGAGCTGAATGCCGATAATTGAGCCGTCAGCGCGGAGGCACGTCGTGGGCTGGCAGGGGTGACGGCTGCGGCCCCCGGCGCGAAGGGTCTTGCTGGCCAAGGCCCACGGGGCAGAGCTGGGACCCTTCTGGGGTGAGGGCACGTTCCTGCTGGCTTTGGGAAGAGATGGAGGGAACGTGGGGCGTCACTGCTGCCCCAGCCCACGCATGGGGACGTGCGGCTGCTCTGTTCATGGAGGACCAACCCAGAGCCCTGGAATTCCCAGAGATGCCCTAGGACATTGCCATGCAGTGGTGGACCAGATATGGGGACAAGAGATGGACCGGAGATGGGGACCGGGAGATGGATCGGATATGGGGACCAGGAGATGGACCAGACATGGGGACCAGGAGCAGCATCCTCATGCAGTGCATCCCCTCACTGCACCGGCACGAGCCCCTCCCTGGGGTTTTGCACCGCTGGAGCGGGTCCATGGCTGTTTGTTGCCTTGCCAGGCTCAACCGGCTCCATCTCGGCTCGGGCTGAGCCGTGCCGGCGGCAGAGCACAGCCGAGCCCTTCCCGGGGAGCGCGGGGGGAACACCAGCCACGTGTTGCCTTGCACTGAGACAGGCGCTTGGCCGGGAAGCTCCGCTGCTGCCGCAGAGCCAGGTGTCTGTATGGGGGGGGTGTTCAGTGGGTTTTCTCCCCTATGAAAAATAATAAAACCCACCCACTGGCCAAAAGTTACAAGCGCTTGAGAGATCTCCGTTGCTGCAGCGGTTCCTGGGCTTTGCCTGCGCCTGAGCACTCGCTGCAGCGTCCGGCGTCGTGCCCGTCCTGGGCCCCGCAGCAGCCGGGGCCACGCGCTTCCCCGGCAGCCGTCCTCCTGCTGTCTCCGGCACGCGTGGCCCCGTGGGGCGGCTGCCCCGGCCGGGGAGAGCGTTCCTGCGTGCCGTGCCTTATCGCTCTGTTTGCTGGTGCTTATTCTCTTGTTCCCAGGCAGCCGCGAGTCCCCGGCTCGGGACATTAATCCAGCGCAAGCCAGCGGCTTATCCAAATAGGGAATCTTCCTTGGTGATTTTTAAACAAAACTTGATAAATCCTTCATAAAAGAAAAAGGGCTTTCATCTCCAAAGGGCCCATCTCGGAGCCGATGAGTGATAATCGCTCCGGCACTGCACATCTTCATTTGCTGCACGTTTTGTCCCTGGGAGCCCGGGCTCCACGCATTTTCTCTCTGCTCTCGCTCTGCTCGCTGTGTTTTATCCTGTCATGGCTGCTCGTTGGAGAGGGGACCGGCTGCGGGATGCTGCGCCCCAAGGCCGTGCTGCCGTTCTCGGTGTCCCTCACGGGCCAGGATTTGGTGTTTGGGCTGTGCCGGGGCTGGCAGGGTCTTGGGGACCCGTTCGTGGCCCTGGTGCCCAGGGCTGTGCTGCTGAGCAGGAGGGACCTGCCCTCCACCCTTCGGTTGTCCCCTCCCGGGAGCGTCCCCGTGGCTCTCTGCCTCCTGCCAGCGTGGCAAGAGGGGACATCTCCCCGTGTCCCCCCCAGCTGCCCTGCTTCTTGCCCAGGCTCAGCCCTCCATCCCGCTCCAGCTCTGCTGGCCCCAAGGCTGCTCTGCGGTGCCCGGGCTCGGGGGCGGCAGGGACGGGTCGGTGGTGCCCGGCGCGGTGAGGGGCACCAGCCCGGACGTTTCTTGGCTGCCGTGGTGGCCGAGGGCAGGGGGCTCGGGCTGACCTTCGCTGCCCCACAGCTGCTTTTCCCTGATGGTCTGCTCCTGCCTGGGCAGCGGGGAAGCTCCAAGGGGAGTCTCCAGCCAGCGCTCGGAGCCCCATCTCCAGCTTCTCTGTCTCCTTTTGTTCCCAGCCCTCACTCCCTTCCTTCCCTCCTTCCTCTTCCTCTCCTCCCTCCAAGTCCCCCAGCTCCTTTGACGCTCACGCGGAGCTTTGATCTCCTCCGGAAAGCCCCTTCCTCACGCCGAACCGACCGCAGCACCTCGGTGGAGACTTATTAAAATAGATGAAGAGCTCCCTTTGATCGCCGCCGCGCTCCCAAGACCTTTCCCCGCTGCGAGGCTTCAAGCGAAGCCGTCCGCCTTTCATCCCGGCGCCGGCGAGGAGCTCACCGGGCTGGAGACCGGGAGCTGCCGGGGCTGCCGCTCGCCTGCCGGGGAAAGGCCGGGACGTCCCGGCCCTTGGTGAGCCCAGCGTGGATGGAGCGGGGCTGCGGTGCGTCCCCGGCAGCTCGGTGCCTGCCGCAGAGGGATGTTGGGGCGCCTGGCAAGGACGAGGCGTACAGGGACGCGCCAGGGAGGAGCGTTGCTGAAACGCTGGGGAAAACCAGAAAGGAAACGAGAAGGTGAAGATAAAAACAATCCTGGGAAGAGAAAGGGCTGGAAAGCAAAAGAGAAGCAGCAAGGGTAGCTGCCCCCCTGGGCAAAGCGAGAGCTTGTTAGACCTTTATAACGACGTGTCTGAATTTGATAAAATATGAATAATTAATCCTCTCCCCCCCCCATGGACTGGGCTCTCTGTGCTCTCGCTGCGCCGTGTGTTTCTGCGGGCGCTGAGCTGCCGCTGCGCTGATAAATGGGGGAGCCCCCACCCGACGTGGGGTGCGGGGATGTGGGGGGCAAGGGTGCGGGGTGCAGGCATGGGGACACGCGGGATGTGGGGTACGAGGATGTGGGGTGCAGGGATGGGGACACGCAGGATGTGGGGTACGAGGATGTGGGGTGCAGGGATGGGGACACGCGGGATGTGGGGATGTGGGGTACGAGGATGCGGGGTGCAGGGATGGGGACACACAGGATGTGGGGTACGAGGATGCGGGGTGCAGGGATGGGGACACACAGGATGTGGGGTACGAGGATGCGGGGTGCAGGGATGGGGACACACAGGATGTGGGGATGTGGGGTACGAGGATGCGGGGTGCAGGGATGGGGACACGCAGGATGTGGGGTACGAGGATGCGGGGTGCAGGGATGGGGACACGCGGGATGTGGGGTACGAGGATGCGGGGTGCAGGGATGTGGGGATGTGGACACGCGGGATGCGGGGATGTGGGGTGCAGGCTGTGGGGATGTGGGGTGGAGGGATGTCCTGGGGGGGGTCCCCCAAGCGAAGCGGCCCCACCTGGCAGCCTGCCTGCCCCCAGACGCTATGAGGGAAGTGGAGGTGACAGCCTGGCAGGGCCACGGGGGACCCGGGGGGACGTCGGGGGCTGGACATGGCTCTGCCCTTTCCACGCCGGCACTTCCAGCTCTGTCCCCACAGGAGCCAGCGCAGTCTGCGGGCAGCCGGCGTGCCAGCGCTTCCCAGGCAAATATTTGCCCAGACTGCTAAAATGCAGCGAATCCTGCTAATTACAGCTAATTAACTGCCAGGCGGGCAGCCGTTGCCCTGCGTGCCATGGCCCTGCTGTGGGCACGCTCAAGCTCAGGGCGAGCACGTGGCTGCCGCCGTCGTGGTGGGGACCGTCCCCAGAGCTCTGCACGTGGCGTCTGCCCTCCCGGGGATCGCACCGTGCCACCGAGGATGGCACCGCGCCGGCACCGACGGAGAGGAGCCCCGTCCCGCTTCGGCGTTGAGCCTCCGCCGTGAGCCGCGTCACCGCTCCGTCCCGCCGTGGCCCCGGACGGCAGAGACCGCGCCGAGCCCTTAATAAGACGTGATTCACACACTACGCTTAATTAGCAATTCAGTTAACGGTTTGTAATTCAGGCACGACCCTGATTGCATCCGAATGCTACTTTATTTCTTCTCTGCTGCTTGCATTCTGAGCGCTAATTATGCCTCTTTGGATGCTAATTGCTTCCCAGCCCTCTGCCGCTGTCTTTCCCGAGCAACATTTATTTTTTCATGCGTCCATGTGTTTAAACTAATAAAAGCCGGGAGGGGCGGAGGGAACCGCGCTGGTCCAAGGCTTCGCCAAGATCAAACACCCCGGGAAGGTGAGCTGGGACGTGCAGCCGCTGCCGCTGCCTTTGCCGCGACTCTGCCGGGGAGGAGGGAGCGTGGGAAAGAGCCGGGCTCTCCCCCTGCCCTCTCCTCCTCCAGCCCCAGCTCTACCCTCCATCAAACCCCTCCGTCCTCCCCAGGCTCGTCTCCCTTCTCCGTGGGGGTCCCGGGGGAGGCAGGGGTGCTGCTTTGCCACCGAGGCCGGTTGCTCCATGCAGGTTTCCAGCCTGGCTGGGCACCGCTGCGGGGAGCAGTCAGGCCAAGCTGGGGATGAACACGGGCACCGGGCACCGGTTCCCCAGGGCTCAGTCCGGAGCGGGCAGGAGGTGCCCGTGGAGGGGGCAGGGGTGAGCAGCTCTGGAGCCAATGCCTCGGCGAGGCTGCGGGCTGGTCCCTGCGGCGTGGGGGCAGGTGGCAGGGTGTTGTCCCCATCGCATGGCGGCAGATTGGGGATGCAGTCGCAGCGGCTGGGACTTTTGTGGAGTCTCCTTCTCTGGAGATATTCAAGACCCGCCTGGACAAGGTCCTCTACAGCCTGCTGTAGGTGACCCTGCTTCGGCAGGGGGGTTGGACTGGGTGACCCACAGAGGTCCCTGCCAACCCCAACCATTCTGTGATTCTGTGACTCCCAGTCTGTGGCTGCTGTGCTCGGGTGGCAACAGGGACAGAGCAGAGGGGACCGTGCGGGGGGCCTCTGCTGCCCACGGTCCCTCAGAGCTCCAACTGGGCTCATCCCTCCTTCTCTGCACTTCTGTGCCCAGCTCGTTAGTGGGGACGGGCAATTAATGAGCCACCTGAGCACATGCAAGAGCCTCCCCTGCTTTGTGCTGGCTGGGAAGGGTCCCTGGCCGCGCAGCCCCCAGCCGAGCCCCTCCATCTCCCACGCAGGACCCTGGGTTCCCCATCCCCGGGTGCTTGCCCAGCTCCCTGCTCCGGGCTGCTGCAAACAGGGCTCAGATATTCCTCCAGCTCCCACCTCTTCCCCAGGGGATGCTGCGGCAGCCAGATGGTGGCACGGGACCAGCAGCCCCAGGCTCTGGGGGAGTGAGAAACCCCAGACCCAGTCCCCCCAGACCCAGTCCTCCCAGACCCTCTGCTCTGCAGCTCCGGGGCTTCCCAGCAGCCCACCTGGGTGGGAGCTGAGCCCTCAGAATTCATTACACATGTGCTGATCGAGGCTGACTGTGGAGCAAAGCTGTGGTGGGGTCACCGCTCTCTGCTTTGCTCCACGGGGCACGGAGCCCCGGGGCCGGCAGCACCCCTGGAAGCCGCACTGAGGGGACCCAGCACACAGCCCATGGCTCCCTGGGAGCCCACCAGCACCAGGGCAGCCCTGGTGTGTGTGCCAGGATTAATTGGGTGGGTAATTAATTCCCCCCACCCCGGCCACCCACACACCGGAGCGCTGCAGAGCTGCAGGACCAGCGACAGCCACGCCAGGAGCGGTGAGTCCAGGCCACCGTGTGCTTCGTGGCTCCGTGCCTCAGTTTCCCTGACGTGTACCCAAACATTTGCGCTCCCTGAAACCAGGGGGAATCTCCTGTTGGGAGCAGAAAAGAGCAGCTTTTCCGAGAACCAAACTGCAGTGCCCAAACGGTGCCAGGCAGGAGGGAGGGTGAGTGAGAGCATCCCAGCGTGCAGGACCCCCCTCGAGTGCCCAGCTGGGTGCTGGGGCCCTGCAGCCGGTGCTGGGGGATGCAGGATGAGTCCCCCTCTCCTTGGACTTTCCCCAGCTCCCGGTGCAGCCCTGAGGAGGCGACACGAGCCTCCTGCTTTCCTCTTTTTATTTTTCACACCAATCTTGTTATGGGGAATGGAACCAGCTCCCATAATTTGGGCTTTTCATCTCCCTGAGTGTTTTTCTCTCGCCTCCGCTCTGCGTTAGCGCTCAGCACTCGGCTGTCGCGGTCACTGACAAATGCCGTTCTCCCATCCTCGCTGAGGTCCTGGGGCACGGGTGGGCACCCACCGGTCCCGAAGGGCTTCAGCGGCACTGGGGGGCTGGGGTTGGAGCAGAGGCTGGGGGCAGCCGGGACGGTGGTTTTGGGGACCCTGCTGGGGCCCAGGCTGGTGGCAGATGTGAGCACAGGGCAGGGACACGCGTGGCACACGCATGTTGCGCACCCATGGGACCCACGGGTGCTGTGGGGAGCTCCGCTGCGGGCGCTGGGCACGGCGTGGAGCAGGGGAGCCAAGGAGCTCAGAGGCAGCTTTATTGCCCTCGGTAATGACTCTGTCGCTAACGGGTATTTAATTAGCTCAGCCACTCGTTAATGGTATTGCAGGGCTGTGAGCTGTGGTTAAGCCAGCGAGCGCGGTGCGTGCGAGGTGTCGGGCACTGCCAAGCTGCCCGCCTGTGCCGAGCAGCAGCGGACGGCCAGACCCGGCAGCATCCCCGGCAGCTGCCGGTCCTGCGCCTTCGGGCTGGCCTTGCCCCGCTCCGTGCCTCAGTTTCCCCAGCACCGAGCAGAGCGTGGCCAAGCGCAGGGGCACAGCCGGGCTGCGGGGCCGGCGGGTGCTTGGGGCAGGGGAATGGGCGGTTTCGGGGTCGTGCCGGGGAGGCTGAGGACACCCGACACCAGCATCACCCCGTGAGGGGGGACCCCGGCGTTCACCCCCTCGCTCCTGCCAGCCCTGGGTGCCCCCAGCACCCCATGGACGGGGTCTGAAGGGAGACATCGTGTTCCTACGCCTCTCCCGGTGCTGCCGGACGCGCGGTGGCACGGGAGGATGAGGGTCGCCATCGCCGGTGCCAGAGGAGCCGCTTGCCATGGTCCAACCCTGCAGCAAGAGCGTTTTGCCAGGCGTTTCATGAATAGTTAACAGCGAGGGAGCCGGCAGGAGGGTCCCCCAGCATCACCAAGCTCATGAATATTCATCTGCTTGGGGAGATGCGGGCAGAGACCTGCTGAGTGGCAGCTGTCAATCTCCCAGCCTGGGCAGGGGAGCCGGCATCCTGGGGCATCCCTGCCGGGAAGGATGCACCCAGCGTGGGGCCGGGGTCCTGGGGTGCTGCTGAGCCCTGCCATGTGTGGACTGATGGCCGTGGGGCGCAGGAGACGGCTCCGACCCGGAGGTGCTGGGATTTGGAGCTGGGAGCTGGGATCTGGGCTGGTTTGGAGCCCGGCACCCGGCTTCGAGTGCAGAGGGGAAGACCACCGGCTGCCGTGCCGAGGCTGGACGCGGGCGCGTGCAGCCGGCGGAGGGTTAAATCGCCGCTCGGATGGGAGATGCCGCCCCTTGATCAGTGTCTGCATTGCGGGACATTAATGCAAAGAGTTATTAAGCAGCTGCTCCCCAGGGCTGCCCGGCTGGGCTGGCGTCAGGGCCTGGCGATGCTGGGATGCTGGCTGCTCCCCGGCGGGGTCGCGGCTGCTGGTGAAACCCCAGCCCAGCTTCTCCGGGGCCGGCTTTGGGCTGGTCCCGCCGCGGTTCGGCGTTGGGCTGCGGGAGAGCCGGCGGGCGCTGGCAGCGGGGCCGCGCGTGCACCTGCGAGCCCCGTGCTCGGGGAGGTATTGACGCAATCGTGTTTATTTATTTAAAATATTTTGGCAGGCGGGCGAGGGAGCAGAAGAATGTAAAATCATATTTGCATTGGATTCCTGCTGGATGGCCCCACCACCCCGGCAGCGACTCGCCAATTAAATATCCATCAGTAAGAAGGAAAACAAACTCACGGATCCCTAACACTCCACATTAAAAGTTAATAATACAGCCAGCACCTGCAGCAGGAGAGGCAAATTAAGAGCAGCACTTGGAGTAACACAGTAAACGGAGGAGGGAGCAATTAACAACCATAAAAAGATGCAGTGAAACAATTACGAGGCGGGGGGAGCGCAGGGACACACGCGCGGTGCCGGGGAAGCCACCGCGCTCCCGGCAGAGCCGTGCCGGACCCACGGCGGGGCCGCGGGCGATGCTGCGGTTTGCCGCTGCCTTTCCCACCGCGCCGGGAGTTTCCGTGGTGCTTTGCTGGGTCCCCCGGAGCGGAGCCCTCTGGGGTTCGGGGTAAATCCTGCCCCTTCCCAGCCCATCCTTCCCCTCGGACGCGAGGTCTCCAGGTGGGAGACCCCTGCAGACCCCCGGGGTGCTCCCGGCCCCCGCGCATGCGGCGGTGACACCGGCAGCTCCAGCTAATTGCCGCCGCTCCCTCCCCTGCTTGCATCGATCCGATAGATTAAGCTATTAAATTATTTTGCTGTTTCAGAGCTCAGTCAATAAACGCTGAAGCTATCGCAGGGAATGACCTTTCCCGGGAGATGCTCTTGGGCAGGAAACCCGCATCGCCGTGTACCAGCGCGGGCTGCGGATGCTGCTCCGGGACCCCTCCTCTCCCCCTCCTGCCTTTGGGGGGTCTGCCCTGGAAACGGGGGGAGCCGAGGCTGGGTCTGCAGCACCCGGCTGGCTTGTAGCCGCTGCTGGGGTGGTGGGATCGGGGAGATGCTCCCAGCCCAGGGCCAGGCACCGCGACGGCTGCAGCCAGCAGCAGGGCAGGGACGACGGGCTTTGTGATAGTGGAGCTGGCAGTGGCACCCGGGCAGTGCCGGTCCCTCCGGGTACCGGGTTCCTGTGCCTGAAAACAACACGGCAAGCTGGGAGAGAAAAAACGGGGTTGATTTTGCTGCGTTAACCTTAAAACGGGGGCAGGAGGAGGAGGATCAGGCGGGGCAGCCTGGCCTCGTGTTTGCACCGCGACCGTGGCATCTCGCCCCGTGTTGGGGCCCGGACCACTCAGCGTCCCAGCGATGGGATGGGACCAGCCCCGTCCGCCTGCCTGTGCCACCGCGGAGACGGAGGCACGGCGGCGGGGAGGGCATCTACCCCGCTTTGGGGACAATGTGGAGGTTTTTAGGGATCTGCAGTGGGTTTGGGAAGCGCTCCCGGGGAATCCAGCCCAGGCTGCAGCCCATCACCATCAAGCGGGGGGATGTTTGCTGGGGGGGCTGTAAAGCTGTGCTCGGCCGGGCCGGGAGGGAAGCAGATGCGGTGGATCCTGGGGACACCAGCGCTGAGCAGGCTGTCGCTTCTCCAGGCGTTAATTTGAAAGTTGTGGGGTTTTTTTATTTTTAATTGGTTAGATCGCAGTCAAAAAGGGAAAGCTGATATCTCTGAATATGCGGGAGAATCCTTCCTCGCAGGCTTTAAACAGAAAATAAAATGTTTTAACTGTTACAATAGAATATTCTTAGAACGGCAGCGGCAGGACGGAGCCGCAATGAAAGGGGAATAAAAGCGAACCCTGAAAGCCGCCCGAAGGCTCAAAGCCAAACGGCCGCTTCCGAGCCCTGACTTTTTCCATTACAGATGTATTTTTGGGAAGCAAAAAATTTCCATTTTGGAGCGTTTTTTTTGATCTGACAGATTACTAAACCCCCTGATTTTGGATGAGAAAAGGGAGTGTCGGGGGGGTGGGGGTTAAAGTATCCCCTGGTTGCTCCAGCTTTCACCCCAGCCCGCGGGAGCCACGTCTCCATCACAGACCCTGCCAGGCCGAGGGGAGATCGGCTTATTAATAAACTTAACGAGATGAGTAACGTTGGCGGCCGCTAATAAAACGAGAGCAATCTCCCATATTTCACCGCTGGAATCTGAATTACTGTGTATCGCCACCACTTACCGTTCCTGTTAAGCTTTATATCTCCAAACTGCCGTAATGTCATTAGCGACTAATTGATTTTTTGCAGCATCTTGGTGAGATGGAGAAGCAGGATCCTCGTTTTGCAGGGAGACAAATTGACTGGCCACGCAGCTGAGCCGGTGCCTGGCTTTACCAGCAGCCCGCGGCACGGCCGGGGACTCTTCGCTGGCTCCCAGATCTGATTTTTTTTCTCTATTTTTCTTGGATTTCAGCATCGTGGCTGTGCTGCCTCTGGGGAGAGGGTCTGGGAGGGGTGGGAGTGGGGGTGGCTTTTCCATCTCTGGTGCTGGAAAGGGGCGTCAGGCCTTGGCGGGGAGCAGCCCAGCTGTCCGGCTTGCGATGAGCTGAGCTCTCCATGCCCAAAACCCCGAGCCATGGCGGGGATGCCCCGGCATCAGCCCGGCCGCCGGGATCTCCGGCAGCCACCTCTCCTCCGGTAACCGGGATTTATGCCAGCGAAACAGGAAGCCGGAGGGAGAGATAAATTAGAATTATTTTTAATAAAATGGGGATCATTTTTAATCACGTTTAAGATATTTTTCTTTAGCCACTGTGCACGGCGTAGATTTCCCTGAAAAATGGGGAACTTTCATCTCTCGCCGCTTGGAAATTAATTCCTCCCTGACAGCCGTGGTGCTTAATGTAGATAATAACTATTAGTTCTACCCCAGACAGCACACTCCGTCCTGCGGGGCCGGGGCTTTCATTTTTCTCCCTGGATTAGACGAAGTCCTGCGACAGGCAGCGAAGCCCGCGCGGGAGGAGGGGCTGGGGGGGACGCCGGACGGATGCTCCCGGTCTGCATCCCCCTTCCCGGCCCCCGCATTTCGTGCCGGGCTGGCAGCATCGCGCGGGGCAGCCCGGGGGTGGGATTTTTGTGTTGGCGATGGGTCTTGGTTCTGCGAACAGGGGGGTTTGGGGTTGGATTTGGGGTTGGTCTCGGGGTGCCTCCCAGACCGCGCCACCCCTGCGTGCTCGCCCCGCTCCCGGCACGTGCCACTGCCATGGGCATCCTCCAGCAGCAGCGTGACGGAGTGACAGGACCCACATCCTCTTAAAAAAGGGCTGTAAATATGAGGTGGACAGAGCCTGAAAGCTGGCCTTTTCCTCAGCACATCTCCCTGGCTGAGGTTTTGGCATTTGTTTGCAAGCGGCTCTGGGGATTTACGGCCGGGACAGGGCTGGGAGGAGGCTGCTGGTGGGAGCTCTGGCTAAGGGGGCTTAGTGGCCACCGAGGTGTTTGACCTCTGCCCTCCGAAAAGCTCGGGGACATCAGAGAAAAGTGGGAATAGAAAGAGCTCTCACGGAGCAGAGGCTGGAGAAGGACCCGGCTGGAGAAGGACCCGGCTGGAGGCTCTGCCCTCTGGAGCAGGGGGCACCAGGAATGGCTCTGGGGGGGCACCCGTGGTGCTTTCGCGTCCTTGTGGCACTGCAGGAGTGTAGGACCGGCTGGCAAAAAGCCCCTTTTTGCCCAATATCTGCTCTCCCTGGTGACCCAGGAGGTGCTCGGGGGACATTGGGGCCATTGCCCCGCTGGGTCGGGGCTCTGGGGGTTCTGGCTGTGCCCAGCAACCCCAACATCACCTCTGCCAGCACCTCACCCATCCGTTGCCGATGGTCGGGCCCTTCCCCGGAGCGCGGAGCTGCGTTTTTCCCTCCCTGGAGTCAGTAATCCCATCACTTGGGCAGAGATAATCTCCCTCCATCAGCCCAAACCCGTGGGGCTGCAGCCAGCGCTGCTTTTAAAAGCAGCACAAAGAAGCGGGCGGTGATTTAGGCGCAGTAGGAGCTTTCTGCCGCTTTCCCCGCGCGGTGCCGTCCTTCCCGCGCACCCTTGTTCCACCGAGACGTGGCCGGTGATCGCTGCCTCTCTCCTCGCTCCCGGGCTATTTTCCAAAGCTGGGTTTCAAACCAACCTCTTTTGGCTCACGAGGCTCTGCCCGACCCAGCCGTGCTCTCCGAGCAGGGCTGCGAGCGGGGGGGATGGAAAAGCCCCCTGCCCTCCTTGCCGGAGCTCGGAGAGCCGCTACGGGAACGCTTTTATCCCCTTCGATTCCCACAAGCCGGTTACTGGTCCCTTGGCTGGGCAGAGACACGCGGCACTGGTGTTGGGATGAAGAGCAAAGCCGAGATCCTGGGGCGCCTGGGCTCTTCCCAGCTTCCGTCTGCTCCGAGGGCATCGCCGCGGGTCCGGCATCGCCTGTACCGGGGGTCCGGCATCGCCCACGCTGGGGGTCCAGCATCGCCCGCCCTGGCTCCGGCCACGGCTGAAGGTTGCAGCTGATGGAAGGCCTTTTCCCCACGGGGGGTTCAGGACAGGGTTTAGCAGGCGTGGAGGTGTTGGGGTGACGATTGGACCTGATGATCTTAGAGGGCTTTTCCAACCTTAACGATTCCATGATTCCACGATAGGGTGTGGGTGCTCCAGCAGACCCGGGGTGCTGGGGCTGCTGCCGGCCCTGCTCCAGGCACAGCCACGCAGGGCTCGGGGTGGGTTTGGGGGAGCAGAGGTTCGCACGTGAACCCACCCATCGATGCCGC
This sequence comes from Opisthocomus hoazin, assembly GCF_030867145.1. Taxonomy (NCBI): domain Eukaryota; kingdom Metazoa; phylum Chordata; class Aves; order Opisthocomiformes; family Opisthocomidae; genus Opisthocomus; species Opisthocomus hoazin. The sequence continues at coordinate 2,583,268 of NC_134430.1, read as the reverse complement.
CTTTCCCGGCGCCGCCAGCCCCTCGCCGGCGCCTGCCACACGGTTTTTGTGACAGCAATTACCGCTCCGGCACTGACATGCAGATCACAGGGGCTTTGATCCGGGATGTTTTCCTTTTTGCTGCAATTTCACATTCATTAGCTGCACCGCTTACTTAAAATGTTGAAAAACACAGCAAAATCCCTCGTTTTCTTTCAAAGGACAGCTTCCCTAAAGCGCCGGGTGACGATCCCCGCGCCGAGACGGAGGGCAGAGGGGATGCAAACAGCTCCGGGCTCGTAGCGGGATGGGGCCGGGGTGGGGGGTGATCCCCGCTGTCCCCGGGCTTTGCGATGCTGTCACCCATCCCTCGATTAAGGCTGGCGACGAAGATGTGAGGGTTCAGCGACCGCAGCCGTCAGTCCCCAGATAACCTCCGGCCGAACCGAACAGCATCTCTGCTACCCCACGGGGGTCCAGGGGTGGGGGCCTGGGGCGGGGGCTCGCCGCGCTGCTCGCCCGTGTGATCTCCCCTCTGCTGCAGCTGGAAAAGGTTCTTTTAATCAGGGGTAATTTTATGCATCATTAATATCAGGCCTGATTATAAGGAATGAAAGTTCAGCCGAGGGGAAGGCAAAAGGAGGAGGCGGCCGCCCACTCTCCTCTCGCTGTGGGCTGGGGAGTGGGCACAGGGGGGCTCCGGAGGGGTCCCTGGCAGGCGTGGTGCTTCGTGCCCGGTGCCTCGGCCTCCCCCTGTCCCTCTGTCCCCCCAGGAAGCTGTGTCTGGCCAGGGTGACAGGACCCCGGAGGTCCCCATCCTTCGGGGACCCTTCGGCTGCGGCGTTCACCGGGAGCTTGGGGACAAAATGGCTCTCCCGATGCCGGAGAGGCCGGGAAGGGGGGAGAGCAGCCGGATTTGGGGGAGCCCCGTCCAGCCCTGCGTGGCACAGACAGGAGGGATTATTCTCTGTCTTCGTTAATACCTTTTCACGCATGTCATGTGCTTTTGAAGCCTCTCCCGCATCAAAGGTATTTATTTCACAAGCGATTCATCAAAGACGCCTGGAAATCGCCGTGTCCCTGGGGCTGCTGGGCAGAGCCAGCGATGCTCAGAGCCCCCGGAGCCCCCCCGTCCTCCGCTGGCTCCTGCCCGGGTGCCGGGGGGCGATGGGCAGGGTTTGGGGCCGGACCCCCGGGACTGGCCCGCAGGTGGGGGGCTCTGGCGGCGGGGGGCTGGTGGGAGTGTCGGGGTTTCACCCGGGCGTTTCTTGGGCGAGCGAGCCCAAGGACGAGCGGGGATGTGGCAGCACCAGCGGGCTGAGCAATTGGCTCCAGCTCCCTGGAGAAAACGCTCGTTGCTTCCTCCCCTTCCTCTTCCTCACCTTCTCCTGCTTGCTTTCCCTTCATGTGTGGGTACAGCCGTAAATTAGAGCCTCTGTAAAGAAAACAACATCTGTTTACCCTCCTTGGGCGTGCGGCTCATAAAGAGGGGAGGAGGAAAAGGTGCCCGTCCGCTGCCCCAGTGGGTTATTTCTTTATTTATCTGCTGGCTGGCCCTAGACATGGGGGGTTCCTGCAGCCAGAGCTTCCCTGGACGAGGCTTCCCCCTCCGTCCCCTCTGCTTGCTTCGGGAGGCAGGGATGGAGAGAGGTGATTCTCATTATCCGGGGTGTTCAAAGAAAAAAACCCAACCTGAGTTTCATTCCTTGGAGAGCGCAGGATATAAAATCTAAATGCCAAGAGAACCTTTACTGATGGGGTGTAAATTTACGAGGATTCACCCCAATAAAACTCGACGTGAATCACTGCTGAAAAATGCCTGCGTCCCTTGGGTGCTAATTGGGATCGAGAGCCGGTGCCGGGCTGGGAGGGGAAAGATTCCGGCTGCTGGGATCTCCCAGCAGAGACCGCACGGCCCAGCCACGCTGCAAATCCCCCGGCGGGGAAGCGCTGACGAGCGCGAAATAAATTACGCTTAATTGGATCAAAACAACTCGGCGGCTTTGTCTCCTCGCTGCCGTCGCCGCCCAGCCCGGGGTGGGAGCCCGAGCGCGGTTTCGGTGCCCAGCTGCCAGGCGTGGGACGTCGGGGGTGGCACAAGGGGGGACGGGGGGCTGCTGGTGCTGGTGGCCTCAGCCCACCCTCGCCCGCTCGGTGCTGGAGCCCCGCGCTGCACAAGCCGCACCGAAATGTCACGTTAGTCAGGTTGGCAGCTGCGGACGTTAATAAGGTAGATGTTTAATTAAATACCAGTCTCCCCCTCCCCGGCGTCTTCCCCTCCCCATCCCCTTCCCTCGTCCTTTCCCAAGGAAAAGGCTGTGATCGGACACCGTCCTTTAACTGCCAGCCCTGAATTCTGGAGTAAAACATAAAAAGCTCAAAGTTCCCCTCTAATATTAACTGTAATGAGAGAAACTTAATTGAACATTTTTACGATGTCGTACTCATTTCCCTTTTTAATTAGTTCCTTCTTCCATAACAACATGAAACCATACGATTGTGAACTTCCACGAGCGGTTCGTTACCGAGAGTGCTGGAAGCCGGAATTAGCGGCCGGGTTTGGAGACCGGGAAGCGGCTCCCGGCCGGGGCTCCGAGGGAGGCAGCGACGCTGCGGTGGGCGCGGGGGCGAAACCCCGACGGCTCCGGTGCTCGGGGGGCGGCGGGAGGACGGAGGCGATGCCAGCCCCGGCCGAGCCCCGAGCCCCGTGCTGCTGGGTGCTCTCCCTTCCCCATCACCGCTGTCTCCCCATCAGGAATGAGTTGCACTTAGCAACATAAACAGCCTAGTAAAATATGAAAAAAGAAAACAAAGAGGTTGAAAGATGAGCTACGGCTTTGATTTAACGGCCTGCTGGCTGGGGAGTCCTTGGGAAATCCCGATGTTGAGGTGACTGGGGACGGAGGGGCTGCGCAGCCCCGGGGCAGGACCCCACGCGAGACGGGGGCTGCGTCCAGCCCTTTCCCAGCACCGTGGGCACAGGGGGGTCCGGAGCATCCCCTCGCCCTCACCCCACGATCACGCTGGGACGCGCTTGGGCACGGGATTATCAAGGAACATGGTGGGCGAGCCCCATCTCCTCCCTGCCCATCCCCGCTGCAAAAATCCAGGGATCCAACTTCTTTTTCCAGGCTGCCCAAGCCGGCATTCCGAAGTATTGACTGAAAGGATGGGAGATGGTGGCTGGGAATGGGGGAAAAGGAGATGTGGGGGGTCACAGCGCGGGTGTCTGCTACGGACCCCTTGCATTGGCTGGGCATCAGCACCCACGTGCTGCCCACAGGATCCGGGCGGGATGGGTGCCTCGCCGAGCACCCACAAGCCTGAAACCGGGGCATTGCACAGGTTTCCGTGCATTTGCTCCGCCGTTACTCCGCGGTTGCTCTGCTCCCTCCGGGCCCCGAGCAGGTATTTTGCTGGGGAGAGCACTTAGTGCATTAGCAGCGGCTTCTCCGCGCACGCAAGCCGGGCCGTAATTAATCATTCATACAGCTCTGGGACCCCTGGCATGGTTCGGAGGGAGTAATTACACCTCTTCCGCTCCTCTTCCTCGCCGCCGCCGCCCTGCTCCCCCAGCCTGGCGAGCGGGGAAGTTTTGACAAGGTGATCAATGAGGGCTGCAGGGCTGGCGGGTGAGGGGGGGGATGCGTGGCGAGGGGAGAGGTAATTAGAGCAGAAAAAGGGGCCTGGAGGAAGGAGCCCTACCTGATGGAGCGGCCGGGCGGCAGGTTGCGGCACGCCGGGAAAAAGGGGGATAAAAGGCGGAACGCGGCCGCGGCGTTGCTCGACCCCTCGCCCTGCGGAGACCGCGCCGCTGCGCCGGGCTGGGGGACGCAACTGCGTCCCGTGCGGGCAGGGTGGGTGGGCTCCCAGCCGGAGCGGGGTTTGTGCGGGGTCGCCTGTGGGAAGCGTGAGTTTGCTCCCTCCGGGAAGGAGGATGGGAGCAGCTTCACCGCGGGGTGATCCCAGTAACACCAGTGCTGGATCCACTGCCAGCCCCAGTGAGGTCCTGGGGTCACTCTGCTGTGCCGTGGCTGCGGTTTGCTTTCCCGCAGCTGGAAAGAGGGGGGGAAAAAAAGTGAAAAAAGCACAATTTGGGATGGAAATTCCTTCCCCAGCCATGCGAGGAGTCCTGGGCTGGGTGTGGGGGGGAGCACCCGCTCGAGGGGTTTTGGGGGCCGGGGAGAGGAGCCGTGCAGGGGGTCAGGTCCTCAGGCTGAGCGTGCGACACGGCCGAAATCGCTCATCAGCCCCAGCCCGAAACATCATTCGGCAAAAACCCGCAGAAAAAAATCTTGGTCCTTAAAAATGCAAATAACGTGTGATGCTGAATGTCCTTGTTTGTCTGTAATTGCAAAATTCTTAGACTCAATCAGCCAAAGATAAACTGTGTTATTTAGGAGCAATTTGAAAGCAGACAGATTGAAAACAATGGGCCGGATTCGGCTTCCGGCGGCGCAGGAGCGAAGCCAGGCTCCGCGCCGGATCAGCCGGGCAGGATTTACACCCGGCGGCTGCGGAGCAGAGCGATGCCCGGCGTCGCGGCCAGAGGCTGAGCGTGCGGGATGCCCGCTGCCCGCCCGTGCCATCCTCCCTCCGGGGAGCCTTGTCCCTCCGTAACGCCTGGGCATCCCCACTTTTCTTGCAGACGTAGCCTGAAAACACCTAAATTGGCACAAGCATCCTCCCGGCACGCTGGTGGCTGCGGGGATGGAGCCTGGACCGGTGTGTCCTGCTCCCACGTCCCCTCTATTTATTCAATATTTAGGAAAGGGAAGGCACGGGGTCTCGTGAAGGTGCAGACCGCAGGCGGGAACGGCCCCAACTGGCAGGAGCGCAGCCAGCGGCCGGTGATTTATAAAAGACAATTTTCTCAGCTTCTACGCTGCAGATAAATCGCTCTGGGGAGCGGCCCCGACCGTCTCCGCTCGGGCGAGCTCTGCACCAGCCGCCGCGTGAGAGTCCCCGGGAGGAAAGGGGCCCGGCTGCCTCGTCCGCGCGGGGCTCCCGGTGTCACCGCGTCCCGACGCCGTCACCCGAGTGACAGCTCGGCGTGCGCAGCGGTCCCTTCTGCCTATGAATACTCAGATTCTCCGCTCCGCTCGCTGGGAAATGAAAGTTTGGACTGGTTCGTCTCCGCCTGTGTTGCAATATGGCGGAGGAGGGCAGAGCCTTCCCCGGGTGCTCAAATCCAGCCGGAGGTGACGGTGACCGAGCCCCATCGCTGCCTGTGCCATGCGAAGCTGCCGCGCAGCACCGGGGCGGCCGGGGGCTCGCCCTTCCCTGGGGGCTCGCCCTTCCCCGGCCGGGATGCAGCACCCAACGCCCGAGAGATTCCCAGTGACAAGGCTTTGCCCAGCGCTGGCCCAGCAGCTCTGCCGGGTGCTCCTCCGGGGTTTTCCTGGGGGTGGGGGGGCCAGGGCGGGCAGAGGAAGGGGGGAGCACATGGTAATGGAGAACGTGGAGGTATTTATTTTTAAACAATCGCATTTCCCTTTCTGTGCAGACCTACGAGGATGTAAACAAGATACCCTTTAAACACATGCTTCCCGGCCATCCATCACCGCATCCAGACTTTATTATGCTCTACTCTATATGTTATAAATTACATTTTAATGATAAATTACGCACTCCTAATGCAAACCGTAGCCTCCTGTTGTTGGTAAATACAATAATAGATCTGTAGGAACTAGAAAAGAGGGAAATGCATATTTATGAGGTTGGACAGTTGGGGGGAAAAAGGCAATTGTTAACTGAAATATTTGGATTTATGAATTACTTCCTATTTTAAAAGGGCTTTGTGTCTTCTCACGCCCAAAATGCCAAGTCATTAAAGCCGAGGAGGGGGGGAAGCGCTCGCTGCAGCTCCGGCGTTGAGTGTTGGGACCCAAGCTGGGCTGTCTGCTGGACGGGCTGGGGTAAAGCCTGGTCCTTAACGGGGTTTAATGGGATGAGAAATGCCGGGAGATGCTCTGGCATCCCGGGCCAACGGCAGCCGTGGGAGGGAGCTCGGACGGAAGCGGGGATCCCCCAGACGGGCAGCAGCCGGCCGGGGGCTGCAGCCGAGATCACGGCTTGGAAAAATACCCCCAATTCGGGGAATGACGGGGGTGGCAGCCGGCGTCTGGGAGGGGGAAGCATCTCTCCAGCAGCCAGAGCCGGGCAGGGGAGGGGAGAGCCCCCCCCCGAGGTTAATTTAACCCTGTCATGGTGGAACACTGCTGTAATTAGGCTTCCCGTCACAGTGCCACGGCTCTGTCAGGCAGCCCTAACGATGGCGGTTAATTAAGGGTTGGTGCGAGCTCCCGCGCTGCCGGGCAGGGAGCCCTGCGCAGGTGTGGCGAGCCCGGGGCTGTCGTTCAGGAGGCTCTTTCTGAAGGGGGGTGCGATGGGGGGGTTGCGTGTTGCAGAGCAGGGGCAGCTGCTGTGCAGCGAGGAAGAGGAGGAAGAGCGGGAGGAAGCGTGTTTTCGGGCAAGCGGCAGCGTGCATCGCTCCTCCTGCACCACAGCCTGAAGAAGAGAAGGCTGCGAGGGGACCTTAGAAATGCCTACAAATATCTCAAGGGTGGGTGTCAGGAGGATGGGGCCAAGCTCTTTTCAATGGTGCCCAGTGACAGGACAAGGGGCAATGGGCACAAACTGAGGCACAGGAAGTTCCATCTGAACCCGAGGAAGAACTTCTTCCCTCTGAGGGTGACGGAGCACTGGAACAGGCTGCCCAGGGAGGTTGTGGAGTCTCCTTCTCTGGAGATATTCAAGACCCGCCTGGACAAGATCCTGTGCAGCCTGCTCTGGGTGACCCTGCTTTGGCAGGAGGGTTGGACTAGATGACCCACAGAGGTCCCTTCCAACCCCTACTATTCTGTGATTCTGTGATTCTGTGATCTTTGCTGTCTCCTTCCTTCCCGGGAGCGATCCGTGATTTCTCCGTAAGCTGCCAAGCTCCGAAGCGGCATCCCACAGCCCGGGCTGCGTCCTGCACAGCTGCTCGGGTGTCGGGACCGGGCTGCGTACCTGGGTCTCTGGGTTTGGCCAGAGAAAAGCCGCCCTCACGTGCGGTGCCGGGTGGTGCGTGGTGCTCCGGTGCTGCTGGGGGCTGCAGAAGGGCGGGGGGAAGGTGGCCCCTCCAACCCTCCGCTGCCAAGCCGGTGCTTTTGTCTGCACATCCATTACTGGAGCAGCTTTTGACTTCAGCAGAGATCGTGCCTCTGGCCTTCAGCAAATGGCTTTTTCAAGGTGAACATCAGCTTTCTGCCAGAGCCGAAGCTTTTGGGAGCTTTTAAAAGAGCATCCTTTATCCAGCAGCAGCAGCTGGAGTCCCTAAGTGAGATCAGGACCTCGTGGGGCGAACCCCCCCGCTCCCGCCTGGAGAAACTCCAGGGCGAGACCGGGAGGCAAAGGGGAAAACAGCACACGGAGGAAAATACGAGGAGCGGGGCAGGAGGCACGGAGGGTCCCGAGGGGATGTGGGGCTGTAGCCATGGGGCTGTCCCACCCTGGGGTGCGTGCGGCTGTGCTGGGAGGAGGGAGGTCGTGCGTGACCCCGGCTCTGGGGAGAGAAAGGGGCTGTGGGTTTTTGGAGACCAGGGAGGGGTTGTGCCTGCCTGGGCTGGGGTCTGGGGGCAGCCAGGGGATGGTAAGGACGAGGACAGCGTGAGCCGGTGTCCAAGACGTTGCTCCATCCCCAGGACTGCCAGGCCCGGGGCGATGGAGAGGTGAGAATGCGGAGATCGAAAGGGTGGCGAGCGCAGAAAGGGGGAAAGTCTGACATCGGTGACGTCAGTGCCACTTCCCCGGTCCCCTGTGGGTGACCGACTCACCCTACTCCCTGTCTCCATCGGACACAGAGCTCTGGGTACCAATCCGACTGCCCCCGGCCCGGGCACAGGAGCCCGTCATGCTGCAGCGCCCAGAGGGCTCACACCCAAATAATTTATGCATGAGCACCCGTTCAGCCCATGCACGAGCGCCCAATTAATTTTTGCATGGCCACCCAAGCAATCCACGCGTGATCGCCCCATGAGTTGACGCGTGGGTGCCCGACCACCCACCCCCAGCCCCTAGTTAGCGGCTGCCGGGGTGCCGGGGTGGGCTCACCCGTGGGGTGCTGGCAGCGGGGGGAGGCTGGGGCTGGGGCTGCCCCTCCCGCAGCATCTACAGGAGGACGGATCCCGCCCTGGGAGCTTCATTAGCAGAAAGGCAGCAGGATCCCAGGCCCTTTTCTGGCTGTTTTGTGAATCTGGCAAGTGAAAAAGGCAGCCCCTGGCAGGGCTTGGAAAGAGGGTCATTAAAAAGCTGCAGCGGATGGGGATCCAGGGCTTTCTGCAGATGAAAGAGCCGCTGTCAGTCAGGGGGAAGCCGGGGCGAGGGAGTCAACTCCCTGAGCAGGAGCATCGGTGCGGGGCTGCCTGGAGAGGGGGGGTCTGCAAACCCCTTGGGGAGCCGGGGTGGAGAGGAGAGCAGCAGGGCCGGGGGTCCCCGCAGCCCCCCCGGAGCTCTCCGCTTGCCCACGGCTGTTTGCTGCGGCTCTGCCCCGCGGTGAGCCGGGGAACGGGGCGGCCGAGAGCCGAGCCCGAAGGAGGGAGAGGCTGTTCTCTGGTTTCTGGGGATAAATGGAATAGATGAGCTAAAAATCCAGCACAGCGGCTGCCTTCGAGCTGGGACCCCGCGGTGGGAGCTGGTATCCAGCACGAGCACAGCCCCTGTGGCACAGGGGGGGTCTCCACTGGCATCGCCGCTGCTGCAGGGCCCGGAGGTGCCGAGCCCCGAGCAAAGCAGCCGTCAAGGAGCAAAGGGCCCCGGCTCTGCTGGCAGCAGGCAGGCAGGAGCCCCAGATCTGGCTGGGGATCCTCTGCCGTCTCCGCACGATGCAGTCGTGCTCCCGTCGTGTTGTCCCTTCACCGGCTGTTGGGGACAGGAGGCACCCGGGGACGTGCCAAGGTGGGGACGAGCCCTTCTCCCATCCCCTCCCTTCCCGCCGATGCGGCTCAGCCCTGGCACAGCCCTCGAGTTTCCCCGGCATTTTGGGGAGCAGAAGGTGAGAGCAGGCGTGCGTGGTGAGCTCTGCTCTGCCTCTTCATCCTCCTCTGCCTCCCAGCCGCCGCGGCAGTCAGCAGCACCGTGCCGGTGCTCGCCTCCCGCTCCGCTGCCGGGGCGAGGGAAGCGTGTTCCCATCTCTTTTTGGGTCTCTCCGGCCGTCTGGCTGCTTCCCCCGGGTGCCATCGGCCCCTCGGTCCCACTCCGCTGCCGAGGGTCTCGCAGGAGGGATGGGAGAGGTGGCACTGGGGCTGCGGGGTGGGGATGGTGGCGCTGGGGGGACTGGCAGCGCTGGGCTCAGCATCCCAGGGCGAGCGAGCTGGACCAAGCCGAGCATCTCCGGCGCTGACTCCGGCGGGTGAAATGGCAGCACCTGGCCGGCTATATTTAGGAGGAATGTAGGGCAGGCTGGAGCATCCCAGGCGATCGCCTTCCCGCAGCCGCTCTCACCCTGCGTGGCACGGACCGCGGCACGTGAGGGCTGGAGCGAATGCTGCCTGCTGCTGCCTGGGTGGGCAAAGGGGGGCTGGAGGGGGCTGCCTTGCCCTGAGCAGTTGGGAGCTGCTGCCCAGGCTCACGCCCCAGCTCCGACCAGCTGGCAAAACACTCGGGAGGTTTTTTCCAAAGGCTTTTTGCCGGCGCTGAGGGCGGGGGGCTGCGGTGCTCCCGCGGTGGGTGAGCCCCGGGGCTGGGGAGTGCTGGAGGGGGTGCGGGGTGCTCCCCACCCGCTGCCTCCTGCTCCAGCGGTCCAGGGCTCTTCGCCCGGCTGCCGTGTTGCTGGCAGCTCGCCGCCAGCTCCGGACACGCTGAGCTCCTCTCAATAGAGGCCTTTGTTCCGCAGCACGGGAGATGTTTAATTCCTATTATTGCTATTAGCATGGAAGTACAAAGAAAGGTGAACCGAGAAAAAATCGCTCCTGTCCCCTAATTCCCCGGGTCTCTGCGGCACGGCGAGAGGAGCCGGCGGTGGGAGGGGGCTGCTGGCTGACGCAGGAGGTGTCGGGCAGGATTTATCACCCAGAGGGGTGCTGGGGAAGGAGGAACCCCCCCTGTGAGTGGGGGGCCGGGGGGTGCTGCGGGCATTGCTGCCTGCTGGGCATCTCCCACCCTGCTGCCACCAGCCCTGCGTGCTCTGTGTGGGCACGGTGCCCTTTGCCGGCTGTGGTGGGAGCCCCTGGCTGCACCCGAGCCACCCCCAGACCCCTGGGAAGCTGCTCCGGCCTCGGGACGGACCTCGTCTGCATCCCTGGGCTCATCCCGAGCCGCTTCCATCCCAAGCTCACGTGGGAAGGGCTCACGCTGCCTTTGCTGCAGGGCAGCCCCAAAACCTCACCGGGCTCTTCCGTCCCCCCGTTTCCCACGTGTTTCGGGTGGAGCGGAGCCCGGCGTCCCCCCTCTGCTCCGTTTGGCTGCAGCGCGTCACCCGGCTGTCACCGGTCCCCGCAGCAGCAACCTGGCAGTGGCTGTCCCCGATGCTCCGCGCCCTGCTCCCCGCAAGGCTTCCGTCCCCGCGTCCGTCCGTCTGTCCCTCCCGGCTGGCAGCTTGGCCATCACCTCCTCCTCCCGCTCCTCCACAGTGGCCGTGGTCTGGGGCTTGCTGGGGTGCAGTGTCCCTGCTGTCCCCATGCCACAGGGGTCCCCTCCTTGGTCACTCGGGGGGCTTCTGGGGATTCACTGGCCTGGCGGAGGGTGGCTGTGTCCTGGACCATGGCAGGGGGGGTGGATGCTGTTGGACACTGGGACCACCACCCTGGGGACTGTGGCATCCGTGGGGCCACTGAGCATAACTACGCCCAAGCCCCAACAAGGTGTGCATCTTGGCTTCACATCGTGGGGAACTGGATGAGCAAAAGCTCTTCTCCCCCTCCTCCTCTTCTCCTTCTCTTCCTCTTGTCTCCCTCCTCCTCCTCTCCCCCTCCTCCTCCTCCTCGGGCTGCCGAAGCCCCTTGCAGCCCCTCTGCCAGGCCTCAGCACCGTGCACAGCCAGTGTTGGGGTGCATTTGTGTCCCTGTTGGCAGGGACAGGAGCTCCGGTGCGGTCTGCAGCCGGGGCAGCGAGGGGGTGATGGCGTGGGGGGATGTCACCGGAGCCGGGGGACGCATGCCACCCCGCAGCACCTCACTCGCCTGGGCGATCGCTGGGCTGGGAGGGAGGGAGAGGAGAGCGGCCGAAGCGTCGCTGGGCCGCTGCCAGCCGGGAGCCGAGCCGCGTTTTGGACGGGGGCCCTTCGCCGGGGCTGCTGGATGCCGAAAGTGGCTGCACGCCGCTGGCCCGGTCCTTCAGATTCCAGCGAGAGGTTTTACCCCCCCTGCCCACCGCCGCCCCTGCGGGACCCGGCCGCTGTCGAGTGGCCGATGGAGATGCTGCCGATCGGGGCGTTAAATTTAAAGAGCTGATTAAGTGCAATGAAAACCGTGTCAGCTGGTTGTCAGTGAGGAGAATGCATCAGGGCTGCGGATTAGAGGCTGAGTGACGGCTGGGATCGCGGGCAGACAGCCGATCAATCAGCCGCAGAGGGGGAAGCGTCCCCGGTCCCGGCGTGCCAGCGCGGGGGGAGGCAGCCCTGGGTGCTTCGCGGTCTCCTTCCCTGGGTGCTCATCTCGGCATCGCCCTTCTCCCGCCGTGTGCGAACCCGGTGGTTCAGACCAGATCCGCTGGGAAAGCTCCAGGGCTGCCCAGCTCCGGGCAACGACGTTTCTTGACCTCAAGCAACGGAGCTGGAGGTGCTTTCGGTCGCGAAGGCGCAGGTATCAGCCCCCGCCGAGCTCTCCCTCGAAAACAGAGGCTCGGGCCAGAGCCCCAGCGCCGGCGGCTGCTCGCGCCGGCTGCCGCAGCTCCCTCGCCGCCGGCTGCTGCTGGCACTCGCTGCCGCTTTCTCGACTCTTCACACCCTCCCTTCCCGCCCCGTGCCGAAGCGTGGATTTCTCGCACGTCTGCGAGGCGGGAGCAGCCGCGCCGGGGCTGCGTGGGGGGACGCGGGGGACGGCGCGGGGCTCGGCACCCCCCTCCCAGCCCTGCTGCGCTCCGGATCCAGCACGGAGATACCGGCGGGGCTGCGGGAGCTGCAGGTCCTGCAAGGCTTCAGCCACCTCCAGCTCTTTTCCTGCTGTGTTTCCCCACCTGTAAAACAGGGAGGAGAGCACGAGGCCGCAGCGCTGGCAGCGCTGGCAGCGCCGGAGCCGGTGCAGCCCACGGGGCCCATCGCGGGGGGCTCGTGGCTCCGCTCCGCGTGGCCGGAGGCAGCCTGGGGACCGGCAGCACTGGGGCTGGCCCGCCTTTAATTCTGGTATAAATAAATGTAAAACGATCATCTGTTCTTCGGGGGGCATCCAGCCTTTCCTCTCTTTCCCTTGGTTAATTAATTTAATGGTTTTATGATTGCGAAGAGATTAGCTAGGAGATATATAATCTATATATAGAGGTATAGAGGGGACTATAGATAGCACATAAAAGTGAGAACAACCCTCACTCCCCTTGAATTGGGAACTTCTGAAGCGAAGGGGAGGCCTTGCCGGAGGACGTTGATGGAGTGCCGGGATCCAGCCGGCTCACCGCAAATCACCGGAGACGCTCGCCGGGGTTTAGCAGGGCTGGCGTGAGGCGAGGAGGGGAGGCTGGGGATCCCCGAGCGCTGAGCTGGGGGTGCAAAGGGCTGTGACTGGTGATGGGTGCAGCAGAGGGAGGGAGGTGGGGGTCCCCGGCGTGCCCAGGGTGCCCCGGCAGGTCCGGCTGCGCAGAGTGGGGTGCTGCAGAGACCTGCAGTGCACTGGGAGCGATGGGGATGCTCCCAGCTCCACCTCAGCTGGGCTTTGGCTGCTCTGGTGCCATTCCCATGATGTCCCCGTGTCACACAGCCCAGCCTGGCCCTGCTGCCTGGTCCCTCTCCTTGGTACAGAGCAAGGATGTGGGGGGCAGGGGCACCCCACAAAGGGGCTTTTGGTGCATTTTCACGTCTGGGGGGCTCAGAGAGGACAAGTGATGGCCCTGGGGTGGGGCTGAGCCCTGAGTCTTCCCCCTCTTCCCCTCCGCTTCCAGCTCAGCCCTGTGCCACTGTCCCTGGCAGCGCTGTGACGAGCCCCGTCCTCCTCCCGTGTTGCCCCCATCCCTCTGCCTGCGCTGTCGCCTGTTCCCTGGCAGCTCCCTTTCTCCAGGGAACAGAGCCGGACCCCAAGCAGATACAAGTCTATCATGGTATGAACTCCAGTCACAGAGGGAATGTCCTGGGGTGTCCGCTGTCCCCTTCCCACCGTGCCGGGGAGGGAGGGCGAGGTGGGAGCTGACCACCGCCAGCTCATGACACGTACCGTGGGGAGGCACACAAGGGCTGACGCTGGAGCTGGGGGTGATGCTCCTGCTGGGGAACAGCGTTTCGTCCCCTCCGTGCTTCCCACCGAGCCCCGCAGCTCATCCCAGTCCAGGAGCAGGGATGGGGGAGCCATGGAAACCTTGTCCCTGCGGCACCCACCCACCCGTGGCTCTCTCCTTGCCAGGACCCAAGAGCTTGCATCGCTGGGGTCAAGGGCGACGGGGGCTGCTCTGGGGTGGGCAGAGGGTCCCCAGCACCAGCGATGCTGCTCGGGGCCGGCTGTGCGGGTCCGTGCCGGCGCGGGGCGGGCAGCACCGGAGCGATCGCCGTGCGTGGCGTTCAGGCTCGGTGCCGCCATCGCCTTCGCGTCTCCGGAGGCAGCGAGCTGCAGATTGACTTTGACAAACAGGGCCCAGAAGCTGCTTCTTGGCGGATGCAAATTATTCAGCAGCTCCCGGGGAAAAAAAACGCTCCCCGACAGCGCGCCGGGGAGGGGGTATGGGCTGTAACGCCCTGTCACATCCCCTGCCAGCAACAGCTGCGCTGCGTCCCCCCCTGCCACCGTCACCGTCCTGGAGAGCGGCGGCGAGGGAGTGGGGTGTGGGGGGCCGTGCGTTGGTGCGGTCCCCAGGTGGGTGCGAGGCCAGGGAGGTGACACAGAGGGTATGGCAAGGGATGGATCCCCCCCACCGGAGCGGGCAGCAGACCCCCGGCAGAGCCATGCGTGTGTGCGCATCTCCAGGCGCACACGGGGAGACACCTCATGCGTCCCAGAATCACAGAATAGTAGGGGTTGGAAGGGACCTCTGTGGGTCATCTAGTCCAACCCCCCTGCCGAAGCAGGGTCACCTACAGCAGGCTGCACAGGACCTTGTCCAGGCAGGTCTGGAATATCTCCAGAGAAGGAGACTCCACAGCCCCTCTGGGCAGCCTGTTCCAGTGCTCCGTCACCCTCAGAGGGAAGAAGTTCTTCCTCATGTTCAGACGGAACTTCCTGTGCCTCAGTTTGTGCCCATTGCCCCTTGTCCTGTCACTGGGCACCACTGAAAAGAGCTTGGCCCCATCCTCCTGACACCCACCCTTGAGATATTTGTAGGCATTTATAAGGTCCCCTCGCAGCCTTCTCTTCTTCAGGCTGAACAAGCCCAGTTCCCTCAACCTCTCCTCATAGGGGAGATGCTCCAGGCTGTCCCAGTTCATCCCAGTTCATCCCAGGACTGCGTCTGGCTCCACAGGGCTGGGCGTGAGATGCAGCTCCGCGAGCTGCTGGGAGCGGTGCGCCGGGGCTGTTTCGCAGCCGGCTGGGAGCTGATAATCGAGCAGATGAAGATCTGGAAGACGTCTCCTGGGGTCGTTTTGCAGATCTGATTTGCCGGACGCCAGGCAGGTAGATCTTGCAGAAAAGCCTGTTGTCAGCTGAGATTCAATTCACGCTCGGAAAATAAGCAGCAGCCAAGCCGTTCCTGGCTGTGAGCCTGGGGCAGGGCCGTCCCCGGGGCTGTCCCCACGTGGGTGGCATCTGGGGTTGGACACCGCAGCCTCGTGAGATGTTACGGACCCAAACAGGCACCGCTTGCATTAAGAAATGGGATTTTTGTGCCCCTCCCCTTGTTGCAGAGGTGCCTCTGCCCAGCCGGCTGCTCGTGCCTGGTCAAGCCAGGCTGTGGGGACATGGTGTGGGAGCACTGGTGTGGCTGGGGGACCCAGCCTGGAGCAAACCATGGAGGTTTTGAGACTATCTCCTGCCCTGGCCCCAGGTAGACACGTTTTGCCTTGCCCCCAGGTCCCACAAAGTCCAAAGCCCTCCCGAGCTCCAAGGTTCAAGCGGGCGAATCCTCAAGAGGAGGATGGGGAACAAGTGACAAGGGGAGAAGATGTTTTGAGCCAATCCCTTCTGGAGGTGGCATTTAAGCAGATGGAGGAGTGGAGCCGGTGCTGTCTGAGGAGGATGTGATGGAAATGTGAATATGGAGAGGATGCTCCGGCTGCCGTGTGGGAGCGGTGCCCTTCGAGATCTTGCTAAAACAACAGCCTGTGGCCACTGACCCACGACCAGCTCCTCGTACAGACGCTGCCGGCCCTTCGGAGATGGCAGGAGCTGCGCTCAAGGCTTGCGGGGCTCGCTCCGCTTCCCGGGAGGGAGATGGGAGCTGGGCAGCGCCGGGGCTGTGTCGCTCGCTGAGCCCTTGGACAAGGCTTTCGCTGCCTTCGCTGCCCTCACCGCCGGCTCTGGGGAGCCTGGCACACGCCGTGCTCGGGTGCTGCCAGCTCCGTGCCCGCCGTCGCTGCTGCCTCTTGCCGGGACAGCAAACCGGCCGCGTCGGCTCTCATGGCTGGACCGCACACCGGCGAGGCTCCAGTGCCGAGCCCTCCAAACACCACGCCATATTTTTATTCCTGGGGGGTTGGCATTAATATTTATCTGTCAGTGGCTTGTAATTAGGCCTTTCAGTGGTGCTCCTGTACTTGGTTGAAGTAGATAAATGCAGATGATCTGCGAGCGGAGCGGCAGGCTCGCTTCGGTATGTGCTTCGCGTCTAGATCGATAGCGGGGCTTGGTTAAAATTTTCCATGATGCTTTTCCGTGTGCCGCCGCTCCCGCTCGGCTGGCTCTGCCGGCTCTGCCGCCTCCTCGGGAAGCGGGACGTGGGGCGGGAGCCAGGGCCTGGGGGGAAAATTTCCCTTCTAGGTGTTTTCCCACATTTTTGGAGCTTGGTGTCCTGGTGCTGCGGCGGCAGGCAGGGATGGGGATGAGCCGGGCAGCAAGGAGCCGGTGCCGTGGTGCAGGGACACAGGGGCTGCCAGAACGGGGTCACATCAGTCTCCGCCACTGCCAGCCGGGATGGACACCTCCATCTCCACCTCCACCTCCACCTCCATCTCCATCTCCATCTCCATCTCCATCTCCATCTCCATCTCCATCTCCATCTCCGCCTCCATCTCCGCCTCCGCCTCCATCTCCACCTCCATCTCCATCTCCACCTCCACCTCCATCTCCATCTCCATCTCCATCTCCACCTCCACCTCCACCTCCATCTCCACCTCTACCTCCACCTCCACCTCCACCTCCACCTCCATCTCCATCTCCATCTCCACCTCCACCTCCACCTCCATCTCCACCTCCATCTCCATCTCCATCTTCACCTCCACCTCCATCTCCACCTCCATCTCCACCTCCATCTCCATCTTCACCTCCACCTCCATCTCCACCTCCACCTCCATCTCCACCTCCATCTCTCCACCCCTGGGGTACCCACCCCCCCCCCGCTAGCAGAGGGTCCCGAGGCACGCCACGCCGCAGCCGTGCCCACGCCTGGCATCGTCAGGATGCCTTCGTCCGCCGGCTCAGCGCGGCCGGCCGGGGCTGCAGGGTGCTGGATGCGGCCAGGGCCGCTGCTCGGGAGACGCGTGGCACCGCGGGCAGCATCGCGGGCCCCGTGCAGCTGCTGCCATGGCAGGAGCTGGGCGGGTTCCTCTCGGATCTCTCTCCGTGCTGCTTCCCATCTGCTGTATTATTTCAGCATTTAATTATTTACCGCGGGCTGTGTGGGCGGCTGTACAGAGGCAGTTATTGCTTAATTGAGCTACTTGACTCCAGCGCTGCCAAAATAATAACACGCGTGGAAAAAAGATCAGTCCGTGGTGGCGGGGGGCAGCACCCACCCCGGGGCCAGAGCCAGGCTTCCAGGGGAGCTTCGGGGTGTTCACCACCCACGTCCCACCTCACCCCTCTCTCCAGCCAGCGAGGACCACGAAACCCAGCCTGAAGGGAGAAGGATGTCCCGGGGGGGTGAGCGCTCGGTGCCCGGGGCAGTGGCAGGGGTACAGGGGGTGGCTGAGCACCGATGCTCCTGCCCAGCGGCCCCAGCAGCCGGGTGGGCTCACACTGTGGCAGTGCCCTGCCGAGGAGCTGCCGGCGTCCATCCGCCAAGCAGCCCCTGCCCGGGGCTGGCATCTCCCCGGGCTGCACCCAGCATCTCCCCGGGCTGCACCGGCATCTCCCCAGGCTGCACCCAGCATCTCTCCAGGCTGCACCCAGTATCTCCCCGGGCTGCACCCGGCATCTCCCCAGGCTGCACCCAGCACCTCTCCAGGCTGCACCCAGCATCTCCCCGGGCTGCACCCGGCATCTCTCCAGGCTGCACCGGCATCTCCCCAGGCTGCACCCAGCACCTCTCCAGGCTGCACCCAGCATCTCCCCGGGCAGCACCGCTCTCCCCCATCTAGGCCAACGCAGAGCTCCGGGCTTCCCCTCCAGCTGAGGCTAGAAATGAGGAGTTTTGCAGCATTTCCATGTTTGCCAGAGGGAATTCGGCCCTGGGCTCTCCCTGCCCCTGCTGCCACTAATTCCCTGTGACCTCCCCGTCTGTCACCAGGCTCCGTGTCCCCACGGTCGCTGCATGAGCCCCCCCACCCCTCCAGCCAGCAGCGATGAGGCTCCATCCATCCATCCCTATTTCCGGAGAACACAGAGCTCCGCGGATGAAAGCTCGGGGTAATTGATATTATTATCGAATCCAGCAGGATGCAGATTGTCACCGAGCAAACATCTGCCCGCTGCTCCTCAGGGAGACGAGAGGGAGAGGGGCTGCTGCCGCTGCTCGCGCCTTCCCCCGTGGCGGGGCTGGTGACGATGGCAGGGAGGACGAAGTAAGGGAGACCCGAGCGTGTGTTTCGGGGCGTGTGTGCGCATGGATGTGCACGTGTGTGTCTACATCTGAGTGCCTGCAGCCTGGGGACCGCCTGCACCTCTGCGGTGCGTGATTTGGTGATGGGGCGAGGTGGCTCGTCGCACCCAGAGGCATGGGACTCGGGACAGGTCCCCAGCACCCACCCTGGTCACCGTCTCCTGCCCGCTCTCTCCAGGCTGTCGCATCGGAAGCAGCGATCTATCAGCCTCTGAAGGCTGCCGGGACTGCGTGTGCCTGGAGGTGACGGCTGCTGGTGTCTGGAGGATGGCAGCCATAAATATGCTCCAGGATGCTCCTCGCCACGGTGAAGCGACAAGGTGGGGACCTTTGTCTCTGCTCAGCCCATCGATCGCTTGACCCCGCGCTGCAGCCTCCTCCCGCCGTCCCTGGGCTGGGGAGCGGGGTGGCTGCGGTGACAGCGGGGACAGCGGGGACAGGGGGACAGCGGGGAGCCTGAGCTGCAGCTCAGCCTCGGTGGGCGTCTCAGCTCCCCGCAGCGTGGCTGCTCCCCCCGGGGCTGCACGCCGGGGCCGGGGGACGTGGAGGTGGCTCCGGCGCTGGGCTGGCAGCAGGCAGCACGGCTGGTTTGGCGTTTTGGAGGCTTTGGTTGTCACCGCCAGCTGCCTCGATGCTGTTAGCAGCATGGCGGGAGAAATCGTATAATTAATAGATGCTTTTTATTTCCCTCCTGGTGTGGCATAAATACAGCTCTGCCGGCCTCCGCGGTGCCGCTCTCCCCGTCCGTGCCCCTCGGCGCTGGGCACGGAGCTGGCCCCGGGGCTCTGGTGGCTTTGTGCCCGACGTGGAGCGGAAGAGCAGCCACCAGCGTCCCGTGTGCCGGGACGGCACGAGGAAAGATGCTGGCACACGGCAGTGCCATCCCCTCGGGAACCTGCGGCCGTGCCCCATGGTGACCCCAGCTCCATCCTGCCCTCGGCAGCGCCTTTCCCCGTAGCGGGGCCGGTCTCTTTTCTGGGGATGTGGAGAGACATTTTATGAACGTAGGGAGGGGATGAAGGGGTGAACAAGCGCGTAAAGGCCCTGGGCTGGGGGTGCCGGGTGTGGGAGATGCTGCAGTGTGGGTGCTGGGTGGGTGGATGGGTCCTTTGTGGGTCCCCAACCCCTCGGTGTTTCAGGGTTGAGCCTGGGATGGGTGAGCCCTGCACAGGACAAGGACAGGGCCACCCAGCTGGGGACACGGTGGAGCACTGAGGGGCTCCTGGGTCCCTAACGAGGGACCCTAATGAGGGCAGCAAGCAGCTGTGGGGCTGGGTGGGTGGGTGTGGGTTTCCTCCCCACCCATAAACCCAGCTGAGCTGCATGAGGAGGAAGATGGTGGAGGTGGAGGAGGCTTCTGCCCTGCTTGGAGAGGGTCAAGCACAAGATGGGGAGCTTGGAGCAGCCTGGTCCCTGCGCTGGGACCGTGTGGGGCTGTGCACAGCCGAGCCAGGACACTGAGCCACCAAGATGGGCTGCTGGGCCACCGAGATCTGGGGACCACGACTGACGGGGTGCAGACAGAGGCTGGCCAAGGTGAGTGGTGCGTGCCGGGAGCCAGGCTGCAGCCCCTGTGTGGTAGAGGGCAGCTCAGGGTCATCCCCAGGGGCCACCGAGCCCGGCCATGCCGTGTCAGGGTGTCTCCAGAGCCACCCTTGAGAAAGGTGCGGCCGAGCGTGTTCACCACCGGTTGGGAAGCAGTTGTGTGCAGAGAAATAAATTAATTAAACCCATCAAATAAACCAGCACAACAGCCCCAGTGGGATCCCTGCGAACGCATTCACTGGTTGCATTTAGGTATTAATACCCTGACAGGAGGGCTTTAATTATCAGCCTTTAAGCCCGGGTTTGTCCTCCCCGCCCGAGCATCTCCCGGCGCGGGTCCCGTGGGAGCCGGCTGTCAGCTCGCGTCGCTCTCCGAGAGCATCCCTGCTCCTCGCCCAGCCCCCCCGGCCCCATCCTAGCCTGTCTCCCGCAGTCATCCTCGCTCCGCCGGGACCCTGGCAAGCGAGGATCAAATCGAATCAGCGTGCAGCTCTTGCAGAAAGATCCAGCACAGCAAAGCGATTCCCGGCTGATCCGCTCGCGCTGCCGTAACCCGGAGAGCCGGGGGCGGCGGGGGGAAGAGCGCGGCGGGGCTCGGCGCGGGGAGGAGGGCCGGTGTGCGGTGGGTTTTGATAAACTGTTGATAATCTTGGCTGCTGGGGGAGCTCACGGGATCGCTTCTTTACTCGGAATAAGAAGGAAACCCAAATCTGTGAGCTTAAGCAGCCCCAGTTGTCTCGGTGCGAAACCCGGGGAGGTTTTTGCTGGGTTTGGAAAGCAAACGGTGTCACCGGCTCCCGGCAGCCAGCGGCACGGCGGGGGCCGGTGTCGAGGTAAAGCGCGGCTTTGCCTCCGTTGGGTCTCTCCATCCTGCCCTGACACGAGCACGTGGCCGGTCCCCAGCCGGAGACCGTGTCTGGATCTGTGTCCTCGATGCCAGCTTGTGCCCCTGCCCATCCCCAGGCTCAGATCCCCCCTCTCGTAAATGGAAAAGGGGGGTTTCGCAGGCAGGGGGCTGAGGAAAGCGTCTCTCCCTGCCCAGCCCTGGGTCCCAACCATGCGGTCCCAACTCCTTCACCCGCTGCCACTGCGCCCGCCCGGCCCTGGCTCTCCCGCCCGGAGCTCTGCCTCCTCGCAGGATGGGATCCAGCAGAAGGACACGCACAATTTCACCCGATATTACGGGCTTAATAACACAGTCATTAGGAGTTTAGAAACTAAAGGGGGGAAAATAAGCGAGCGCTGTGCTTAACACGCTGGGGGCAGAGGTGGCAGGGAGATGGCAGGCGGGATTTAGTTAAATTTTAGCGGGGGGGGGGGGGGTTGGACAAGATGACCCCCAGAGGTCCCTTCCAACCCCTACTATTCTGTGATTCTGTGATTCCCCTGGGAAGGGAAGGGAAGGAGCGTGGGGTGATGGAGTGGCTCCGGTGTCGTTTTGGTGCTGGGGTGCCAGGGGTGCATCCGGGGTTTCCCTGCTGGCGAGGGTGCTGCTGGCCAGGAGCTGGGGGTCTCCAAACCCACCCGGAGCAGCCACCCCCCCGCTGCAGCTCCGGCCAGGAGGGATGGGACATTTTCCTCCCTGCCGAAACACGCTCGTTGCTCCCGCACGCTAGCTTGCACAGCTAATTGTCTTTTAATTGTAATGTAGCTGTAGTCAGTTGTGGTTTAATTAGCGGCGTATCTTCTCTGTGGAGCTGCGAGCTGGGTCCCAGGGCTCGGTGCTGTGCGTGGGGGGGGCTCACGGGGCACCCTGCGATGGAGGGGGGGGATCGTCGGGTCTGAATGCTTGCTTGGGGGGGAAGTGATGTTCCTCCAGGATGGGAGGGATGCTGGTGGGAGCTGCAAGAGGTACCTGGGGAAAAGTGCGGGGATGGTGCTGGAAGGAGCAGGGAGAGGAGAGGGTGCCCTGTCGGATGCTGCCAAAGACCCCAACTGCGCCGAGGTGTTCGAGGGAGGTTCTCTTTCCCCTCTATACTGCCCTAGTGAAGCCTCATCTGGAGTACTCTGTCCAGTTCTGGGCTCCCCAGTTCAAGAAAGATGAGCAGCTACTGGAGAGAGTCCAGCGGAGGGCTACGAGGATGAGGAGGGGACTGGAGCATCTCTCCTGCGAGGAGAGGCTGAGGGAGCTGGGCTTGTTCAGCCTGGAGAAGAGAAGGCTGCGAGGGGACCTTATAAATGCTTACAAATATCTGCAGGGTGGGTGTCAGGAGGACGGGGCCAGACTCTTTGCAGTGGTGCCCAGCGACAGGACAAGGGGCAACGGGCACAAACTGAAGCAGAGGAAGCTTCAGCTGAACCCGAGGAAGAACTTCTTCCCTCTGAGGGTGACGGAGCCCTGGCCCAGGCTGCCCAGGGAGGCTGTGGAGTCTCCTTCTCTGGAGATATTCCAGCCCTGCCTGGACGCGGTGCTGTGCAGCTGCTCTGGGTGACCCTGCTTGGGCAGGGGGTTGGGCTGGGTGACCCACAGAGGTCCCTGCCAACCGCTGCCATTCGGTGATTCTGTGATTCTGTTCATTCCTGGGGGAAACTGGTGCGAGCGTGCCGGGGCGTGCTGCGCTGTAAGCGTGCTGGTGCGAGCGGTGGCACGTTGACGCCGTCCCCAAACCAGCGCTGGGAGCAGCGGAAGAGCCCGAGCGGATCAGTTTGCCACGCTGCTCGGCTCCGCAGGCTTCCTTGCAGCCCTTAATTTATTGGGTTGTTATTCCAAATATACTTTAAAGCGCAGCGCCGGTCAGAAAGCAGCTCTCTGAAGAGCCCGTCGCGGGGCTTTCTCTCCATTTCCCGTCAGCGAGTCGGACATAACAAATCCGCCGTGTTTATAAATCAGCCTTCCATCCCTCCCGCTGCCTGCGATGCCGTGCCGGGCTGTTTCTGACTCAGGCATCAGCGTGGCAATAACGAGCCGGGCACCGGGGCTTCGCTGGCAACTTACTTGAGGATGCACGAGGTGGAGCGAGCACGTCTCGCCCATCAGCATCCGCGGCTGCTGCTGACTGCTAACGACGGGCTTTTGCTTGTCAGCGGAACAGGCGGAGGGAGGTCGGGAGCGATGCGAGGGACGGAGGTGCTGTCATGCCGGGCAGCGTGATGGCTCTTCCCAGCACGGCTGCCTGTTGGGCCCGGAGCTGTGGGATTGATGCTGACCATGGTGAGTGGCTCTGCACCTGGAGAAAGCCAAAATCCTCTGAAGCCGGAGGGGAGCGATCCGGTGGCTGGGTGCAATGGCCGTGTTTCCCCTGGGATGCTCCAACCCCAACCTCGCTCCTGCACGGGACAGGACCAGGGACATCCAGCGGTGTCAGAGAGTGCAGCCCAAACCATTCCTCATCCCAAAGCCGTGCTTTCATCCTTTCTTCTCTCCACGTTTCACCCTGGATAGCAAAAGCCTGAGCTGGAGAGGCCAATCTGCTTTATTTAAATTTTTTCCAGCCTGCCTCCTTTGCTGGCTGCAGCTTCAGGACAGCGTTTCAGCAGGTGCCGGGCTGCTCGCAGGGTGCAGCTGCCCACCCCGAACCCCCCTGGCCACGGATCACCCATCCGAGATCTCGTAATATTCAGAACTCGTCGGGTCTACCCCTGCAGCGTGTCTGCCCAAAAAATAGTTGTCAGGGCTGGATTGTGCGCACGTGTATTTTCCCACCAATAAACTTCCACCACAATTACCCCATTTTTTATCTTTATGGCCTTGGATGCCACAGGAGATATTGGATCCGTATCGGAGCAAAAGAGGACATGAAAAAAGCTACTAAAAGCAGAGAGGAGATCAGTCAAGTCGTCGGGTGAAATACGCTATTTTGATTAAGCATTCAGCAGGTAACCCAAACGTAATTTATGGGGCTTAAACAGCTGCACGCCGGGTTTCGCTCAGCACCGAGAGCCGGCTCCTTCGAGGAGCGCCGGTTTGCCGTTACCCGCAGCTCGCTGCGGCCGATGGAGAGCAGAGAGGGACCTGGGGACCCCTGGAGACCTTGCAGCCTGACCCCGTGGGCACTGCACCCCAGGGCTGCCGTTCTGGGAGGCTGAGATTGATAAGAAGCCGTCTGGACATGCTCGGATGGCAGAAGATGTGCTCACCAGCTGTCAAAGGACAAGTGAGAGGCAGCAAAGGAGATGTTTTCCAGGAGCGGGGATTTAATTGCTGGAGTAAACGAAGCCCCACTGAGGGCAGGACCTGCATCCTTCGGCGGTGGGATGCGTTCTCGCACCCCTGAGCAACTCCACTGCAAAGCCCCTGCGTTTTGGGGTGCCCAGGGATGGGCTTGCAAGTGGTTTATGGAGAGCGGGGCTGATGTTCAACCCCTGCCCCTTCAGCTGGGACCCGCATGGCTCTGTGCCCACCCTGCCAAGAGGGCATTTATCCCAGGGATGCTTTCTGGTCCTCATCCATCTCCCACTCCGACTGGGACATTTGCAATCCCCATCCTGCCACTGCCTCAGGTGATGTGTGGACGTCTGCCCGGCCGCGGCAGCCTGCTGCGCTGGGGGTTTATGGTGTGTATTAAAAAATAAAAAAGTTGATAGGAAAGGGCCGGGAGGTACGACAGGACCCATCCATCACGGGCAAGGAGCCACTGCCGTGGCTGAGGCTTATCCCAGCGTGGAGCTGGCTGGCGGCTCCATCCGCTCAGCCCCTCGCCGGGTCGCACCGGCACCGCAGGGGGTTTTGCCTTCCACCTTCACTCCCCCAGCTCCCTCGGTCGCCCGTCACCCAGCGTGGGGAAGGCAGCAGGGCTCTGGGTGAAGGGATGGGATTTACAGGCAGGGCTCGGCAGCAAGGCTGGGAGGCGGGCGAGATGCGGGAGCTGAGGATGTGACACTGGCTGGGGCTCCCACAGCGAAAAAGGTGCTGCACCCAGCTGTGACGCCCCTTCTGCCGCTGCCCTGCACCCTCTTGAGCTAGGGCAGGAAAAAACCCACGGGGCTGTGCTGGAGCGCATGGGTGCTGCTTCTGCGGTGGATGGAGGCCGGTGCTCTGCATCCCACGGTGCGATCAGGGGACGGGCTTGGGTCAGCCCTGGGACCCAGCTGGCCCCGAGACTCCCACATCCTCCGTGCTGATGGCGGGGGGCTGCTGGGTCAGCTTCTGGGTGCCTGGGGAGGAAGAGTGAGCGTTTCCGCTAATTATCCTGCGGGAACGAGGCGTTGCAAGACCTCAGGGACCTGCAGCGGGTGATGCTGGCAGGGATGTCCTAGGGGCTGTGGCCTTTGGGCAGAGCTCGGTGGCTCTGACCTGGTGGCTCTCTGCCTGCTGCTGATTTCAGCAGGGGATGCGGCGCTGCCAGAGGGGACCAAGCACGGCGCCTTTTGTCCCCAGCGCGGCATCACTGGCTGCCAGATCCCTTGTCACAGCGAGGCGGTGACGGAGGTTGGGGAAAACCAGACACAGCCTGGGCAGGGCTCCGGGACTCGCTGGCCCCGAGTCAGGCACCCCCTGCTCAGCCCAAAACCCCCCCCGGGGAGCCAGGGCTGCTTGGAGGTGCCTTCATGGCGGGGCCGTGCGGAGCAGGCGGGAGAGGAGAGGTCGGCAGGCAGCCCCGCGTGCTCCATAGGTGGGTGCCCGTCACTTAACATCAGTTAATGAGCTCTTGCAGCATTATGTAAATTTACTCTTCACTCTCACCCCCAGGAATCAAATAAGAGCAGGGGCCTTTTTTTCCCCCCAGTCCCTTTTAATCTCGCCACGGATCATCTTTTTTTTTTTTCCTCTTTTTCCTTTCATTTAGCAGCAAAGCAGCCAGGGATCACACCGAGTGGCTGAATTCAAACCGGTGTGTGTGCATTTCACAGGCAGGCATTACCCGGGTGCCGGTACCATGGGGGGGTGCACGCCGGCGCGGCGGCAGAGCGGGCACCGTCGCTGTGCCGAGAGCCCCCTGCCCGGCCTCCACCTTGGTTTCGGCGCTTTACACCCCTCCAGAAAACCTTTTACATCCCTCTGCGAAGTGGAAAAACTCCGCTGCGGTCAGCACGGGGCCGTGAGCACCACGAAACGCTGGCGAAGGTCTGCGAGGGGGTTCTGGAGCCGCGGCGTCAGCAGCAGCCCCGACGCCGGTGCCAACGGGCGCTGCCACGTGGCGATGCCCAGGCAGGGACCAGCGGGCACGGGGGCTCGGGTCGGTCTGAAGGCACACGTGTTGGTTCAACCCCTCGGTAAACAGCGAAAGGAGAGACACTTGGCTTTGTACACATCCGCCTCCTGGAAGTACTTTTTAGCTCCTTTCCTTAGTAATTATTCTTGGTACGAGAAAGCAGCTCGGCAGCTCTAAGACCTGGGAGGAAATGTGTCAGTCAGATAATGATTTTCTTGATATTCTTCCCCCTTCAAATGAAAGTTGGCTAATGGTTCGTTTCGAAAAAAAATAATTGCCACTGATTTCTCCAAATTGCAGAAAATGTATTAATGACACTTTTCAAGACCGAAATAACACAATTTGCATTTAAATGTGCCTAATCTTTGCAAACTCCGCTTGGTATTTTCTTGTAGACACATAAAATACCGAGCGTTTCAGCACATCGTGCGAGCGCCGCAGCTCCGGCGGAGCGCTGATGAATGGCGGCGGGACCAGGTGCCTCGCAGCCGGGGACGGTGGCCGGGGACGGTGGCCGGGGACGGTGGCCGGGGACGGCTCTCGCTGCTGCGGCACGGCCAGCTCCGGTGCTGCCGGTACAGCCGTCGGTGTTCAAACCATGCCGGGTTTGCCGGTCCCTATCGCCTTACCGTGCTGCCGGGAGGGGAGCGCTGCCTCGCCGAGCTGCTTCGCTTTATTAATAAACCTGGCCCTTGAATTTTGTTGCTGCCTCACTAGTGAGAGCCCGGGGGAACTGGCAGCCCCACAAGTGGTTTATTCAGCAGGGCACAGTTCCCCTGGGATGGGCAGGCTGGGGAGCCCCAGGAGAGGCGGAATGTCCCTGGGATAACCCGGGGGTGAGGATGGCTTTGGGGTGTCCCAGGCTCTGCCCTGCGCCCCCAGGTCTGGGGCAGCCTCCTGAGCTGCTGCTTCAGGTCCTGGCGTCCGCGAAGGCTGGGGCTGCGGGTGAGCAGATGGGCACTTTGGGTCGTCGGGTCCTGGATGTCCCCCTGGCATCGCTGGGGTGGGAGGGATGATGCCGGGACAGGAGCGTGTAGGGCTGTGTGGGCATCGCCCGCCCGGGGAGCAGGAACGCGGTGCCTGGGCCGGCTGCTGTGCCCCCAGACCCCTCGCCGTGCGCCCATGCCCTCCTCCACCACAGCTGCCGCCGTTGAATTCTGCGTTAGGCGTAAATGCGTATGGATTTAGGAGATCAGGGTGGACTCAGAGCTGTTGAAACTGGACTTTTCCCTGGCTTTGGCAGGGCAGAGCTGCTGCAGAGGAGCTGAGAGTGAAATCCCCCCCGGTAGCCTCAGCAGGAGATCAAGAGTAGTCAAGAAATCATGACGAATCCTCGCTCTAATCTTCCTCTCCCCGAATAATGATCGTTCCCAGGTCCTCGTGTGCGGGCTGCCCGCAGAGCTCCTGGCCCTCCCCAGCTGCCGGGTGGGGAAACTGAGGCACGGGGCTGCGGAGCATCAGCCCAACCCAGGCCAGTTCTGGGGGTTCGGCGGGGGGTTTCCCCAGGGCCAGGAGGCAGCAGTGCAGGGTATTTATCCAGAACAGGGAAACATTTCAAATCATCAGTGGAAAAATACCTCTGTTTCTTTCACGCAAAGAGTAATTGTGGTGGCGTCAAGATCTGTGCCCTGTGGAGCTGTGGCTGCTCCCCGCCGCGGGCAGGAGCCTTGCCGGGGGCTGGTTTGCCGGGGGTTTATGGTTCTGCTGCGAAAGAAAAACAGCTGCCAACAAAAAGAAATGGCAGGTGACCCAGGACGGGTTTTTCTGGGCGGTGGGGGGGTCCTGGGGGCCTGCGGGCCCCTTCCCCTCCCGTCCAGGCAGGTTCGCTTTTGCTCTTCTCCCCTGTCCCCTGGGATTAGACCCTTTGCAGAGGGGCAGGGGAAATTCCCCCTTCTGAGCCGGTTTCGGAGCATCCCCGCAGCCCCCTGCCACATGCCGGGGTCAGGACTGGTCCCTGTTGTCCCTGTCCCTGGGGAGGGGAGCGGAGATGCACGATGAGGGGATGGGGGACAGGAGAGAGGGGCCAGTGGTGCAACCCAGGGCTGTCGGTGGGGGATGGGGTTTATGGCAGAGCCCCTGCGCCCACGGCACGTCCCCAGCAAGGCCGGGGCAGCGGGGACCCTCGCCAGCCCCCTCTCCTCCCGAACTCATTTCTTCCCTGTCCCCTTCTGTTTTCCTTGCAAACAGCTTGCCTTTGAAATTCAAATGTTGCTGTAGCCCTTTCCTCACCCTCTGCAGGAATATCTCCCTTTTCATCTGAAAATAATTAACAAATGAACAAAACTCCTGTGTGAAATTAAAATTCATGCCCAGAGGTGACCTTTGAAGCCCAACACTGCTGCTGTCTTGGTTTTTTAGGTTTTTTTTTCCTTTTTCTTTCTCACGCTCTGCCCTGCTTCAGAAGGGCTCCTTTACACCTCCTTTTCTCTCTCTTTTTAATTGCATTAATTTGCGTTCCTCCAGAGATGCTCCCGCCACCGCCTCCTCCCCGCTCCCGGCTGTCCCCGCGGGCTCCCGGCTCTCCCGCCAGCAAGGGACCGGGCTCGGCACGATGCTCCCCAGGCGCTCTGGCTCGGTGGGCACAGCGTGTCGGGCTGTCTGGCAGATCAATAAGGTTATTAAATCCCCACCAGCCGGCCGTGGCCGGGCTCCATCTGGCCAGCTGGCACCCGGACACGGGCCGAGGTCAGCCGCCACGGGAGGATAATTGTTCGTAATTGGTAACGAGGAGCCTCGAGCAGCAACCTCGCTGCTGGAGCCCTAGGGCTGCTTGCCTGCCCCGGTGAGGGGGCTTCCCCGCTTGATCCCCACGGGGCTGGAGATGTCTCGTTGCTCCTCGTTTTACGCCGATGCTCGCGTGCGATGGAGGTGTCTGCCTCGGTGCCAGCTGCTTGCGCACGCCGCGGGGTTTGCAAGGCTTTGCCCTGCCATCGCTCCTCTTGCTGAGCGGCTGCCCGGTGTGATGGACCTTTCCCACGTCCACCCGTGGAGAAGACAACTCAGAGATGGTTTTCTCACTGGAGCCACAGAACTGCCCCAGCAGGCGCGGGACAGAATATTGAGCCAAGCACGGCCCAAGCTCCACCCTGGGGTGCTTCGGGGACGAGCGCAGGATGTGTGTGCAGTCCCGCTGCGTGCACGTGTGCCCACGCGTTGAGGTCCTGCACCAGTGGACACCTCGTCCCCTCGGTCTGGTCCTGCTTTGCCTCCCGGTGGGGCTGGATGGTGGGGCTGGGCCACCCCAGCGCATGTGGTGGGGTTCGAGGAGCAGCGAGGGTGGGAGTGAGCGGGGGCAAGGGCTGCCAGGGGCACTGGTGCCTGGTGGCCGTGCCATGAGGAGGAGGAGAAGGCCTTGGCCCTGCACAGGAACAGGCTCTGCTGGCTTTGCTGGGGCATCCCGGTGGATCCCATCCCCCCCAGCATGGGTGGGGTGCCAGTGGGGCATCAGCTCGGCCATGCACCAGGATTGCTCCGTGAGGATGCTCCTTCGGGGCCGGGCAAGGACCCTCCAGCTCTGGTGGGAGCCTATGGGTTGCCGTCAGCTCCTGTCCTGCAGCCCTGGCTGTGGGGAGCAGCGAGCAAACAGACCCCCCCCACCCCCCCCTGCAGAGGCAGCAACCGGCGCTGTAATTAAGCCAAGTGGGAAAGGTTGCCATGGTACCAAAAGCGAAGAAACGAAGCTGCACCTTTGTGGCTGCTCCGGAGCCCCTGGGCGTTGCCAGTCCCTCTGCCCGGGGTGGTGGGGTGCAGGGGACCCCGCGGTCCCCCTGCCCACCCCTGGCCCTGCCCTGTGTCTGCGGAGGGGCACGGGCATCGGGATGGGGCAGTGGGGTCGCGGGGCTGTGCCTCGTCTCTTCCTCAGGGATCTGGGGTCGGTCCTCGTGGGGTCCCTGCTCCATCCTGCTTTCCCCATCTCCCCACAGTGCCCTGTGCCATGGGGCCATGTCCCTGTCCCTGTGGGGCCTGCTGGGCTGCACGTGGCATGGTGGAGGTGGCTCTTGGGGGGGGTTCTCCAGGGGGCTCATATGGACCCCAGCCTGGGGGGGGTCTTCCCCAGCACCCCAAACCTGCTGGCTGATCGCGCCCCCCACACCCCAACATCTCCCCGTGCCTGCGATCGCCCTGATGGAGATGGCTCCATCACATCCTGTTGTCCTGGCAACAGGCAAGGATGCTGCTGAGCCAGCCCTGGCCGGTCCCCTCCGGCTACGGGGGGCTGCCCTCACCCTGAAATATCCCCCCCGTGCCTGGATCTGAGGGTCCCACTGCATTTCCCAGCCAGCCAGCGAGGGAGGGCACTTCTGCCCCAGGGATGGGGACCACCCCATCCTCACGACCCCGGCTCCCCCCACGCGCACGCAGGACAGGGGTGCCTGGTGGCTTTCGTGTCCCTTTGCCCCCCTCAGGTTCCTCAGTGGGCTGTGATTATTTACAGGGCAAGGAGCAAAGCAGAGCTGGCAGAGCAGCAGAGTATCAATTAGTTAATTATCGGCAGACCGCCTGCCTGGCTGCCAGCATTAAGCCATTTGCCGTAGGGCTCTTCTGGGACTGAAGAGCCCCCTGCCCCGCGCAGGTAACAGCGCTGGGGCAGGGGCAGGCAGAGCCCTGGGGGGCTCGTCTCCAGGAATGGGGTCTCGGTGAAGCCCCCGGTGCTGGAGCGTGGCTGTGCTGCACCAACTGGAGATCACCCACCCACCCCAAAACCGCTCGTCTTCCCCGCCCAGCCTGTCCACAGACGCGAGACTTCGGTGCAGATTCGAACCCTGGCACGGAAACCTCCAGCTTAGACCTGGGGGGGGGGGGGGGTGAGCAGATGTTCAAGTTACACCCATTTGGGTGAATTTCTCCTGTTTAAAAGCCCCCTTGGATAAATCCCCTGAGTCCAGGGCAAACGTGCCTTTCACACCCAGTTTAATCTCATTAGCAGCAGCAGCGGCTCCCGGCCGTGGCGGAGGGGACGCGGGGATGGGCAGAGGCTCAAGGTGCTGGGTGTGATGGGTGGGAGAGGTCTCAGCCACTCCTGTGTCTGGGTGAGGATTAAATTTTTCTATCTCTGCCCCACATTTTGAGCTCGTTCCTTGCCCTTTCTCTGGCCTTGACCTCCTGTTGTGTTTCTCCTGTGACAAAAATAGCCAAAGAGGTGCTAAAATAGAATTAAGGTGCTTGAATATCTAAATGCTATTTGTTGCCCCCTTAATTTCAGCAAGAACGATGCTTTTCTTCCGACCTAAGCCCAAGGAGGCGATTTTGGACCAGGGAGCACTGGGACAGAGAGCCGTGCCGGGGGCCGAGGAGCTGGGCAAATCCAGGGGGATTTGCGACCTCCCCTCGGCGCTGACGGCTGCCTTCCCAGAAGCTCCCATAAATACTGCTTTTCCACCCTAAACTGGCGAGTGCCATCATTCGGGTCGGGCAGCAGCGTGCGGCCGGGGGGCACACGGCATCGCTGCTGGCTGGTCCCCACCCCGCCGCGGGACGCTTTGCAGTCCGCATCTTCCTGGGAGGAGGCTGGGGGGGTCCAGGCTCAGCCCCGCGGCGTGGCGTCTCGTAGAGGAAGAGCTTCACAGCCCGGAGTCAATTCCTCTTCATGCAGCGAGGGGGGATATTTCGGGAGTGTTGCCATGAATCCCGGCTGCTCCCGCGGCTGCTGAGGGGAAGGGATTAAGCACTTGGAGAAGCTGGCAAAGATCCCTCTGGGAGCCCTGTGGTGGCTTCCTCAAACCCATCGTTGTTTGTCCTTCCCATCAGAAGTTACAACGGTGCCGACACCGCCAATCTCCAGGTCTGCATCACCCCATCCCCGCACCAAGCCCCCTGCGAGGCGGCTGGGGGACCTGGAGGACCCTTAAATCCCTGCCCGGGGTTTAAATCTGGTTTCTCTCCGCCGAGGCAGGTGCCGGTGTGCGGGGCGGGCTGGGGAAGGCTCGCTCCAAGATGGGGAGGCTTGGGGCCGTGGGTGTGCGCTCTGCCAGTCGGCACAGATGCTGTATTCGCTCACACAACCGCTCTGCTTCCCCCTCCAGATTTTGCCCTGAAAAACTAGGGCGCAGCCATGCTGCCCACGCCTCCTAATCCCCCACCCCCAGCATCTGTCCCTCCTGGGTGCTGGGGATGGGGGAGCAGACAACTCCCTCCTGGGTGCATGAGCAAGGACCGGCCCCTGCACCGGGTGCTGCACCCACAGGGCTGGAGGGCTCCAGCGATGAGTTTGGAGCGGGTCGGATGCAGGATGGGACCTGCTGCTCCGTTCGGTCCCTGCCTGGCTTCCCACGGCAAAATGCAGGCAGGGCGGCCTTCGATCGCGGCGCTGTGCCGGGGCAGCCGGTGCCCGGTTCAGGAGGGAGCATCAGGGCATCATCGCAGAGACATCACTGGAGCCATTTCTCCGGATCCCCTCTCCCTGCCTCGATGGAGGCATTTTCCAGATCCTGTTTCCCGACCTAACTGGAGGCATTTTCCAGATCCTCTCTCCCTGCCTCGATGGAGCCATTTCTTGGGATCCCCTCTCCCCGCCTCGATGGAGGCATTTTCCAGATCCTGTTTCCCGACCTAATTGGAGGCATTTTCCAGATCCTCTCTCCCCGCCTCGATGGAGCCATTTCTCCAGATCCCCTCTCCCCGCCTCGATGGAGCCGTTTCTCCTCATCCCCTCTCC
Organism: Opisthocomus hoazin; assembly: GCF_030867145.1. Taxonomy (NCBI): domain Eukaryota; kingdom Metazoa; phylum Chordata; class Aves; order Opisthocomiformes; family Opisthocomidae; genus Opisthocomus; species Opisthocomus hoazin. The sequence continues at coordinate 2,550,967 of NC_134430.1, read as the reverse complement.
CCTCCCGGGGCTCGAGCGGAGCAGCGGGTCGAGGTGTCGACGTGGCCGTGCCCGCTCCGGCTCCGCACCAGGCGGTGACAGGGAGGCAGCACAATCCGCATTTAAATGGGGATATTTAAAGCCCAAGCCGGGTGGGAAGCGAAGGAATCAATTTCCCGAGTGGGAGGGCGGGGTGTTATTTTTATATATTATTGGATACGCAGCTTGAAGCTGGCCCTGGAAAATGCAGAGGAAGCGGGGCGGGGTGGGGAAGGGAAATCGCGTCCCGGCATTCTTGCTTTGCAGCCACCGGCTCCGGAGAATTGCCCATGGCTGCCAGCCCCTGGCCGTGCCACGCAGTGTCCCTCTCCCGCCCAGGGCTGGGTGGCAGGAGGGGACACTCGTGTCCCCATCGGGTTCAGCCCTGCGGCTCGGTGCGCTGCAGCGAGTCTGGCTGCAAAATGCAAATGGTGAAAGCAAGGGAAGGCAAAGCCGTTGGGTTGTCAGTGCCCGGGGTTGCTCCTCACCTGGATCCGTGGGGCTCTCTGCCCTCGGCTCCCAGCGTCCCCACCGGCTCGGCCACACGTTCTGGGACATCGCTGGCCTGATGCGTGAGCGTTTCCCGCAGAGCCGCGCGCTCCTCCGGCAGCGATGCTGGTGTTTGTAGGTGGGCAGGGGCTCCTTTTGTGCTGGTTGTTAATTAAGAGGATCATTCAGAGCCACTAGTAGTGTAGTGTGTTGTCTTATAATAGTTGCAATTCTGTCCCTTTGCCAGCTCCCATTAGCAACAAAACCCACTTATCTTGTTCTTTCCTATCTCTTCCCTTTATATTTTTATCCTTCCTTCCCCCTGCAAGTCTCTCTCTCCTCTTTTCTCAGCCCCAGCACCGCAGTAATAATTCTACCAGTCGTCATCTCGGTTGACAAAACACTGTTGATGTGACAGCTCCGAGCTATGAAATCTCCGTTACCGCTCGATAATTAATTTACTAATTGCGTGCGCTTCTTCGCCACGTGGCTCGGAGCCAGGGCCAGGGCCAGCGGTGCCATCCTGACCTCGGTGCCTGCCAGCCTGGGGATGCCTGGGGGGTGTGATGGGGTGGTCCCCTCCCTGTGCTGGGGACAGCGGGGGGGACCTGGGGATGTCCCCAGGCTGCTCTGTCTGGGATGTTGTTGCATAGGTGTGGTTCTCCTGGGGAACGGGGGAAACTGGGATGGAGGGGAGGGGAAAGGGGCTGGTGTGGGATGGAGGGGGCTTGTCAGGGCGGCTGGCATCCCCCATTGCCCCCCGGCTTTCTGCCCCAGCGAGCTGCTGTCACCACCGGCCATGCTTGAACGAGCAAAGGTGTCATCTCCACCTCTGTCCCACCGGAGAGAAGATTTCCAAACTGGTCCATCATCTAGCACATAAAAGCCCTTCCTCCCCTATCTCCTGGCTGATAAATGTGGGAACGCGTTTCGCCCGGCTCCAGGCGCGGGATGGGACCTGCCGCTGCCTTCGCGCCGTGCGAGGGGCAGGAGGTGCCCCCAGACCCCCCCCAGCACACCGCCGCCAGCTGGTTTCTTCCCCCCTGTTCAAGACTCGTCCCACATCTCAGGTACGATGGGAAGGTGTGATGGAGGGGAGAGCGGGGGTCTCTCTCCTTCCCCCCATCCCTTTTTAAGCCAACTCGGAGACCGTCTGTGTCCCCCGCCCGGCTCCGTGCTGGGGAGCTGGGGCTCGGTGAGAGCTGATGTTTTCCACACCAGGACTCCGGTGGCTGTGAAATGTTTTGATTTTCCCTGATTGCGAGAGTCGAACGCACGAAGTCTGCCGGAGCTGCCGCAGCCAAGTGGCATCTCTCACTTCGACACCGCCGCCTGTGTCTTTCCTAGAGGGAAGCGTCGGGTTTTGCTTCGTTTCGGTGATTTTTGTTGGGTTTTTTATTTTCCCTTCGATGCCTCAAGCCCCAGACGACGCGTTTTCATCTGCAGGGAAACTTTTCCAGGTCTCCAGTGGGAGAGACAGGGCAGGACCCGGGCCAGGCCCCTGCCTGGGGAGCAGCATTTGGGGTTAAACCCCCCTGATTGGGGTTGTGCAGGGAGGGGAGACCCCGCCACGCTCCCTGACCCACGGAGCCTCTGCCACCGGCTGCTGAATGGGGTTTAAGTGCCCTGCCCGGGTGCCAGGGACCTTCCAGTGCTGCCACCTCCTTACTGGGTAAATAACCGATGCCTCGCCCCTGAAGCTGCAGGGTTGGTGATGTGGTGATTGCTTTTTGGGCAACGCAGTTACCGGGCGATGCTGTGGAACGCGTCCTGCCCGTGTATCAGCGCCGTCTCCCGCCAGACCCCGGCCCTGGCTGAGGGTCGGGTGCCGGTGGCCGCCGGTGCCATCCCCGCGGGTGCTCAGGGCATCGATGTCGCTCCGGGTGCTGCTCATGGTGACCGCGGCACCGTCCTTGCCTGCGCTGGGCTGCTCTCCACCGCACGCTGTCATCCCCGCAGGCAGGGGACGCATCCGGGCTGCCCAGAAGGCCGATGGGATCCTGGGGTGCATTAGGAGGAGTGTGGGCAGCAGGGCGAGGGAGGTTCTCCTGCCCCTCTGCTCTGCCCTGGGGAGGCCACATCTGGAGTCCTGTGTCCAGTGCTGGGCTCCCCAGTTCAAGAAAGATGAGGAGCTACTGGAGAGAGTCCAGCGGAGGGCTACGAGGATGAGGAGGGGACTGGAGCATCTCTGCTATGAGGAGAGGCTGAGGGAGCTGGGCTTGTTCAGCCTGGAGAAGAGAAGGCTGAGAGGGGACCTTCGAAATGCCTCTAAATATCTGCAGGGTGGGGGTCAGGAGGATGGGGCCAGACTCTTTCCAGTGGTGCCCAGCGACAGGGCAAGGGGCAACGGGCACAAACTGAGGCACAGGAAGCTCCAGCTGAACCCGAGGAAGAACTTCTTCCCTCTGAGGGTGACGGAGCCCTGGCCCAGGCTGCCCAGGGAGGCTGTGGAGTCTCCTTCTCTGGAGATATTCCAGCCCCGGCTGGACGCGGTGCTGTGCAGCCTGCTCTGGGTGACCCTGCTTGGGCAGGGGGCTGGGCTGGGTGACCCACAGAGGTCCCTGCCAACCCCTCCCAGTCTGTGATCCAGGTGTCCGAGACCCTTCCCCTCTCCCTGCAGCCAAACCCGCCTTGCTCTCAGCCCTCCTCTGCTTTTCGGGCTCTGGGGCTCCGGTCTCTGGTTTGCGGGGGCAGGCAGCGTGCCGTGTCACCCCATGTTTTGGGGGGCTGAACCTGGACTTGGCACCATCACCCGGAGCCCGGGAAAACGCTGATTTGTGCCTTGGGATGGGAGAGGAGGGGACAGCGAGGGAGGGCGGGAGCCGCTAAAATCGGAGGCTGTTTGGGTAAATGAGTGATGGTTTTGAAGAGCGAAGCTGTGGCTCTCAGCAGCTTTTGAAGCCTTGGGAAATTTGTCTTTCTGACTCTGTAAGGTGCTCAGGCGGGGAGGGAAGCGCGTTACAAGTTGAAATGCTTTGAGAGCAGAGGGGAAGCGTTATGCGATTCCAGCCCCGTTCCTCCTGGTGAGAGGAACCCGATGAACACAATATATCGTATTCTTCGTGTTCCTTCGCTTCCCTGTGCTGTGTGTGTAAATCTGCTTGTCCCCCCCTGGCTCCAGGAGCCTGGGCTGCCACCAGGAGCCGGCCACTGCAGAGGGGTGAGGGGAACGCCGGGCAGCAGCTGCGGGGGACCCGGCTCCTGGCCGAGGATAAAGCCCCTTCCCACCCTGAGCATCCCGATGCTCCCCCGGCCTCCCCCGAGCTGGGCTTTGCTCCTGGCAGAGGTGGGAAGGGAACTGGGAGGGGATGGAGGGGCTGATGCTGAGCATCCTGAGCATCCAATGCTCCCCTGGCCTCCCCCGAGGTGGGCTTCAGCGTGGCAAAGGGGCCAGGGGAGCTGTGCCCCGAGCCGGTGCCGGGCTGGGGGGGCCGGAGCAGCGCTGCGCCGTGCCCCACTGGGGAGCCTGGGAGCTCAGCGTGACGTGTGAGGAGTTGAAAATAGAATCAATGCTGGTTTGTTCATGATAATAAATGGGAGCAAATCGCAAGCAGTGGGTAAGTGACTGACAAAGGCTGGTATTTTAATGTCCTCACAAAAGACCCATGTGTAAGTGGGACTTTGCATGAGTAATTCCATACATTTTTAATGGTGGACCCCGGGGGAGAATCAATCACGCTGCGCAGTTGAGTTTCCCTAATGCAAGGCACAACACAAAGCAATTTTGTTTGATAAGGCGGCGCCGAGAGCGGCCGGTTCCCCGCGCAGGGGAAGGCAGCACGGAGCTGCCGGCTCCTCTCCCCCTCCGCCGGCAAAGTCCTCCTGGGGACCCCTTCCCGGGAAACACCCCAGTGGCAAAGCCGGCTGCGTCCCCCCAGCAGTTACTGGCTGGGCTGGGATCCCACTGGGAAGGTTTCTCCAGCTTGGCGGGGACCCAGCGGCTGTTGTTGGGGTTTGGCACGCGGAAGAAATGTTCTCAGCTTGGCCCTGGGTCATCCACGGCATGGAGATGAGTCTGGGGGTGCCGGCTGTCGTGGTGAGATGTCCTCCCCGCTGGCATGCAGGGACAAGGGGTTTGGGTCGTGCCTTGGGGTGCAGGGTCCTGCCTGGCTGCCGACGTCCCTCCAGGGCTGCTGGGTTTTGGGAGCACCTCGGGGCTGTGCTCCGGGCTCGCCTGCCACCCGGGGTTGCTGCCTGCACGTCCCTCGCCCTTCCCGGAGCAGCCAGCTCAGGCGGTGGGCTGCGGGAGAGACCGAGCGCCAGCTACCGCCGAGAAGAACTTTTGGGGAAAAAAACGCCCATATTGGTATTCTGGGCTGTGGGGATGACAGCACCCCTGGGTGCCGGGCTGCCTGGGAGCAGCGCCCACCCAGCGCAGGGTGCTGCTGCAGCAGGAGGGTCTCACCTGGGGACCAGAGCCGGTTTTGGGGCGGCTCACCCATCCCCTGAGACCCCGAGGGCTCCGCGTGGCCCCCCATTCCCCGCAGCCGCACCCAGAGGTGGCAGGGACCTTTTCTGCTAGGGCGGGCAGCAAGCGTTAGCTTTTCATGATGGAAATGTGGCCCTGCAGGAGCCAAGGGCTAATGGGCTCCCGGTTGCTGCTAAACTTCTGCCCGGGATATATAGCACATCATTTACGACGATATTTTTTATGCTGAAATGGAAGAAAGCAGCTGCTATCTGTACAAATAAAATTAGGCCAAAGGAGGAAAGTAATTTTGTAAAAGAAATGGGGAGATGCAGGGGGAGATGGATAGGAGACAGATGAATAAACACAATCTACATAGAAACTGATAAAAATTCAATTTCTGCTCACACACGTCCCGGTCTAGCTCACTCCCTTCCTCTCCTCTTCTCCACGCGCTCCGACGTTGTCTGCAGCCCTCGTGCATCCATCTGGGATGTGGGAGGCAAACACAATGATCCTATTCTGCCTTCAACGTGCCGCAAAATTTTCTTTAATTACGGTCCTTTAATTCCTCTGACTCCGGCTTTATCTTCAATATTTTTCCCTTGCAAGCAGTGGGTGCCAGGGCGAGCGTCCCGCGGGGTGAGATGGCCCCAGGGGCTGGGGGGGTCCCTCTGGGCACGGCCCCACTCCCACCACGGCGCTTCCGTGGGTACCAGGGTGGGGATCCGGGACGGGGTGCGGGGTGTCGGAAGGAACCGGCGGCTCCTGCGAGCGATCCGTGGTACCCAGGAGTATTTATCCCCGTTCTCCGGATCGGTGTGCCTGTAAGCCCCAGCTCCCGGCGCCGCAGGAGCACACCGGGCTCTCCTTGATGCTTTTCAAGCACACTCAGCACCTTTGGCTCTGGGTTATTAAAAATTAAACACCTCCAAAAACTTCCCAGGGCTGCCCGCGCCCCGCATGGCAGCTGCTTCTCTGCGAGCTCTGCCCGGCTGCGCGGCGATGCTGGGAAGGGAGGAAGCACCTTCCTTGGGTTCATCACGGCAACCCCGGCCGGAGAACTCATCAGCGTGAGCTTAATGAGTGACCGCAGGCCGGCCTGGAAGCGGGAGCTGGCGCGTACGTCGCCTTCGATCGGCTGCCCGCGCAGCTCCGGCAGTCCCGCGCCCGTCCCGCGGCAAAGCCGAGGCGCGGGCAGCGCTGCCCGGCTCGCTGCCCGCTCCCGCTCCTCCCGGGCCCCGGCCAGCCCGGCGCAGGCAGGGGATGCGCGACCCCCTGCCCGCACCTCTGCTCCCGGGGGAGGCTTCTCCCACCTCTTCCTTCGCCCTCCCATCGGAGGGGAGCGTCTCGCCCGCTGATGTCGGGACTCCTCATCTGTGGATGTTGATCCATTTGGGTGCGTTTCTGCAGGAGGAGCCGGATGCGATGGCTCTGGTGGATGCTGGTGATGGTGGCCCCTCTGCTTTTCCCAGATCTGGGGCTAAAGGTGAGGAGCTACTGGAGAGAGTCCAGCGGAGGGCTACGAGGATGAGGAGGGGACTGGAGCATCTCTCCTGCGAGGAGAGGCTGAGGGAGCTGGGCTTGTTCAGCCTGGAGAAGGCTGCGAGGGGACCTTAGAAATGCCGATCAATATCTGCAGGGTGGGGGTCAGGGGGACGGGGCCAGACTCTTTCCAGCGGTGCCCAGCAACAGGACAAGGGGCAACGGGCACAAACTGAAGCAGAGGAAGCTCCAGCTGAACCCGAGGAAGAACTTCTTCCCTCTGAGGGTGATGGAGCCCTGGCCCAGGCTGCCCAGAGGGGCTGTGGAGTCTCCTTCTCTGGAGATATTCCAGCCCCGCCTGGACGCGGTGCTGTGCAGCCTGCTCTGGGTGACCCTGCTTGGGCAGGGGGTGGGACTGGGTGACCCACAGAGGGCCCTGCCAACCCCGAGCATTCTGGGATTCTGTGATTCTGTGAAAGCGTGGGGCTGAGGCAGAGCAGCTCCTTCGGAGCAGGATTGTGCTGGGGGGGTTGCAGGGCTGAACCCCCCTTCCGCCTTCCCCTCCTCCCTGCTCCCACCAGCCCGGCCATGCCTGGCACGGGGTGCATGCACGCGGGGGGCTCCTATAGCTGGGGACAGGGGGCACAGGGCTTTGCACCAGTGTGGTCCGTCCCCACGGAGCGAGAGGCAGCTCCGGGCAAGGGGGGATTGACGAGAGCAAAGCGAATCCGCTCAAAGGCCAACGGAGCGTGGAAACAGCCGGGGAGCGGGGACAGCCGGGGCTGAGCCCTCCTCCTGCCACACACGGGCAGGCCAGCCCCGATTCTGCCAGGTCCTGAGCACCCCGGGCTGGGTCCGAGGGCTGGGGCTGGTGAGGTGGGACCCGCATCGCTCCTGGGTACCCCCCGCGAAGGGGGCACCCAGCAGCAGGTGCTCTGCTCCCCTCCATCCCCCACCTCGGGAGGCTTCACGCTCCGCACCGAGCATCGCCGCGCTTGCGAGAGCGGGGAGGGGAGGCGGGGGGTGTGGGGCACCCACGTCCCCCGTGCGCACCCACGTGTGCGGGGGCTGAGCCGAGCTGCAGCCTGGTTTCCCTAGGAAACCGAGCGGAGGCCAAAACCGTGCGGGGAGGTGCTGGAGGGGCTCCGAAACGTGGCCCGCGGAGCTCCGCGCCCAGGGACCCTCGCTGTCCCACCCCGTGCTCCGGGGACGCCGGCGGCAGGGACACCGGGCGGCTGGGGGTGCGAGAGGGGCTGCGCTGGTGGCAGCTCGGCTGCGGGGGGGTGGGGGGCTGGAGAGGGGATTCTGGCGATGAAACGGAGCCTCCGGTGCTCCTCCGACCCTCGCAGACGGCCAAGACGGGGCGGTGCGGGGCTGTCACCGGCGCTGGGACACGTCCCTGCGCTTCTCGTGGCCGCGGGCTTGTGCGGGATCAGGGCTGTTCAGAGCTCACCCAGAGCATCCCATCCTGAGCATCAGGGATCTTGGGGCTATCCAGAGCCCCCCAGCCCGCCGCAGCCTGCAGCCACCGGGCCTGGGAGGACACGTTTCCATGAGAAGACCCCATGGAAGATGGGGGAGGAAGGACGGCATCATCTGAGGGTCGAGGACCAGGCAGGAGGGCGAGGGAAGGGCCTCTTGCAAGCGGCAGGGTCTGCCTGGTTCCTCGGCCTTGCCGGTCGCACCTTAACCCTGCCAGCCCTCCTGCACCTCCTTCTCCTCCTCTTCCTACACCTCCTCTTCCTCCTCCACCTCCTCCTCCTCCTCCTCCTCCTCCTCCTCCATGGGCCTTTCGCAGGCTGCCAAGTGAAGATGCATTTTCCGGGCTGCGCGCTCCCAAAGTTGATCATTCCCCTCCAGGCAATTAAAAGGAAGACATTTCTCCTCAATCAGCCCTATTTGAATATGGAAATGATTTTTAATTACTCAGAGTCAATATCATTTTATCACCGAAATGTGTTTGAACGAGGTTTGCTGTATTTGCAGGGCGTCTAATACGCCAAATGCAAATTCGCCGCGGTTCGCAGTTTTTAACCGTTCCGATGAGCAAGGGAAGGCGCTGCCCTTTGGAGGTTTCGCTCCCAGGCTCCCGACGGGGCACGGAACGCCAGCCACCCCCCTGCCCCGCCGCCTGCCCCGTGTGCCAAGGCCAGGGGGACGTGGCAGAGGCCACGAAGCCGGCGGGGACACGGGGGCTGCGGCTGCCGCTTCCCCGAGCGCGGCCGTCGCCGGCTTGCCTGGCCCTGAACATGCCCGGGGTCAGCCCCGCGCGGAGCTAATGACGGCTCAGCAGCGTCGGATCCCTGGCCATTGTCTTCTGATTAATTTGCTAATTATGTTCTGCTTTTATCCAAGCGGCCTGGCGGTGGTGCGGAAATGTCAGGCGCTTGTTTATGCCCCGGGTTGCTGGCGGAGTGACAAAGGCAGGGTCCCGGAGGAGCCACGCGTAACCTGGCCCCGACAGCTCCGGCATCACCGCGCCACGGGTCCCACCGAGCTGCTGCCTCTGCCACTGCCTTCCCCCTGCAGCCCCGGGCCTGTCCTTTTGCCTCTTTTTCCCCCATGAAAATATCCACGTCCCTCCCCCTGCACGCTCCAGGGGTGGGGAGCGCTGGCACGGCGGCCGCAATGCCACCACGCCATGGCAGGGACCCACTGCCCGTGGCCGCGGTCCCCGTGCCTCCGTGGGGCTGTCACTGGGGGGGTGCGAAGCACACAGCACCCGAGGCACAGGTGACCAGGGCAGCTTCCCTCCGGTGCAGCCCAGCGTTGCCCTCACCTACCACAGCCTCCACATCCCAGCTCGCTGCTTACTGGGAGGCACTGGGGCTCCAGCAGAGCCCGGAGATGCCACCCCTCTGCTCAGAGGGGACAGGGATGGGGCCGAGCGCCCTGCCAGCATCCAACCTCTGGGTCTTCCTGCCACGAAAACCCATCAGGCGCCGGCACTGAGCACCGCTCTCCTGCAAGACTGAGCAGCCGAGATAACATCCCCGCTGACGGCTTCAGCCGGGCTTTCTGCAGCCCTCATGTATATTAATCGAGATGAATATTCATGCAAAGTTTCTTGCTCTTGAGCGGTTGTTCGTGTGCAGGCACAATCCGGCTACTGCTGCCGCTTCGGGCGGTGGAATGGCTCTGGTGGCCGGAGGCTGCGGGCAGCCCTGTGCTGGGCATGGGCAGGCAGGCAGGGCTGGGCGTCAGCTTGCTGCCTGCCAGGCGGCTGCGGCTCGGGGAGGATCTCCCAGCACCTTGGGATCCTCAGGGATTTATCCTCGCCAAAGCCCCGGGATGGAGCGGGGCTGCTCTCCAGTACGTGGAGATTCGGAGGTGAAAACCCCGCAGGTGTCCTACGCGCTGGCTCCCCACCCACGCTGGGCTCGTCCCTCGATCCCACCGGCCCAGGAGCCACCCGCTGCACCTTCACTGAGCAGAAGCTCTCCCAGTTTCTCCCAGAAACCCTCCCCAGCGTGCCTGGCCCAGAGCCTCGGGTCCTTCACGCTGCCCTGCCTGGTGCCAAGGCATCGCCTTCACGTCGGCGCAGACGGAGACGGCTCAGCCCCGCTCCGTCCTTCAGCTCACAAAGTGCCTGGAAAAATCACAGTGCAGCCGCTGAGAGGAAACCCATTTTCCAGGGCACCACGGCCACGTCTGTAGGCCTGGGAGCGGCTTGGGATCGGCCGTTGGCTGGGCCACCACGGCAGCGCTCCTCGGTCCAAGGCAAACAGCAGAGAGAAATCTGTTTCAGAGCTTTACTCCCATCCTTCCTCTTCTGCTCATCGCACGGGCTTCCTTCGCTCGTTTGCCTTTGCACTTCTCCCCGATGCCACCACAGAAAGCTTCACGGGAAGGTCCCTCCATCCCAGCGATGGGCACCCAGCGACTGGCGAGGGCTCCTCCGCCGGCACTTACTGCCTCTTCCCGTTACAGCAGATCATCTTGCAAACCAAACTTCCCTCTTTATCGCTGCTTTTGTTTTTCCACCGGAGCAATTCGCAGCGAAGCTTACGGGAAGCGATTCAGGCAGGTGGCCGCGGTTACCGGCTGCTCGGGGGCTGCCTTCTGCTCCCGTCCCACCCCGCGGTTCGAGCCGAGATGCTCCTGCTAAGCCTTTCTGGAAAGCTGCTGCTCCGTGCCCTGCTCGCGGGGACGAGCCCCGGGGATCGGGCCCACCGGGGGCCAAGGGAGCTTGGGGGCTGCTGGCAGCATCCCCACATCCCCCCGGCTGGGAGCTGGACTTGATCTCTTCCCTGAATCCTCATCCAGGGCCGGGCATGGAGTAGCTGCCACCTCGGTGACTCTCCCCTGTCCCCGATTTCTGTGCCAAACGAAGGGAAAATGAGAGCCCTGCGTTGGAAACACGACAGTGCCGGATGCCTGGGGACCCCCCGGCCGCGGCGAGGGCTCGGCCAGTGCCTGCCCGGTGCTGGCTGTCCCAGGAGGGCTCAGCCGGACCCTGCCCGGTGCTGGCTGTCCCAGGAGGGCTCAGCCGGACCCTGCCCGGTGCTGGCTGTCCCAGGAGGACTCGGCTGGACCCTGCCCGGTGCTGGCTGTCCCAGGAGGGCTCAGCCGGACCCTGCCCGGTGCTGGCTGTCCCAGGAGGACTCGGCTGGACCCTGCCCGGTGCTGGCTGTCCCAGGAGGGCTCAGCTGGACCCTGACCGGTGCTGGCTGTGCCAGTGATGCCTGTGCCATGGATGCTGTTAACTGCAGCGTCTGCGTAATGATGGTGGCGGCACCGGGGACCTTGTGTCAACCTGGCGAGTTATTATTGCCTTAATGGACAGGTCTAATTCCCGTGCAGCAGGCAAAGCCCTGGTGTTACAACCTCCGCACACGCGGGCGCTGCTCTGATTGCGCCCTGCGCGCTGCTCTGCCTGCGCTGACTCCCAGCCCCCCCCGAATCCGCGGGCACGGCTGAGGCTCAGCGCCCTGCTCAGCGTCTGCCCCGGCTCCCAGCCGTTCACGGGGGTGAGGAGGATGCTGGGGGCTCCGGGCGCTCGCACCCATCAGCCGGGGAGATGCTTTGTTTGGGCTGGGGGGGGGTCTCCAGCGCCTTTCTGAGGGGGTGGGGGGCTGAGCACCCCTCTTGCCTTGCTTTGGGCTGGGGGCACGGCCGACGGCAGAGCTCGTGCTGCGGCTGGGGGAAGGTTTGCAGGGATGCAGCAGCAACAAGCAGCTATGGAAAGCACCCAGTTGTCCTGGTAACAGTGGGTGCTGCTGGCTCCCGCAGCTCGGCCCCCCCAGTGCTGGAGCGCTCCGGCCCCTCCTCGCTGCGGGCAGGGTCCCACCTGGGGCAGGGGGTGACGCGGAGGCTGGAGCGGGCTCGCTGGCAGGGCAGCGGCGGGCGCAGGGTGATGTTACGGGCACGACCACGGGCCGGGGCCAGGCCTGGTGGCACAGGGCACTTGCAGGACAGAGAGGTGCAAGCCAGGCTGCTGCGGGCACCGGGGCCAGGGCAGAGCCCATGGGCGACGGCGCAGGCAGCGCGCCCCGCGTCGCACCCCACGTCGCTCGCCGCATCGCATCCCGCATCGCTGGCAGGGCAGAGGTCGCCGGCGACAAGCGATGTGTTTGGAAATTTGGAAGTCTCTCAAGCGTGCAGCCCTTTTGGCTGCGGGAGCAAATACCTCGCGGGAAGCAGCGAGCGTGACCCAGAGAGCGGTGGCTTTGGGATCGCCTTCTGCCGAGCTGCAGCCGCTGCGATGAGCTGTATTTACAGAGACGGGCTCCGGAGTACCCTCCAGTGATGTCTGAGCTAATGATGCTTTTCACCCTGGGATGAAGAGCAGCCTGAGAAGCTGGTGTGCGTGCTCTCAGTCCTGACCCGGCGGGGCCGAGTGGCTGGCTGGGGTCCCGGGTTGGGCACCGGCGGGCAGGGGGGAATAACTGGGAAAAAGGAACGCTGGGGAGGGAGGGAGCTGAATCGTACAAAGGTCTCGGGTCAGTGCAAGCCTTCACTTCCAGCGCTGCGGGCTGGATTAGGGCTGGTGCTGAGCTGCAGATCCCCAAGGTGCTGAGCAGCGGGCTCGCTGGTGCCTCCCGCTACCGCGTTTCTGCCTCTGCCGTGCCCACGGACGCTGCCGGGGTCTGCCCGGAGATGTGTGCAGCCCCGGGGCTGAGCACACAGCGCAGCGCCGGGCAGGATCGGCGGAGCTGGGCAGGCGAGCGATGGGAAGGTGCTGCTCCTGTGCCGTGTCCGCTGGGCACGGGGCTGGGGCTCGGGGGCCCTGACGCCCCAGCCCCTCCGAGCCAGAGCTCCCCGTGCTCCATGCGGGCTCGGCCCTGGGCAGGGTCTGGGTGGCAGTGGGACCTCTGTGCCGGCCGCTCTCGGTTGCCCGTGGACCACCAAGATGCTTGGGTTCATCCCACGTGCGCACGGTCTCTGCAGCCCCCCCCCGACACCAGCGTGGCTCTGGGAGCCCGACATCGCCCGCGTCGCACACGCTCGTGCCACGTTGGCGCAGCCACGGGGTGTGCCAGCCCCGCTCCTCGCCCGGCGCTCCCCGTCTCCCCGCAGCTCTCCCCACCAAACACGCCGCACCGCGGCCTGCACCGGCGCTCGACGCGGCTGCTGGCGGGGAGCACGCGTACCCTGCGCTGGGTGTGCCACGCACACGCGTGTACCCGCCACGGCACCCACCGTGCACACGTGCCCTGCCCACGCAGCAGCAACCACGCGTGAACAACCCGGCCCGCGCCGCTGCCAACCCCGCCACGCGTTACCCACGGCCACGACACGCGTGTGCGCGCCAGATCCACGTGCACGCCACATCCACGTGCGCGCTGGAACGGTGCCCCTTCCCCCCCCCCCCAGCGGTGCAGCATCCCGGGGGCCACATCCCCCCCCCCCCCCCGGCTCCGGTGCACCGTGGGGGGGTACACACACAAGGGGTCCTCATCCCCCCCCAGCCCTGCAGCATCCCGGGGGTCTCCTCACCACCACCACCCCCCCCCCCCCGGCTCCGGTGCACGGCGAGGGGGTGGTACACACACAGGGGTCTCCATCCCCGCCCCCCCCAGCGCTGCAGCATCCCGGGGGTCTCCTCACGCTCCCCCCACGGCTCCGGTGCAGCGGCGGGGGGGGGGGTACACACACACGGGGTCTCCATCCCCGCTCCCCCAGCGCTGCAGCATCCCTGGGGTCTCCTTCCCGCTCCCCCCAGCTCCGGTGCACCGGGAGGGGTACCCCCCCCTCCTCACCCCCCCCCCCCCCCGGCCTCCCGAAGGCGGCCCCGCCGCCGCGCAGCCTCCCCGCCATGCCCGCTGCTGTCACACCGCCCCGCGCCCGCCGCGTGCAGCCAGTGCCCGCGCCGCGCGCGCCGCCGCCGCCGCCCCCCGCCCCCCCCCGCCCGCTCCGCCGCCGCCGCCGGGCCCCGCGCGCCGCCGCCGCCGCCGCCGCCCCCCCCCGCCCCGCGCGCCGCCGCCGCGCTCCCCCGGGCGCGCCCGGGCACCGGCAGCCGCCGGCCGGGGATGGCCAGCCCGCTGCCCGCCGCGCCGCGCCGCTGACGGAGCGCAGGTAAGGGCGGCGGGGAGCGCGGGGTCCCCCCCTCCGGTACACCGGCACCCCCCCCCCCCCCCCCACCCCGGGACCCCCGAAGCACCGAGCTCCCTTCCCGGTGCACCGAGCCCCGCGGTGCGTTCCGCTCCCCCCCCCCCCCCCCTCCGCTCTCCGCGGCGCAGCGGGGGCGGCAGCTCGGCGGGGATGCGGGATGCGGCGGGATGTGCTGCTGGGGGGCAGAGCCCCGGTGCCGCCGGGGCACCCCCCCAAGCCCCCCTCCGCCAGCCCCGGGGAACTTTCGTGCCGCCGCGGTACCGGGGCTGGTTCCGTGCCCCGGGGCGGGCGGCGGCATCCCCGGGCCCTGCCTGGAAGTTGCTGCGGCGGCGGGGCCGGCTCGGTACCGGGTCTGGCTTCGAGCGGCGGGGGCTGCCGGCCCCCCCCCCCCCATCCCCGGGGCTGCCGGTCCCCCCCCCCCCATCCCCGGGGCTGCCGGTCCCCACCCCCCCCCCCCATCCCCGGGGCTGCCGGTCCCCACCCCCCCCCCCCATCCCCGGGGCTGCCGGTTCCTACCCCCCCCCCCATCCCCGGGGCTGCTGGTTCCCACCCCCCTCTATCCCTGGGGATGCCCGTCCCCCCCCCCCCCATCCCCGGGGCTGCCGGTCCGTCCGTCCCCCCTCTATGCCCGGTGCTGCCGGTGCCCCCCCATCCCCTCCCCGGTCCCCATCCCCTCCCGGGGGCTGCCGGTACCCCCTCCCCGAGCCCCCCCCCCCCCCCCCCCCGGGTGCCAGCCCCCCCCTCCGAGCAGCCAGTCCATCTCCCCGGGGCTCCCGGTCCCCCCCCCACCTCCCCGGGGCTGCCGGTGCCCCCTTCCCAAGCCCCCCCCCCCCCAACTTCCCCGGGGTGCCAGTCCTCCCCCCCCGGGGCTGCCGGTGCCCCCCGGGGTGCGGGTGCCCCCTCCCCAGGCAGCCCCACGGTGGAGGGGCCGCACGTGTGTCACTGGGCACACGTGTGTCACTGGGCACACGTGTGTCGCTGGGCACACGCATGGCGAGGCGGTGTGTCACACAGCAAGGCCACGCGTTGCCTGCTGGCATCCCCCCCGGCGGGGGCACGCGTGTTGGTCTCCCCGCGCCTTCGCCCCTGGCAGGGTCCCGGGGGGGTCGACACGCACCGGCACGCGTGGGCACGCGTGTTGGCCGACCGCCCCGGCAGTGGCGGGGCTTTGTCCGGTGCCGGCGTGGAGGGCTGCGAGGCACCGGGGGCCGTGTGGCACCGGGGGGGGCCGTGGGCGTGCGGGGAGGGCACACGTGGGCTCGCAGCGTGTGACGGCACGGGCGCATGGTGGCAGCGGGCTCTGGGGGGGGGACACACATGACACACGCATGGACGGGGGAGCTGCTTCCCTCCCCGGGCGACCCGCGAGCCCCGGCCTTCGCGGTGGGAGCGGTGCCACGCGTGCCACGCGCGCGTGTGCCCACGCAGGTCACTTGTTGAAGCACGGGGAGGTTTTCCGCAGCCCCGGCCGGCGCGGAGGGCACGCGTCGGTGCCCGGGGGGGGGCTGGCAGCAGCGCGGCGTGCGAGCAGCCCTTTGCTTTTCTAGGTCACGGCGCTACCGGTGCCGGATGGCGCCTGGCAGCCGGGGACGTGGGGACGTGGCGAGGTTTTTGGCGGGGGCACGCGTGGGGCTGGCGCCGCGCCGCTGGCAGAGCTCGCGGTGATCTGGGGATGACCTGGCCCCCCCCCTCGGTGGCTGAGCCGTGGGGGGCTCGTAGGGAGGGAGCCAGCTCGGGGGGCTCGCTGCGAGCATCCGTGGGGAGGAGCGGGGCCTCGGTGCCCCGGTTCCCAGCGGGGTTCGTTGCGGGGAAGGCGGCGGGTGCTGGAGTTGGCCGCGGGGCAGTGCCAGCCCCTCTGCGCCGGCGCCTGGCAGCGGTTCCTCTCCAAGGCCCGCCCGGCCGCTCGTCGAGCCTTGCTGCCAGCCCCGCTTTGAGCCGAGGAGTTTGCCGGAAGCTGGGATCCTACGAATTCGATCCGTGCCGACACGAAACATGGACACGGAGCGGGCACGGCGGGCGGCTGGCTCTCCGCGGCGTGGCAGAGGTGCTGGGACGCGCTGCCCGCTCTTCCTGGCTGCGCCCGGCTCTTCTCGACGCCTCCGGCAGCGCAGCTCTCCCGCCCGGTGCTGCGCCGGTGCCGGGCGTCGGGCCGGGGGTGCCGGGCTCTTCCCGGAGAGCCGCGGTGGGCTCGGTGCTCGTCTCCAAACCCCCCCTGCGCGGAGGAAGGTGATGCTCGGACGGACAGACGGACACACAGACTACGGGATGAGCCGCCAGCCCCGGTCCAGCCCACGCAGCCCTCGGGGCTGGGCTGCTGCGACGCCTCGACGCTTCTCCAGGGGAGTTTGGACCGAGGCCCTGCAAACTCATTGCCTGCCACGGAGCTCTGGTGGGGACGGGGCTGGCTCCGGGCCACGCGGCTCGGCGGCCAAGCGCCGGAGGCTCCGTCGCTCCTCGGTGCTCGCGGGGGCCATCGTGTCCCCCCCCCAGCTCTCATCCCGGCCGTTGGTTCTCCATGCTCTCCGAGAGCCGGATGGAGCCGGGACCCTGCTCCACCTTGGAGGCTCCCGGTGGATCCGGGTTTGGCTGAGGCAGTGGGTGACAAAAAAAAAAATCCCCCTCCGACATGAGCACACAGCCAGGCTCGGACCCCCCCTTTGGAGCCCTCCTGGGGCTCTCAGCCCCCCCCCCATCCCTTTCCCATGTGGTGCCGGGGTGGGATGGAGCTGATGGAGGAGAGGGAGCCGCATCCCAGCAACGCGGAAACTCCTCGGAAGAGGCCGTGGGAGAGCGGCGGGAGCAGGCGCGGCTGCTGCAGCCCCTGCGGGTGCCATGCTGCGGGTGAGGGGGGGTTCTCGCCTCCAGGGACCCCCACAGCCGCGGAGGGGGAGGCAGCACGCGCCGTTCCCCGGCGGAACGTCATCCCTAATCCCGGAGGAGATTTCGCCGTGCTGTCTCTCGGCCTTGCTTTTGGAGGGGAGTTTCACCAACAGCGGGGAAGTAAAATAAATAAAAAGGCCTGCGCTTGCCAGTGCTGGCGAGGCTGCGCCGGCGCTTGGCAAAGCGGCACCGTTAATTACAGCTCGGCTCTGCTGCCAGCCTGCCCGCTTCGGGGAAGGCGGTGGCAGCTCGCCGGGGGAGCGTGGAGGGGGGGAAGCGTGGTCCCAGGCGCCGGGGGGAGCGTGCCGCGGCGGGGGGAAGCGGCACCGGTACCGCTCTCCCTGCCAAGCGCCCGTGCGTGCACGGGAGCCCACGCGTGCTCACATGTGTGCGTGCGCACGCCGGTGCGGGAAGCCGTGGGGGTTTTTTTTTGGGGGGGGGGAAGGCTGAAGGTTGGGGTCTCAGAGGAGTTACTCCGGCACTTTGGCTCGCGGCGTTCGTGAGTTGGCGGAGAGGCCGTGTCGGTGGTGCCGAGGGCAGGGGCTCGGCGCTGGGGGTCCGCAGAGCGGTGAGGGCTGAGCGTGGCGGAGGCGGCTTTGGAGTTCCCAGATGGCTCTGAACCGCTAGCGAAGATCCTGGGGATCGGAAGGTCGCGGGCTCTCCCGGCGGGAAGAGCTCGTCTCGGCGCTGCGTCCGTTGGCATCGCTGCTGGGCAGGCTGGACGTGCTCCCGTGGGATGGAGCCCGTTTCGCGGCCGCGTGGCCGTGCCGTGCCGAGCCGTGGTGCCGGGCAGGCTGCTCCTCCCCAGGTGCCGTCGCCTTTCAGCAGGGAGCGAGGCCGTTCCCACCACGGTTCAGCATCCAGCACTGCCCAGCCCTTCCTCGCCCTTGTGCCCTTGTCCCGAGCCATCCTCGCGTTAGGAATTCTCATGGATCGTAGGTTTTCCACAGCCTATTAAAAGACTGCCGGGTTAAAAACCGTGTCTCTTAAACCCCAAATCTCCTTTAGTTTACTATTAATCGTTTCTCAGATTATTAATGCCAGCAGGGTTTAGTGCCGCCCGTTTATCACTTTCGGGGCTGGTTCGTTGGTTCTGGCTGTGCCTGGCTGGAGCAGGGCGGCTGCAGCCGAGCCGAAGCGCCGTGGTCAGGAGCCGGCCCCCGCCGTGCCGGGGTGACGGAGCTGGACCAGGTCCCCGCCGAAATTCCCTTTCGTGTGAAGCGTTTTGAGGGAAACGACCTGTTTGTGCGGCGCGAGCAGGGCTGGCGTGGAGCGGTGTTGGGGTGCCTCCTCCCGCCGTGCCGCGGCTGCCGGCGAGGGAGACGCGAGCCCTGGCCGCGTCCTGCCGGGTACCGGGGCCGGGAGGGAGGCGATGGCCGCGACGGAGAGCGGCTGTGCTCCGACTGCCGGGGACCCCGGGATGTCGCTTCCTCGCGGTCGCTTCCCGGTTCCGTCATGGCTCTTTAAAGGCTTTAATTAAAAACCCACCCCCTTCCCTGCGCCCGGGCGGGGAACAAAGGCCGATGGAAGGGGCTGGAGCGGGTGCCTGCGGCGGGCAAGCGTGCCAGCCTGTGCCAGCCGTGCTCCGGGTGCCGTCCCCATCCCCGGGGAGCAGAGCCCGCTCCCGCAGCAGCCCAGCGAGACGCTCGGGGGGTCCCCGGGGGCAGCCGCCGTCCCCCCATCAGCAAGCTCTGCCAGGATGCAGCCGCAGGTGCCGAGCGGTTCCCCCCGCATGGACCGAGGCCGTTTCGGAGGGGCGACGGGCGGCGGGGCCGTGCCTTGGCACCCCGACCACGCTGGGCTCGCCCTCGCCGGAGCACACGGACGGCGACGCTGCAGGGTGCGAGGTCCTCGCCGCGGTGCCAGGTAGGGGGGTGACGGTGGCCGCTCCTCGAGCCTCCCACCGGGTGACTCGGTGCCCCAGATGTTAAATATCTCCTCGGCCCCGGCTTGCGGCTCAATGAAATATTTTCACTGCAGCAGCAACAGCAAGCGCTGCGGGGAGTGGGGCCGGTGCCGAGCGAGCTCTGTCAGATCTGAGCTGCTCTTAACGAGCCCTGGCCTTCGCTAGCGGCTACGGTGCGGTGCCGGGCTCTGCCGCCGCGGCCCCGGCAGGTTTTTGGGGTGGGGGGAGGCTCGCCGTGGGCCGGAGCGCCTGGGTCTCGCCTGGCACCGTGTTTAAAACGCGGGGAGCCCGGGGAAGCGTGGCGGTGGGCTGCTCGGCCGCGGCTGTCCCCATGAGCGTTCCGGCAGCCAGATCGCCCGGTGGCAGGCTGGGCAGCGGGAGCCGGGCGGGAGGGATGGGAGGATGGCGGTGCCGGAGCATCCCTCCCGAGCATCCCTCCTCGCTGCTCCCGGGCGAGGGAAGCAAGCACCATCTTGTGTCCCTGCCAGGCTGCGGGAGCCCCGGCAGCTCGCTGCAGAGCGGCAGCATGTCCCTGCCTGACCTCCTCCTCCTCCTCTGCCTCCTCCTCCTCCTCTACTGCCTCCTCCTCCTCCTCCTCCTCCCGTCCTGGCTCTCCCCAGAGCAGTGGAGGGCTGTGATTCTCCAGGGGACCCCAGGTCCTTGCTGCGTGCTTGAGGAGCATCAGTGGGGGGGGATGCCTGCGGGGCTCCCTGCTCCAGCCCCCCTTGTCTCCCCACTGCCGTGGGTAGGGGGTCTCCTGTTGAATTCCCTGGGGTCTCCCAGGGGTGGAAGTGGCTGCAGGAAAGTGGGGTTTTCTTTTGCCCCAGATCTCCCTGCTTACATCGGGGGGTCCTGCCTGGATCCAGCCCCGGGCCTGGCCGCTCCGGCTGGCTCCATCCCAGCCCCTTTCTCCCCGTGTCCACGTGCCGCTGGCGGGGGCCGGCTGCCGGCATCGAGCCCCCACGCTGCCGGGGTAGCAGGAGCCAGCACCAGCCTGTTGCTTGAGAGCAGCGTTATTTTTAGCTCTAATGTGCCCGTCGTGGCTCCGGCGCAGGCTCGGCCGAGGCTCGGGCTCCCTCCCCGACGAGCAGGGGGATGCCCCGCTGCTGGAGCCTCGGCCGGCGGTGGTTTGGGAGCAGGAGGTGTTGTTTGGGGGTGGAGGAGAGCATCCTCGTGTCGTGCCGAGCGCTTGGTATCCCCCACGCGTGGCTGGGCTGGAGGGGAGTGGGGACCTCGGTGACTTTGGAAATCGGTCTCTGGAATGGCATCAGTCCCCTGCGGCCACCTCCTGAGCGGGTGCTGTCCCCGGGGCTGTCCCCTCGCTGCCGGGGGCGCGGGCTGGCCTGGCAGAGCGGTGCCAACACGCGCACGGCGGCCTCAGCCACCGCAGAGCCACGCTCCGGTCCCGCTTAATAAGGCCACCGCGTGCATTATTTTATTAATGAGTTATTAAAAAGCTATCCACGGCGATGCTGCTGCGTACCCGGCGTGCTGTCCAAGAAATATATGTATTTTAACGATTGCTCGCCCCGTGCCGGGCTCTCGCAGCAGGTGGGGGGGACACCACGCTGGTGGGGTGCCCGTGCATCCCCCCCATCGCCCCGGGCTCCTCCACTGAGCAGCCAACTTGTCCCCGTGCTGCTCTGGGGCACCAGCAATAGCTGCGAGGCTTTTTATAGCCCCATCTGGGCAGAAGCTCTGTGGTGGCCCAGGTTGTGCTCGGCGGGCTCCGGTGGGTGAGCCAAGATCCAGGGGGGTCACTGTGGTGGGGGTCACTGCGGTGGGGGTCCGCTGGCTGCAGGGTGCGAGCCGGGTATCTGCTCTCTTGGTTTTGGGGTAAAGTCCCTGGTCCGGGCTGCATGGTCCCTGGCCTGGGGGCTGCCTCAACACAACCTGGGGGACTGGGCAGGGGTCTCCGATGGCTGTCCCTCGCCTGCAAGGTGGCAGCTGGGGACGTGGACCAGCTGGGATGCTGCTCCCATGCCGAGGGCTTGATGCAGGGTGCTGACCCCCCACCCCACCCCATGCCAGCTCCGCATCGCCCCGGCACAGCGCGGAGCCCGCGGCGGCGTGCCTCCTGGTAAGCATCTGCCTGTCCGTCTGTCCATCTGTCTCTCCCCCAGGGCAAATGCCATAGGATGACCGCTGCTGGTCCCCTCTTACTGGCTGTGATATCGTCTCTCCTGTGGCTCACGCGGGGCTTCGACCCGGCTCCCAGCGCCTGCTCCGCTCTGGCCTCCGGCGTCCTCTACGGCTCCTTCTCCCTCAAGGACCTTTTCCCCACCATCTCCTCGGGCTGCTCCTGGACCCTGGAGAACCCCGACCCCACCAAGTACTCGCTCTACCTCCGCTTCAACCGGGAGGAGCAGGTCTGTACCCACTTCTCGCCCATGGTGCTGCCGCTCGACCACTACCTGGCCAACTACACCTGCGACCCCCGCGGCGAGGCCGCCAGCCCCCCGCCCGCCCGCCAGCACCCAGAGGAGGAGGAGGAGGGGGAGGAGGAAGCCGAGCTGGAGCTGTGCGAGGGCGCGGGGCCCTTCACCTTCCTGCACTTCGACAAGAACTTCGTGCAGCTGTGCCTGGCGGCCGAGCCCGAGGCGGCCCCCCGCCTCCTGGCCCCCCAAGCCCTGGAGTTCCGTTTCGTGGAGGTGCTGCTCATCAACAACAACAACTCCAGCCAGTTCACCTGCAGCGTGCTCTGCCGCTGGCTGGAGGAGTGTCTGCAGGCGCCCGGCGCCCGCCGCTGCGGCTTCACCCACGCCGCCTGCAGCTGCCAGGCGGAGAGCCCGCCGGTGCCCCGGCGCAACGGCACCCGGCACGCCGCCCGCACGCCCGCCCCGCCGCCCGCCGCCAGCGACTGCTGCCCCACCGACCTGCATTCTGCGAATGCCAACGAGTTGGACCTGCCCGAGGTCCCGCACGGTGAGTGGGGTGCGGGGGGAGCCCCGGGGATGAGCCTCCTGCTCCGTGCGTGCTTCCCCGAGTGCCGTGCACAGAGCAGGGAGGCCGTGCGATGGGTGAATCCTGCCTGTGCACGCTCCCTGGGGCAGCAGGGTGCCCATCGAGCACTGTCCATGGAGCAGTGAGGCTGTGTGATGGGTGAATCCTGCCCATGCACACTCCCTGGGGCAGGAGGGTGCCGGCTGAGCACTGTCCATGGGGCAGGAAGGTCATGCGATGGGTGAATCCTGCCTCTGCACGCACCCCAGGCCAGGAGGGTGCCAATCCGGCACTGTCCATGGAGCAGGGAGGTTGTGTGATGGGTGAACCCTGCCCGTGCACGCACCCTGGGGCAGGAGGGTGCCCATCAAGCACTGTCCATGGAGCAGGGAAGCTGTGTGATGGATGAATCCTGCCTGTGCACACTCCCTGGGCAGGAGGGTGCCAAGTGAGCACTGTCCATGGAGCAGTGAGGCTGTGTGATGGGTGAATCCTGCCTGTGCACGCTTCCCGGGGCAGGAGGGTGCCCATTGAGCACTGTCGATGGAGCAGGGAAGCCGTGTGATGGGTGAACCCTGCCCGTGCACGCTCCCTGGGGCAGGAGGGTGCCCATTGAGCACTGTCGATGGAGCAGGGAAGCCGTGTGATGGGTGAACCCTGCCCGTGCACGCACTCCAGGCCAGGAGGGTGCCCATCGAGCACTGTTCATGGAGCAGTGAGGCTGTGTGATGGGTGAACCCTGCCCGTGCACGCTCCCTGGGGCAGGAGGGTGCCAGCTGAGCACTATTCATGGAGCAGGGAAGCCATGCAATGGGTGAACCCTGCCCGTGCACGCACTCCAGGCCAGGAGGGTGCCCATCCAGCACTGTCCATGGAGCAGGGAGGCCATGCAAAGTGCAAACCCTGTGCATGCTCCCAGCTCCAGGCGCACCTCACCCGAGCGATGGCCGAGCTCGGCTGAGCTGCAGCTCGCTCTGCCCCGGCCGTGGTCCGGCCGGCCCTGCCGCGCTGGCCCCAGCTGTTGGCCACGGCTGCTCTGGCACAGCCGGCGCGGCCTCGGGGTCTCGCTCGCCATCTCCCCGACACAGGGCTGCTGCTCGCCTGACTGCGAGCCCGGAGCGGGAGCCCTGTCACTCTGCATTGGTGGAGACGTGGAAAACAATTTGCAGGTAAAATGACCCTTTCCCGTGGCAAATTACCCTTGACTGCTGCAGCCCAGGCGCTTGTTATTCCAGGCAGGATGGCACGGCACGGCGGCACGGCACGGCCGGGCTGTTAACCAGGCGGAATGAAGCCATTTGCTCGTTACGGAATTGCAGGAACCTCAAGTGAAGATAAGGCAGCCATGCTCGCCCACACCCTCGGCACCGGGGTCGGGCTGCCCGTGGCAGGGAGCCGCCTTGCCCAAGCGCTCCCTTCGCCCGTGGGGCATCTCGGCGAGGTGGTGCAGGGGTTTTGGGGCACAGCTGGCCAGATGTTCCCCCTGTGCCAGCGCTGGGTGATGAGCGGGGAGGAGCAACCCCTGACTTAGCTGTGCAGGGTCTTTATCCAGCAGATTAGGCGGTGGTGATGGGCTGTGGGTATATATATATATAATTTCATTGGGCTTTAGCATTTATTTCAGGAGCTAAATGTCATTACGGGCAGATCCCCCGACTAAATCCCTGGTCCGTTACAGCTGCAGGGTTATAAATCGCCTCATCCTGATGGGAGCTGCTTGAGCTGATCTGATTTGGTTTTTTCCTTCCTTTTCCCCCCCTGTAAATGCAATTCCGCATGGACGATGAAGAGCTCCGTGCCAGGTTCAGGTGCCATCCCCGAGCTCAGCCTGGCCGACCCTCTGCCCCCAGGGATGCCGCAGGGGCGGACGCCCGCTGTGGGTGGGGGCTGCTGGGGGAGCAGCGGGATCTGGCACAGAGCAAGGCTGGAAGATGCCGGGTCCCCCGGGTCCCCCGGGTCCCCTGCTCCTCCCCGGGGCTGGCTTGGCAGGGTTCATAACGCCGAGCACGGCTTGAAAAGATGATGGAGAGGGGGGTTCCCGCAGACCTGGCATGCCCGGGCACCGAGCCGCCTGCCGCCTCTCCGCTCACCATCCGCAAGGGCGAACTCCCGCTCCTTCCCCAAATTACATTTGACATTCAATTAAAACCGGGAGGCGCCCGGAGGTGCAACGTTATTGCGGTGCCGGAGCCCCGGGGGTGACGCGTGGCCTCGGCCGCCCCACGCGCCGCTGCCAGCGGTGCAGCCCCCCGTGCCATGGTCCCCTCCGCATCCCCCCGTGTTGTGGACCCCTCTGCAGCCCCCCGTGTCGTGGTCCCCTCTGCAGCCGCCCATGCTGTGGTCCCCTCTGCAGCCCCCCGTGCCATGGTCCCCTCTGCAGCCCCCCGTGCCGTGGTCCCCTCTGCAGCCCCCCATGCCGTGGTCACCTCTGCAGTCCCCATGCCATGGTCCTCTCTACAGCCCCCCGTGCGGTGGTCCCTTCTGCAGCCCCCCGTGCCATGGTCCCGTCCGCATCCCCCTGTGTCGTGGTCCCCTCTGCAACCCCCGTGCCGTGGTCACCTCTGCAGCCCCCCGTGCCATGGTCCCCTCCGCAGCCCCCCGTGCCGTGGTCCCCTCTGCAGCCCCCCATGCTGTGGTCCCCTCTGCAGCCCCCCATGCCATGGTCCCCTCTGCAGCCCCCCATGCCGTGGTCACCTCTGCAGTCCCCATACCGTGGTCCCCTCTGCAGCCCCCCGTGCCGTGGTCCCCTCTGCAGCCCCCCGTGTCGTGGACCCCTCTGCAGCCCCCTGTGCCGTGGTCCTCTCTGCAGCCCCCCGTGCTGTGGTCACCTCTGCAGCCCCCCATGCTGTGGACCCCTCTGCAGTCCCCATGCCGTGGTCCCCTCCACAGCCCCCCGTGCCGTTGTCCCCTCCACAGCCCCCCATGCCGTGGTCCCCTCCTCAGCCCCCATGCCATGGTCCCCGCCGGGCGTTCGCCTGTGTCGCCGGACCGGGCTGCGGGGCTGGAGCACAGAGCACCCTTCATGGCAGCGAGGGGGGGGTCCCGGCCTCCCCCCGCACCCCACGGGGTGGAGAATGGTCGCCTTTCAGGGTGGCGGTGGCAGGCAGGGCCGGGGGGCTGAATGGTGCCTGTGAGCCGAGCCTTGGCGGGCGCCCAGCGCTGATCTCACCGGCTCTCGGCCGCCGAGCGCCGCAGCCGGGCGAGGGCTGGCGACCGCCCAGCCGCTCCTGGCCGCGGTGGTCCCGGGGTTCCGCGGCTCTGCCACGGGGGACGTTGGTGGAGCCGGGGAGATGCAGCCCCGGTGCAATGGAGTGCTGGGTGCCCACGGGCGAGAAGCGTGGGTGAGCAAGGGGATGGGGCTGGGACTTTGCATGGTGACGTTGGGCACATGGCAGCCGTGCAACGGGGGGGGTCTTTGGAGGGGGTACAGCCCCACGGAGCCTGAAGTGCCAGGGCTGAGCGGTTCAGCTCTGGGGCTTGCCTGGGGCTGCGTTTCCCCTTGCCCCAAACCCATCGCCCTTCAGAAAGCAGCTCCCAGGGAGGTGATGCTGGGACGGGGCCGCGGCCAGTGGCCTGCGGGGACACGCGTGGCCTCAGGGGACATCCTGATGTCCCCCAAAGACCCCTCCTGCCCTTGCAGCCATGCCGTGGGGTCCTGGGTGACCCCCTGGGCAGGACCGGGTGCCGGGGATGGCCGCGGCCGCCCCGCGGTGACGGCTGGGGATTTAGAGCTCTCGGAAGGAAATTGAATCCGGTGTCTCTGTCGAACACAGGCGGGGAGAGTGCCCTCGTATATCCTCGGGATTTATGGTCTTCCCCGGGCGCTCGCCATGACGTGCATAATTCTGCCGTGCTGCTCGTGGGGGTGGGGGGCCCTGTGGGGAGCTCGGCCCTGCAGCCGGATGGACCCCCCCAGGGCAGCCCCTCGGCCCCTCCGGGTACCCTGCACCCCTCATGCCATGGAGCAGGGTGCGCGGGGAGCGGAGCCGAGGGTGCCCGGCTGCATCGGTGGCGATGAGGAGGAGCCTGCGCCGGGGACGCGCCCGGGCAGGGGTCACGCTGGGTTGAAGGCGAAAATCAGTAAATTGAGATCTGGTTTACGGCGCTAATAAGTGTCAGCGCAGGCAGCGCTCCCTGCCTGGGGCTCCTATATCACCCGCCTGTGTCGCGACGGGAGCCGCAGCGTGCCCGAAGCACGACGGGGTCCCGCACCAGTGCCAGGTGTCCCCACGTCCCCTCCCCTCCGTCCCATGGGACGTCGCAGCGCCGGGGCAGCTCGGCGAGGCGGCTGTGCCAACGCTGCCTGCTCTCCTGGCTGGCACAGCAGCGGGGTGCCATGGCACTTTGGGGTGCCAGGTGCCCGGGGTGGCATTGGCAGTGCCCAGGGGACACCCCGCGGTGTCCCGCAGCTCACAGCACCCACCGGCAGCGGCTGCGAGCTGGCGAGCGTGCGGGAACTCGCCAGCCTCCTGCGCCCGGGTCTGGGGACAAGGGACCCTGCTGCAGGGCACGGGGGTGGCCCGGAGGGGGTGGGGGAGGCCGGGGAAGGCGTCCCCCCCTCCCCGCGCCCGCAGCCGCGCCTCTCACCGAACCCTCCACATGCCAGTTAATTTCACGCCAAGTGCTCTTGATGGATCTCTTGTTATTTTTGGTGAGCCGAGCCATAAATTTGTGCCATCTCACTGCAGCAAGCTGTTAAGTGGGGACGGGAGAGCAGCTCTGCCCAGCCTGGCGTGGGTGCGGGCACCCTGGTCGCACCAGGGACGCGGCACCGGGGCAGCCGCAGCCCCTGGGATGGGGGGTGATGCGTTTGGGGGAGCTGTGACACGTTTTGGGGGGCTGTGAGTGTGCTCAGCCCCATCTCTAGCCCTCGGGGATGCCACGCAGTGCTCAGTGTTGGGCCAGGCATCCCTGTATCCCCCCTGTAATGTCCCTTGACCCACAGTGGCCTGTCCCTGTCCCTGTCCCCATCCCCTGCCCGGTCTCACCGGAGCCCTTCTCTCTTCCAGGCAATGCGGTCGAGGAGAACCAGAAGGTGAAAACCCAGTGGCCACGGTCAGCGGACGAGCCGGGCATCTACATGGCCCAGACAGGTACCGGCACTGCCCCGGCGCGGGGACAGGCACAGGGTGCTGGTGGCACTGGGCTCGGGTGCCTGGCCATGGGCAGGGCTGATGGAGACAGAGCTTCCTGCCCACGGACTGACTTAATTTGCTCCATTTATATATTTTTCCTTTACACCTTCCTCTGAGGGTTGTAAAGCAAAAAAAATCCATTAATTGTTTCGTTCAGATGTATTTATTTGGAAAATCCATCTGGGTAATTTGAGCATGCGGCTCCCTGCTCCCCAGCCCCCCCTGATTTATGGTCGGAGGGCTCGGAGGCGAGCGGGAGATGGATGGGCCCCGGCGCTGGGAGGGAAGCTCCGCTCCGTCTGCCCGGCGTGCAGATCTCCTCCAGCCGGGTGCTCACAGGGGTCTGCGCCCCTGCGAGCTGCTGGGCAGAGAGCGGGGTGACCCCCGTGGTGACCCAGCCCGGCCCTGGGGTCCCCGGGTGACGCAGAGCAGCCCTGGGGTGTTGTCACCTCCGTGGGAGCCCTGCTCCGGAGCCTGCGTCCCGCCTGGCTCCAGGACGGATTGGCCCCTTCGGAGCCCTCGTCCCTCCGCGTGTTCCCGCTTTAATGAAACCGGTGGCCTTCGGCGGGGCTGTGCGACAGCTGCGGGGACATCACCGCGCTTCAGAGCAGCCGGGTGGTTGTGAATGGCGGTGCTGTGCCGGGGTGGGCAGAGGGAGCCACGCCGTGCTGCCTGCACTGCCCATGCTGCCCGTGCTGCCTGTGCTGCCCGTGCTGCCCGTGCTGCCCGTGCTGCCCGCGCCGCCTGCACTGCCCACGCCGCCTGCACTGCCCGTGCTGCCTGTGCTGCCCGTGCTGCCCGTGCTGCCCGTGCTGCCCGCGCCGCCTGCACTGCCCGCGCCGCCTGCACTGCCCGTGCTGCCCGTGCTGCCCGTGCTGCCCGCACTGCCTGTGCTGCCCGCGCCGCCCGTGCTGCCCGTGCTGCCCGTGCTGCCCGTGCTGCCTGTGCTGCCTGTGCTGCCTGTGCTGCCCGTGCTGCCCGCACTGCCTGTGCTGCCTGTGCTGCCTGCGCTGCCTGCACTGCCCATGCCGCCCGTGCTGCCCGTGCCCCCCGCGCTGCCTGTGCTGCCTGCGCTGCCCATGCTGCCTGCACTGCCCATGCTGCCCGTGCCACCCGTGCTGCCTGTGCTGCCTGCGCTGCCTGCACTGCCCATGCCGCCCGTGCCGCCCGTGCCCCCCGCGCTGCCTGTGCTGCCTGCGCTGCCCATGCTGCCTGCACTGCCCATGCTGCCCATGCTGCCTGCACTGCTTGCACTGCCTGCGCTGCCTGTGCTGCCTGCACTGCCCATGCTGCCCGTGCTGCCTGCACTGCCTGCACTGCCTGTGCTGCCTGTGCTGCCTGTGCTGCCTGCACTGCACACACTGCCCATGCTGCCTGCACTGCCTGTGCTGCCTGGGCTGCCTGTGCTGCCTGCACTGCACACACTGCCTGTGCTGCCTGCGCTGCCCATACTGCCCGTGCTGCCCATGCTGCCTGCACTGCTCACGCTGACCACGCTGCCTGCACTGCCTATGCCATCTCTCACGCCGGGTGCAACCCTGCACCCTGACCCCTTCTCCAGGCGCAGCTGGCATGGTGTCCCGAGGGTGCCCATGGGCTCCTTCGCCCCGCTTATGTCCTCGGTGTCATCACTGCCACCCGTAGCACCTTGTCCCCATCCCTGCGCTGGCAGGTGCTGCCTGGCCACTTTCCCGTCCTCTGTCCCGTCCGCTCATGGGACCTTCGCGGCCCCCCCGGGGCAGGCGCCGGCTCTCAGGGTCGCGTCTCCCGCAGGGGACCCGGCGGCCGAGGAGTGGTCCCAGTGGAGCGTCTGCTCCCTGACGTGCGGGCAGGGCTCCCAGGTGCGGACGCGCTCCTGCGTCTCCTCGCCCTACGGGACGCTGTGCAGCGGGCTGCTCCGGGAGACGCGGACCTGCAACAACACGGCCACCTGCCCAGGTACGCCGGGGCGCGGGGTACCCCGGGAGGGGGGGCTGCGCGGCGGCTGGGGGGGACCCGCTACCGGCTGGGCTCTGGGTCAGCACCCAAAGGGCTGAGTGGGCGGGTGGGTGGGGAGAACGGGGGCACGTGTTGCTGGGGGGGTCTCTGGGAGTGGGGGGGCTCTCACTGGTGGGGCTGGGCAAGGAGGGTGGCTCTGTGCGGCGGATCTGTCGTGAAAGCAGGCCTTGCCCATCCCGCTGCCTGCAGGCATCCCTGGAGCTCCTCTCGGCATCCCCATGTCCTTCTGCCTTCCCCTGGAGCTCCTCTCGGCATCCCCACGTCCTTCTGCCTTCCCCTGGAGCTCCTCTCGGCATCCCCGTGTCCTCCTGCCTTCCCCTGGAGCTCCTCTCGGCATCCCCACGTCCTTCTGCCTTCCCCTGGAGCTCCTCTCGGCATCCCCACGTCCTTCTGCCTTCCCCTGAAGCTCCTCTCGGCATCCCCGTGTCCTTCTGCCTTCCCCTGGAGCTCCTCTCGGCATCCCCGTGTCCTTCTGCCTTCCCCTGGAGCTCCTCTCGGCATCCCCATGTCCTTCTACCTTCCCCTGGAGCTCCTCTCGGCATCCCCGTGTCCTTCTGCCTTCCCCTGGAGCTCCTCTCGGCATCCCCATGTCCTTCTACCTTCCCTGCTGTGCCAGCTCTTGGGGAGCACCAAGCTGGGGGAAGCAGCTGGAATGGGTGCCCCAGTGCCCCGTCCCACCCCACCGCTCCTGCTGCTGGGAGATTTGCCTTGGGAGCAGCTCGGCCAGCGGCCCCTCTCCATCCTCCCTCCCGGCAAACTGGGAGCTTCCCCGTGGTGACTCTGAGGCTTTGTGGGGCTGGAGCCTGCGCCGGGGCAGTTGGGGCTGGGCAGCTGCCTGGACCAGTGTGAGGGGGTCCCCACTCGTGTGGGGCCGGAGGGGGCCGAGCTACCCGGTTCCTCGGGGGACGTGGTGTGCAGGAGTGGGCTCTGGGTCTCTCCCCAGGCTGCGTGCTGGCCAGTTTGTCCATGGTGGCATCCGTGCGTGACGCAGGGGGCCAGCAGGGCCTTCGGGTGGCCAAGCTGCCCTGTCCAAGCCTGGGAGGCTTTTGGGGAGCTTTGCACCCCCAAAACACTCGGGTGCCCACTGCTCTCCGTGCCGGGGAGCACAGCCCTGTCCCGGCACTCCGGGGACATCGCAGCGTGCAGAGGAGCATCCCTGGGGCTGTTGGTGCCCTGCGTGTCCCCCCGCTCCCTTCCCGCTGAGCTCCCGTGGGTGCGATGAGTCCGAGGGGTGGCCGCGCCCGGCGTGTCGACACGGCTTGGGGTGTGCGGGGCTGTGCGTGGGTGCAGGGGGACGTGCGCCGCCGGTACCGGGACCCCGAAGAGGGGGCTGGAGCAGGGCAGGGAGCGGCAGCGGCACCGCTGCCTGCTCGGGGTTCGGGCTCGGGTGTGATGGTGGGACAGGCGATGCCAGCGGGATGCTGGGGACCGCGCCCGGCTCTGCCACGGAGGGGTCTGCGATGGCCAGGACCCCTTGGTGGCAGGAGGAGGAGGAGGAGGAGGATGCTGGAGCCGCCCGCGGGTCCGGGCTCGCGTGGCGACGGCGCTGTGCTGTGTTGCAGTTCACGGCACGTGGGAGGAGTGGTCCCCGTGGAGCCTGTGCTCGGTGACCTGCGGGCGAGGGGCCAGGACCAGGACGCGGCGGTGCGTGGCCCCGCGGCGCGGAGGGAAAGCCTGCGAGGGCCCCGAGCTGCAGGCCAAGCCCTGCAGCATCGCGAGCTGCCCGGGTCAGTACCTCCCTCTCCCCCTGCTCCTCCTTCCCCCCGGGAACGCCAGGAGATGGCACCGGCCGAGAGCCAGGGCCGTGCTCCCGGGGCTGCGAGGGACGGGTGACACCGCCACGGGGACGCGGGACAGCCCGCGGGCACTCGGGTGCTGTGGCGTGGGGTGCACCCTCCTGTCCCCGCTGGAAACCCAGATGCAGAGCCGGCTCCGTCAGCCGCGTTCGGGGACTCGAGGGGGGAACCAGCCCGAGGACCGCGGAGGAGCTGGCTCCTTCCCTCCCCATCTGCTGCGACCGCCTGTCCCCGTGGCCGGCACCAGGGTGACACGGGGACGTCGTGGGGCACCGGGGAGGTGACTGTGGGGTCTGTCTGTGCGCGGGCGGCAGCGCCGTCTCCTTCCCTTCGCGGGGACCCAACGTGGGGCAGCCAGCGTCGGGCTGCGAGCAGGACGGAGTGTGGGAGCTCCGCAGCAGCTCCGGCAGCACCGTGCCACCCATGGCGCGTGGCTTTTCCCGGGGCTGCCCCACGGAGACGCTGCCGGTGGGGTGGAAGCTCGTGGAGACTCCGATCCGCAGCGCGGGGGCTCACGGGTTCGGCAGCGAGCGACGCCGGGGCCGGTGGGTTTGGTGCATGGCGACGCCGGGGGCTTGCGGCCGGTCCCCGGAGCGTGGGGGTGCGGGGGCCACCCCCGGTGACAGCCCCCCGGTCCGGGGCAGGATTCGGCGCTGGCTGTTGGTGTCGGCACGGGAGGAGCCGGCGCGTCCGTAGGTTGGACCCGTTGCGCGGAGAGGCCGGCGGGTCGCGGCGAGCCGGGGGTCCGCGCGGCCGAGGGGCCGCCGGCCGGCGGGGGGGCTGACGCCGCTCTCGCTTGTCCCCGCAGTGGAAGGGCAGTGGCTGGAGTGGGGCGCCTGGAGCCGCTGCTCCGTCACCTGCGCCAACGGCACGCAGCAGCGGACGCGCAAGTGCAGCGTCTCGGCCCACGGCTGGGCCGAGTGCCGGGGGGCCCACGCCGACGCCCGCGAGTGCTCCAACCCCACCTGTCCCAGTAAGGCCCCGCGCGACGTGGGGGGGAGCGGGCGGGAGGCCACGCGTGCCGCTGGCACGGCGCGTCGGGTCCGCCGTAAAGCCGCTGCGGTGACACGAGGATGCGGGCAGCCCCCTCCGCTGCGGGTGTGGGCGCGGGGGGAGCGGGAGCCGCGGGGTGATGCTGGGGGTCGGCAGCCGTCCCCGTCGCGCCGGTTGCTCCCTCCAGGCACATCCCAGCCGGAGGAGCTGGGGATTTGTCCCGTGCCCTCAGCCCGGTGTCACACAGGGGGGGACCCGTCGGTGCCCGGCGGCCGCAGGTCCCGGCGTGCTTTGGGCGTGCGTGAGCCCTCGTGCGTGCTCGTGGGGCTGGGGGCACAGCGGGGGGGGGTTAGTCAGGCCGAAGGATGGACCCCGTCCTCATCCCCGCCCTCCGACCCCGTCCTCGTCTTGTCCCCCCGGCATCGGTGGCGGTGCGGGGGGAGGTGAGGTGGGTGCTGCGCCGTGGCTGCCGGAGGGAGGGAGCAGCTCTGCCACGCGCCGAGGGTGCCCCGGGGCTGCCGGTGGGCGAGCGGCTGCGCGGGGACGCTGGGCTCGTCTTGGAGAGATTTAAATCATTGATCCACGGATTTCATACCCGTATTCGGTTCGTGGTGTGGGGGGCAGCCGCCACTGGGGCCCACCAGCCCGTCCCCGTCCCCTCGGGTGCCGCTCGCCGCGCCGAACCAGGTGTCCCACGGTGTCCCCATCCCCGCAGCCGACAGCAAGTGGGGTCCCTGGAACCACTGGAGCCTCTGCTCCAAGACCTGCGACACCGGCTGGCAGCGCCGCTTCCGCATGTGCGAGGGCACCGGCGTGCAGGGCTACCCCTGCGAGGGCACCGGCGAGGAGGTGAAGACCTGCAACGAGAAGAAGTGCCCAGGTACGGGGCACCCCCCCCACCCCGGTGCCCACCGCCCGGCATCCGGGCTGCGCCTGACCCCCCCCCATCTCCCCCCAGCCTACCACGAGATGTGCAAGGACGAGTACGTCATGCTGATGACCTGGAAGAAGACGGCCGCCGGGGAGGTCGTCTACAACAAATGCCCCCCCAACGCCACGGGTGAGGGGCGCGGGGCGAGCACCCCCAAACCCCCCCCCCCCGCCCTGGAGCTGGGCTGGTGGGTGGCTTCGGGCGGTGTCAAACCCGATTTTTCCGTGCAGGGTCCGCCAGCCGCCGGTGCCTGCTGAGTCCCCACGGCGTTGCCTACTGGGGTGCGCCCAGCTTCGCCCGCTGCGTCTCCCACGAGTACCGATACTTGCATCTCTCAGTAGGTGCACGCTCTGGCGCGGGACCCCCCAGCCCTCCCCTCCCTGTCGCTGAGGGTCTGCCCTGTCCCCAGCCCCTCCATCGCTGGGAAACCCAGCAGCCGCCTTGCTTCACGGGCTGGCTGCCACACGGGGAAACTGAGGCAGGGCTCCTGGGGAAGGGCTGGGAAAGGGGACCCTGTCCTGGAGCTGGAGATGGACCCCAGGCTGAGCTGTGTGCCCATGTCCTTGTGAGATGGCTTTTGGAGTGGGAAGGAACCCCCAGACCCCCAAGTCCTGCTGCTGCCCTAATTAGTGCAATTAGTGTCATGGAATCATGTTTGGGGTTGGCAGGGCCCTCTGTGGGTCACCCAGCCCAACCCCCCGCCGAAGCAGGGTCACCCAGAGCAGGCTGCACAGGACCTAGTGTCCCCACTGGCCGGGCTCTGGGCATGGCAAGGGACCTGGGGAGGGTGCTGGCAGCCAAGTGACACCAGTGTGTCCCCCCCCAGCTGCGGGAGCACCTGGCCAAGGGGCAGCGGGTGCTGGCGGGCGAGGGCATGTCGCAGGTGGTGCGGAGCTTGCTGGAGCTCATGGCCCGCAAGACCTACTACAGCGGGGACCTGCTCTTCTCCGTCGAGATCCTGCGCAACGTCACCGACACCTTCAAGAGGGCCACCTACACCCCGTCCTCCGAGGACGTGCAGGTAGCGGGGCGGGGGGACGGCGAGGGACGGCCCCGGGGAGGTGGCGGTGGTCGGTCCCCGGACCCCAGCCCCGCTGAGCCCCGTCCCCGCAGCGCTTCTTCCAGGTGGTGAGCTACATGGTGGACGTGGAGAACCGGGAGAAGTGGGAGGATGCCCAGCAGGTCAGTGGCGCGGGGCGTGGGTGGCCGGCCGTCCCCAGGGTGACCAGGATGTCCCCACCACGGGGACGCGTCCCGGCGGCTGCGGAGCTGGTCCCTCGCCCGCAGGTCTCGCCGGGCTCCGTGCACCTGATGAAGGTGGTGGAGGACTTCATCCACCTGGTGGGCGACGCGCTGAAGGCCTTCCAGAGCTCCCTCATCGTCACCGACAACCTGGGTGAGCGGCGGGGCGGACGCGGGGCCGCGGCGGGCGCGGGGACACGGCCGGTGACGCCCGCTGTGCCCTGCCAGTGATCAGCATCCAGAGAGAGCCCGTCTCCGCCGTCTCCAGCGACATCAACTTCCCCATGAAGGGCCGCCGGGGCATGAAGGATTGGGCCCGCAGCTCCGAGGACAAGCTCTTCATCCCCCGGGAGGTGCTGAGCCTCGCCTCGGCCGGTGAGGCAGCGCCGGGGCACGCGTGTGTGTGCGCACGCGTGTGCGCCTGGGGCTGTGTGGGGCCGGCACACGTGTGAGTGCGTGGCTGCTGCTGTGCGCACGCGTGCCCGTGTGTGAGGGTGCACATCTGGGGGTGCACCTCTGGTGCTGTGCACGTGTGTGAGAGTGCACGTGTGAGTGCACGTCTGCTGCTGTGCGCACGCGTGCACATCTGGGAGCGTGCACATGTGTGACCATGTGCATGTGAGTGCACATCTGGTGCTGTGCACACGTGTGAGGATGTGTGTGTGAGTGAACTTCTGGTGCCATGCACATGGATGCTTGTGTGTGAGTGTGCACATCTGGGAGTGCACATCTGGTGCTGTGCACATGTGTGAGGATGCACATGTGTGAGCATGCACGTGTGAGTGAACATCTGGTGCCATGCACATGGATGCTGATGTGTGAGGGTGCACATCTGGGAGTGAACATCTGCTGCAGTGCACATGTGTGAGCATGCACGTGTGACCATACGCATGTGAGTGAGCATCTGGTGCGGTGCACATGGATGCTCGTGTGTGAGTGTGCACATCTGGGGGTGCACATCTGGTGCTGTGCACGTGTGTGAGTGTGCATGTGTGAGTGCACGTCTGCTGCTGTGCACATGTGTGACCATGTGCATGTGAGTGCACTTCTGGTGCTGTGCACATGTGTGAGGATGCACGTGTGAGTGCACGTCTGGTGCTGTGCACATGCATCTCGTGTGAGGGTGCACATCTGGGAGTGCACATCTGGTGCTGTGCACATGTGTGAGCGTGCACGTGTGTGACCATGCGCATGTGAGTGAGCATCTGGTGCTGTGCACATGGATGCTCGTGTGTGAGTGTGCACATCTGGGGGTGCACATCTGGTGCTGTGCACTTGTGTGAACGTGCACGTGTGAGTGCATGTCTGGTGCTGTGCAAATACATCTCATGTGTGAGGGTGCACGTGTGTGACCATGTGCATGTGAGTGCACGTCTGGTGCTGTGCACATGCATCTCATGTGTGTGCACATCTGGGAGTGCACATCTGGTGCTGTGCACATGTGTGAGTGTGCACATGTGAGTGCACAGCTTTTGTGCACCTGCGTGAGCATGCAGAACTGGGAGTGCAGGCATGTGTACACGTGTGTGAGCCTGCACATGTGTGAGTACACGTCTGGTGCTGTGCACATGGAGCGTGCACACGTGATGCAGTGCGCGTTTGCACACCTGTATGAGCATGCGTGTCCAGGAGGGTGCATGTGTGTGCGTGTGAACATGCGTGAGCTTGCACGGCTGGGGCCGTGCATGCGTGCGAGTGCACATCTGGGGGTACAGAGGTGTGTGTGCACGTCTGGCCGTGCACACGTGTGAGCGGGCGGGCGGTCTCCTGCCAGCCCACGTGCCCGCGTGTGCCCGTGTGTGCCGTGCCTGTGTCGGGGAGGGGCCGCGTGGTCCCTCACGCGTGTCGGGGGCAGACGGCTGAGCCCACACGCGTGTGCGTGTGCGTGCTCGCTGGGCCCACACGCGTGTGCCGGGCGCCGGGTCACGGCCCCGCTCCCCCCCTCTCTCCGCAGAAGCGGAGGAGTCGTCCCACTTCGTCATCGGGGCCGTGCTGTACCGCACGCTGGGCCTGATCCTGCCCCCGCCCAGGTGAGTGGGGCTGCCCGCTGCCCCCCGCCCCGCGGCCCTGCCCCGTGACAGCCGCTGCCCCTCCCTGCAGGACCCCCCTGGCTGTCACCTCCAAGGTGCTGATGGTGACCGTGCGCCCGCCGACCAAGCCAGCCGAGCCCCTCGTCCTGGTGGAGCTCTCCCACATCATCAACGTGAGTGTCACCCTCCTGTCCCATCACCGGGTCACCGCTCGGTCCCGTCTGGGTCCCACCGGCGCCTTCGAGAGCCGGAGAGGGGCCAGCAGCTCGGGGAGCTGGGCAGGTCCCCGGGGAGGTCCCCATGGGCCGGTCACCCTCCTGGGGCTGCGATGGGGCAGGGGGGGACACGCTGACCCATCCGTCTGTCCTGCAGGGCACGTCCCACCCGCAGTGCGTCACCTGGGACTACACGAGGACGTGAGTGGGGGACAGGGACACGGTGGCCGTGCGATGGGGCTGGGCTGTCCCAGCACCCGTCGGTCCCCGGGGAGCCGGTGGGAGGGATGGGGAGCGGGGACGGTGCCTCCCCATGGCCGAGCCCCCCCTAACTGGGTGCCACGGGGTCGATGCCCCCCGGCGTGACGCCGCGGACCGCTGCCACCAGCCTGCCGGACGCGGTTTGTCAGCGCCGAGCCCGGAGCTCTGGCAGGAGCGAGGGAAAGGAGGGCACGGAGGGGGGGCCGGCAGCGCCAGACCCCCTGCCCGGGCGCCCGTGGGTGCCCCGCACCTCGGGGTCACTGGTTCCAGTACGGCTCCCGTGCTGGTGGGGAGACGTGTGGGTGTGATGAGTGTGGCAGGTCTCAGCCTGGCCCCAGGGGAGCTGTGTCCCCGGCTGTCCCACAGACCCAGTTCCCAGTTCCCCCGCCTTGCTGGGAGCGGTGGCTGCTCTCCCCACGCGTGGTCAGTGTCACCGCGGGGCACCCCGTCCCGGCTCCCTCCTGGGGGGGTCCCCATGGCCGGAGGGGTCCCCATGGCGGGAGGGGTCCCCATGGCAGGAGGGGAGCATCGCCCGCTCCCGTGCAGGTGTGGCTTTGGGGACAATGTGTCTCTGCCGCGTGGCTCGTGCTGGGGGGGGGATGTGGGTGTCGGGGTGCTTCTGGGACTGCTCCTGCCACCTCCCTCCATCCTCGCCCCCCCTCCTCCCGGGCCTGGCCCCCTCTCTCTGTGTGTCCCCCCCCCCCCCCAAACCTGGGTGGGGTGATTAAGAATCGAGCCTTCGTGTTGCAGGAGGGAGGATCAGCGCCAGGGCAGGGGGGGACAACCAGGGCAGGGATGGCTTTGGGGGATTAACCTGTCCCCCGGCAGTGCCCCCCCCCGCCTGCCTCCCCCCAGGCAGGGGCCAGCGAAGGGTTAACCCGGGAGAGGCGCGAGGGGCTGCCTGTGGGTTTGATCATTTCAAATTGCCCCCCCCCCCTCGCTCTGGTCCCATTAATCAGGGATGCTGGCTTGGGAAACTGGGACACGGAGAGCTGCCAGACCCTGGAGACCCTCCCAGCGCACACCAAATGCCAGTGCCGCCAGCTCGCCACCTTCGCCGTCCTCGCCCAGCTGCCCAGAGACCTGGTAGGGGACAGGACGGGGACGGGGACGAGCCCGCTGGGGACACGGGCCAGGGATGGGGGGCGATCCCCGGGCTGCGGGGCCTGGCCGAGGTGGGGGTCCCGGGGGGAGGGTGGGGATGGGCAGGGGCTGCGTTGCCTGCAGGCACCTCGGCAGGGTGGGGTGGGCACTGGGGGGGAGGAGGGGGGTGTCTCCCACCACCCAAGGGAATGGCCCCTCCACCCCCACACCCCGAGGGTGGGCTTGGGTGGGCGGGGGGCTGCCGTGTCTGTGGGGCTCGATACGGAGCGTTGCTGTGTGCCAGGAGGGGAGGGGGCAGCCCCATCCCCAGGCGTCCCCCCACCCCATTGCTATTCCGCCCGCGTCCCCCGTCGGCATGGAGATGGGCACGGGTCCCCAGGAAGGCACCTTGGCTGCGCCGCTGCCGCCATCGACCCCCCCCCAGCGCCCGGGGGTCCCCAGCCGGGGGGGGTGGGGAGGGGCCCAGCGGGGGGCAGGGGGCTGGCAGGGAGCAGCCGTGGGGGGGTGAGCTCAGCTGCTCCCCCCGCGTTCCCCACCAGGCCATGGACCCCTCGGGCAGCCCGTCCGTGCCGCTGATGATCGGCTGCGCCGTCTCCTGCATGGCCCTGCTGACCCTGCTGGTGATCTACGGTGCCTTCTGGAGGTGACCTGGGGACCGGGGGGCACCCGGGGGGCGAGACCGTGTGGGCAGGGGGGCGGCGGAGGGGGGCACGGCGTGAATAAAGGCTCAGTGATTAAATGCAACGTGGTGGGAAGAGAATAACCCCGGTGGGAGAGGTGCCCAGCTGCCTGGCACCGTCCCCAGCCCAGGGCTGTGCCCGCGTGTCTGTGGGGCAGGGACATGGGACAGGGACATGGGACAGGGATGTGAGACAGGGACATGGGACAGGGATGTGAGACAAGGACGTGGGACAGGGACGTGGGACAGGGATGTGGGACAGGGACATGGGACAGGGACGTGGGACAGGGACGTGGAACAGGGATGTGAGACAGGGACATGGGACAGGGATGTGGGACAGGGACGTGGGACAGGGACGTGAGACAGGGACATGGGACAGGGACATGGGACAGGGACGTGGGACAGGGACGTGGGACAGGGACATGGGACAGGGATGTGGGACAGGGACGTGGGACAGGGACATGGGGCAGGGATGTGGGACAGGGACGTGGAACAGGGACGTGGGACAGGGACATGGGACAGGGATGTGGGACAGGGACGTGGAACAGGGACGTGAGACAGGGACATGGGGCAGGGACATGGGGCAGGGACGTGAGACAGGGACATGGGACAGGGACTTGGGACAGGGTCGTGGGACAGGCTGGCACCCCAGCCCCACGCTGCTCCTGCCCGCAGGTTCATCAAGTCGGAGCGCTCCATCATCCTGCTCAACTTCTGCGTCTCCATCCTGGCCTCCAACGTCCTCATCCTCGTGGGCCAGTCCCAGATGCTCAGCAAGGTGGGTGCCACCACCGTGCCCCCCTCGGGGGTTCCCCAGATGGGTATGGGGGCTGCAGCAGGGTCCGAGCCCTCTCTTCCCAGCCGGTCACCTCGTCCCTGCTGGCCCCCAGCAGCAGATTGGATTTGGATTAACTCGATCCCAGGATTAAATCCTTTGACACAAACCTCGCCCGAGCGTGGGAGTTTAACCGCCGCGGTGCCGTGGCCCATGCGGCGATGCCCGCCCCTGACGCGCCCGTGTCCCCGCAGGGCGTGTGCACCATGACGGCCGCCTTCCTCCACTTCTTCTTCCTCTCGTCCTTCTGCTGGGTGCTGACGGAGGCCTGGCAGTCCTACCTGGCGGTGATCGGCCGGATCCGGACACGCCTGGTCAGGAAGCGCTTCCTCTGCTTGGGATGGGGTAAGAGCCCGGCAGGGCTGGTCCTGCGGCGGGGTGAAGGGGGGGCACCGTGCCCCGCTCCCTGGTATCCCCCAGAAGGGGAAACTGAGGCAACTGGAGGAAAACGGACCCGGGTGTCTTGGTCCCTTCAGAGCAGCACCCTCTGACCAGCCGGGCCATGGGGAGCTGCCAGAGGGGCCCCATCCCGTCCCCCTCGGTGGGGGCTGGCGCGGAGGTGGTGCTGGGAGGGATGACGATGCCCCCCCCGTAGCTCCAGCCTCGTCTCCCCTCTCCAGGGTTGCCAGCCCTCGTGGTCGCGGTCTCCGTCGGCTTCACGCGGACCAAAGGCTACGGGACATCGAGCTAGTACGTGGGGACGGGGGGGACACCGGGCTGGGCACGGGGACCACTCCGGGCTGGCAGCAGTGCCGGGCGCAGGGGCTGGGGACGCGCCGTCCCCTCTCCGTCAGCCCCTGACGCGCCGCGGTCCCCTGCAGCTGCTGGCTCTCGCTGGAGGGCGGTTTGCTCTACGCCTTCGTGGGACCCGCTGCTGTCATCGTGCTGGTGAGCTGACCCCGAGCCGCAGACCCCCGCCCCCCAAACCCACCCCGGCTCGCGGGGGGCTCGGTGCCCGGCCCTAACCCCGGCGCGGCTCTCGCCCAAGGTGAACATGCTGGTTGGCATCATCGTCTTCAACAAGCTGATGTCGCGCGACGGCATTTCAGATAAGTCCAAAAAGCAGCGAGCTGGGTAAGTGCCCTGGGGCCGGCGCTGAGCACCCTGCGCTGCCGCAAGGTGGGGGGCACGGCGTGGGGTCTCCTCCAGGAGCGGGCTGAGGACGGGGCAGACTTCGCCTCAGCAGTGGGGTGGGGGGGGGACAAGCCCGGGGCAAGCGCAGCCCCTCGCTGGGGCTGCTGGAGGGGCAGTAGCCGGGGAGGCAGTCACCCCCACACCGTCCCCCGGGGAAGGGGCAGCCGCAGGCTGCGGACCCCCCCTCCCTGCTGCCGGCGGAGGGGGCTGAGCCCTGCCCACCCCGTCCCGCTGCCGCTTGGCCACCCCTGCTCGTCATTAACTGCTGCCGCCCTCGACTAACCCGGCTCTCTCTCTCTCTTTCTCTTTTCCTTCTCCCATTTGCTTTTTGCCTGTGTCTGTCCGTCCGTCCATCCATCCATCTATCCATCCATCCATCCATCCGTCTGTCCGTCCATCCGTCCGTCCATCCATCCGTCTGTCTGTCCATCCATCCATCTGTCCGTCCATCCATCCGCCCCCCGCCTCCATCCTCGCCATCCTGCGCTCCCACGGCCGTGCTCCCCCCCCTGCCTGCATCCCCGCGCCGGGGGGGGTGGTGGGCGCGTAGCTCCGAGCCCCCCCCCTGCGGCAGCCTGCTGCTGAAATGCACCAAGTGCGGCGTGGTGTCCAGCGCGGCCATGACCTCCGCCACCGCCAGCAGCGCCATGTTAGTGCCCCTCCCCCCCGCCCCGAGCACAGCCTTGGACCCCGGGGAGCGGGGCGGTGGGCTCTGGGCATCACCCCGGGGTGGGGGGGGTGATGGGATCTGGGTTGGGGGTCCCACGGGCAGGGCGAAGGCTGTGTGCTCGGGGTGGCCCCGGGCGCGGGGTGCGCGTGCCCCACCGCGGCCATCACGTCTGCATGGCATGGCTTCCCGCAGGTCACGTCATCGCCGGGGTCGGGGCGCGGGGGGCTCGGCTCCTCTTCCCCGGGGCAGCTTTGGCAGCGGGAGGGGGACGAGGGGCACCACGCCGTGGGGCACGGGGCAGTCCTGGCCTCGGGGGCATCCCCAGGACCCTCTTCCCATGGGTGCTGGCTGGGAGGTGTCCAGCCGGGCTGGGCTGTCACCCCTGCCACCCTGGTCAGCGGCCGTCCCTGCCCCCGGGGGTTGAGTTGCAATGGAAGCAGCCCCAAAATTCACCGCTAAAAAAGAAAGAAATCCCCTTTCTGCTCTTCCGGCGGCTGTGGGAGGGGGACGGTGGCCCCTCATCCCCCCAGCACCCTCGCTGCTGGCTGCGATGCCTGCGTGGGGACAGGGACCAGTGGCCTGTCCCAGTGTCCCCAGGGACATGGCCCGTGGCTCAGCCCGGGGGGCCAGAAGGAGCTCGCGGACCCCCACGCCCTCAAGCAGGCAGTGCCCCAGCACCCAGCCAGTGTTGGCTTGGGGACACCGAGGAAGAGGGGACAGCGAGGGGGGGACCTGGCGGGGCACGGGGCATTCAGGCTGGGCTCTCCGTGCCACACCATGCACGGGGGGGTCAGCCCCGGGTGGGGAGCGATGCTCGGGGGGCGATGCTCGGGGGGCTGTCGCGGGGCGGCCCCGGCACGGGCGGCTCACCCCGACCCCTCTCTCCCTGGCCCAGGGCATCGCTGTGGAGCTCCTGCGTGGTCCTGCCTCTGCTGGCGCTGACCTGGATGTCGGCCGTGCTCGCCATGACCGACCGGCGCTCCATCCTCTTCCAGGTCCTCTTCGCCGTCTTCAACTCCGTCCAGGGCTTCGTCATCATCACCGTGCACGGGTTCCTGCGCCGAGAGGTGGGGTGGCCCTGCAGGGGTGCCCGCCTGGGGGGGGGACCCCTGGCCGCGGGGCCGTGACCGGCTCTGTCCCCGCAGGTCCAGGACGTGGTGAAGTGTCAGATGGGGGGGTGCAGGAGCGAGGAGAACGAAAACTCGCCCGACTCCTGCAAGAACGGGCAGGTGCAGATCCTGGTGAGTGCGGCAGCGCCGGCACGGGCAGGGCTGGGGCACGGGCAGGGCTGGGGTATGGGCAGCGCTGGGGCACGGGCAGGGCTGGGGCACGGGCAGCGCTGGGGCATGGGCAGGGCTGGGGCACGGGCAGGGCTGGGGCACGGGCAGCGCTGGGGCACGGGCAGGGCTGGGGTATGGGCAGCGCTGGGGTACGGGCAGCGCTGGGGTATGGGCAGCGCTGGGGCACGGGCAGCGCTGGGGCACGGGCAGGGCTGGGGTACGGGCAGGGCTGGGGCACGGGCAGCGCTGGGGCACGGGCAGCGCTGGGGCATGGGCAGCGCTGGGGCACGGGCAGCACCGGGGCACGGGCAGCACTGGGGCACGGGCAGGGCTGGGGTACGGGCAGGGCTGGGGCACGGGCAGCGCTGGGGTACGGGCAGCGCTGGGGTATGGGCAGCGCTGGGGCATGGGCAGCGCTGGGGCACGGGCAGGGCTGGGGCACGGGCAGCGCTGGGGCACGCTCCCCCTTGCAAACCCCGCTGCTCCCCAGGATGCATTCACCTCCCTGTCTCTCTCCCTCTCTTTCTCTCCTCTCTCTCTCTCTCTCTTCCCCCTCTCTCTGTATTTTTATAGACAGATTTCGAAAAGGACGTTGACCTGGCGTGTCAGACAGGTGAGGTCTCCCCTGCCCCACCCTGCGCTGGGGACGGGGCTGTCACCGTGCCGTGCCTGGGAGGGACGGGCAGCGTGCACAACCCCAGCACACTGGGGGTCCGTGCAGCCTCCCTGCCCTCCCCCCAGACCCCCAGCGCCAGCGCTGACCCCGCTCCCTGCCCGCAGTGCTGTTCAAGGAGGTGAACACCTGCAACCCCGCCACCATCACGGGCACCTTGTCCCGCATCTCGCTCGACGGGGACGAAGACCCCAAGCTCAACACCACCTCGGAGGGTGGCCTGGGCTTCTCCAGCCTGCCGGGGAACATCCCTCCCCCCAGCATCCTGGTCCAGGTCCCCAAGATGACACCGAACGTGGTGGCGGGTCTGAGCGAGCTGGGTGACCCGCCGGCGCAGCAGCTCAGCCTGGAGACGCCGGGTCCTGTCTACCTGTGCACGGAGAGCAGCCTTCGGCCCCTGGAGTACGGCTGGCTGCGGGCCCCCGAGCCCCCCCGCGAGAGCGACTACATGGTGCTGCCGCGCCGGAGCGGCAGCCTCAAGCCCTTCGGACGGGAGGAGGGCACCCTCGGTCCCGGAGCTGAGGAGGGGGTGCCCGGCGGGACGGGGCACCCAGCAGCCGAGGGGGATGCCTACCCCGGCTTCGTGGCGGTGGACCACGTCAACGTGAACTTGAACCAGCCCTACGGGACGGTGAAGACCCCCTACGGCCTCCAGTTCAAGCAGCATCCCACCGTGCGGCAGATCCTGGCCTCGGAGCTGTCGGAGCGCAGCCGCACCATGCCCCGCACCGTCCCCGGCTCCGCCATGAAAGTGGGGTCCCTGGAGGTGAGCGGGGCGGGGGGCTGGCGTGGGAGCGTGCGTGGGGAGGGGGATGCGTTGGGTGAGCGCGCAGCAGCGCGTGCAGGGTGGCGTGAGTTGCCCCCGCGCTCGCCGCTCGGCGTCCCACCCCGGGCTCGGGGCTGCGGTGGGTGAGCTGCGCGTCCCCCGGCTCGGCCGCCGGCCCCGCATCCCCAGCTGGGCTCTGTCCCGTGGGGCTTGGCGTGAGCTTCCCCCCCCCATCCCGCTCCCCCCCACATCCCGGCCCCGCACAGAACTTTCCCTTTTCTCCTCCATCTCCTCCCCCTGCTCCGGACCCTGTGTGTCCCCTGCCAGAGGAAGAGGTTGCGATACTCGGATCTGGATTTCGAGGTGAGCCCCGCCACGGCAGCGGGCGTCCCCGGTGCCCGCCACGGGGTCGGGTGCCAGCCCCTGCCCGGCAGCGCCCGTCCCGTCCGGGGACCGACCCACCTTGTCCCCAGATCCCTCCGGCTCGCTGGCAGCGACGCAGCAGCCGAGCTCGGAGGGGTTTGATACCAGGCGCTAACGAGCCCTCGATGAGAACGCCAGCGCCGAGCGGGCTCTGCCGCTCGCCTGCACCCTCTGCCCCGGGTCTGGGGGTGCCCCGGGAAGGCAGGGGCTGAGCGGGCTGGGGGATGGGAAGGGGGGGCTGTGCCGAGGGGTGCGGGGCTGTGCCGGATGCCGACAGCCGCGGGCTCCGCTCTCGCCCCGCAGAAAGTGATGCACACGCGGAAGCGGCACTCGGAGCTCTACCACGAGCTCAACCAGAAGTTCCACACGCTGGACCGGTA
This sequence comes from Opisthocomus hoazin, assembly GCF_030867145.1. Taxonomy (NCBI): domain Eukaryota; kingdom Metazoa; phylum Chordata; class Aves; order Opisthocomiformes; family Opisthocomidae; genus Opisthocomus; species Opisthocomus hoazin. The sequence goes on along the minus strand of NC_134430.1, from coordinate 2,506,739 downwards.
CCGGGCCCCGGCTGCCGGCTCCTCCAAGGTGAGATCCCAGGGGTCCCGTCCTGCCCCGGTCTGCTCCCTCACCCCCTCCACCCACCCCGGGGCATCGCGGGGAGCTGCGGCATCCCCCGGGAGGACGCTGGGGCTGAGCGCCGGGGCTTTCTTCCGCAGCGAGAAAAGCGGTGGAGCGTCTCGTCGGGCAGCGGGGAGAAGAGCACGGCCAACGTAAGTGCCTGAGCGTCCCTGGGGACGGCACCGTCCCACCCCGGCCGGGGCCGGAGGGCTCCGGACCCCTCTAGAGCTGGGTGGCGGTGGGTGGCTGTGCCGTGGGGCTGGGTGAGCCGCGCGTCGCCGCGCACCCCGGCCGCTCGCCGCAGCCGCTCCTCGCCCCGCAGGGTGCAGCCAGCGCCGAGGAACCGAAGCCGCAGGCGCCGGCTGCGCCACCGAAGCCGTGGAGCACGTTCAAGGCGATGACGCTGGGTTCGCTGCCCAGCGCCCAGCGGGACCGTTTGGAGCTGCGCTGCGCGGACTGGGAGGTCCCTTGCGCCGGGCTGGATGCGGCCGACGGCGATTTCCAGACGGAGGTGTGAGCCCCGCGCCCGCCGCCATGGCCCCGGCGCGCGACGCGCCGAGACGCTGGGTTTGCTCCGTCCTCCTCGGCGCTCCGGGGGGGTCCCGGCTTGACCGGAGTCGTCCCCACGGGAGGGACCGCGCTCCCCCCCGGCCGCAGCCGTCTCCCGCCCGTCCTCGCACGGTTTCTCCTCCCTGCCACCCTCCGGACGCGGGTGCGGAGGGGACACGTGCACCCCCACCCCCACCCCACGCTCACCCACCGATCACGCCTGCACCCCCCGGGGCAGGACCGGCCGTCGAGGCCGTCGGGTTTTCGTTCTTTTCTACCGGGATGTTTCTTCACGCCGTGCACCGTGTGCACGCCAGCGGCCGGGGCTGCCCTCGCCGCCCCCCCCCTCGGGGCCGCCCCCTCCCAGCCCTCCCCACCGTCCCCCACCCCACGGGGCAGGTGCTGTCGTTGTTGGAAAATAAAAGTTCACTCTCTGTGGTGCCGTGGGGCCGCGGCCGCCGCTTCGTGCTTCGTGTCGGGGTCTGGTCAGGGTGGGGGGGTGGCTGTCACCCAGTGGGGACCCCCGGTCTGTCTGCTCCCCCCCCAGCCCCCTCCCTGCCCGGTCTGTGCCCCTGTCCGGAGCCCGTGGGGTGCTGCTGGCCAGGGCTGAGCCCGCGTCCGGGCACTGCTTTGCAAACAAGCGTGGAGCCAAGAGCGCTAAATTACACGGCAATTAGTCTATGAGCAAATTAGTGACTTCGGAGGCAATTACCACGCAACCGCGGAGGCACGGGGGTGCCCGGCGCTGCCGGAGCGTCCCCGGCGTCAGCACAGCCGAGCTGGGCGGTGCGGGTCTGCGGCCGTGGTGCGGGTGCCTCCGGGGATGGGGTGGGGGGGTGGCAGAGGGGCTTTGGCCGGGCTCGTGCCGGAGCGGGCGCCGTGGGGAGACCCAGGGGCAGGACTCGAGCGTGGGGCAGGGCGGTGCTGGAGGAGAGGATGTGTCTGCGTCGTGGCCCTCGGCATCTTGCCACTAACGAGGTCCGGGCTGAGCGTTACTGCGTGGCGTGGGTCAGGTGCCCAGGCAGCTCGGCTGGACCGCGGCACCGCGGCGTGCCGGGACGCGCCGGGGAGGGCTGCGCGGCTGCTGCGGCGGAGGGAAGCGTGCCCTGGCCATGTCACTCCTCCCCGGGAGAAGCCACCAGAGCTTCCCCGAGGGCTCGTTCCAGCGAGGACGGGCTCGCAGGCAGCACCCTCCGGCACCCACGTTTCGGGTGGGCGATGCTCCCGCAGGGGTGAAGCTGGTGGGAGCCGCGGGGCTGGCAGCCACCCCCTGCTCCCGGGGGTGCCAGCATTGCCGAGACCTCTGGGCGAAGGGTGCTGCCCAGTTGGGACCAGTGGCCTCCGATAAGGGGATCGGGAAGGCGTCCTGCAGGAGGGGACTGTGCTTTCGGGGGTGCTGCAGCTGGCTTCCCACCAGCTCCATCAGCCTCCCAGTGTATCGCCAGAAGCGCACTGGTTCCCACTGGTGCGGGGCCCACGGCAGAGCCATGCCGTGGGGTGGGACGGGACATGCTACTCCCAGCCCCAGCGCAGCCGTGCTGGGGCACCGGGGCAGGATGCACCCCCGGAGCAGGGAGGGGTCTCTCCCCAACCCACCACCCAGTCCAATTAAGGCTGAAGAGCTAATTGCACCACCCGTTTCATCCCAGCACTGCCCAGTTTGGGTTTGGGGTGTGGGAAGAAGCAGACTGGGGGCTGCAGCACAGTAATGGGAGTGGGGAGGGGCGACCGCCCTTGGAGGAGACAAGGGAAGGGGTGAGATTCTTCCCCCCCCACCATTAGACCCTCCTCAAGCACAGCAGAAAGGGGAGATGGGGGGTCCCAGCACAGCCACCTCCTGCCCCCGGGTTTGCCGGGACTGGGCTGGTGCCAGCTCCAGTTGTGCAAGCGATGCTGGAGCCACGGCACGGGGAGGGTGCCGGGCCCGAGTCTGGGGGCTTTAGCTGCCTGCACCAGGGGGGATGGGGCTGCAGGAGGGGCTGTGGGCTGCCCACCCCAGGGGGGACGGGGCTGCGGGGGGGTGGCAGGGCCTGGCACGGTGAGGGGCTGCGCTGGGGCTCGGCTGCGGCTCCCCAACCCCACAGGGGGGGTTGGATTGTGCTCTGGGGGTGATGCCGTGGGTCGGGGGCACCATCCCCTCCCCGGGGATGCTCGCCTGCTGCCTTGGCCCAGCTGCTAATTTCGCTAATGACAGCAGCCGCGTCCTCTCGCTCCAGTTGCTGGGAGCCACCACGCACGGGGACCCCCCCCGCCCCACGCTTCGGGGGGACCCGGGGCCGGCTCCGGCTCCCCTGCTCTCCCTTCCCGGCCAAACGCAGCCACGAGAGGCAGCGTCAGGGTTTCCTGGGGCATCTGTTGGCAATTAGCAGCTTTCATTACTCATGGAGACGCCATATGTGGGGAGGGAACCGAGCCCGGGCGAGAGGCGCAGGCTCGCGGCGTGCCCCAGCGTGGGGGGATGGGGGGGCCAGCCCCCAATCCTGTGGGTCCAGGCAGCGACGGGGGGGTACAGGGGTGGTCTGAACGGGTTGGAGAGCACCGCAGCCATTTTTCTGCAGCGTCCATCGGAGCCCAGCTGCCCCACCGTGCCAAAAATGTTCGGTTTGGGGGACGGAAATGATGGAGAAAGAGCTCTGAGGCTGCGCAGCTCGCGGCGGTGCGGGGGGACGGCGAGCTGCGCCGCTCGGCTCTCCGGCCGCTTCTCCCTTCGCTCTTCGGCAAAATCTTTCCTCCACAAGAGGCAAAGCTGCTGTTTGAACGCTGTGGAACCAAGCGGGCCCCGTCGAGCTGGAAAGAATCCCCGTGGGCTGTTTCCTTCCCAGCTAACGCTGGAAACGGCGGGGTTTGTGCCCAAAATCGGTGCGGAAATAAATGCTGAGCTGCCGAAATCCTCGCCGCAGGAATTCCCTCCCGCCCGCCGCCCGGGCCAGCGTGCCTGCGAGCTGGCAGGGTCCGGCTGCCGTCACCCCCCAGCACGGGGGTCCCTGGGGGGGGCTGAGCTCGGGACGGGAGGCGGGGAGCCCCGCCGTAACGCAGCCGCTGCAGCCGCCGCGTGACGCTCGGCGTCGGAGGAGAGTTGTCTCCAGGCTGAGAATTGCCAGGCTCTGCTGCGGCTCGCGGTTCTTGGCAGCCGGCGCGGCTGTTTCTTGGAAGCGCAGCTTGCCTCTGCTTTTTCCACGCTGGGTCGGTGGGCAGGGGCCCTCGGGATCCTGCTTCCCATCCCCCAGCTCGGCACGGCTCCAGGGGACGATGGGGACGAAGAGCTTCTCCGTTCGCTGGGAGTGCTGGGGGAGCAGGATCCGGCCTCCTTCCCTCGGAGACATCAGTCCCATGCGCTGGCACGGCACGGGGAAGCAGGAGCAGCACGGAGCAGAAGTTTCCACACCGTGGCTGTCCCCATGCTCCTGGGGCCAGCAGGGTCCCTTCGTGCCTCTGGCTTGGGGACAGCATGCCTGGGGAGCAAAGGAGAGAAACTGAGGCACGAGGCGAGCTGCCGGAGGGATAGGTGCAACCCCCCAAAGCGAGTCGCAGCGGAATCTGGGGGCCCTGGGAGCTGCTGGTCATGCTGGTGCTAGCACGGGGTCTGGCTTGAGAGGATGGGATGAGGCTGCTCTTCCTCCCCGCTCTGCTGCGGGGTGGGCTGTGAGGCCGGGCTGGGCTGTGGGGCCGGGTTGTGGGGCTGTGCCTGATGCTGGGGGCCAGGGCAGGTCTCACCCACCCCAGCTCCCCCCACCCTCAAGATAGACGAACCCCACTCACACTCAGGCACGGGGTTTGTTGCTGCTGGGTGGCTGCAAACAAAGAACAGCTCGGGGCGAAGAATTGTCCAATAAACAGGAATTCGAAAAGTTTCGTTGTATTTTGCACCCACTTGCTTTAATTACCCTTAATTACTCCAGTAGGCAACTCGGGGGAGAAGCGAGCGCTCTGTCGTCGCGTCTCGGGGGCTGTCGGCCGGATAAACGCAGCCGAGACGCTCCTCAGGAGCAGCGTCGCTCGGTCTGCCCGCGACAGCTTATTTACTGTGGGCTGAATAAATATCGGTTGTTAATTAGAGCGCGTTTATTGAGATGCATGCATCCCTAACGCACATTTGTAAAGCTTCAGTGTAAATAGATTCATCACAATTTGAGAGGAGAGCGGTGGAACGGGGGGGCCCAGCGGTGCTGTGCCGCGCTGGGCATCCCTCGGAGAGGGGATGCGGGGATGGGGACCAGGGGACACGCGTGGCTGCTTGGCATCCCCCAGACCCAAACTGGCGTGGGGTGGCTGCTGCCCTGGCTGGGCCCGCTCCCTGCCCGCTCCCTGCCTGCTCGGGCTCAGGGTGACCTGGTTGGCATCAGCAGGGGATGCTGGAGCAGAGCCGGGCAGCCAGGCCCGGGGGCAGCGGGGTGGCATTCGGGGCTGGCACGTCTCTGCGGCGCGGGGCCGGACGCTGCGCAGAGGCGTCGTGAGCCGGGACGGGTGCCGGATCCCCCCGGGGCTCGGCGAGGCTGGCAGGGCCCTGGCGCTGCTGGAGAAGCTGGTTCAGCTCCGGCGAGCGCTGCTGGGGACGAGGGCAGAGCCCTGGCAGGCACAGGCAGCGGTGCCAGCGAGGGATGGTGGCAGAGACCCCCACCCAGGGCTCTGACCCCTGGCACCTTGTCCTGGGCTGGGCTGTCCCCAGGTCACCTGGGAGGGTACCGGGGTCTGGCTGCCCGGTGCTGTGGGGGCTGCCCAGGGCTGCTCCCACCCTGGCTGGGTGTCGGGGCCCGGTGCCATGATGGAGGGGCACCCCTGGACGGACACCCCCTCCCCGCAGCCAGAGATGCCACCATCGGTGCCAGCGCCCGGGTCCCCTGCGGTCCCCGGGGGGAGGAAGAGCTGCTCCGGAGCGATGGCAGCCAGGGGATGGGGTTCACCCCCCCAGCCCGGGGATCCGGGCCCCCCTCGGATCCATCCCCCGGGGGGGGGGGAAGCCGAGGGGGGGGGTGGGGGGACGCTGCCGGAGGGGGCACCCGGGGGGGAGGAGGAGGAGGAGGAGGAGGAGGAGGGCGTGGAGGCGAAGGCGGGCGGTGGCCCGGGCCCCCCCCCCGGGGTGGGGAGGAGGAGGAGGAGGGCGGGCAGCGGCCGGGGGGCGGCTCGGGCCCCCCCGGAGGGAGGCGGGGAAGGCGGCGGGGCCGGCGCGGCGGAGCTCCCGGAGTCCCGGCGGAGCTCCCGGTGTCCCGCACCGGCCCCGCACCGCGCAGGTGAGCCCCGGGCCCGGGGAGCGGGGCACAGCCCGTCCCGGCCGTCGGGGGGCCGCGGGTACGGGAGGAGGGGGGGATTCCCCGTAATTAAACGTAATTAATCACCGCCCCGGGGTGGGCGGGCCGGGAACGAGCCGCGCGGACCCGGCGGTGCGGAGGGTGCGGGGGTAGGAGAGGCGGGGTGCGGGCGGGGGGTCCCGGGGAGCAGGGTGGGTGCATAGGTGGGTGGGTGCGGGGTCGGGGGAGCCGGGAGACACCCGAGGGGAGCTGGGGGGTGCAGGGGGGGTGCAGGCAACGGGGGAACTGGGGTGCAGGCGGGGAAGATCTGGGAGGGGAGTGCGGGAGAGCTGAGTGCAGGCAGGGCCGGTGGTCCCCAGGGTCCCCGACTGCTGTGCGTGGGGACGAAGGGCACGGGGAGCGTGTCCGGTCTGTCACGACGCCCGGCTGCCCGCAGCCCTGCCTTGCTTCGTGGCAGGAAGCAGTCGGGGGGCCTCGGGCCACCCCGGGGGTCCGCACAGGGTGGGGGGATAAAACAGGAGGGAGCAAGACCCTCTTCAGGGGGGTGGTCTGCGCAGGAGGCACCCGGTTCTGCGCTGGGGCACGTCAGCCTCCACGCTTCCGGATGTTTGGAGTAAATCTGGGTGCCGGGGTTGGAGTGAACCTGGGAGTGCCGGGGTGCTGGGGCTCGCCCTGTCTGCTTGGGCTGGGTGCGGAGCAGACGGGGGATCCAGCAATGGGTGGGGGCCACAGGGACCCCCAAAACCCGCCCAAGCCATGGCTGAGTGGGTCAGCATCGACCCCGTGCTGGTGGCTGTGCTGGCAGTGTCCCAGCGAGGGCGTGGGACGGTGCCCACCACGAACCGGTGCCCACCACGTACCTGTCCCGCTGCTGCCTGACCTC